>NC_134208.1:189752844-190472844 GCF_965140235.1 Caretta caretta | reverse complement strand
TCTTTGTCTTCTTTCTGTTATGCAATTTGGAATGTTCCCAGTTAGGTTAAAATATTTATGATTTACATATATATTAACAAGTCTCTTCTAAAATATATTGATTTTTTCCCCTTAAATGTTCTCTGACAGTTCTTGGGAGCTTGTGTGACAATACAGTTTTATTGCAACAAATTCTAGAGTCCTCCAGACCAAAAAGTTCAGTATAGATTGAAAGACCTATTATTCTGCAAGAAGGTTCAACAAGCACAGTTCATTGAAGACTCACTCATGAAAGATGTGACTTTGTGGGAAGAGATGTTTGGCACGACTCTCTTTCAGTGAAATGTATATTATGCAGTATGTTTGGTTTTTTAATGAGAAAATTAATTTTGCCTATGTAAAATTTTATATCTTCAGCTTCCCTTTAAAAATAATTTGGAATCACTGCAAACCATACTAGAAATGAAATCCAAGAACAATTATAATAATAGCACATTATTCATTTTTAAACAAAGGTGAACCTGAAATGTTAAGGTGGATGTTGTATACATAAAAATAAATGCATTTTATCTGTACGCTTGTCAGGATACAGGGGAAAATATTTAAAGACACTGTATATAGTAAGCACCATTTTTGCAAATCACCCTTTTCATGTGAAGGATGTAATTCTATGACCTGGAGAGCAGTAGACATTGTAACTAACTCTGCATCACTCTTCCACTTTTGTTGGAATCACCTGGCTAGACAGAACCCACATAAGGTTAGTTCAAGGTACCAGTGATAAGAACTTTTAAAATTTTTTATGTAAATTCAGTCCTTGTGAAAGGAGCTGGATTTGACAGCATTAGAGATGGATATCCTCTACACAGAACAGGTCTGACACAGGTACCAGTAGAGGAAGCTTTCCCTGCTAATGTGCCTCAACCTGACTTTGAAGGATCATCTGACAGTGAAATTCAGGCTCCAGGCTTCCTGCATCTCTGGTTTCTCTGTTGACACCAGGGTGTGAGCTATGATGACTTTTGTGATTTGGATACTTCTCTGATGGAGGCTCACATCTCACCAGCTCAATCCATATAGGTTTAAATTGCGTTAAATCACACCTGAATTGGATTCAGATCAGTTACTCTGATGTGAAAGGGGCCAAATCCCAGTACCACTATGAATAATAGCCACAACATGTCTTAGATTACAGTGGGCCACATCCTGCAATTCAATAACTACAGTGTAGGATATGGCCCAATACTAAGAAGTGCAGATGGCACTTACCTGTCAAATTTTTTAGTAGAGAGACAAGGTGGGTGAGGTAATATTGCCTATTGGACCAACTTCGGTTGGTGAAAGAGCCAAGCAGGCCCAGATCTCTGTGTAAGCACAAAAGCTTGGCTCTTTCACAAACAGAAATTGGTCCAGTAGGAGATATTACCTCTCCCACCTTGTCTTTCTCTCATCCTGCTACTTAACAACACTGCAGACAAATTATTTAGTCATAAACTACTGATTTCAAGAAAGAGCCTCCCTTTTCTCCTATTGCTTAGGAAATGATCAGATTCATACTGCCCATTCTCACACCTTCAAGGCCTTGCACATCTTGTCTCTAGCTGCACACCTAGATCCTTCTGCAACCCTTATGGTCTGCCAGTACAGTCCATCTTGAGGCTTCCCTTATGTGCTCCTACAAACAGGTTCAGACATGTCTCATGCTGCCCTATATGCCTGAGACATCCTCTTCTGAACCTCTGCAACCTCACTGTCCTCCTCCAAATCTCTGCTTGCAACTCATTTATGACAGTTGGCCTTCCAGCGCTGATTTCCGTCCCAGCCTTATTCTATTACCTTCAAAAAGGTGCCTGCATCATCTAGGAACAGTGGCTTCAGGTATCAACAGAAGTGGCTGGCAGCAGAGCCAGAGGGAAAGGAGAATAGGGCTAGCTGAATCCCCATAAAAATGTTGGGACTTTGGACCTAGATAGTCACAGCAGGCTCTCAGTTCGCTCCCAGAAGCACCAGTGCGCAGTGCCTTTACCTCAGGTATCAGCAGTTCTGAACTCTGGGAGCTGTTAAGATATGAAAGACTGTGTATTGGGTAATGGAAGTATATGGGGCACTGAGTTTGGGGGTTAGGGCATGGGCAGCCCCTGGTAATACTTCCAGAGCTTTGCTCCACAAAGGAACAATAGACATTTTGCTTTCTTGCAACTCACACCTGAATGGACAATCCCCTGCCCACCTTCACATCAGGAGAGAGAGAGTGGGAGAAACCTGAGGATCCCAGTAACTGCTCACACCTCTGTGAGACAGGCACCCATAGATGGAAGGAGGTGTGTGTAAAGGGAGGGACCACATCTTGTTTGTTAGTCACTTCTTGTGTCTTGTCTTTTAGATTCTTCCTGCCAAAAAGCTTGCAATGCCTGCCTGTGTTTGTGTTTGTACAATACATGGATAATGGACCCGCAAAGTGCATTAGGGCTTTTGCACACTCCTGTACGTAAGTAATAAGAATCTTTACCCCTGTCTTTCTGTCTCCTCTGCTGTGACCTCCTTGTTGTCATCCTTGTTGTGTTATGTCTAAAAAACACAACAAAGGGGGAGGGACAGGATTCTGTCATTATATTTGTCTGTAAACACAACACACACCTGTGGTTCTGTATAAACAAACCTAAACTAGTCACCCCAGGTCACATCAGCAAGACCTTCATGTATGGATCCTATTACTCTGGTGCATTCTCGGTCTGTTGTCTGGGTTATGCAGCTGCTCAGTTTAAGATCCCCAGTTATCACTCCATTTTCCCACAGTCTTCTGTTGCTGTGTCTGACATATGCGCATAACAAATCCAGACCCAGAATCTACCAGATTCGGGGGCTATGAACAACATGCGATAGTTGGTGGCTCTTACAGACATTCCCATTGTCGGAACCCCTCTGTCCACAGATCAGGTGCAGGAAACAGAAATTTAAACTCTAATAACCTGGGTAAGAGCAACACCATCTTGCTCCATGAAATCAGGGCAGAATACCTACAAAAAGGTATTCCTGACGCAGGGAAGAAAGGTAAGCAGCAGGATACGGACCCTGGACTTCAGGAAAGCAGACTTCGACTCCCTCAGGGAACGGATGGCCAGGATCCCCTGGGGGACTAACTTGAAGGGGAAAGGAGTCCAGGAGAGCTGGCTGTATTTCAAGGAATCCCTGTTGAGGTTACAGGGACAAACCATCCCGATGAGTTGAAAGAATAGTAAATATGGCAGGCGACCAGGTTGGCTTAAGGGTAAAATCCTAGCGGATCTTAAACATAAAAAAGAGGCTTACAAGAAGTGGAAGGTTGGACATATGACCAGGGAAGAGTATAAAAATATTGCTCGGGCATGTAGGAATGATATCAGGAGGGCCAAATCGCACCTAGAGCTGCAGCTAGCCAGAGATGTCAAGAGTAACAAGAAGGGTTTCTTCAGGTATGTTGGCAACAAGAAGAAAGCCAAGGAACGTGTGGGCCCCTTACTGAATGAGGGAGGCAACCTAGTGACAGAGGATGTGGAAAAAGCTAATGTACTCAATGCTTTTTTTGCCTCTGTTTTCACTAACAAGGTCAGCTCCCAGACTGCTGCGCTGGGCATCGCAAAATGGGGAAGAGATGGCCAGCCCTCTGTGGAGATAGAGGTGGTTAGGGACTATTTAGAAAAGCTGGACGTGCACAAGTCCATGGGGCCGGACGAGTTGCATCCGAGAGTGCTGAAGGAATTGGCGGCTGTGATTGCAGAGCCATTGGCCATTATCTTTGAAAACTCGTGGCGAACGGGGGAAGTCCCGGATGACTGGAAAAAGGCTAATGTAGTGCCAATCTTTAAAAAAGGGAAGAAGGAGGATCCTGGGAACTACAGGCCAGTCAGCCTCACCTCAGTCCCTGGAAAAATCATGGAGCAGGTCCTCAAAGAATCAATCCTGAAGCACTTGCATGAGAGGAAAGTGATCAGGAACAGCCAGCATGGATTCACCAAGGGAAGGTCATGCCTGACTAATCTAATCGCCTTTTATGATGAGATTACTGGTTCTGTGGAGGAAGGGAAAGCAGTGGATGTATTGTTTCTTGACTTTAGCAAAGCTTTTGACACGGTCTCCCACAGTATTCTTGTCAGCAAGTTAAGGAAGTATGGGCTGGAAGAATGCACTATAAGGTGGGTAGAAAGCTGGCTAGATTGTCGGGCTCAACGGGTAGTGATCAATGGCTCCATGTCTAGTTGGCAGCCGGTATCAAGTGGAGTGCCCCAAGGGTCGGTCCTGGGGCCGGTTTTGTTCAATATCTTCATAAATGATCTGGAGGATGGTGTGGATTGCACTCTCAGCAAATTTGCGGATGATACTAAACTGGGAGGAGTGGTAGATACACTGGAGGGGAGGGATAGGATACAGAAGGACCTAGACAAATTGGAGGATTGGGCCAAAAGAAATCTGATGAGGTTCAATAAGGATAAGTGCAGGGTCCTGCACTTAGGACGGAAGAACCCAATGCACAGCTACAGACTAGGGACCGAACGGCTAGGCAGCAGTTCTGCGGAAAAGGACCTAGGGGTGACAGTGGACGAGAAGCTGGATATGAGTCAGCAGTGTGCCCTTGTTGCCAAGAAGGCCAATGGCATTTTGGGATGTATAAGTAGGGGCATAGCGAGCAGATCGAGGGACGTGATCGTTCCCCTCTATTCGACATTGGTGAGGCCTCATCTGGAGTACTGTGTCCAGTTTTGGGCCCCACACTACAAGAAGGATGTGGATAAATTGGAGAGAGTCCAGCGAAGGGCAACAAAAATGATTAGGGGTCTGGAACACATGACTTATGAGGAGAGGCTGAGGGAGCTGGGATTGTTTAGCCTGCAGAAGAGAAGAATGAGGGGGGATTTGATAGCTGCTTTCAACTACCTGAAAGGGGGTTCCAAAGAGGATGGCTCTAGACTGTTCTCAATGGTAGCAGATGACAGAACGAGGAGTAATGGTCTCAAGCTGCAGTGGGGGAGGTTTAGATTGGATATTAGGAAAAACTTTTTCACTAAGAGGGTGGTGAAACACTGGAATGCGTTACCTAGGGAGGTGGTAGAATCTCCTTCCTTAGAGGTTTTTAAGGTCAGGCTTGACAAAGCCCTGGCTGGGATGATTTAACTGGGAATTGGTCCTGCTTCGAGCAGGGGGTTGGACTAGATGACCTTCTGGGGTCCCTTCCAACCCTTATATTCTATGATTCTATGATTCTATGATTCTAAGAGTCACCTCCCTTTCTTTTCTTATTCATTGCAGATTTGAATGAGGAGATAGATGCTTAAAACATTCAGCTTTCCTTTTGAGAATATTGAGAGAGTATTTTCAGGGTGTTTATATATATATATATATACACTAGTGCTGCTTTGCATTGAATGAACACAGCATTTAATGTAGTGTTAAAGTAAATGAGCAAATAGAAACTGCAGTTGGTTACGTGGTTAATGGAAAGGATAACAATTGTTTTATAAGCAGTGTTCTGAAAAGTTCATTTTATGTCAGAGCAGCTTTTCTAGAACCAGTTTTAAAGTTAATTATCAAAGGCTGGCATCTTCTATCCACTCTCTATGGATCCCTGCTGGGTTTGTTGTTTAGCTTTCCTTGGGAAAGAGTCGCTCTACAGAAGATCATCTTCATGGTGTCACAGTCCAGGGAATCCAACACGTCCTAGCTAATCAGTTTAGAACATCAGTACCATCTTAATGTGGGATTTGGGACCTTCTAGATACAGGGTGAGAAGCTGAACTAGTCTGCAAGCACATCACTTCATTCCTTTTGCTTTAAGCAAGAATAATTTGCCTTTTTTCTCTCATCTTTCTTCCTTGTTGTTTTGCCCCTGAAAACTGTGCAGCAAAAGCAACCTCTAGGGTGGACACTAAATCTTCTGATGCAGGCAGAGCAGTGATAACATCTGAACTGAGGGTGCTTTTCCAGGGCATGCTTGACAGATGTAGCAGGGCCTTTTAGGATTTAGTACTGGAGCATATCTATTACCCGCGCTGCAGCACAGCTTGGCAGGAGCTGCGTGGTAATCTCCCATGAATTCTGTCTGACTTATCAGAGCATCTGAACAGGTTCCTGCAGGATGCAGAATCCCCGCATCAAGTTTGGAAGAGACAGACCATACCCTTTGAACTCCTTTAACTCTTTGCAGCCCAGTATCTTTCCACATCCAGGGTGACACGTTTCTTTCTGAGGTATTGTTCCATTTCCCTCTCCCCACCACAATCCACCAAAGTATATGATTTCAAAGGACAGAATCTAATTTCTACATATGTAAGAGAGTAAGAGTAATTGCTTTAATGGTATGGCAGCCCGCCTGTTTCTTTGGCAGAGCACAGTAAATATGATACACATGATGGAATTTTAGCTTTCTTTGGGTTACAAGCCCGGGACTTTGCTAGATGTAGAAGTGTGCTTAACAGTTTTATCTTGGTCTCACTGAACATAGTATTTAATGTTCTATCTTCAGCTGTGCTAACAATTACCTTGATATTTTAGAAAAAAAAGGAGGGGGTAGAAAGCAAGATTGATCACAAACACAAAATTGTTTAGATCACAGATTAAAGTTTAATTTTTGAGTTTTGCTTTAGGGTTAGAATTCACTTCAGAGTGTGAGTTGCATAGGAGGTGCCGTAATTTGTTTTAAGGATAAGGCCTTCAGGCTGCTGTGCATAAAATGAGCATGATTCCTTATTCCCACGGTTGATTTTTGAATGGAAGTGCAATTAGAATTTTTTCACCCAGAAGCGCATACAGTACAGAGCAAAGATAATACCTTGAATGCATATCAGCTTGGGGAGCTTCTTCTGGAATTTTATTTATTGTTCACCTAGTACTAATACAAAAAAGATCCATGGAAGCCTTAACAATACACTTGCTCTTTAATTTGGAGTCTAGTATGTTTGTAGAGACTCTTGCAGGGGCTTTATTATTATTGAGTGAGATTTCGATGGTGAATTTTAATGTCAAATGCAGAAATGTGTAACCAGTTATTTCTCACAGAGTGGAAACTGTAAACAAAACATGGGTGTAGCAGTGGCCTCCCTTAATCCTCAATTGCTGCAGAAATTTTCCTGTCATGCCAGGAAACTATACTACCGACTGGTATTGCACAGCAACCATCTGCATATGAGAGGTATGTAGATGATATTTTTTCTGATTATTGATGCTGATCACATTCATCCTCCACTACAATAATTTAACAATCAATACCCACAGAATATTCATTTAACCTCTGAAACAGAGGTGAAATCCTGCTGCAATTTTTAGATATCACGGTCACTAAAAAGCCAAATTCTGCCATTTCCACTGCATGATATCAAAAAGACATTGTCTCAGGTAGACACATGTTAGGTATATATCAACTCACCAGCCAACTATGGAAAGAGGACTGGAAGCAGGATTTTGTAATACAGTGTTCTAAATGTCTGTAGTCTTAAAGGTGTTAAGGCTGTGTGTAAATGTATGTGCGTGTGTATGTATGTGTGTGTAAAATCTTCTCCTGTGACAGAACACTGTTTGGCATAGAAAAGGGAGCATCTGGGAGCCAGTTACTGCTCCCTGATTCTGGCACTGGCCCCGATGATGTTTAGAACTCCTGCTGGGCAGCTCTAAATTGGACCATTGATGTAGGCTTCTTAGGAAATGCTGAAGCAGTGGAGGATTGGTATAATGTGGTGTAGCTCTCCTGTTCTCCTCCCTGCCTCATCTGGCTCCTCACACACCCCTCATGGTGGGAGGAGTGCTACAGACACAGGGCCTGGCTATAGCGCAGATGCACCTGTAAGCAGTTGCCCTCTGACAGGAATTCTCTGCTGGGCATTTGCAGGCCGGGATTATTGCACCAGGCTAGTAGCATAATGAGGCATAATGTGTATTTACATTAATTTTCCCTCAAACCTTGTGACTGTAATAGGACACCAAAATGTAAGTAACATTTAAGAGGGGAGAACCTCATGTACACACAACGGGAAGCAATGATTCAGACCAATGAAATTGGCAACGTTGCTGTCCTTTAGATAGTAAATCTTTGCATTTATACAGCTGCTTTCACACAAGGATCTCTAAGCACCTCATGTATATCAGTCAATGAAGCCTCACAACATCCCTGGGGACTAGGTAAGTATTATTGCTTAGTATTCCAAATGGGTAACATACAGGCATAAGCTGACTTTCCAAGGCTGCACAGTGAGCCAGTGACAAGATCCCCAAGCGTCCTCACTTCCAAGCCCCTGATTTAGCCTTTAGGTTACATTCTCTCTCTGGCCATTTAGCACAAACACTTACTAAACATGGCCAGTGTTCCATGTCTGCCTGGTGGCAGTGTTCAATTGTCTTTGGAGCTATGTGGCTGGACAGGACATACAGGGGAGTACAAATCTCTCTGGCACTCCTGTGGGAGCTACCCACTGGATCTATGGGCACTGTGAGTTGGGGGTGAGTGGGTGGAACCCAGCTCACTTGGCATGGGCAGCGTCATAACTGGGCACTTGTATAGATAAGCAGCAAACTACTACCCCACCAGCATGTGCGCTAACATTGTGCTCGGGGGCTTTGGGAATGATTGTACCTCGTGAGTATAGCACCAGTTAATTCTAGTTATGCGACCCCCGAGCATGCTTAAATAAATTTGTTAGTCTCTAAGGTGCCACAAGTACTCCTTTTCTTTTTGCGAATACAGACTAACATGGCTGCTACTCTGAAACCAGTTAATTCATAGGTGCCTCTGTGGGTCAGCCAACTGTCACAATTAAAAACAAAAATACAGCAGAATGATGTTAAGCATCTGTCTTGGACTACAACAAGGGAATTGAGTTTAAAAAGTCAGTTTTTCTTAACTGAGCCTCTTGAGCCTAAGTAGAGGAGTATCAGAATAGCTGGCATGCACCCCCTGCTGTGGCAAACAAGCCACGGATAAATACTTACCTGGTTTTATAGCTTATGTGAGTCACTAGGTTTAGAACTCACCTTCTTCAGTTCTAAAAACACAGGTGTCTACTGAGTTAAGGAACAGCTTAATTAATGTAGCCAGTATAGGGAACTGATGTATATATGAGTGGATGTGATATTGGTCCTCCAGACAAAGTTGGTTTTAAATGTACACACAAGGTAACACACTACAATTCAATGTGGTCTCAGTTGTGTCATTGTTAACTATGCCATTAGTTGGTGAATTTTGATTTCTATAGGCTAGATTCTGTGACCTTACTCACCCTGAGCAGTACGTCACTCAGTGACTTGACCCATTTTCTTCAATAGAATTACTCTGAGAGTAAGATACTACTCAGTGCAAGGGTGATGGAATCTGGCAGTATGTAAGTATTATATGTTGTTACAGTATGAGCTATAGAATCGTTATTCTAAGACTCCTGCATGCAGCTTCAAAGGGTCATTGAAGTAAAACTAGCTGTTTTAACTCAATTCTCTTGTAGTCCTAACCAGATACTTAATATAATTTTAACATAGTTTTTGTATTTAGTTAAAAATGAAAGTGGGAGGGTGGCAGTTAGCTGACACACTGAACTACCAATGAGTTGACTGATCCCACAGTCCTCTGATTTTACTCTAGCTTTCCCATAAGGCAATGTGAACAATGGTGCTAAAAAGGGGACAGGAATAAAGAGTGAGATGACAAAAAGCAAAAAAAAAAAAAAAAAAAAAAATCACCTTGAGAGAGAAAATAATGAAATGGAGAAATGGCAGACATTAAAAAAATCTTGAAAACTAAAATTGCTTACCAGGGTTTCAGATCATTTTTGGGAAGGTTCTTTCCAGAGTTGTTTTATAAGTTAGGATCAGTTGTCTAAGTTAGAAAGTGGCAAATCTATATACACTAACAGAAAGCTACTACAGTTACAATACTGGCTGTTGCTTCTAAAACCATCTTTGTTATTTGTTTTCTAACACATTAATTTGACTACACCAAGCAGTAAAAAATGGATAGGCAGAAAACACTAACTCCCTACTGCCCCCCCGCCCCTTCCCCCCAAAAGCCAACCACAGATACTATTTTGCAACAGCTTATAAATTTGTGTTTGAGGTGAATTGTCAGATTTTTTTCCCACTGGGGCTGAATGTTTATCTTCAGGTACATCTTAAACTGGGAATTAGGGACAGATGTACCACAGAAGACAAAATGGGAACATCTCCTCCTGCCCCTGTACTCTTGTCTATTTTTAGAACCGAACTCAAACCATAAACTTTTTTTTCAGGTTCTGAAATGTTGTTGTGATAAATTGGTGGGGTGTTTTTTTTCCCTTTTCTTTTTTTCCACTTCAGGTTTCCAGCCAGGATTTAAACTAAATGTGCCAAAGCACCATGACAGAGGCTGTTCTCATGGTATTTCCATCTGGAATCCAAAGTAGAAATGCCAGAAATCTTGTGAGAAAGCCTGTTCCCATGTGGTTTCCTGCCCAGTATAACATTCTTGATATGTTGGGAGAGTTTGGATTAGTGGCAGATAAGCATATTAAACTTGCATCTGAATGCCAAAACTTTTGAAATTTGTCCATCCCTACTGGAAACATTTAGAGGCCCACAGGCAGAAAGTCTCCCGTCTCCTCTTCTGTACACCGGCTTGTATAAGAGCTGGTTGAACAGCAGTAAACAAAGCCATGAATATATTCATGAATGACTAGAACTTGGCTCTGCTGCTGTTTGGGAGGTCATTTTATTCAGTTTTTGTAATAGTAGAACTTCCAGCTATTTGTGAAAATGTTTGCACACCCAGAAAGTTTAATGAATGATTGTGAATCTTAAAACTCAAATTCAAAGTGTGCTATTTGCTCTTCATTGGTTGCTATTCATTATTCTCCTGTTCAAAAAAAAGTTAGTCATCCGATCAGGAAACAAAAACAAATGTCAGGTGTCTCATGTGATTAAGTACACACACTACAAATAGTGTCAAAATCAACAACCCATAGACTGAAAATTGTCTACACTATTTAGCTAATACTTAGGAAATCTGAAATCCACATGGGTTTGTGGACAATTCACAAACAGAAAAAGGGCTATGTTTTGAACAGGTATTATTCACAATGAATAGTTCAACCTTCTCCTTCTAACCCCTTTCTGGAGTTAGCATTCTGTTCTGAAGTGTGACATTCTCAAAAATGCTGAATTGCTACTGCTCAGGTGATGCTATTTCCTGGCGGACCACCTTCTAAAGTTGGTACTAGAACTGAGCAAATAATTAATTTTTTGGTTCACTGGCAAATCTGAAAATAAAATGGTTTGGGTTGAACTGAATCTGCAAACTTTCAGAGTTTTTCCTGAATTAAAAAAATCCATTTCCAATCTTTTCCAGAGTAGAGATTCGATTGGAACTTGGATCTCTCACATTCCAAAAGCGTGGGTGGGGAAGCATTGTGATTATAGCACCACCACCTCCTTCTCCTCCTCTTCTTCTTCTTCTGGCCATTTTGTGAATGGCTAAAACAACTTGTGTCAAATTCGTGAAAAGTTTCATTTTGACTGAAATGGCATTTTTCATCAGATAAACGATTTATCTGAAAAATTTTGCCTGGTTCCAGTTGCTATTGCTGGGAATGAAATCCCGACATGGCACTCTATTATAACAGTGTACATTTCGGGGAAAGGGCAGAATCCAAATGCCAGATCTTCACCCTCCTCTAAAAGGGGATTAAAACTTTTACCAACAAAATATACTCTTCTTCAGTAATTCAATCTCCCAATGTAGAAAATACCCACCAATGTTTTAAGGTGTCAAACAGATTTCTTAATCTTTTAGTCTAAAAATATTTCATATAAAATACCTCCTGCAACACTCAGCACTTTCCTCAGCTGTGAGAACACCTTCCCTGACACCTGAGAACTGAACAATGTGTCCTACTGTTGTTACCTCATCGGCTGAGCCCATGCCACTATTGTTTATGAGCTAGCTAAGTGTCCAATTGTGTATGCCACAGGCAAAGTTAAGTGTAAATATGCTTGCTTGTCTGTCTAAACTCATGTCAAGGCATGCATCAAGGTGTTCCTTGACCCACCTAGTTGAGAATGTCATGATACAGAGCCCGGAAATGTTGATACTCAAAGCTCAGACAGACGTGACCTGACAAGCTGTTTTGTCTTGACGGACTCTCATTCACAGTTAGCCTACAGTCATCTTTCAGCTCTCCTCTCCACAATGTGTGTGTATTTTAAAATAGTTTTGCTGATGTTCCCTCTAAGTACTTTTAGTTCAGCTCTTAACATGTCATCCATATGAGATAATTTTCCTACTTGGGCACACGGGGAGATGTATCTTCATGTTCTATGGCAGTCTGGTGGGAGTAGCTAAAGCCAGGTACATGAGATCTGTGGAAGCAAAGGAAAAGAGAGATACAGATATAATATTTTCATCTTGTGAATCAGCTTTAGTCTTTTTTGATGCTCAACCATGGAATTCCATAGATTCTCTGCTTCTGGCACCTTTAGAAATTGAATTTCTGCTGAACAGAACCCTAATGCATTTAGTCACTTGTATAGAACTACTTTTATCCGTATATTCATGGGAGAATACATACGGGGGGGGGGGGGGGGGCTTTCTTTTCTTAATGCATCTCCATGCAGCAGCTAAATATAAAAGTGGAAACATTTTTACTTGCATGGTATGAACACGAACACACAAACACATACACACACACACACATAGATATATTACATTTGTGTAGACTACAAATTAACTGTGAGAGAGAGGTTTATTTTTCAGCTCCATCAAGCTCAGTCCAGTATTGTCTTTCACTCCCAGGGATATGCATTAGCCCACTGCATCGATTGCTTGTGGTGATCAAAAGAGGTGTAATATCTGTATTAAGTTTTGCAGAACTAGTCAAAATATTTACCAAAACTATTTAACGGGAGATCAAGAGCAACTGCCTTTCTGTTTGTTTTAATAAAGCAAAATTGGTTTAAAAAACATTTTTAGAATAGAAAAACTGGAATTACTCTACCTTTTAATTAGGAAATGCAAAGAAAAAGGGGTTCAGATTTACGTTCATTATGTAGTTATTAGGCTAAGGGAGTATTAGATGGTTTTTGTCACAGAGACACAGTATCCCTATAAAATAAGAGTGTGTGGTGGAACTTACTGGGCCTGATTTATGGATGTCAGCTTCTTTGTGACAGTGTCCTGACAAGCTCTGCAGCCAGTGGTATAAACTTGTTCAAGCTTGAAGAGATACTTCTGTGCTGCAGCTTTTACTCCCCCAGGAGAGGAAACTGTTCTAGATCATCAGATTTTTAAGTGTCATGAAGGATTCTGTTTAGCTGGGTTTCCTTTTCTGTGATTGAGCTGACATCAGTAGCTTGACTGTTAATTTTTTTTCTAAAATTCTATATTGGCATCTAGTTTTGAGACCTGATGCAGTAAGTTCCAGATCATTTGTTGGCTCATTCTTGGCTTGTCTTGGAAATTAGGAAACCAACCAATCAGTAGCTGACAAGTTATATCACTAGGAGACCTCACTAGCATTGTGTCAGTGGTACAATGTGGTGGTGTTGTTCAGTGGCTTCAAGTGCCTGCTTGATTGTTTGCAGTTGAAATAGCTGTTGAATTTTTTAAAAAAAGTGTTGAAACCGCAAGTGGCACAAATTAAGCAACTCCATAATTTTCATTTTAAAATATTCCTAGTATACATTCTGAGAGGGTTTTTTTCCCCCATAAAAGTACATATAGGCCTGGATCCTGCAAACACATATGTACAAGCTTAAAGTTAAGCATATGGGTAGTCCTACTGCTTAAGTGTTTGTGGGATTTGGGCCATAGTTTTTATCTTAACTTTTTAGACAGCAGGTGGTTTTCTTTCAGTCATCCTCACCTCCAGAATGACCTGATATATTGACTTAACAATTTCTCACTATTCGTTATGAAAAATGGAATCAAGTGGACTCCACTTCTGGAGATTAACAGTGCAGGCACGTGACACACTGTAAATAAATAGTAGTCTATTGGGAGTGGCTGAATAAATATAAACTACAAGCCCCCAAACTGCAAAGACATTAGTAAAGATTAAAGGGAAGAACTAAATATGAGCCCAAAGCTATATTTGTGAAATGTATGGATGGAAGGGCTCAGGAGAATGTTAGAATGATGATAGTAGAATTGACATGTATAGACAGAATGTCATGCATTGCAGTAATGTTCTTATGGGCTAAAGTCCTATTTCATTCTCAGTTCTCCCTTTTGTGTCTATGTATATTTCAGCTCAAGCGGTACTGTTTCTTAAGATCTGCTTTCAAAATTGCAACATGTACAAAAATTGGCCAAGTTGGAGACACAAAAGTTCAGACGCATAAAGATGTGATAGCTACCCTATAAAAATTAAGATAATAGAAAAGGTACTGCCATTTATAAAGCCAAATTAAATCAGACACAATTAGGGCAAACATCATCTTCCTCCTACTTGGCTTCATAAACCAAGATATGGGTGCTCAAGATACAGGTGTGAGGAGTTACTCCTTACTCTTTTCAGGGAGTCAGGAGTTTGAAACTCCACCCCTTTAGATGGCAATCTCCAGGAAAGCAACATGTCAAGTCCCTTTGGAATTGGGAGAGAGCTCTGCCCTGGAAAGGAAGATGTGCAGGAGTTAGGCCTTTAGGGACCATTGTGATCATCTAGTCCAACCGCCTGAATTATGCAGGCCAAAGGACTTCCCTGAATTAAGTCCTGTTTGAATTAGAACATATCTCTTAGAAAAAAACAGCACATCCTGATTTAAAAATGACCGGTGCTGGAGAATCTACAACCACACTTAGTAAGTTGTTCCAATGGTTTATTGCCAAATCTACCACTGTTAAAAATGTGCACCTTATTTCAAGTCTGAAGTTGTCATGCTTCTACTTCTACCTCAAATCAATTATGTACCTCAATTACCACTAATTTGTAGTTCTGTGGTCAATTTCTCTTTATATGTCAAGATGAGGTCTACCGTGTGTTGGATGCAACAATTTTTTGGTAAGGAAATTGGCCTCTATACTTTTTAGAAATGTCAAGGATGTTTTAGTACTGGCAACATGAGACCTCCAGCATATGAAGTCCCCCATGAAAACAGAGGTTATTTCTCCCTACACACTATAGATAGGTGCGTAAGGAGCCGGTCACCCTGTTCTCTAGTGTGATTTGGTGGTCTGTAGCTGACATCAACCAGTATCCCATCTTTTGCTTTTTCTGTTAGAATATTGATCCACAAGCATTTAAGATCTTTGTTTGAGGTGTCAGTGACTTGGAAACAGGTAATGCCATTTTTGACAGAGTGCTACTCCTCTTCCTTTTTTGCCCACTTGTTTCTTCTTAAATAGGTTATAACCATTGATTTTTAACATTCTGGTCATGCAAATATTCCCAACCAGTTTCAGGAATACCAGCTAGGTTGAGTTAATGCTCATAAATGAGCAATTCCAATTCCTCTTGTTTATTACCTAGACTTTCATCATTGGTGTGTAGGCAATAAAAGATTTTTTTCTCCTTATCTCTCGTGATGCCTTGATTTATTTTGTTTTCAACATCTTGATTTTTTGCTAAATGAGTTCTCCCCCATTTCACGCCCCTTTTATTGTTAGTTTAACATCCTCCTGATTGATCTAGCTGGCATGTCTCCTAAAGGTCCGGATTCTATGGGGAAAGGAGGCTTTATAGGGAAAAGAGGTTTCCCTTCTCCTCAGATGGAAGCCATCCAATGTTCCACAAAACCAAACCCCTTCATCTTGCACCACTTACCTAGCCTGGTGTTCACTTCCAGATTTTTCTGCCTTTTCCTTCTTTGCTCACAGGACAAGAAGGATATCTGAGAAGATCACGTGGACATTTTTCTCCTTCAGCATCCTTCTCAGTTCCCTGAAGTCTTCTATAATCTGTGAGGTATCTCATAAAGCTGGGTATTAGTGCCAATATGCACCATCAACAGTGGATTCTTGTTCACTGACTTTAGAAGCCTATCCAATCTTAGATACATCTCATGTCTTGGCTTCAGGAATACAGTGCAACATCCTGTTGTCTTCCTATCCCTTGTGGAATGTCCATTCCATTCTTCTTAATATGGAGTCCCCAACAAGAACCCTCTGTCTTTCTTGGATGGTTGGAGATCACTTTTTGGACGTGTTTGATTGCCTTGCAGGCTGAGCTGAGAAGCCATCCTTAGGTATGTCCTGCACATTCCTATGTTCCACTCAGCCAGCTGGATCTTCGGAGAAATTTACTTCAGTTCCGATGCTGAGAACATGATAATAATCAGATACTTTTAGCTGTATGGAATTACTCCTGATTCTCTTCTGTCTGGTGGAAACAGCCTGCCCATCCTTATCCTCCAGCCATGTAGAGTGCCATCTGGCCTCTTGCCTCTGGCAGTTATAAACTGCCAAGCCTCCTCTCTGGTTTCCACTCTCTCTGATTCCTTGGTGGCCAATTCCTTTCTTTCTTGAATCTGGGGTGGTGATGCTTCCTGAATGTGGCTATCCAAGAACTCTTCAGCCTGTCTGATGCTCCATAGGGTATGCCCGTTTCCTTCTAGACCTCATATCTTTTCTTCCAGCACAGCCACCAGCTTGCACTTCACACAGAGGAAATTCCTTCTGGCTTCTAGTAGGAAAGATAACATGGCACTTCTGTTGTAGATCACAACCACTGTTCCATTTCTGGCCATCACAGCATTGAGCTTAGAACTATACTTAGAAAGACAGCCTTTCATCATACCCCTCCCCAAATTCCCTCTGAAACGCACGTTTGCCTCTTCAGGAGTTTGCCTGGTAACTGACTCATATACTGAAGGCATGACTATGTGAACTGTTGCTTCATGGCAGGCCACAATATAAATCTGGAGCATTCCAGCATGCCTCAGATTAACTCTCCTTATGGACATGCCCTTAGTCTCACTGCTTAGCTCCACCCTCTCACTGACAAAGAGGCATAAATCACTCAGACTTCAAACACTGGGTCTGATCAAAGACGTAAGGGTTCAAAGCACATGCTCCTCACAGACACACGAACATACAGAGCTCTCCCACCTGGCCTGTTCAGGGTCCCAAAAGCCCAGTCACACAGCCCTCACAGAGGCAAACAGACAGACCAACCATAGTCCTACTCTCACAAACTCCCCTGTGTACTGCTCTTTAAGCAAGAGGAGAAAGTGAGCGTGTAATGTACTGAATTGTTATTTATAAGGGTCACTCTAATTTGAGTCTTGTGTAAATCTAGTGGAAGAAATTATTTTTAATCTGTGTCTCCGTGAAGTATTATTCTCATCTCACTAACTCCCACAGTTCAACCAGCAAGATAACTTTCCAAGGGCTCACTCCATGTTGCCTGTCTCCTACAATATCCCAAAGAGGAATGAATCAGTGACAAATGTATTACAAAGGGCCAAGTTAGCTGTGATTGTGGGTTGTTTAATGTGATCATTAAAACAGCTAACTCTTGACTAAGTGTCTGTTTTTATAGCTATCGCTGGTCAAATTTGACCCTAGTGTAACCCCAGGGACCACAGTGGATTTGTGCCTGCTTATGCCAGGGCTGAATTTGGCCTCACATCTTTATGCAGCTGGACTGTTCCTTTTCTAAGCTGTTATAAGCTGTGAATGGTTTGGCTCAGACAGGTAGCAGTAGTGTTCTTTTCCTCTCCTGGCTTTGTGTCATTGCCATGACTTTTGGCGCGGAGTTACCTGACAACACAAGAGCTGTAGAGCTCAGTGCTTGGACTGTACCTACTGGAACAGAATATAATCTCCTTTAAATGCTAACCTACGAGTAACGGCATGTGAAATGAGTTGCTTGGCCTATCCTATTCCCTCACAGTAGCTGCTGTTTCTCATGTTCCCTCTTGCTAGTAGGTGTTTTGCTGGGAGTAGAGTGATGTGAAAATGACTGATTGACCTGGGGTAGGATAGTCAGGTGGCCAGGGGTCTCCTATCCTGAGTTCAACTGGCCCTATGGGCAGTATGGGCACTCACCGTGTATTTTACCTTCTCTGCATTTTCTTCTCTGTATTTCATTCACTTTCTCTTCCCACAGCTTTCTTTCCCTCTCCTTTATTTTTTTTATTTTGCATACCTATTTTGTTCATCTTCATCTGCCTCAGCAATGCCTTCAGGCAAAGCCTTCAGGGTGAGACTCAGTAGTAACAGGTGTGACCAATATTCCCCTTGCTGGGGGAGATGCCTCTGGAACTGGGAGTGAAGCTCACCACAAGTGAAGGATTATCGCAGACGTGTCTTTACTCTGAGTGCTGCTGATTAATGCAGCAAAGCCAGATGTACACATCCTTTTCTGTCACAGATAGACTGTTTTCTCCTTCAAAGTATTGCCTGAGTTTAAACTATGTTGCTGCTGCTGACAGTGTATTAGAATATGAAAATATCCTGCCTCTTGGAAGTGCTATAGAATAGCATGACTCTTCTAACTTAATTTTCACTCCATGCATCCGATGAAGTGGGTTCTAGCCCACGAAAGCTTATGCCCAAATAAATCTGTTAGTTTTTAAGGTGCCACCAGACTCCTTGTTGTTCTTCTACGCTGGACAGCCCTGCATGCCTGACTTCCTTTGGGGAACATCTGAAATAGGATTTCATAGTAACAAGGAAGAAATAACCATTTGGGGGACATTATAGTGAAGGGGGGCTGTAGGCATCCTTTGGTTAACTAGTTTGGGATAATGGAGTTAGATTGTACTTCATTCCCCTCTCTGTTCACAGACAGAGCAGAGGGGTGATGGGACATTGCTTGTACACGTTCATAAAGAAAATTGTAGTTGATAGGTCCAATTTTAGGCCAGCCAGCCTTTACAAGTGTCCCTTTAAGTATTTCTTATATGTGGTTTTAGAGATCTTTGGGCAGGTGGAAGCATAACAGGTGAAAAGTTAACAAGGTTCCAAGGGTCTGTGAAGTGGCATCTGACAAGAAAGGAAAGGAGCTCTCCATGACTAAAAATACAGTAGTACTGCAGTGAGAAGCTGGGAATCTTGTTATGGTCGGGGAGGGCTGTTTCACACATACATACGCTGTTACACAGCAAGTCTTCATTTCGATGAACTTCTTCATGAGGCTTCTGATCATTTTCAAAAGTGTATTTTTAAAAGCAGTGTGGAGGAAAAGTCATTTTTAAAACTCCACTTGGTCCTTTGGAAATGTTTTGATTGTCTCAAATTGGGATTATAAAAACATGGTTTGGAGGAGGGTGGAGAACACCTCCCTTCAGTAAACTGAACTAAATATGTTCCTTTAATACCCATCTCCCCTAAAAGAGACTCAAGGTCTGTTTTCACTCCAAATCTTTACAGGTAATTAGCATCAATGATTTGTCCTCAAGAAGCGGCTTTGGTCTTGCATTCAGAGAGAGAGGTGGTTATTTCAGGCCTAGCTAGTGTGGTTTAGGTTTTGAGCCGTAGCTTTGGTTTTCTTGTTATTCATATTGATTGCTCCCATTTGTATGCTGTTTTGCTCTGTGGGTTGTTGATCGGTTTTGTTTCTGTTCTGTTTTTCAACAGCTATAGCTTTCTAATTTTCTATTTTCTTTTCTTCCTAGATTTTCAGTGTTTGAACTCAGTGTGTGCTTTCCTGGATATTTCTTCCTTATTTTGGCACTGCATTCCCTTGCCTATGATGGTGCCTTTTCCTTGGCCTTCAGGGTTAGCAGACATTCTAGAAGAGATGGGGGAAGGCAAGCACAGGGTAATCAGCAGCCATTACTTGATATAAGTCTCACTGCATAAGATTCTGCACCCTTTTTAAAGCTGAATTGCACATAAACTATCAAACTACAAATACAGTAGGTGCACTTAAAAAGTCAATATTTACTGCACAGAGGTATTTTCACTTTTCTGTGGACTCTCCTATGTTTAGGGGGCCAGATCGTAAGTGCCGGTGAGAGGTGTAGGCTCAGCACCTCTCAAGCTATATTCCAAAATGTATTCTTCACTAAGGTTACTGCACTTTATAGAGATAAATTGTGGTAAAAATATTGCCTTCTTAAAGCCAGCCATGGTAAATCAAACTCCAGTTTCCTTGGAGAGGCTGGAGGGCACTTACTTTCATAAACTGTCCTGTGTAATAGCAAAGGGTTAGGTCATGATGCTTGGGCACAGTCCAGTGTAAGAATGCTTTGGTCTTCAGCATGCTTTGGTTAGATTCTGTGAGCAGGTGCCTGCCTCTGATACAAGGGCTTGTGTCTCAGGCTCTCTTCCTAATACACATGCTGCTACTACACCCCTTTAGGAAGTGCAGCCTGCTCCCCTCAGTAGCCCAGTCTTGCTCTGCAAGCTGTTGTAGGGAAGGGGCATGGCCTTGCCACATTCCTATCCCATTTGGGGTGCCAGGCACCCCCGGAGGAGTAGGCGCTGCAATTCTTCATGGGCTTTGTGCAAAACTCCTTGCTCTCTCCTCCTCACTGTTCACCAGTGTAAGAGTGAGGCAGAATCTACTCCAAACAGACTTTACCTATAGGCCAGCACCATACTCCAATGAGTTTCCCTTGCATAATGTCTGATGTATATAGGGGCTTCACAGCAGTGTGGGAGCCAGACAATGTATGTTTTTGGGGGACACATTGGAAAAAAAAGAAAAGTTAGCATTTGCATGTACAACCATTGCTTGCATCAGTGAGGACATACTCCTGCTTTTAGTCCTACTGGGACTGAGCTGTTCACAAATGTTTTTAGAACTGCAGAATCCCCCTAGACAGCCACTCACATAAGAATGTTATCCCCACTGCATGCTGAAAGCTGAATTTGGTCGCAATTAAAACTGATGGCAAATTGGAAAAAGAGCCCAGACCAGTTAAAAGAAAGCCGAGTGGGTGTCTGTGCAGGCTGCCCTGCTCTGCTGGCGTTGCTCCACAGTCATGATTTTAAAGAATAATTGCCAATATTGGAATTATCTGACTGTAATGAAATCAAGGTAGCTTCGCGAATAGTCACTTTAAACACTAATTCTGGAAAATCTACAGGTTATAGCTCTTAATCTAGGGATTGTTGTCTGAAGGCTGTGTGTGTGTGTATATGTATGGGCGTGTGTGTGTGCGTCCTCTCTCCTTTTCTTAAAACTTGAGAATCAGTTTTTTGGCTACTTTAAAAGTTCCCTTTTTCTCACTCAGATTGCTCACCGCCTCCCCAGCAGAGTGACATATTGTTTGCAGTGGAATTTGACAGGCTCAGATGGTTCTAGCTGCTGCAAGTTTTTTTAGCTCTTGTTAGAGCTACGACAGGTCTTGACAAACTCACTCGCCCACTCACCATTGGTGAACAAGAAATTTCTCTGGTGAGTGGTGAATTGGCCCATTGATTTAGGCAAAATCTCAGCTTTCCTTTTAAAAAAAAATGCAACAAACTCTACCCTTTCAAATGTGACCCAATGCACTAATGTCTTCCTGCAAGCACACAGCTTGAGACAACAGCTATGACCTGCCTAATGCCCATAATCTCGCCTTTTTATGCATCCCAAGCAAGTGTGGTTTGTACTGGGGAGTTCCTCTGCATCTATGGGGAAGGAATTCTTTCCCCCACCCTCAGTGAATCCATGTCTACCAGGCTAGCCCAAGGGCTGGAACAGCCTCTCTGTCATTTGCATCATCCTCTCTATATAAGGGGAATTGCCAGTAGAACTGCAGATCCTTTGATCCAGTCCTGAATACCCACTATACAGTGGGGTGAAAAGACTTGATCTTTGAGGCAAAAAGGATCCCTTACATGGGTTCCCCATATCATTCTATACCCCTTTCACTGTGTAACTGCATCAGTTCTGTAGAGGATAGCCCACTGTAGCTGTGAAACAGAGGACACAATTTGCTCCTCAGAGACATATGAACTGCCTCCATCCAGTCAAAAGACAGTGCCTCTGGAACTGATCCATCTCTATCTTCATGTTACTCCTCAAAAGCTGGTATATAAGTGCACAAGGGGTAAGGCAGTGGAGAAGCAAACCTTAGAGACCAGTTGGAGAAGTGCATTCTCCAAGCTGCTAAGTACCCTCCCCTCTCCCATTGGCTCAGGACTTTGAAAGATTAGGCCATTCTTATGAAACCATAAGTACTTTTAGTTTCTGCTGTATGTAGTTTGTTTTATGGAAAGTCTTTTTTTTCTTTATTGGTGAATAGCTTTTCCTCAGGTATTAATTTTTGTTGATTTTCATCTTTTTTTCTCCTGTCAACCCATTGTATTTTTAAAATGAGCCATTGCTCATTGATTCATAGATTTTTTCACAGATACTAAGGTCAGAAGGGACCACTATGATCATCTAGTCCGACCTCCTGCACAACACAGGCCACAGAATCTCACCCACCCACTCCTGCGAAAAACCTCTCACCTATGTCTGAGCTATTGAAGTCCTCAAATCATGGCTTAAAGACTTCAAGGAGCAGAGAGTCCTCCAGCAAGTGACCCATGCCCCATGCTACAGAGGAAGGCGAAAAACCTCTAGGGCCTCTTCCAATCCATCCTGGAGGAAAATTCCTTCCTGACCCCAAATATGGTGATCAGCTAAACCCTGAGCATACGGGCAAGATTCACCAGCCAGATACCCAGGAAAGAATTTTCTGAAGTAACTCAGATCCCACCCGATCTAACATCCCATCACAGGCCATTGGGCCTATTTACCATGAATAGTTAAAGATAAATTAATTACCAAAATCATGTTATCCCATCATACCATCTCCTCCATAAACTTACTGGGTTTAATCTTAAAGCTAGATAGGTCTTTTGCCCCCACTGCTTCCCTTGGAAGGCTATTCCAAAACTTCACTCCTCTGATGGTTAGAAACCTTAGTCTAATTTCAAGTCTAAACTTCCCAATGACCAGTTTATATCCATTTGTTCTTGTGTCCACATTGGTACTGAGCTTAAATAATTCCTCTCCCTCTCCAGTATTTATCCCAATCATATCTCCCCTCAACCTTCTTTTAATTGGGCTAAACAAGCCAAGCTCCTTGAGTCTCCTTTCATAAGACAGGTTTTCCATTCCTCGGATCATCCTAGTAGCCCTTCTCTGTACCTGTTCCAGTTTGAATTCATCCTTCTTAAACATGGGAAACCAGAACTCACACAGTATTCCAAGTGAGGGCTCACCAGTGCCTTGTATAACGATACTAAAACCTCCTTATCCCTACTGGAAATACCTCGCCTGATGCATCCCAAGACCGCATTAGCTTTTTTCACGGCCATATCACATTGGCGGCTCATAGGCATCCTATGATCAACCAATACTCCGAGGTCCTTCTCCTCCTCCGTCACTTCTAATTGATGAGTCCCCAGCTTATAACTAAAATTCTTGTTATTAATCCCTAAATGCATAACCTTACACTTCTCACTATTAAATTTCATCCTATTACTATTACTCCAGTTTACAAGGTCATCCAAATCTTACTGTATGATTTCCCGGTCCTTCTCTAAATTGGCAATACCTCCCAGCTTTGTATCATCCGCAAACTTTATTAGCACACTCCCACTTTTTGTGCCGAGGTCAGTAATAAAAAGATTAAATAAGATTGGTCCCCAAACTGATCCCTGAGGAACTCCACTGGTAACCTCCCTCCAACCTGACAGTTCACCTTTCAGTAGGACCCGCTGTAGTCCCCCCATTAACCAATTCCTTATTCACCTTTTGTCAAGGTTCCTCCCCCACTCTGAACTCTAGGGTACAGATGTGGGGACCTGCATGAAAAACCTCCTAAGCTTATCTTTACCAGCTTAGGTCAAAACTTCCCCAAGGTACAAAATATTACACCCGTTGTCCTTGGACTGGCCGCTACCACCACCAAACTAATACTGGTTACTGGGGAAGAGCTGTTTGGACGCGTCCTTCCCCCCAAAATACTTCCCAAAACCTTGCACTCCACTTCCTGGACAAGGTTTGGTAAAAAGCCTCACCAATTTGCCTAGGTGACTACAGACCCAGACCCTTGGATCTTAAGAACAATGAACAATCCTCCCAACACTTGCACCCCCTCTTTCCTGGGAAATGTTGGATAAAAAGCCTCACCAATTTGCATAGGTGACCACAGACCCAAACCCTTGGATCTGAGAACAATGAAAAAGCATTCAGTTTTTTACAAGAAGACTTTTAATAAAAAATAGAAGTAAATAGAAATAAAGAAATCCCCCCTGTAAAATCAGGATGGTAGATATCTTACAGGGTAATTAGATTCAAAAACATAGAGAACCCCTCTAGGCAAAAACCTTAAGTTACAAAAAAGATACATAGACAGAAATAGTTATTCTATTCAGCACAATTCTTTTCTCAGCCATTTAAAGAAATCATAATCTAACACATACCTAGCTAGATTACTTACTAAAAGTTCTAAGACTCCATTCCTGTTCTGTCCCTGGCAAAAGCAGCATACCGACAGACACAGACCCTTTGTTTCTCTCCCTCCTCCCAGCTTTTGAAAGTATCTTGTCTCCTCATTGGTCATTTTGGTCAGGTGCCAGCGAGGTTACCTTTAGCTTCTTAACCCTTTACAGGTGAGAGGAGCTTTCCCCTGGCCAGGAGGGATTTCAAAGGGGTTTACCCTTCCCTTTATATTTATGACACCTTTCAATTTTCATATTGATCCCCATCTTTTCCAATTTAACTAATAATTCCCTGTGTGGCACAGTATCAAACGCTTTACTGAAATCTAGGTAAATTAGATCCACTGCGTTTCCTTTGTCTAAAAAAATCTGTTACTTTCTCAAAGAAGGAGATCAGATTGGTTTGGCACGATCTACCTTTTGTAAAACACCATGTTGTATTTTGTCCCATTTACCATTGACCTCAATGTCCTTACTTACTTTGTCCTTCAAAATTTTTTCCAGAACCTTGCATACTACAGATGTCAAACTAACAGGCCTGTAGTTACCCGGATCACTTTTTTTTCCTTTCTTAAAAATAGAAACTGTGTTAGCAATTCTCCATAAGGTACAACCCCTGAGTTTACAGATTCATTAAAAATTCTTGCTAATGGGCTTGCAATTTCATGTGCCAATTCCTTTAATATTCTTGGATGAAGATTATCTTTGCACCCCGATTTAGTCCCATTAAGCTGTTCGAGTTTCGCTTCTACGTCAGATATGATAATATCTACCTCCCCATATCCTCATTCCCTTTTGTCGTGCTACCATTATCCCGAAGATCCTCTTTAGCCTTATTAAAGACTGAGGCAAAGTATTTGTTTAGATATTGGGCCATGCCTAGATTATCCTTGACCTCCACTCTATCCTCAGTGTTTAGCGGTCCCACTTCTTCTTTCTTTGTTTTCTTCTTATTTATATGGCTATAGAACCTTTTACTATTGGTTTTAATTCCCTTTGCAAGGTCCAACTCTACTTGACCTTTAGCCTGTCTCACTTTATCCCTACATGTTCTGACCTCAATAAGGTAGCTTTCCTTGCTGGTCCCTCATAGACTCATAGAATATCGGGGTTGGAAGGGACCTCAGGAGGTCATCTAGTCCAACCCCCTGCTCAAAGCAGGACCAATCCCCAATTTTTGCCCCAGATCCCAAATGGCCCCCTCAAGGATTGAACTCACAACCCTGGGTTTAGCAGGCCAATGCTCAAACCACTGAGCTATCCCCCCTCCCCTCCCATCTTCCACTCCCTGTATGCTTTCTGCTTTTTCTTAATCACCTCTCTGAGATGCTTGCTCATCCAGCTTGGTCTACAACTCCTGCCTATGAACTTTTCCCCCTTTCTTGGGATGCAGGCTTCCAATAGCTTCTGCAGCTTTACTTTAAAGTAATCCAGGCCTCCTCTGCCTTTAGATCCATAAGTTCTTCAGTCCAATCCACTTCCCTAACTAATTTCCTTAATTTTTGAAAGTCAGCCCTTTTGAAATCAAAAACCCTAGTTGCAGATTTATTTTTGTTAATCCATTTGATCAAAATGGTGGGAGCACCTCTCTATTTCAGGTTTAATATGTTAATTTGGGTTAAAACGTAGTGAAAAAACTGAACAGCAATTCCAAAGGGTGTATCAGGTGAAAAACCTGGGCCCAGATTGAGTTGCAGCTGAGCTATGCTCTGCTCAGTATGGGGGAAGAGAGAATTGTAGAGGTATCTTCAAGCAACTTTAGCCTGCCCCAGTCCTGGAGCCATCCTGATGCTTGGCCTATATTTGGCATAAATTGGAGCAGACTGCACGGTGCTTTAATCTACGCCAAAGGCTCTTGCAGCACAGAATCAGTGAGGTGTAGGGATGCTCCAGCCACCTCATTTGTGTCATTAATAGGCATGGTGGTGTAGAAGTCACTGTGGCAGCTCTACACTACCTAGGAATTCCTCAGGGTAGGGAAAACCCTCAAGAGACCAATTAGGTCGGCTTTATTTAGAACTGATTTGTGCCATCAGAGTGTACAAGGCAGCCTAAATGTACCAGAGGATCTGGATCCTTATGCAGCATTTTATCATTTTCTCTAGAGAGTGAAAATTTCTCCAGGAATGTTTTTAAAAAAATTCAAATCTATATGGAGCTTGAATGAGTTGACAGTCATTTTCAATGCATGTTCTGGAATGCCGCTTATTTTACAACAATAATATTTACATATAAGAAAATGAGTCGGGGCTCTGGCAGTAGCAGGAACTTGGACAGCGCCTTTGCTGCTGTTCTGTCAGGGTGGAGGCTTGAATGACTGTTTTGGGGAAACCTTTTAAGGGCCTAGCTGGTTAGGGCCAAACTGGTCAACAGCCAGCATGGAAACTTTCACTGCTGGCCTTCTGATTAGTCAGTAGTACACCATCATCTTTGCAACTAACCATGTGAAAAGGGATTAATAAATTATTTTTTTCAGGTTCAATTTTAATTTTGAAATTAAAGTTGGGAGGCAGTGACCATGAGTTGGTTGAGTTCAGGATCCTGACGCAGGGAAGAAAGGTAAGCAGCAGGATACGGACCCTGGACTTCAGGAAAGCAGACTTCGACTCCCTCAGGGAACGGATGGCCAGGATCCCCTGGGGGACTAACTTGAAGGGGAAAGGAGTCCAGGAGAGCTGGCTATATTTCAAGGAATCCCTGTTGAGGTTACAGGGACAAACCATCCCGATGAGTCAAAAGAATAGTAAATATGGCAGGCGACCAGCTTGGCTTAATGGTGAAATCCTAGCGGATCTTAAACATAAAAAAAGAAGCTTACAAGAAGTGGAAGATTGGACAGATGACCAGGGAAGAGTATAAAAATATTGCTCGGGCATGTAGGAATGATATCAGGAGGGCCAAATCGCACCTGGAGCTGCAGCTAGCCAGAGATGTCAAGAGTAACAAGAAGGGTTTCTTCAGGTATGTTGGCAACAAGAAGAAAGCCAAGGAAAGTGTGGGCCCCTTACTGAATGAGGGAGGCAACCTAGTGACAGAGGATGTGGAAAAAGCTAATGTACTCAATGCTTTTTTTGCCTCTGTTTTCACTAACAAGGTCAGCTCCCAGACTGCTGCGCTGGGCATCGCAAAATGGGGAAGAGATGGCCAGCCCTCTGTGGAGATAGAGGTGGTTAGGGACTATTTAGAAAAGCTGGACGTGCACAAGTCCATGGGGCCGGACGAGTTGCATCCGAGAGTGCTGAAGGAATTGGCGGCTGTGATTGCAGAGCCATTGGCCATTATCTTTGAAAACTCGTGGCGAACGGGGGAAGTCCCGGATGACTGGAAAAAGGCTAATGTAGTGCCAATCTTTAAAAAAGGGAAGAAGGAGGATCCTGGGAACTACAGGCCAGTCAGCCTCACCTCAGTCCCTGGAAAAATCATGGAGCAGGTCCTCAAAGAATCAATCCTGAAGCACTTGCATGAGAGGAAAGTGATCAGGAACAGCCAGCATGGATTCACCAAGGGAAGGTCATGCCTGACTAATCTAATCGCCTTTTATGATGAGATTACTGGTTCTGTGGAGGAAGGGAAAGCAGTGGATGTATTGTTTCTTGACTTTAGCAAAGCTTTTGACACGGTCTCCCACAGTATTCTTGTCAGCAAGTTAAGGAAGTATGGGCTGGAAGAATGCACTATAAGGTGGGTAGAAAGCTGGCTAGATTGTCGGGCTCAACGGGTAGTGATCAATGGCTCCATGTCTAGTTGGCAGCCGGTATCAAGTGGAGTGCCCCAAGGGTCGGTCCTGGGGCCGGTTTTGTTCAATATCTTCATAAATGATCTGGAGGATGGTGTGGATTGCACTCTCAGCAAATTTGCGGATGATACTAAACTGGGAGGAGTGGTAGATACGCTGGAGGGGAGGGATAGGATACAGAAGGACCTAGACAAATTGGAGGATTGGGCCAAAAGAAATCTGATGAGGTTCAATAAGGATAAGTGCAGGGTCCTGCACTTAGGACGGAAGAACCCAATGCACAGCTACAGACTAGGGACCGAATGGCTAGGCAGCAGTTCTGCGGAAAAGGACCTAGGGGTGACAGTGGACGAGAAGCTGGATATGAGTCAGCAGTGTGCCCTTGTTGCCAAGAAGGCCAATGGCATTTTGGGATGTATAAGTAGGGGCATAGCGAGCAGATCGAGGGACGTGATCGTTCCCCTCTATTCGACATTGGTGAGGCCTCATCTGGAGTACTGTGTCCAGTTTTGGGCCCCACACTACAAGAAGGATGTGGATAAATTGGAGAGAGTCCAGCGAAGGGCAACAAAAATGATTAGGGGTCTGGAACACATGACTTATGAGGAGAGGCTGAGGGAGCTGGGATTGTTTAGCCTGCAGAAGAGAAGAATGAGGGGGGATTTGATAGCTGCTTTCAACTACCTGAAAGGGGGTTCCAAAGAGGATGGATCTAGACTTTTCTCAGTGGTAGCAGATGACAGAACAAGGAGTAATGGTCTCAAGTTGCAGTGGGGGAGGTTTAGATTGGATATTAGGAAAAACTTTTTCACTAAGAGGGTGGTGAAACACTGGAATGTGTTACCTAGGGAGGTGGTAGAATCTCCTTCCTTAGAGGTTTTTAAGGTCAGGCTTGACAAAGCCCTGGCTGGGATGATTTAACTGGGAATTGGTCCTGCTTCGAGCAGGGGGTTGGACTAGATGACCTTCTGGGGTCCCTTCCAACCCTGATATTCTATGATTCTATGATTCTATGAAATGTGGGTATAGGGGGAGAAATCATTCCTCTTTCTACTGGTACATTTGGGTTTGGAGTCCCACTAGGGTAGGAAAACGTGGTCCCTGGCCTCAAAAGATTGCAATCAAAGGTTCTGATCCCACAACTCGATGCACATGGAGTAACTCCTGAGCTCATGCAGTGCCCTCTAGTGGCTCTGTGTGAGTGCAGGGATCTGCCCACATGTATCTCTCTGCAGGGCCTAAGAATATTTTTTTTCCTTTTTAAACCTAGACAGAGAGTTCTTAATTTTCTAAAGCTGCAGTATTTGGAAAGATGATTGTTCATGCTGCATGGTTTTTAGTGCATCAAAATCAATCTTATCTATTTATTTGGCCCCAAATCACTGCAGCATCTGAGCACCTAAATCCACAAGCAGCAGGAGAGGTGGTGCTGGTATCAGGTTCCTCCAGCTTCTTTAACCGGGGTTTTCCTGGTGAACCAAGTCAGCAGAGTCTGTAAAAATAGAAGCCATGATAAGAGGGTGGTGGATGTGGGGCTGCTGTAATATTCGATTAGTACTGTATGTGCCCTGGTTATTGGGAAGTTTACTATATGACTATACTGGGTTAGATCAATGGGACTACTGGGAAACAAATAGGAAGGCAAAATGATGAGTCAAGATGCCCCTAAACAAACACTTACAAGACTATGGTAAAGCAATGGGCCCTGCTGAGACTGGCTCAACCTCGTACTGAGCCTACCAAACTGATTTTCGACAGTACAGCTGTAAACCCTCGGAGAACAAAGAACTCTTGCTGTAAGAAGTGTGTGATAAGAAGTGTGTATGGGGAGGCAGTAGTCTAGAGAGATAGTAAAGGAAAACAGACTAACATGCAGACCCTGAAGACTAGGGGTGGCTTCCATCGGTGGGGGTGGGGGTGGGAGGCTGGAGGGGGGGACGCGGCAGTAAAGTTTTAGGTAAGACACATGCATGTAGAACATTTGTTGACTTAAAATTTTCTCTCATGATATGCTCTGTTCCTACTGTTAAGATTAAACAATACTTTGGTTTACAAAGGCTGTCTGGTCACTCTATTCACCAAGGGTCACAAGCTCCTGAAGGGAAGAACTGCAGGTACTGAACTCAGTTGGACTGGGTAAGCACAGTAGATACACAGAGTAGTATAGTGCAGAGCTTGGTCTAAGAGTGGGACAATTGTGATTCCACCACAGGGAAGGTAAAGGCACAAGGCCTGACACCTGGGCAGGTGCACTCAGAGAGACCAGGGAGGGGTTAGAGATGCACTGTGACTGTACTGGCCAAATTACAATTTTCATCCTTTTCCGCGCTCTGAGTCAGAACATTGTAGTAGCAGGCTGGTAATCTACAACAGTGATATAATAATAATGAGTTTATTCAGATATAAAACACTCTATAATGACCTCCTTGCTGGTTTGTGGTGCAATTGTCCCTAACAGTAAGCATGGCCTACATATCCCATCGGTGCATTTTGTCCTTTAGCGCCTTGCCTAGGGAGAGAGAGGATGAATAAGGGAACTCCTCTCTGTTGTATATGAACCCCCTCTAAACACTTGTCTGTGTTTACACAAAATACTTTCTTTGGTGTACTCTCAAACTTTATCATTTGCTTCAGTTAGTTGGAATCTGATGAAATGGAAGTCCAGCTAGGGGATCTCATCATTACAACACACACTGACTATAACACATTAAAATGTGGTACTGATAGCTAAAGTGCATCATGAAAGATGTAGTATGGCCAGGAAGCCCAGCCCATAGAGATGCATGGGGGCATGACAGACCCAAACTACAGTTCCCAGAAAGCACTGTGGAAGCTCAGGGGGAGACAGATTAATGTTGAAGCAAACTGAAATGAAACATTTTGATCTGGGAATGTTGAACCAAAATATGCAGACATTTCTGAACTTTTTCTTTTTTTGAGCTTTATATTCATGAAAAATTTTGATATTACAACTTTTCATCCTCATTCAGGACAAAAACTAATGTTTAAATAGCAGGATTTCCCATGAGATGGAAATGCTAATTTTCAACCAGCTTTAGAAATGAATCTCAGTGCAATTCCTAGAAGATGTCTCCCCATCACAAAACCCAGCACATTATGCAACCTCATCAGCACTCTCATCAAAGAGGACAAAGTGGGGCTAGATTGAATGGGCAAACACTCTAATTTTCTACTGTTGGTCCAGAGTGAGGCATATTGGCTGCACAGTATAAACCAGTTTACATTGCCACTGTTTTGCTGTACCTGGTCAGTGGCTAAATAGAAAACTTTAGTCTCCAGGGCCATTAAATCAATAGCTTTTATAACTCCTAAATTAACAAAAGAAAATTAAATACATAACAGTGGAATGAGAAAGTCAAGCCAGCCAACCCATCCACCTGCAGTAAACCAGCAATAACAGTCAGACTTATTAACAATTAGCTCATTCTGTGCTGTGAGATGTCAGCAATGGGGATTTGACAAAAACCCTTTTTATAGTAGTTTTAAGAAAAATTTAGTAACAGCTAAGTGAACCACTGAAACCAACTGAACTGAACCAGGGAATAACAACTAAACAAAAAGCCCAGCGTGCGTCTGTTGCCTGGGGCAAGCTACAGCTGATGGATAACATGACAGACAACTCCTCTCCTCATTTCCATTTTAATCTCTGTCTACTAATTGTCATCAATATCATCAGGGTCACTAGACCACCAGTGCGAGTCTACAACCTTCCACAGAAGCAGCAGCTTTATCTCTGCTGGTCCTCTGGGAGTTTCCCCCTTTGCTCACCCAATCCATGTTAGCAGCTGCCTCAGAGGAAATAGGGAAGGATTGTTGTGTTGAGCCAGCTATCATGGATGGTGTGGGTGCTGTTGTCTAATATGTACTGGAAGGAGAGTTTACTGGTATCATTTCTGCACAAACAATGCAGGACTTTTCCACAGATGTGTGGAATGGAAATTATCTGCACTCCCCAAAGGGCCTGATCCAAAGCCAATAGGAATCATTCTACTGCCTTCAATGGTTTTTGGATGAGGCTTGAAGAAAATATGGTCACGGTCAAACCTTTGCTGTCAGTTCTCTGCTCTGCAATTTTCCCTTGACTTACCAAATCCTAAACTTAGACACTCACGCACAACCTGAGTAGTAATTCTGTATGTTGTCTTTCATGTTTCTAACGTATTATTTTCTGATTAGCTGAAACAGTATCACATGATCAGTTAGTATTCAGTATGGTCAGCTTGAACCTCAGCCAATAGCTTCCTTTTTTCTTTTTCTTTTTCTTTTTCAAAGGCAATAGATGACTGCTCATGCTCAAAGCCAATCCTGGTCTAAGATCAAGTATGAGCTGTGCACAAGGAACTACATAGCAATTAGGGTGGTTGGAAATCTCCTTTCCCCTGCTCAGATGCACCCATGTAGTCCCTCTGCATTTACTACTTTTATATAGTAGTAACAGTACGGCTTGCTTTGCAGTTCCCAAATATAGTCCTGGACTCTGTGCCATGGTCCTTACTTCTCCTCCAAATCCCCCTCCACAGCCTCACCACTAGGCAGCTTCCATATCACTTGTGCTTTTCCATTCAGGGAGTCACCACATACTTTCATTCAGCATAAGTGTTATATTAAGTGAGGAGCAAAGGAAAGAACAAAAGGAAGCCCTCTATGAGGGAGCCCGCAGTGTGTGTATCAGGCTGCATCTGAACACAGTATGGCAGAGGTCTCTGCAGCAGAGTGGGGGATGTCTCTCTATTTGAAGGTGTAGTACATAGAAGGCCAGTCATCTAACCTATATGAGCCACACACCACTTCACTGAAGAGGATATTGCCAAACCCAAGACTTCAAAAAATGAATCAGACCCTCCAAGAATCAAAAGAATGGTCTTGAGAACCTTCCAATTCTCCTCTCATTACTCTGCTGGTTAAGCACAGGAAGCAGCGGCCAGGGATCAGAATAGGGAGGAGGCAGCCCTGACCACCCCACTCTCCATGACCTAAGCATCCCCAACTCCCAGGTGCTCCAGCACTCACTTCAGGCACCTTCCATATCTAGCTGCCCCAATAGACAACTCCAACACCCAATTGCCCTGCCACACCCCCAGAGTAGCCCAGCTGCCCCTGTCTTACCCATGTATCCCGCCCCCTGGGCTGTCCAAGTGTGTGTGTGCTCTCACTGGCGATTTCTTGGGACTGTGGGGATATAGGCTGGGTGGCGTGTGGATTTGTGCTGTCTCTTCCACTGCTAGGGTGGGGGAAATCAATGACTTTCACCACATTTATCTTGACAGCTTCACACTACTTGCAATAGCTACAGCGTAAATGACATCTATCTAGACTGAGGGCAGCCAGTTGCTTTAGCCTTGTGTGAAAGTAATGAGAGAGGGAGGACATTTTTCAGCACAGGAAAAAGATTGTGCAATTTCTGCCAGAAATCTGGAGATCACGAGAAACTAAAAAACAGACCAACCCCCCTCCCCCAAAAAACAACCCCAACCAGCCAACAAGCAAAAGAACCCCAAGCAACCCTCAAACCAAAACCCCACCTTATATTGTGATCCTCATGTTAATTTTGTAAGAGACAATTTGCAACTCTACTTCCTTTCCATGCACAGTCTTATGCCTCTCATTTTATCTTGTCCATTGCAGCCGCTCTCTCTACCCCATTTCCATGGCCCCTGCTCTCCCTTCCCAGTCCTCAACATCCCCGGCCTACTCCCTGCCTCTCTCTCCTTACCTTCCCCAAGTTACACTGCCCCTTCAGTCTCTCTCATGTCTCTATTCCTTTACCCCCCGCCCCCATCATTCTCTGTCATCTCAGATTCTTCAGATCTTAGTCCCCCTTCTCTGCCCCAACATTCCCCTGACTGCCCGCAAGTCTCTGTTTCTTGAACAAGAAACACAAGGATAAAGATGCACTTTTCTTCACTTTGCTGCTGATTTGGGGCTCACCTGTTCACTCACACAAACCTTCTGCAGCTGGGCACAGGGCATCTATAACTAAAAAAATTGACTATGGTCACAGACTGTTAAAAATATGTATGCTTTTGCTTCATGGTGACTATCTCGGGATGGTTTCAGTGTTTGGTTTTGATTTTGCACATTTACAGCATGGTGTAACCTCTGAGAAGAATCTGCTTTTCTACGGGGAGCTGTCTGACTCCTTTAGTTGTGATCCTAGTTTTATTCCTATAAAGTGATTTCCTTTTGATTTAACTAATGTAGTAGATAGTGACTGCTACAAGATTACAGCGCTGTTCTGTATGTGTCCATCTTTCTGTGATCAGGTGGGAGTTTACCACTTTGGTGTGCTAAGAATTTGGAAGGAGTCTTGCTCTGTGCTGAAAGGTTTGATGCCGTTTCACCGTTTGTGTTCTTTTGAGAGCTTAGCTGTCACGGATTCCACTAGGGTAGGGAGTGGCACACAGGGAACAAAAATGATGATTGTATGAAGCTGTCTGCTGCAAATCTTCACAGAGACCATTCCCCGGCTCTGACAATGAAAATCTTCAGAGAGGCCCTTGCTTTGTAATGTGCAGTCCCTGTTGCTGGGATTCCAGATCTTCTGAGCTTATCAGTAACATATTTGCAAAGCTGCCCTGCTGTGATCACTGGTCTTTGCCAGCTTAAATTTGGGAAAATGCTTTGAACAATCTTTCCCCTCAGCCCCTGCAGGTCTATATATAAGAAAAGAGAGATTTAGTGTTTGAACATAGGCACTGGTCAGCCAATCTGTGGGGTATCTTCTTGAAAACCCAAAACAGGTGCTCTTGGGCCATCAAAGTCTTGAAGCAGTTAAACTTCCTTTCACCTTTGTTGCAGTGCCTTTAAAAGAAATAGAGAGATCTTCAAAAGGTGGAAGGGTGGCAGGCCAGAAACGTAAAGTGTGTGCAATCACTCAGATACAAGTGGCACCACTAAAAATTGCCTTCATATATCAGCTTATGGTTTACACACTGTGGCAGAAAGGACGCTAAAAGGTCAGCAGAAAAAAAATATATATGTCAAGCCTGGAGCTGTGACTCCAAAGGTGTGGAAAGACACAGTCTGAGAGAGGTTCTAGAGGGACTGGATAAGTGCTTGATATGGCAGGATTTTTTTATTTTATTTTATTTTTTTAAGGAAGCGGCTTGCAGACATCAGCGCAGAAGCCAAGGTATATACTCGTAGTAACCTCTTGCTACGACCCCTGGTGACAAGACGGATAGTTCCATTCATCTGTGGGTGAACAGCAGTGGCTCTTTGCATTTTTTTTACTTGGAGCCCTGGATGAATTTGTTTGTGGAGGGGAATGTCACCATTGTGAATGCCCTGATCAGTCATGTGCCCATAGTGAAGTCAGGGGTAGGGAGAAGGGGGGAGGAAAAAAAAAGGTAAGCTTTACTCTGGGGGCCTCAGGGATGCCAGCTCATATCCAGCAAAACATCTCCAACCAAATGCTAATGGAGAATGTGACTTCCAAATAGAAAGATCAGCAAATATGCCTTAAATTAATAATGTGCCCTTTTAGTTGCAATTGCTTAGTGAAAATTGCTGGGTATTTTTTTCCTTTGTAGAAATAGCTCTGAAATAAGTGGGTCTCGCTGGAGTTTTGTTTAAGACTGACCCCCTACTTTATTAACCGTGTAACATTTTAAGGTTGTTTTTTCCTCTCTGTCTCTTCCAGCAAGTCTCTATTGATCACTGTTTACAGTTATAATCCCTTTCAAATTTATCATCCATGACTAACACCACATGTATTGATTAGTGCTGACGGATGTCCCTATATAGTATATACCTACAGTGATTCTGGCCGGTGAAGTACAGTAGATATATTTTTTCTCTCCTTCATTTGCTTTTTATAGCTGTCTGCTCCCCCTAGCCCCCACTTTTGTTCTCAAAGTGGCTAACCTATTTCACACAAACGCTGTGGGATTAACATGTCTAAATTTAGGACAATTTATTTATTCCTAAGGAGGTCTTGGGAAAAAGAAAAGAAAGGTTTCATTTCTGGATTTCTTTATTTTTATTTATTTTTTATTTACTTGTTTGCAGCTGGGAAGCTCCTGGGTACAGACAGGCCCTGTAGGAGATCAGATTTATGAGGGACATCCACACATCTTAACCTAGAGCCTAAAGTAACAAAGATGTAAGGGCCAGTTTTTTTAGGGACAAATTAGATGTCACTGGTGACTAAGGACAAGGTGTCCGAAATCTGGACGATAAATGGAGTCATTTGTCAACAATGCATTTTTGCTTGCCGACTGCAACATTTCCTCCACCTCTTGCTGTCCAGAAATAGAGTTTAAGGTTAATCTCTTTACTCAACCACCTTGATTACTCTTGATTTTACAAACTGAAAAAAATCCAGCCTCAAATGACCTTAAGGATTTTTGGTGTAGTAGCACCATATAATGTCTTTCCCTCAGGGTCCTAGCTTCCTAATGTTCTTGGCTAAGCTTCCTAAGGTATCATACATTTCACATCACATTACTTTTTGCAACTCAGGAGGCATTGCTTTAATTTGTCTATTGTATGAAAATTGACTTGTCTAATGCACAATCCGAAAGAAGGCCGAGACTGGTTTAAATAGAGGACATGTCTTGCTCTGAGGTGTGGCCTTCACATGCTTTATAATCAAATTGAGAAAAGAGAGAAGTACAGAAAAGGAGGAATGTGCATTTGCTAAACTGACAGCAAGTTACCGTGGCTTTGGGTGACTACTGACCATATAATGACAGTAATGCCACAATGTTGCAATGCTCACCACCAAAATGCATAGCATATATTTTGAAAGACACTCATTGCAATTACCAATCTGCCAAATTGCCCTGCTGACATTTTCTGGTTAATACAATGGTTTAAAGGATACTTTCAATGGCTATGTTCCTCCATGTTTTAACAGTCCATTTGTAGTAATATTTCTTGCTTTTATGCAATAGTTTAAGTTTCTCATACATACATTTTATCCAGGTGCAATCAGGCAGTAACTGTATGACTTAGTTGTTAATCCTTAGTAAAAAGATTATAATAATCATTTGTCATTTATTTAATATACAACTACTGTCTTATTAAATCTAACTCTTTAAATTCAAAGAGTTAGATTTAATAGGATAGTTTATTGTATTATAGTGTTGCAGTAGCGATGCTATAGTTATGGTTGAAGAGGCATTTTCATTATAAACTCCTGTTTTCAGGCACTTATAACTTTCTGAAGTACAGTACTGCTTTTATTTCAAAGTAAAATCACTTGCTATATTTCTGCATAATTTTCTTTCTTTCTTTCTTTCTTTCTTTCTTTCTTTCTTTCTTTCTTTCTTTCTTAGAAACAAGGACATTCAAATGCAAAAATCTACAGTTACACTAGAGCAATCTTAGTGCTGAGATTTAAATGCACAAAAGTCAGGAAAGTTATCTTCACAAACCCTGAGCAAGCCACTTTGCACTCATTTGTTAAAGTACAGTCTTGACAATATACAAAAAATGTGTCATTATTTCTATGCACAATTTTTTTTGGCAAGATTCAACTGCTGTGGGGCCTCTAATTTCTTCTTAACCTTTGTGCTCCCCTCAGTGGGCATTGCCTACATAGGGGAGTAGGAACTTTATGGAGTTTCATTTAAATTCTTATATGGAGGGGACAGGGGGAGTTTGACCCCCATAGAGGTGTCTAAGGATTTAAACCTTTCAAACCCATGGATTCCCCAGGAAATATAGTGACATTCATGCAGAGGATCCTGGCTTCTATAGTGATGCCTGCCCTGACCCTCCTCAGTCCCCATCATCTCTTGTGGCTGTCTGAAAGGGGAGGGATTGTCTGCCATGGACTCCCGTGGTCACCAGTTGCCCCTTGTTGTCCATAGGACCACTGGGAGTGTAAGCTGGTGTTTACATTTTCTTCTTTTCCCCTAAGTTTGTAAATTATATGGCCTTAGTCTCAGTCTCTCTGAGAAGACTCATGCTCACTTACCTGGTTGGAACTTCCCCTTACACATCCCTTCCTGAACTGAACCCATCAAAACAGAGGATAACGGCGCATAGGTTAATGTCACACACATGCTGAGGGGGCAGGAAGAAGGTGTAGTTAGGTTTCTTACGTTTCTTTAGATTCACTCTGAATTTGGCTCGTAGTTTCCCAAAGTTGATTTGTCAGTACGCCAACATCAAACTGTGGGAAAAATAGTAGTAGTGCTCTGCTAAACTCCACCTACAAGCCAAGCTCCACCCACTAGTGACACCACAATAAGAAGAAGCTAACAGTGGATTGTGCAAAAGTTTATTATATGATTGTCCTTCTTTCTTGTGTGCTTTGATCATCATCAATGAAGTAGCTAGTACCATTACCATTTGAATGGGTCATAATTAGGCTCTGGAGAAATGATCCATTGCGTAGAATAGGGACAGTTTACATCACCTAGAACTATTGTTTCAGGCTATTTGCAGACTCAGGCAGACTCAGTTCTCCCTTTGGTTCACACTTTGAAGGTTTTCTTCACAACCATAAAGACCAGAAACTTTTTTTTTAAATGAAACCTTAGTTCTAGAGCACAAGAAGGCAGCCCCTACAAAAGCACTGGCATGTGAAGGTGAGCTGAGCTGGCCCGATTCGATCCCTGCATTACACAAAGTGGGCCTGATTCTGACCTTGTTTCCCCTTGCAGCAAAGTCAGGGACGTTTTAGCCTGAGTACAATTCTCAGAAATGGCTCCAATATGACCAATAACACAGTGACTGTGGGTGGTTATAGGGAGGGATGTTCAGTTCAGGGAGGGATGTTATGTTAATAAAAGGTCTGATGAAGAACAAAGAGAACATGCCATCGGAAATGTTGCCCCCATGAAATTAATAATTGTGTGCTGTAATGGCCAGGCTGCACCAGGAAACGCGCATGAGAAGCTGCAGTGTCCGGGAAGCAATGTATGTTTGCTCTGCTGTTACTTCAGTTGAACGTTCCAACTTTACATAGCTCTTCTACATCTAGTATTCAGTTGCTGTCAGGGTTGGGAACCACTTGTAAACAAAGCTCAGTCTCAATGGAGACTTTATGGTTAAATAAATAAAAGCTGACAGGAAAAGGAAAGAGACACACACAGAGACAGAGAGACAGGAGTACCGTACTAAACTGCCCCATAAAACCTGTGTAAATGGCTAATATCTGCCAGTATTGCAACAACAGAGATTATTTCATGGACAGGATTCTCATATGTGATCAGCCTTCCTTTAGTGTCACTTCAAGCCCATGAGTACTAGAAGCTGTTGGTATAGTAGAACTGAGAAAAGGCTTTGTGCGGGTCCCGTAATCATTCTGTCTTACTCAGCCTCATGGGCACTGGGGAGGTGCAGACAAGAACAGGTATTATGCAGTGCTTTAACAGGGCACAGGTTGTTCCTCTACTTTGCTGACTCAGCTGTGCTGGCTGGTGTAGCAATAGGGCTGAACCATTGCTGTGCCCTTGTCCCTTCCCACCCTTTAGGCAGTGAGTGGTACGTCCTCGTGTTCTCAAGAGACGATCTCACACTCCTTGAGGACAGTGGCAGAAGTTCCATTGACTACAGTGGGATCAGATCCTCAGAGTTCAAGGACTAGAATGGTAGCTGACCCCAGCATAGGGAATGCTGCTTGCGCCATCTTCCTTGCATACCCACAGAGGGACAAGTAGCTTATTAAGTAATGATGCAGAGTACAGAAATAATAGAATCCAGGGAAAGATAAGTAACAGCAACAACACCTAAAGAGTCACTCTTAAAAGGGTGAGCCATTGCAAACGGGATTGGGTGTACTCTGTTCTAGACTGTACACTGTAATGTGCTATGGAACAATGGTCCTCCAGTGCATGCAAAAAGAGACCAACAGCCATTCATCAAAACATAGCTATCACAGAGTTTGGGTCTCCTGCTCGTACAACCAATTTCAATTTTAGGAACTGGCAGCAGTTTAATAAAATAAGAAAGTCAGCCCGCTCCCACCCACCTGCATGTTACTGTAAACCTAACTGCTAATAAAGGGCCAATATTGTCACCTTTCTGCATGTGGAACTCCCATTGAAGTGAGTGGAAGCTGTCAACAGAGAGAATTTGCAAGACTAAGTCCAAAATAAAGACCTGATTCTGTGAGGTGATTGTCACAAAGCTGTGGGACACAGAAGTACTGGAATGGGACTGAACTTTATTTCCTGGCCCCGGTCCCATGTCATTGATCAGTATTACAAAAGGTGATATAGGTACATAATCTTTGTGTCTAGGAACCCCAGTGGCTACTGTTACATCTTTCCTTCTGAGAACCAAATGCTCATTATCAATTCAAAAATAGGAAGCACAAACAAACACAACCAGCTAATAGTAATTTCCAAAACGGAGGTCTAGGGAGTAGATGAGTAGCTTTAAATAACTGATATCTCTGAAAAAAATGGCTTTCTGATCACATGACCGCTTCTCAGAATGGCCTACTTTGCAATGGCCTCTTTGGCCACTGAGGTAGATCCACCCTCCGGAGCCACCTTTACTGTTCCTGGGGTTTTTCACTGACTGGGTGGGCACGTAATAAGTGTCAGCACACAAGAATTGTCAGTAGCATTCTGTGTGTCCTCAAGACACAGAGGGCCAGTGTTCCCCTGGACTTCATTTGAATGTCTTCTATTGGTAATAAACAACTAAACTTCAGAATAGGTAGAGCTAGGGAATTTCACTATTTTTGTTTTGTGGACACATGTTCATAGCTTCATTTTGCATGTGCTGCACAGAATTGCACCCTTCAGATTTTACTTAGTTACCTTTTTAATGAGATGGCTATTTTCATATTGGAAAAATGTGGAAATGCAAATTTTTGCATGATTTCAATGGAAAAAGACCCTCATGCTTGAGAAAAGGGTGGAGATTTGCTCAGAAATGGGCTAATTTTGACTTGCGAAGTGGCCCATTTTCCCTAGAAGTTTTCACTGGAGCATTTTTTTTTCTCAGAAAATTAATGAACCGCAGTTGAAATTTGCTGGGGATAGTGACTCTTTTTCAAATGCATAATGAAATGTAAGAAAGTCAAAGCAAAATTCCTCTTGAATGTTGAGTAGTTTTGTATAACACTAGTGGGATTTGCAGATGGGACCTTAGGCACCAAAACACTGATCTCTACCATTTGAGCTATAACTGCTACTACCATTAGCTAGTAGCAGTTATAGGCTATTATTCTCAATGTAGGCTAAGGAAACACACTTTAAAAGCAAGTTACATTTAATTCAAATATTTTCTACTCCTCTATTAAGTGTTAAATATTGATATTGTATTATGCTATGAAAAGTTTTTTGTTTTAAAAAATGAAATGAAATGGTCCTGATGATGATTTTGTGTTGTGATACCACGTAGGAACCCCCCAGTCATGGACCAGGATTCCATTGTGCTAGGCACTGTACAAACACAGAACTAAAAAGGTGGTCCCTGCTCCAGAGAGCTTACACTCTAATGAAGGCCCTGATCCTGGGAACTGCTGTGTATGGACAAACCTCTGAGTCCACATGGAGTCCTATTCCTCGGTGTGCTCACCCACATGGAATAACTTGCAGTCTGTTACATTAAAAACCATGGGCCCGATGTAGCCCTCTCCATTCTTACAAAAATCTCATTGACTTCTGTGGGAGTTTGGGGCCCTTCCAACAGGGTAGGATTGGGCTGTACGTATAGAAATTAATTTACAGTTCACAGCACATAGTGGAAGCTGATTGATTACAGTTTGCAGTGGCTTCCATGGTGTGATGAACATTTAAAAAAATGTGTATAAAAATGCTTTATAATCATTCAGATAAGTTACAGCACCAGCTATAAGATTTTTAATTTTTGTCCTTTCAAAGAAGAAAAAAAATCCTCATAATAATCTGCATTTTTTCCTCCCAAGGTGTGACATTTAAATTTCTTTCTTTCAGACATCACCCTGGTAAGCTATTGTTTTACCACAAGGGCAGAATGTAGAGGTCTCTGTGTTGTGTGGCTTCAATCAGTAGTTCCTATAAAATGCTGGTTTTATTCCCTTGGGAAATATGTTATTTCCATGTTATTTGTCCTGTTTTTCTTTTCTTTTCTTTTCTTTTCTTTTCTTTTCTTTTCTTTCACACCTCAGAGGTAGCAATTCTACTGCTATTAGCAAGATGTCTATTATAGTGTCATTAAAAAAGCTATAGTCAGAGCATGGAATGACTCACATCATGGAGGAGTTAATAATTCACTGTAATAAAAGTATAAAGTTTTATGATAAACCACTCTCAGGGGAGTTAAATATAATCCTTAGTGGGTCACACACTGACTACAAAGCTTACATTTGTAATGGTAATTTGAATTTACTACATCGCCTTTAGTTTTTAAGCGTTTGTGTGTCATTAGACCTTATAAATTGATTTATATGTTCAACTCCAGTATAATTCTACATAAAGGTACAATAAATTTTATGGATAATAGATATGGCATCTAAAACATTTTAGAAAAATAATTCTATTAAATTCACTTAAATGGCGGTGATGAAGAGAGACAAGAAAATGCCAGGATTTCCAAACTTCTGAGAACAAAATGAGGTGGGGAATGAGCTGCAAGTGTGAACAGAGTAGAAGGAATAGAGTTCATTACATTAGAACTTGTCACTCTTCTTCTCCATAAAGGACTTGTTCACATGAAGTGCTAAATGTTTTACATGCCATATCTGTAATTCAGTGGGAGTTGTGTGTGCTCTGTGCCTTTCCGAATCTGGCTCTGTTTACGAATATTTGACATGGACCCCATTGTTGTTCCATATACTCTGCTGGCACATCAAAGCCACAGTTAATGCACTGTTGATGACTTTGTTTACAAAATGATAAGATTACTTGCAGGAAATGGACTCTACCTATCATCTGTACAGTAAACACGACATTCCGTATTTACGCACAAGCAGAGGGCTCAATCCTGTGAGGTGCCAAACTCCCATGGCTTAGGCCTGATTCTCCTTTCACTTACATTGTTGCAAATCCGGAGTAACTCCATTGCAACTGGTGTGGAAGGAGCATCATCCCTATTGATTTCCGTAAAAGCCAAGAGGGCTCAGCACTCGCCAGGAGGAGACACTCAGCACTTGAGGCATACATGGAGAGAAAGATGTAAATGGGACTTCTGCAGAGTTGTATGCACATCCATTCAATTACTGAGAAAACAGAGACTTTGTGAGATCTCTTGGAGGAGCTATTTTTTTTTTAATTCTGCCTTGAAGATGAGACAGGTGGAACCATGTGTGCACTGTTTGCCTGTTCATACCACCACTCTGCCTCATATTCACTCCGGCTTTGGCCATACCTCCTGCTCTTTCGAGGAATGTGTCTCCACAACGGTCTCCCTCCTCTGCTCTCATGATCAGAAAGATCAAGGTCAAACAAGCTAGATTATGGAAAATGAAAACTTCTATTTATTTCACTGGCTTCAATTCAACAAATGCAAACACACAAATGAGAGGCTATTTGGAAAAAAACAGTATTAACATTTCCTCATTTGTATAATTTCAATTTAGCTAGCATGAGCAAGTGATTCATTATATTTTCCTTCTGACTTAGCAGATTCTGTTAAGATGTCTCACTGTCTCCGATCCTGTTCAAACTTAGTTTACATTTGCAAGTGTGCTTTCAATCCCTGAAAGCAGCACAAAATCTGGCTAAAACACTTGATAAACTTTACTGTCTGTTTTAAAATGGTTTTAAATAATCAGCCAGCTTTTTAATGCTGCTTTTCCTTAAAGCCGATGTAATTTCAGTGCTGATCTTCAAAACCCTTTTGTCTAATCCTGTGTGTAAGCTTTCCCATAACGAAACTTAAAAAGATCCTTACACTCCCTAGTGGGCAGTTATCATTGTATTCCCCATAGCACTCACACATTAGCAAAGCTTTATCCCATCATCATACACAGCTTTTTGTTTTTGAAAGCACTGAGGTAAATCTCAGGTGGCATTCTGCACTCAGTGGGTGTGTCACTTACTCAATGACCCAGCCAGCTGGACAGGTTTACGTACAATTTACTGGAAATGTATTAAATGTGTCTTGGGAAATGATTCTTTAAAATGTTCCCACTGCCAGTGCAGATTAAAACCTTCATAGAATCTCAGGAGGTCATCTAGTCCAACCCCCTGCTCAAAGCAGAACCAATCCCCAATTTTTGCCCTGATCTTTAAATGGCCCCCTCAAGGATTGAACTCACAACCCTGGGTTTAGCAGGCCAATGCTCAAATCACTGAGCTATCTGTGCCCCCCTTGGCAGGAAACAGAAAAATTAAATATTTTTTTTAAAAAGCTTGATGTTAAAATCATGGTACTAGGTCTAACTTAAGATGGACATTCAGACGGAACAGCTACTCCATTCTGGATTAACCCTATTGTGCGTCCATACTGCAGAGGTCTCTGAACATTCCAGGCTGAATTCAACCCTGGAATAAGCACGTAGAGTTCTATTTCATCCCCACTATCCAATACAAGTATGAGACTATACAGGAAAAACAGGTATTTAGGGTGGTCAAAGCTGTTGGGCTCAGTTTTGAAAATGTGGCCCTAATTTATTTCATTTTAATATATATATTTTTTTGGTATTTCCTCATTTCCTCTTTTTAAATTCAACAGAATAAAACATTGCAAGGACATAATTTTCCATGCTGTCTCAGAGATGTACTGTTTGAACTTCATAGGCCAGTTGAGAACTTTCCCATCTCTTTTTTAAGTGTACGGCTTGTTTTAAATACTGATGCACACATATTTTTTTATTTGTGCCTTTTCTATCTGTTCTTCACTGTGACTATTTGATTTAGTAGGAGCACAATGATATACTGTTCCTTAGTTTTATCCTGCTGAGAAGTGGTATATAGAGGCAGATTTGTTTAGTGGTTAGAGCAAGGGATTGCAAATGAGGGGCTCCTGAGTTTTATTCTTTGACAGTTATGCCACTAACTTGTGTGACCTTGGCCAAAAGCTCAGGAGGGGTTTTCAAAGGCAGAAAGAGCAATGCTGGTGTCCAGCTCACAGAAAAATCCCCCCACCCATATGTTTTGGAAAAATTGCCTCTTAGGCTATCTGTTCCTCAGGAGACTAATGCTGGATTGGTGTAAATAAATTTTTTTTAAAAAGGCTAACATGCCACCTTCCCACCCCAAAATATGAAATCTGGAATGAAATGGAAGTAGCAATGGACCCTGTGGCAAGATATTAGATGCTCCTGTGTGCATAGTATGTGCTCTGCGTTATCATGGTAGGAATCAACAACAGAAAAATTGGAAGCAACTGGAAGTTTCAATGTCTAAAAATATATTCAGAGAAAACAGTTTTCTGCAATATCCTTGAACATTCAGTCCTCACAAGACAAATGCACTAAACCGTTCCTCTTTTTCCAAATATACAATCGGAAAATAATAGGTAATACCTGACAATATATCGACACTGAAATTTCCATTCTTCACAGATTAAAGTATCCTTACTGCAGATCATGAAAAGAACCATTAGTGTGAGGGAGAAGAATTGGAGAATGTTTTTCTACATTCTATACCTTAATAATAGTAATAATAGTAATAATAATAATAATTAATAATGGGATGGGGAAGCTATTAGTGAAGCAAGGGATTTAAAATCACTATGGTCATCAGGAAGAAGGTTCTTATGGGGTTTGGGGGATTGGCTCGGTGAGGGTTTGCAAACAGCATGTACATCCTTTGAAAGCTGAGAGTAGCCATGTTCTTTCCTTTAAGTTTTGAAAGTTTGAAATTCTCAGGGTTCTTTGAGTAGCATTTTAGCTTTCTCAGACAGGTTCTTGGTGATCCTCTCTTCATGACTTCAGGCACATTTTGAAGTGAAGACTTCAACCACTATTTCACCAGTCAATAGTAATTATTGCTTTGTCTTGGATTAGAGACAGTCTTGTGGAATTAAACAGAGATGTTAGAATGTCTTTACAGCTGGCAAAGAGTTAATGACTGCAAGATGAGAAGAAGTAGTTACTGTCTAGACTGATTTATTATTTTATTTCCATTATTTCTGAAAATCTAATAAATCACTTTACTTTTATCTTGATGGTTAATTCTTTCATTAGGAAAATTAGAAGCGTCACTATATGTTTATCACGAGCTGGGAAGCTCTTTTATTTTTTAGTATCATGCGGTCAGGTCACTTCTGCCAGGCTTTCATTTCTTTTTCAAACTTCCTTAATGAATCCCATGCTTGTGAAGGGCATTGGATTAACAGTTGAGGCCTGTTTTAGAGGTGCTGCAGCCACTGTTCATGCTGACTTCAATAGGAGCTGTGGATGTCGAGCACCCCTGAAAATCAGGCCAGGAGCTCTTTCTGTAGATTCATAGATGCACTGATTTTAAGGCCGCAATGGATCATTATGATCATCTAGTCTGATCTCCCATATAGCACAGGCCAAGGAACCTCACTCGGTGATTGCTGCCATCAGGCCTGTCCCCTTTATCAGTGACATCTTTATTGACCAAACTGGTACATTTGTGTGCAACAACAGTTTGTCTCCCGATCCTGACCTGCACAGGGAAGGGGGGGGGAATCTAATCATTCCATCTTCATTCCTGTCTAACCTTTTGCTTCTTTATTAAGACAGCCAACAAATGGTGCCAGCTGATATGTTCCCTTGTCCGTTAGGAACTGGACTGAGAGCCAGCTCTTTGTCTGAAATAGGCCATGCCTTTTACCTCAAGGTGGCTGGCTCTAATCTATGCAAACAGCGCTGATGGCTTGTGCTCACTGCTGCCCCCGAGTGGACTTGAACTAGTTACCTTGAAGTAAAAGTCTTCATTTCCCATTACTAATCCCCAGGGCCATCCAGTCCTCTCATGTCTCGAATGTTAAAATATTGACTTTCACTGCAGATGTACACAAGTATACAAATTCAGGGATAGAGTCTGGCTGGCCCTAATGCAGGTGGGCAAGGATTGGGGAGGGAATAAGGACTCTCCCCCGGCCCCGGCTCTGGACCAGCCTACATAAGAATGACCAGAATTGCTGTCCTTGAGGGTGCATAGGGCTGTTACCAAGATGCTCACCATACTGATAGTCATGAGGCCTCAAAGGGGTGGGGCATATTAGATGGGACCACAGGTCTGTCCCTTCCTTTATGGCTAGCAGAATTGGTTGTCTGTATGGGGAAGAATATGCTTGCACCCCTTAAACAGATTTAGCCACCTGAGAGTTCCTTGGTGCACTGGGGAGCCCTAGGAGGCATTCTTGCTTTCTCAAGCATAATGCCTCTAATATTCCCCTAGGGCTGTGCAGAGCCTACAAGACACAAGTGAGACCTAATGGTGTAACTGTCTATGAAACCTGTTTCAGCCACTGTTGCTAGGTACATAAGATTTGAAATATTTTAATGTAATTTTACAAGAAACAAACATCAAAAATTATCTACTTACCTAAAAAAGACATCTTAGTCACCTAGCCATATGATTGATTTAAGAGCACGTTTGACAGATTGCCACCATATATTTTATTACTTTGGTAATTAATATATAGAGTTTGCAATGTTGAAATTAACCATACACTATGGGCTAGAAAATGTATATAATATTATTTTAAAAGCAACTTACATAATCTTTAACCTTGATACAGCGTAAAGATGCGGAGGATCAATTATAGATAAAAAGAGGGGAGATCTCTGAGGATTTGCACACATATCAGTTTCTCTAGGTACAATTCTAGATCTGTATGTATTGGTATTTAGCTTTCCAAGGCTCAGACAACTAGAAACATTGTAATCGATTTTATTTGGAAGCAAGAGATGGGGCCAAAGGGCAACTTTTGGTCATGAGTTTTTGCTTTCAACTCCTATAAAGCAAGCATTAGTATCAGAGGTATTTAATGGTGTTCACATTTTTTGGGGGGGACAAATCTGTGAATGGGAGCCTCAGGCAAAGCAAACTCCATCTCTCATAACTTCAAAGGAGCTGGGAAAGATCCTTGTCCTGCCAATTCATCCTTAATTGGTCTATGCTGTAAGGAGCAATTAAAACTAAGGGCCTGATTCATAAAAAATGTACACCCCACTTATGTTTCTGTCTGTGTAGGTAGGAGGTTTTCCTGCAGTTCAGTTAACAGTGAAAGAGGCACATTATTTTTCCAGTGCTTCATTTTGTAATTTACTCATTCCCTCATTTTCCTGAGTCACAAATGACCTCCTCTTTTTGGCACACCCGTGTGTGTGTGTGTGTGTGTGTTTGGGGGCAAATCCCATAGACAAATGTAAAGTTTAGATTTTAAAAAATGAGTTGCTATAATGTGCAAATGTCTGTATAAAAGGCAGTGGCTTTGTGTAAACACCACTAGCCTCCATTATTGGGTTGATTTTTAGCAAGCTACTGACTTGCTAGACAGATTTTAAAAGATCCATGCTGGCCCTGCTGAGTATGCAAAGTCTGGGGGTTTATTTATTTATTTATTTATTGTTTGATTTGTGTGTGTGTGTGGAAGAGTATAAAAAGGAACTTTAAATAGTTTGTGCAGAAACAGTAGGTGAGAGTGGTCCATGGAAAAAGCCCTAATTTAAATCATACCTTTTTTCTCCCTTGCCTTTACCTCTAAATTTCTCCCATCCTCTGTTGACTGAATGCATTAATTTAATCATTGTACAATGCCTTTCCATGTCTGTTTTCTCCCATTCATAAATTATTTTTCTGCTGTTTGAGGTTTGTGTGTGTGTGTGTTATATTTTTTCCTCGGTAAAGGATTTGGGGATATAATTTAGGAAAGATACTGTACAGAATGAAACTATTATATCCCATTTGTTATGAAATAATTGCAACTTCAGAATGCTTTTTAGGACAAACACTTTTCCATGAAGTGAGGCATCCTTTATAGGAAAGGTTTATATGTCAACAAGAAATTGCAGTCTTTGCTATATTATGTTATACCCAAACTTTCTTAAAATATAAGACGGATATGGATTTTATCTCATTTTTCATGGCGAAAAATATCCAGAGTCCTTGTAATTTTTCTGTAGTTTCCAATTTGCCACTTAAAGTGAGTCACGTGTCATTTTGACAGTCGTTCTGGTAGTGAGAAAGGCCGGTATTTTCAGAAGTGCTCAGCTTCCACAATTGTTTTCTCAAACGAAACAAGTGTCTGCATTTTTAAAAGAGCTCAGCAGCACGTGTAAATTTGTGTAAATGTGTGTAAATTTGGCTCTAACAGTGCAGTGAATTGCACAAAGGCGTGGGGGGCTGGTTTGGGGAAACAGAGGTGGCCTAAAGTCTACTTTTGGGACAATGTGTGGAGCAGAATTCAGATAGGTATTTTCAAATATCAGTGGCTGGGTGCACTGCTGCTATTATAAAAGTGCTCTTTCCCAGTTACCCAGGATTTAAAGAAACAAATGTAGAAGTGTTGCTTGATAGGCAGATCTATCTCCACGATTAAATTCTCACATGTGTAGAGATGTGTATATAATTGCATTCCTGTATTTGCATGTGTAATTACCAGGATTGCAAATGCTTTTGTGTATTTGGATGCCTAAGTAGTCATTAGTACATGCATTCATGGTAAATGCACATGCATATGTAGGCACACAATTGGTCACACATTTTTGCATGCAGCTCTTGAGCCCTTAAAATTTGTCCCTTTCCATTTAAAGAGGAAAAGGAAATGACCATACATAGGCTAAGGTTCCAACTGAAGGTGCTTGGTCATAGAAATATGATTTTGCATCTGTCAAAACAATTTAAAATCTGAGATTCCAGAAAGCCCCCTTGGATTCATTTGTCCTTTTAGAAATGATTGAAAACAAATTATTGGTAATAGAGATAACAATAGCAGCCACCTTTTTTTTAAAACAAACAACTTTATTGCAGTGTTGATGTTTTTGTCTCAAAAATAAAGGAGTGTTTTAAATGTTCTGGTGAATGAATGCCTTCAAAGAAGTTCTGGAGCCCTTTTCTATCCAGTTTGTAGAGGTCAGCAAGTTTGAGGGATTACAGGCACTAAGTGAAAATGAAAACATCAAGAGGCTTGCTGTCTATCACAAGTATCACTAAATCTTTTTCAACAACCCTGAGCAGTGAATTATGGAAGCATGGAATTGACTTACAGTTTATTTCTAGTAACAGTCAGTTACTATGTCAAATCTAAAACCATTCAGAAAAGCCTATAAAATATATGACAAACTAACCAGAAACCTCTAGATCTCTTTACATGTGTGTAATTTTAAAGAACATTGGGCTAGCATTTGTGGAAATGAACAGATAGGACATTTTCAAGAGGCTATTTTTTTTTCTCTCTCGCTCGTGTTGTTTGGCATCACAAAAAGCCTCTGGAATAGTTGTTGCTGGAGGAAGACAATATGGTGTGTGGGCAGCAGTACAGCATTGCTATTGCTTCTGGCTCTGTTGCTGATGCTGTTGTTCCATATTCAATATGAAGCTAATGAGCATTCTCTTAACAATCTTCTGAACTTACTTTGTTGGCCTTATGGACACTTGGGAACTTTTTACTACAGATGTTTTGTGAACCTCAGTTTATAATCAATTGAGGTCTGGGGAAGCTCCCAGGGCCTGATTCTCTATTACTCTATACCTTGGACAGCCACTTACACTAGTCCAAAGTGAGAGAGAAGGGGTGTAAAATATTACCAAATGAGAATTTTACAGCACTTTGCACGGGTGTAAATTGTTACACAAGGTGCAAGACAACAGAGAATCAGACCTAGTGTGCTCTCATAAAGTTGCACCTGTATCTCATTAGAATGGCATCTACTGCATCTGACTTGCATTTCTTTATAGAGCATGCGAGAATGTGCCTTCTTTCTTCTTCTTCTAGCCTTAATCCCATCTATATTGGGTCAGCTCTTTGAGACCTTCTTTTCCATTCCAGTCTGTCTTGAAGCAGTTCTTTGGGAACTGCACAGCTCCTTTTTGTATAACATCCATCCATCTGGTTTTGGATCTTCCAGGCACTTCTTGATGCCAACTGACAGACGGCACGGGGGATGGGCGGGATAAGATTCTACAGGGATCCCCTGGGATGAACATATGCATAAATGGTGGCTCGTGAGGGCTCTGCTGAGAGCCAGAAGCCTACTGGTCATCATAATGACTGTGAAATGTATGTAAAGATTTATGTGTCCATACTGAAAATTACATTCAGAAGGCAGGTAACCAGGAGGTGATGTGTCTTGGACAAGTTCCTTTCAGGCAGGGTTAACACAAGTTTCTCTCTGTGTCTGGTCGTTGTGTGTCTCACAATATATACCTATTGGCATACTGACCAAGATGCTGATTAAAAGATTGTGAAATCTACAAGAAAGGAGTAAACAGGAAAAAGCAACCAGCAGGGGGCATCCTGCTTATGAATAAGGACAATGGATTGTTCTGATGTGTCTGGTAGTGCTAACAGACACCCTGGATCTTTCACTGAGGAGGCAAGCTGACAGCATGACTTGTTTCATGAACGCAAGATCAAAGCCAAGCCTGGCTGTAGAATGCTATTATGATTTTATTTTATATGTAACCCTTTGTTTCCAATACTTCTAATTGCTATCACTTAAATTTCTATATTTCGTTAAGTAAACTGTTACTTGTTTTCACTCTAAACATGTCTAAGTGCAGTGTGGTAAGTGGAGCCGTGATCTGGATGTTATCTTTGCATTAAGATTGCTTGTTGGGAAAAATGTAGTGAAAAGAGGAAAACCCTGCAGGTAGAATTCATTCATCTTGAGAAGACTTTTGCCCATGTTCCAACAGAAGTCATCTGGCAGTGTATGAGAATGAAACAGATACCTGAAGAATATATCAGACTTATCCAGGACATATCACAGGCCAGTTAGAAGGCCACATGGAGAAACTTTCAAGTAAGAGTTGGAGTACATCAAGGCGTGGCACTTAGCCCCCTCTGTCCATATGGATGCTCCATGCACTTACAGAAAACATCTAGCGACTGGTGCCCTGGTGTGTGCATTTTGCAGGTGATATAGTGCTACGGGAGAGAGCAAAGAGGAAGCAGAGGAAGATTTAGAGAGATAGAGGAGCATACTTGAAAGCAAATGCCATGAAAATCATCAGAAATATTACAGAGTATATGATCTGTAGATTCAATGATACCTTGCAGGAAGACCATGAGCCACTACCAAAGGTACGGAAGTTCAAATATCTAGGTTCAGTCTGTACTTTCCTTTTCATCAACACCAACTCTACACTTTTTCCAGTTACTGTCCCTAAATTTCAAGATACCAGTCATGTTTTCTGGACTCTCTTCCTTGGCTGCATCCGTCCAGAATGAAACAGAAGCCCTTCGCTTCCAAGGAATGGTCCAGTCATATGGGGAGTATAAATGATTTATTTCATGGATTTCTTTGGTAAAGTTTTACATCCGGCTGCCAGCCTGATGTCAAATCTTCTCCTTTTTCTACTGGACTTGGGGCTGGCTACGGCAGAACATGAGGGAGATATAAGGTTTTATTTTGGCTATTTAAAATGGAAGACAACAGACAGTTTGAGACTGTGTGTGCCATTTCTAAAAAGTGGCTAGAAAGGTTTGATCACCTTCAGTGACAAGGCACCTCAGAGGTTCGATGCAGAGTAGGCATTTCAAAACAATGCCATTACATTGCACTCATGTTTTCTGATTTCCCCCAGAAATAACTCCTGAAAAGTGGTACTTCACCAAAAGATGCTACAAAATCTGAAATTCTTTGATTGGCTGGCATTGAAACATCATTTCAGGAGAGACCAATTTTTGGAAGTGGTAATTTCAGAAATAACACCCCAGCACTGGAATTAGTGCCTTAGGGTTTGAGTTTGTTCTTGCATTGGTTTTACATTGGTGCAACTCCATTGATTTCAATGGAAGTACCCCGGTTTTAGAGTTGAAAACAAAAATGGACTCAGGGCCCTGAGGAGCCAACAGTGGTGTAAATCAGGACTAGATCCATTGATATCAATGGAGAAACGTCAGTTTAAACCCAGCGTCAGTCAGAGGAGAATAAGGCCATTAAGAATGTCATTGCCTAGATAGCACAATGATTGGCACATTGGCTGTTGCTAAAACAGATTAGACATACCTATGAGTATTTTGGGAATTACCCAGTGAGTTCCAGCAAATAGCTAATATTTAAATTGTCTCGTATGTTTTTTTCTCTGCATACATGGCAGGGGAGTTCAAAGTTTAAATACTTGCCATACCAAAACTATATGAGGAGTGTCATGGTTCACAATAGCCATATTGCTTTCTTTTTGGCGCTTGCCCTCGGAAAGCATCCAATAACAGAAGAGTGTCTTAAAGAAACCATTTCAACATCATTCTCATGGCAATTGTATTTTAAAATTAACACAACCTAATAAAGTTTCATTTGTGAAATCATCAAAGTTCTCTTTACTAGCTGAACAGTTGTGTCAATAAAAATACTTTATATGCTAAGATTTGGGTTTTTATTATTTTACATTTATTGAGAAACAAATTGCAGAGTAAAGTGGGGCCACAGAATAAAATGCTCCCATACAGTCATAATACAATACAAAATGTAATTAGGAAGCATATTGTTAAAAGTCAGTTCCAAAGTCTAACAATGCAGTGTCACCGATTTGTAAGCATGTAACTGTATAATACATAATTGTCAGCTGTTGCAAAGAGATCTAATTTTGATAATGCTTATTGAGATTGGTTGTCTGTTTGTTAGTGAGTGGTCTGAAAAATACTTATGGCTCCAGAAGGCTTGACAATTCTGAATGGAATACAGCTCAGCCAAAGAGCACAGAATTAAAAGGGATGCAAGCAAATAATAAAAAATAAAATAAAAAATTAAGAAATCGGAATATTCCCAGTTACAGAATCTATTAGCATCACATTATCCTGTTCATTCATATTATATTTACATACACAATATAAAATATAAAGAACTATAAACCAACAGAGCGAGTCACTGTGATTCATTTTTATTTATTTATACTTGATGTGCATGTATTTGGTGTGAAGCTGGCATTCTAAGGGCTCAGTTGTGAGCCCAGCTTCGTGCCCATGTAGGGCACACTCTTTTGTGTGTACTACTAACTTTGCCAGACTCAGTGCAGTGGTTGAGAGCAGCTGCTGTGGGGCTGCTGCTTGTCCTGCACTGATGGACTGGGAGTGGGTGGGTAGAGCTTTAGCTTGCCAGACCAGCCAGTCCACACAACTGAGCCAGAACAGAGGGGGAAATCAGTTGCACCACCAAAGGGGCTGGTGCCATGTATTTCCTCCCTTGAGCAAGCAGGTGCTTGTAGTGTCACAATTTGGTTCCAGCCCAGCTGCTGGGATAGTGTGACCACAGACTGCCCCTTCCTCAGGCTGAGTTGTAATGTTATAATCCAGCCACAAGTAAGGTTAAACTGAAAAAAAAAAACCACCTATTTTTCTTCATGCTACTTGTAAGACAGTGCCTGTACAGTACAGTATTTTTTAAAGCATATGCTACTTAATATTGGCTTCAATTCTGCCACCCTTTGAAATCAATGGGACTACTCAGAATATCTCACTTTAAAGACAAAGTCAAGCACAGAGAGACAATAAATATTCTTTCAGTTTTTGATAATTCAGCAGGACCGCAGGTGACAGATGCTAATGGCCTTAGTGCTGACTATATGTATCAGGCCATCAAGGTAGAAGGCAGCCAACAGCAAAATACCACCTCCAAGTAAAAACTCCCTTGAAGAATGTGATCCACATGATCGGAAGGGGAGAGCTGGTCCACCCTCTGAATTTCACTTCTCACACAAAGGGAAGAGAGCTCACACTGAAGGAGCTGGGAAATAGTGTTCCTCCCAAAGGAGTAAGGAGAAGACAACTGACGTGTTCTTTCATTCTGTTTTCTTCTGGGCAATGGAAATGTTTGAGCAAACGGTATGTAACTCAAGCCAACATTTTTAAACTTGGGTGTTTAAAGTTAGGGACCTATAGAAAAGGGGCCTGATTTCCAAGGGTGCTGAGCACCCATAGTTCCTATTGTAGTCCATTGAAGTTGCAAGTAATTAGCACCTCTGAAAATCAAATTACTTTCATGTAGGTGCATAAGTATGAATTTAGATGCCTAATTTTAGGCATTGACACTCAAAAAATTTTGGTCTTAAAACAAATCCACCCATGTGTAAGTGTAACAAGCTCAAACCAACCCAAACAACAAATGGATGCTGAAGTGTGCGCCAAGCCTATTCAAGGTTGATTTTCCTGGCATTTTGTTCCTCAGCTTACGAATAACTGGGGTCTAACAGAAGACCAAGATGAGATAAATTCTCTTCTTGGTGTAACTGGATGCGAACTCCTCTGAAGGCAATGGAGTTACAGCAGGAATGTACATACAAAAACAAAGAAGCAGCTGGGAATTAACTGCAATAGCAGCTATTTCCCCCGCCCCCCCCCCTTCTACTGGTGGGCCTTTAAAGAAAACGTTCAGAGTGTTCTCTCTCTTTTCTTAGTTACATTTAGAACTGTACAACAACGTAAGGTGCTGCTCTCTGTTATAAATGCAAGGTATACTGTAGCATATCATTGGTTAGGTACATTTCCTACAGCAGTCAGTTCTGCAAGCTAGCATTCTAAGCTAGAGCCTCAAAGGAGCCGCTGCTGCTGATGTTGGAGTGTATTTTCACATCTTCTGCTCTCTAGTCTTCATCTCTCCAGTTCAGGGCTTCTGTGTCGTACTAGCAGCAATGTTCTATTTTATACTCGGGATGGTTGGGAACGCCTCAGACTTACATGAAGTTGTCAGAAATAATTTCACTTATACCTTTTGTGCTGTCAGAGGGGAAGGAAGATGTTAAGGTCCCAAGGAAAACTGGATGTAAACTAGGATGGACAGTGGTCTTCAGACATTGTAGCCTATTTCCTCTATTTTTTTTAAAGATGTATATACTATGTCATGCATTATTAATTGTCTAGTGACTGATATGACTTTCAAAGCTATCAAGGGACTAATCTATTTTTTACATGGAGTAGAAAAGGATTCTAGGTTTGTACAAATAAAATACTCCCTGGAAGCAATACTACTGAAATGATATCTGCAAACATCACAGCTTTACTTCTCTTCTGAGCAAACATAAGCGTCTCCATAGAAAGTTAACACTTTAATTAGAGAATATGCCAAACAACCATGTACATCTGCCATTAAATTGAAGCATTTGTGCCCTTTTTTATGATTGCTTTCTTTGTACAGCATTGAGCTAGGTATATGGAGGAAAATGTGTCTAAATCTTTAGTCTTAAGCTATTTGGGACACACATCATTAAACAATCACTAGAATTAGCTGAAATCCAAAAAGCTGGGTATAGCATCCTTATTTAATTCTAGCTGTTTGTTCCTGGCCTGAAAGGAAAATGATGCATGGCTGCAGAGTTTTAAATATGGGTTTTTTTCACGGGAATGACAGATATATTTGCTTCACAGGTCTAAGCCTGGAGATAATTTTGGTTTGTGGATGTTAAACTGCATTGAATGTGTGTGCAGCTAGTTAATATACAATCTTGTGGAAGTAAATAAAATCCAGTAAATGTTTATTTGTAGTTTATTTTTAAACTCCGGAATCATATTAACGGAAGCTTGGATGTACTGGATTAGATGTTTTTTTAATATTTGAAAAATACCATGGATACAGTGAGTGGTCATATTGAAGAGTCAAGCGGAGACTAGAAATGTGCTGTCATTAAAACATGTGGTGTTGCATGAATGGTGAATATTTTAAAACGATTCACATTTCATGGATATCTAGTTCATGAATTATCCACCAGTTTTTTGCTTGGATGTTAGCTACGAGAACCAATACCAGATAGGATGTCTGATCTTAAAGGAAAGAAAACAAAAAGAAAAAAAAGAAATCCTTTAAACATTTTTAGACCTGCTCTCCTCGTCATCCTGTACACTGTGTAAAGTTTACTACCCACCAGCCTCAGTGGGTGGAAAACTTGATGAGACTGGTGGTGATTGGGATAGCTTTAGGAAAAAGGGATAGAGAAGCAGTAACTGGGGGAATGAAGGGGTAGTTGCTGCACTACAGAATCTCTAGCCATTCACTGGGCAGCTAGGAGAGGAAGAGAGCTGATTTGGTCTCTTGCACTCCATTAAACCCTCACCCAGGCTGTGTGGAGCCTTGGTTTGCTCTGTTTTGGAACTCCCCTGCCCCCCAATACTGATAGCTTCTGAGCTGTGTGTTACATATCCTGTGGGCCTGACTGATTGCCGGTTTTGGGGTCAGGAAGGAATATTTTCTTCCTGTAGGGGCCAAATTGGCAGAGGTCCGGTGGGCTCCTTCCTTGCAGCATCCTGGAGGCACAGTTAAGTTAAATAGGAACAGGATTTAGTAATTAGTGGTGGTACTCGGTAGGGATGTTAGTCCATCACTTGTGATGGGTTTCCCTTGTGGTTAAAAGGGTAAAAGGAACAGTTCTTAGAAATAAGACCTGGGATTTTACTGATGGCCCTTCTGCCCATGGAATAGGGGGAAACCTTGTAGCCTTCATTGGCCAAGGTCTGCCCCCACTTTTACTCCTGTTTTTCCCCTTGTGACAGGGGGGAGAGGATTCAGAAAAGTTGGCTGAGTCCTAAGGGCAGGCTGAGGAGAGACTACCCTGAGTTACAGGTTATGTGGTAGGAGCCCTGTAAGTCCTGCCCAGAAACCACATAAAATAGCTGGTAGGTGAGAGTTTGGATGACAGGGTGGGTAGTGACCCTCACCACTGTTAAGTTTAATAATGGTGTGGTTTATTAATGCCACTTAATATCCCTCCCTGTGTTTTTCCTCATTCCCTGCCATGTCCAGATCAACATGCTATTGTTTAACTGTTGCAGGGAGAATAGTGGGTGCAAGATGTTGTGGAAATACATGTCCACAGGAGCAAACAGAGTGTGGAATTTGCTTTCAAAATTCAATACAAAGGCAGCAAGCTAGTAACGAGAATCTGTAAATCTGATTACCCCTCCTCCAGGGTCACCCCCTTCCTTGGAAAGAACAGGATTGCTTGCTTGGGTCTCAATATGCTCAGAATGTTTTCAGCTCTGCATTAAGATAATGAGTATAATCAAATCTCATGCTTCAGGGTTTCAGCTAATCACCTGCAGGGGTCAGGAAGGAATCCTTTCCCCCCCACCCCCAATACACAATTGACTATATGTGTGTGTGGGATCTTCTTTTGAAGCATCAGAGATTGAGCAAAGGATGAGAGATGGGACACCTAGGGTGACCAGATGTCTCGATTTTATAGGGACAGTCCCAATTTTGGGGGCTTTTACTTATATAGGCTCCTATTACCCTCCCACCCCCATCCCGATTTTTCACACTTGCTGTCTGGTCACCCGAGGGACACCTGACAGGATGGACCAGTGCTCTGATATGATGCAGAGAATCCTAGCTGTTTGGCTGGTATGTCATGTTCACAGCCTCAGAGTCATGCTGATCACCAGATTTGGGGTTGGGGTGGCATTTCCCCCCAGGTCAGATTGACAGGGTCCTTGTGTGTTTTTGGTTTCTTTGTTTTTTCACCATCCTCTGCAGCATGGGGTGTGGTTTTCCTGCTGGGATCATCTGGGCGTATCTCACCTAATGCCAAGGCAGGGGCCTTGAGCATTGGTGGCTCTTGGTCTCTCCCATTTTCTCTCTCCCTGTGGCACACAGCTTAGTCCCCTGAGCACTGAAATGTTTGTGTTTAACTAAAGCCTCTGGGTTTAGTATAGGGGTATCTGGATGATATTTAATGGTCTACAATACACAGGACATCAACTAGGTGATCTAATGGGCCCTGTTGGCCTTAAACTCTATTAAACTAATTCTTCTTTGTTTTTAATCAAAAAGGGGTCAAAGTGGAATGAAAAGCATAATGCTCTACTCAGGCTTCCCAAATCCCCAGCCTCTTGGGCTAACAGAGGACTTTGAATTGGAGACATTTAGTGTTAAAGGCATGAACGGCTTGTGCCAAAGGAATACCTCTATTGCCTGGCAACTCTAGAGTATTTTAACCTCTTGTGTGGACTAGTCAATTAGGTGGGGGCCAAGATCCACAGTCTGCTAGTGTGATTTGTACCCACAGCCCTAGAACTGGCAATGTTTGAACATTTGCATCTGTCAAATGATCACGTGTCCAACATCCGTGTCACCATTTAAATGTCCACCATTAGGCTTTAGAGCTGAGCAAAACAGGACAGTTTGCCTTTCTGTCCCCACTGTCAGCTGAGATCCTCAACTCCAGCTGGTGCAGCAGGAGGGGTGAGGGAGAAAGGAGACTTTAAGCCACCTTTGGGATCTCCCAATCCTGGGGCTGGTTCAATAGCTGGCGTGACTTAGAGCTGTAAATGACACTCTGCCGCAGTGGTCCCCAGGTGGCACTTCCACAGCTGGGTAGTGCTGCAATGCAGCTGTGCTTGGCCATATCCCTTTCCACCACCCACTCCCACGAATTCCTCCCAAGCAAGGGCACCAGAAAGGGTGCTACTCCAGTCCTATTCTCATGTAGCCATTTTAAAGGCTGTTTTGTGGGTCTAGAATCTGGCCTGTCATGTGTCTGCAGATGCATTCAGACAATACTACCTCATTTCCAATTTGGAAGGTTCCTCTTCACAACCACAAAGGCTGGACATTTTTTTTTAAATGAAAGTTTAAATTCAGAAGAAATCTTTAGGGGCCACCTGAAAAATGCTGGTATTCTGGATCTCCAACTACCAGCACAATTCAGCAACTCATCTTCATGCTCCGCTGGCCAGCCCACATCCTAGCTTGCTTTAGGGAAGCTTGTGCCAATCAATTCCCCATTGCAAAACTGCTCTAGAGCCAGCCTGGTTGACCACAGAAGGATCTCCCCACAATAGTGATATTTATACCTCGTTCTTTTCATCAGCAGTCTGAAGGTTCTTTACACAAGAGGTCAGCATCATCCCCATTTCACAGATGGGAAAACTGAAGCACAGTAAGGTGAACTGACATATCTAAGATCACCCGGTAGGCCATTGGCAAAACCAGGACTAGAACCGTAGTCTTCTGAGTCCTAGTCCAGTTCACTGGGACACCCCCTGATCTTGAGGCTGGGTCAGGAGGGTGTAGTAGGGGAAATGGATACATCACTATGCCCAGCCAAGCTCAACTGTAGGAATGGCCCCTAGGGTCTACTGGCAGTTGGTGCAACCTAGACTAGTCCTGATTGAACACGGAGGCCCTAGCAGCTGCCTTAAAACCACTCCATCCCCCTATGAATAGTGGCAAGCATTCCTCCACCATGGTTTAGGATCTGCACTGGGTGCTTTTCACCCCTTACTCTCTTTTATGGGCATGTAGGCCAGCCTCGGTCTGTCCTTAACTCTATTATAAATCTAATCCCCTATTGGTAACTTCTTTGCAGGGCACACACTTGTTAAAAAAGGTGGAGGATGAAAATATTTTCCTCTTAATCAGGTTTATCATATTGTAATCGGCTAAGTGGACAGAGCTGTGACTGTACTGTACTCAGAGTGGAGTGCTATATAGAATGTTTGCCTGCATGTCAGAACATGAAAAGGCCAGAGCTAGTGCAGGGAAACATGAGAAACTGGGTGATTCTACGACTTCCCTAATTAGTATAATACAATAGAGAGAAATACCAAAAGTATGCCTGGGGAAGGAATGTAGTGAACTGAGAGCCAAGAACTCCTGCATTGTATGCCCACCTCTGACACTGACTCCATGGCCTTGTGCAAGTCATTTAATGTCACTGTGTTTATTCATCTGAAAAATGGGGATTCTACTAACCTACTTCACAGGGATGTTGTTAGGATTAATTAGTTAATGTTTTTAAAGTGCTTTAAAGACATACTGTAAAGCATTATTGGCCTCGTAAAACCCAAGTGCTGTTAATGGTTAAATTCTAATTCTACACTTTTATTGAAATTTGTTAGTTTAAAATGTGAGTGTTTATGCTTCTCTTCCACATGCTATTAACCCACATAAAATTAGTGAGCTTTTTGTGTGTGTGTGAGAACTCCTATATGTTTACCTTTGTATAGCTGTAAATGTTGTAGAAGGGATTTGAACTTGCATTTTAACCTCAAAGCCTCTGGCAAACTGGTCACTGACATAATAAATATCCAACATGTAATAATGCTTCACTTTCCCTCTTTAAAACCATTAGTTTTTTTCTTGCTTGACTACGAAGAACTTCAAATTCAATTAATTAACATTTCTTTAAATAGCCCTTTTGATACAGGTTTGTTTTCCCCTTTATGTACCATCACTAAAAATGGTTTTTACTTCTAACTTGTTATTAATTAAAAATAAAACTATATCTCTGTTTTTAATTACTTTTAATGCCTTTTTCCTTGAACTGCAAAGAGGGTCTCTAAGTGCAGTGTTATATAATTGTTACCAGGGTAAATAATTTAGCTGGTCAGAGAAAGTGCACTTCACTCAGTCTTGAGTGGACAGCCCAGTCACATGCAGTCAGGCATGCCAAATCCAAGGCAAAAAAGAATCAAAGCTGCATGAAACTTTCATTAGAGCTGAAGAGGAAAAGCCAGCCTCTCTGACATGAATTCTAAGTGACCCCTGAAGCTGCCCAGGGCCAGAGGGACACATCCTCCGAACATCTGCAGACAGGACCTGCACTAGTCAACACAGACAGGGGCAACTTTTTACAGAAGCTTAAAGACTTTGCCATGAAGGACAAATGAACAGACACAGATAGTCTCAACTACCCTAATCTTTTCTTTCCCCACTTCAAAGCCTTCTATGTTGCATCTCAATCTGTAATTACCCTTGAGGTATTTAGACTCGAAGCGACACCAGGAAAATTGTACTTCCTGATAATGGGAGTCCACAGTTGTGTTTAATCAATTATGTAGTTGGTCATGAGACTGGCTTTTTAGTAACAAGAATCATGATAAGGCCAACCCCTCTCTGCACTGGCTGAGGAGAATGACAATATAAAATTAAAGAAACATTATCCATTTGATGTAGTTTAATTTAGACTTTACCTGCTTAATTAAAAACAGGCTGCTGATACCCACCCACCAAACAGCTACTCTTATGCCACACTGTAATTTAAAAAACGCAACTGTACAAGATAGGTGGATCTACAGCACTGATTTTACAGAGATAAACAGACACTCAGCAGCAACTGCATCTCCAGGTTTCTCTGAGTTAGTGGCAGTGCAGTAGCACAGAGCTACAAGGGCTAAGAAAGCTAAAGAGGAAATGCAAGTCAAGCTGGGAATTGCAAACATACAACCTCACTAACTTGCTTTGAAAGATACATGACAGGCAAAAGCTTTGCTCCTCAGGAGGTAATACAGTTGGTCTGTGTGTGTGTGTGTTGGGGTTGGGGGAGTTCCAGTGGAATTAATTTAGATCACCTCTACACTACTAAGTCTCCAAGCACTTCTAGACGTGCAGTAATCAGTAGTGGCAAGGTCCTGCTTTGAGAAACTTGTAGCGGTGATTCAGCCTGGCCAGTCTACATCATGGTGACTGTGTACAGTAGTGCTGTGGACTCAACACAATAGATTGCTGTGATAAACTGCTGCTTTGCTGTGCTGGTAAGTAGAAACGCAGACTTTAAGGTTAGAAGGGACCATCGTGATCCTTTAGTCTGACTTCCTGCACATTGCAGACCACAGAACCTCACCCACTCCTGTAATAGAGACCTAACCTCTGGCTGAGGTATTGAAGTCCTCAAATCATGGTTTGAAGACTTCAAGTTACAGAAAATTCACCATTTATACTAGTTTAAACCTGCAAGTGACTCATGCCCCATGCTGCAGAGGAAGGCAACCTCCCCACACCCCCAGGGTCTCTGCCAATCTGATCCGGGGGAATTCCTTTCTGACCCCAAATATGGCAATCAGTTAGCCCTTGAGCATGTGGGCAAGACTCACCAGGCAAATAACTGCGAAAGAATTTTCTGTAGTAACTCAGAACCCTCCCCATCTAGTGTCCCGTGACCAGCAGTTGGGGATTTTTGCTACTGGCAGTCGCCGATGGGCCACAAGCCATCATAGGCAGTCCCATCATACCATCCCCTCCAGAGACTTAGCCTGCCAAAAAGGCTGGTGCAAGTGATCTCATTTCATGCATTCAGTGCATATGAGTTAGGTGACTTGGCCAGGTCTCCCAGCACACGGTGCCAGATTCTGCCTGGCCCTTATGCCAATGCAGAATATTAGAGGACAAAAGAATCCCTCCCCTCCTTCTATGGTCCACATAAAGGCCAAGCAGGATTGCAGTTTCTGCACTCTTAGGTGCCCAGGGACTACTGCTTCCCAACTTACCTATAGGTGCTTCGTTCCCCAAAGAGGGAGGGCAGAGCCAGGACGCTGCCCCTGTACACAGAGACCAGAAGAGCAGGAATAAGTTTCCCCCCATAAAGGTTTGTTTTTTCTTTTTTAAAGCACTTTAAACTTCAATTTGATGTTTGCTTTCAGCAGATAGTGATCACTCCCTTTATCTGCTCCTCTGAATACTCTTGTATCTAACACTGATGTTTTCCACCTCTGACTAACACAGATATAGTCGATATCATTTTGTGAATGGCCATTTGGTGAAATCTGTGTCTTTCTGTGTATGTTTTTATGTTGGAAGAAAGAATTGCAGATGCTAAGATTCTTTTCGGCACAAAATTCAAGAAATCCTGTGCCATTGTCTGTCATTGTTCCAGTTGTATGTGGGCCGATGACTGTTTCCCAACCTCTTCTTTCATTTCTGATCTGGGCATTAAAATCTCCCATAACCAGGACAAGACAACAATCTGGATTTAGACAAGGGAGATCGTGCACAGATGCTATTTTCACTCTGAGATGGATTATTGAGAACACAATTGAATTTGAAGGCATCAATTTTGTGGACTTTTAAAAGGCATTTGATAGTGTAAACAGAGAAACTGTGGAAAATTGTGGCACAATATGGAATTCCAACAAAATTAATTAACATTATGAAGGCATTCTACACCAACTCAAAATGCTGCATTAAAATGGAAAATGGATTGAGTAAGCCATTCTACATCAAGACAGATATAAGGCAGGGGTGCATCCTGTCTCCTTTTTTGTTTATGCAAGTCTTCAACTATGGATTAAAACAATGCGACAGTGATACATATGGCCTAAAATGGAAGAATTCAAGGCTATTAGATCTAGACTTTGCTGACAACATCACTCTTATTATTGAAGATGCCAATGGACTACAAAAATGCACAAACCAAGTAAAAGTAGCAATGGAGAAGATAGGTTTGAGATACAATGCAAAGAAATGTAAAGTCATGTTAATGGGGACTATAGGGACAGAAATCAAAATTGAAGAAGAGAAACTGGAGGAGGTGGACAATTTTACATATCTTGGAAGTACCATCAGCCAAGTTGGTACTAGTTCTGAGGAAATAATAAGAATTGGGAAGGCAAACACAGCATTTGGAAGACTCAAACATCTCCCTCAAGACAAAACTGAATGTGTACAAAGCAATTGTTATCGCCATCACAACATATAGCAGTGAGATATGGCAACTTACCAAGTAAGATACACAAAAGCTGGATGCATTTTATCACAAATGTCTGAGAAGAATATTGGGAATAACATAGTAATAGGAAGACGAACGAAGAGGTCAGAAAAATTACTGGACAAGGCACCCTCTCACACATAATCTACAAAAGAAGACATCAGTGGCTGGGAAATGTGCTGAGAATGGAAAAAGAACACTTTCCAAATACCACCCTCGAATGGAAGCCAGAAAATGCAAGAAGAAAGAGAGGAAGACCACGAATAACATGGAAACAAATAGTTCTGAATGACATCAAGCACCTCAACATGAAATGAGAAGACTTGGAGAGAAGGGCAGTTGACAGGCAAGGATGGCAAATGTGGATAGCCATGGACTAAGGTCTAAAGTCATAAAGGTTTTTAGTGGTGGGTGTGCAGTCTCTGGAGCTCTGGGGAGCACGCCATCTCCTCAAGGCAAAAAATGTCTCTGAGGGTTCCCTGCTGGTGGAGATGGCTCCACACGTCTACATATGATGATCTGTGTGTACAATCTGCATTATCCAGTCATTGGTGATTAGTGATGAGCGAACTGCATAGGAAGTTGGATTCATATTAGCACCCAAATATTCAGATGCATAGTTTACTCAATTTTTTTTGAGGATGGGCTCCCTTGTCATTCCATCTTCACCTCTTACAATTCTCTTCAGCACAATCAGATCCTTAGCCCTTCTTCATCTCATCCTTCATCTCATCCTTCCCTCCCCTGATCTCTAGATTCCTTGTCAGCAATGCCCAGCAGGCTTCCTGAAACCCTCTGCTTGTCTCTCTCTGCTCCGCAACTGGCCCCATGATATCCCAACCACTAACTTTTGTTGGCTTTCAGGTAGGGGAGAGGTCTTGGGTTTGGTGCTCTTCCAGTTGTTGTGGGTTGCTCCATTCAGCACTTGCTCTTTCACTTATGATGGGTCAAGGGCAACCCAAACTCCTTTGCCTTTCTCTGGCCTTGAGAACCATGGAATTCCTGTGCTTGAAAGAGAGTAGCCAGCCAGAGGGCAATGATAGACTGGCTGGGACTCTAAGGTGGATTCCACTGGAAACAAAATCCCTTGTGGAGATTGGAGCAGGGAGTGACCTGAGCTTTCTTAAAACCTGAAAGAGTTTTGAGTTCAGTTAATTTCAAAGTAGGAACTGAGGTTCAGCCTTATTCTTAATTAACTGATCCAGTTTGTCCACCCTACTAGCCATACCAAGAAGAACAGAAGAAAAAAGGCCATGAGGATGACTGTTATAGTAACAGTATAAATTCACATCCTTCTTCGCGAACTTTGGGTACCTCTGTACCTTCCAGTTGGTACGCTCTTTGATATAGGTCTGCCCTCCAAATACTGATGCTGTTTTCTCAGTAGAGGAATTACCATTTTTGAATCTAGCACGTCCAGAAGGGATGATGTTACGTGCAACTGCACTGATTGGCAGATGCATTGATGTCATTTTTGGAAATACTTCTTTCACAGTCAGTTTTACTGGTAGCAACACAGTAGCTTCAAGTACCTGACATATCTCTCTAGGAATGAACGAAATATCGACATATAGTGCAATACCCTACCCTCCAAACTATCTGGTTTCTTTTTAGAAATATAATAACCTCCCATCCCCTAAGCATATCAAACATTATAAACATCCTTTCAGCAACAAACTCAATTACTAGGTTTTGTCCACCAATATCAACAGAGTCATTGTTGCTAGTCGTACAAAGCCAGTGAGCCATCTAATTGGGAATCAGCCATCTCCCAAGCCAATATCAGTCATTCTATGAACGATATCATTAGATTTCCATAGGTGTACATGCCACTTTATAGACAGACCAATAAGAAGGACCCTCCCCTCAAAACATTACAGTGTAACTGAGACAAAATACAATACAGAGAGTAACAATTCAAATGCTAGAATCTGGAGGGGTAAAGTCAGTTTTGGGATTGAAGTTGAAGGGCTGGAAATTCAGTCAATCAGGATGTACGCTGGCTATACAGTGAGCTTGTGTATAATGCAATTATGCAGCCACATACATTGTTGTATAACAGTGTTACAGAATCTTAATTTTCATAAAAAAAAAGTCTTTAGCCTTTATAGTGTCAAAGATAATCTTGACAGTAGTTTTGAATAACTGTACCATCTGCAAATCCCTGCACTGATTTGTTTCATCCGAAGAACTTGCTGACTACAGGCCCAGGTCCCCAACAAACATGGCCACATCTGCTTTTTATTCCTAGATGAACAATAATTGTTTTCAACCCAGTTATGCCTGGAATATATTTAATTGTTATGAAACATTTACATATATTAAAGTCTTTAGGAGAGGATTGTGATAACTTGTCAATCAAATTTTGGGCTAATAATGCCCCCACCAGATTTTGGTACTTCTTGATCACTTTGGGTCTTCTCTTATTTCAGGCATGTCAGTCCAATGCACTTCGCTCCAGGAAGTGGCGCGGGTCGAGTGATGTGCTAGCCGCATTTCCCGCAGCCCCTATTGGCCTGGAGCAGTGAACCGTGGCCAGTGGGAGCCGCGATCTGCCGAACCTGCAGACGCGGCAGGTAAACAAACCGGCCCAGCCTGCCAGGGGCTTTCCCTGAACAAGCGGTGGTCCAAGTTTGAGAACCACTGTGTTACAGGACTCTGTGGGGATAGGAAAGAATGAGCATCCCACCAAAAGTCTTTGGAGGTTATTTCTGACAGTGTCAACAGCCATGGATGACATGGATGACATTACAGCACTGCTACAGCTGATTTCCACCTTGTGCCAGGGCGTCATTCATGGAACGACTACAGCCTTCAGCTAGGACTGTGTTAGGAAATGAGATCACAGCAGAGTTTGAGGGTTCGGGGATATCTGAGATTAGACAGGCAGGTTGATAAAGAACCTGTCCTTAGAGTAGCACCTCTACACCTCTGTATGGTTGAATTAGCTATAAAATTCATTGTGACTAACTGTATTGAGTATGGCAGGCTGGGCCAGCCTAGGTAGTTCAGGATGTTTTTTTCCTTCTGAAAACACATTTAAATGGCTTGTAATTCTGTATATAATTAATAAATGTCATGGTACCCATCTATAGCCATCCATGTACAGGATGCTACTCGAACACTAGATTGGAATTAATGAGAGCATTGATTTGTAGTCATATTTGTGGCATTTAGCCACTGGCTTGCTTTGGGGGCACACAGAGCGGCACCACTCTCAAGGAGAGATGATGCTTCCACAAGCATCCCCATATGAAAGGATGCTGCCCAGCATGCACTGGCCTTTAGCAGCTCTGCAGGCAAGAGGCCCCATCTTCTTCCTGTTCCCCTTGCAGTGAAGTGCCTCCCCTGAGCAGACAGGAAAAGTAGACCCTCTGTTGAACACAGGGACTTCCGCTGGGACTGGCCATTGCAAGGAGTTCATGGAGTGGAGGAAGCTTTTGGTATACTTCCTAACTCTTTGAGCACCCACATAAGGTCCAGTCCCAATCTCATCACTGTGAGGTCAACGCATCTTTCATGAGAGCAAAGGAAGTTGGTGTAGAATTAGTTTTCTCTCTCTTCCGCTCATCTACTGGCATGGAACAATGTTTGGTGGTAGGATTTTTTATTATTATTGTAGGAAAGCTAAGGGGTGTGAGTGAGAGATTTTACACATCAATCTAAAAATGGGGATATTTGAGATTATTCTTACTTCTTGAGTTCCACAAGTCAAGGGCTGGTTGCTGAAAAAGCTCTGTCCCATCTATCACAAATCTTGCCTATGTTCTAGGCAACTCTATGTCTCCATAGCAGTGCAGCTGATCTGTAAGGTCATTGTAAGCAGTTGTCTTTAAGGTGGATCAGACCAGCTCTACCAGGAGCTTTAAAGAGTGGCACTAAAACCTTGAGCTGGCTACAGCATGTGTCAGTAAATCACAAAAGGGAAACACTTTCTTTGGGATGAAATTCTTATACCAATTAAGACAAAACTATTTTCACCACAATCTAGAAAAGCAGAAAAATCTTGGAGAGTTTTCTGATTTGATTTCAGATAGACACAGTAGCTCTGAACACAGTGGGGGAATCATTCCAGAACTACTTGTCCAAACACACAAGAGGTACCAAAATAAATATTTTCCCCCAAATTTTGTGTTGCTCTCTCTCTCTCTTTAATTGACCACCAGCTATGATCATCTGCCTTCTTTGCTGTTTTCCTCTGTGCCTTCTCCTCATTGCACTGAACATATTATAATGTTCATGAACCATTTTAATATCAGCTCTAGCCTTTCCTAGCAGCATAAAACATCTTGAGTATTTGCATATTTTAGTTTAATCATTATTTTAATATTTTTTGCATAGTAGCAACGGAAAATGTCTCTCTCCTCCCTCCCAACATGTTCTTTAAAACAGTGAACACTTCCCCACACCTGTCCTTTCAAGCCCATTTCTAATCTGGGATTAGTAAAGCCTATGCTGGTAAAGCAGAACTCCAAATTTCTGAAAGACATGTTTAAATATTTGTAACAAGGTCCTGTACTATCCCCACTTCTCCTTGACCGTTCAGCTTGCTGTGTACTCACACATGATAGCCTTTGCCAGTTCTACCCTAGCTCTGTGTAGCAAGGAAGCCTGCAGTCTTCTTCATGCCTATGATTTTGTACCTCGATATTAACCCCTCTCCCCACCTCCCTTAAGAAGGCAGAGAACTTTTGTCCTGTACAAGTGCACTATCCAGCAACATCCCCTATTAAAGACTTTGTCCAAATGCCCTTAAAATCAATGGAGAGGTTCCTGTTGACTTCAGTGGTCTCTGGAACAGACCCTCAGGTATGTCCACACAAAATTTTGGAGTCCACAGGAGTGACCTTCTCACCCCAGGTCGACAGACTTGGGTTGGGGGGCTCATGCTAGTGCTCTAAAAATAGCTGTCTAAACAGTGCTTTGAAGTGGCAGCTTGGCTGGTGCTAGGTCTTTTAAGCCTAAATGGGGGGAGGTGGGCATAAGCACCAGCCTGAGCCACAGCTTCAAAGCACTGTCTATACAGCTATTTTTAGAGCACTAGCATGAGCCCCCCTAACCCAAGTCTGTCTCCCTGGGGTGGGAAGCTTGCTCCCACAGACTCGAAATTTTTCTGTAGACATACCTTAAGTTGCAAACTCAATTATATCTGTCTGAAACAAAATAATAGTTGATTGGCCCTGCCATGGAAATAGAAATAAAGCCGTCTGTCATAAGCAAAAACAAACACTGCTACGGAATACACTGCTAAACTGGCACTAAACTTAGTTACTAGATATTGCCACATCACCTGGAACTCTTGGATTGGCAGAATAGCCCACCTTGTCTTGCACATAGCTAAAGCATATTCTTTTTAAACCAATCAAGTGCCTGACCACATGTCCTAGAGAATCAGTGTCCTAGAAACCAGAGACCCCTTCCCTTTATAGCCCAACTTGGCTTTTCTAGTCTAAGGGCCAAATACAATGATGGTGCAAGTGATTCAACTCCAGTCAACTTCAGTTGGAACTATGCCCATTTGTATCAGGGCTGAATTTGCTCCCAAATGTCAAACTCACTATTAACATTTTGGGATTACCTCCTCCTCTGCTAGGTAATCCTTTTACAAACATATTTTCTTTTCAGCTCATGACAAACTTAATTAGTGATGTTTTCAGTAAATATGAATATTCATATTCAAAGGCTCTTTTCAAATAGAGATTTCCCTTCTGCTAGTAATACTTAGACCTTTTGTAGTATCTTCCAGCCAAGGATCTCAAAGCACTTTACACATAAAGCTTCTCAACACCCACGAGGCAGGTAAATGTTGTTATCTCCATCTTACAGACCTGAAAATTGAGGTTCAGCAAGATTGTGTCTTAGCAAGTCTCTGGTACAGCGAGAAATAAAACCAAAGCATCCAACTCTTGATGACTTCCAGTCTTCTGTCTTACATACAAGAGCAGCCCCTCCACCCCCACCTTCATCCTGGTCTATCAGTGTTAGTGTTACTGCTTATCCCAGTCCATCACTGCCAACTCCCCATTTCTTTCTCCCTTGTCTACCTCCCCATAATTATCTTAAAGGTTCCAAAACATGAAAATTGGACCGTCCCTCTTTGCTGTTTCCCCAACATTAGTTAAAGTAGGAGGTAATATGGGGAAGTGCAGCTCTGCTTCTTCTGATAAAAGTATAGTGGGGACTCTCCCTCTCATAACAGCGTGAGACGGAACCTTCCTCTTTAACTGGTGAGGCAAGGACTCATGAAGCAGAGGGGAATCTGAAGTGAGAGGAGTTGGTGTCTGGCTGGAGAGTTTCTGAGGCTCACAGCCTTCCTACCGGGGTGGAGCAGCAACACTTGATGGGAGAAGAACAAGTCCTCTATGCACATCTTCTACTAGCTCCTCCCATCCTTCAGGTGGGAAACTTTGTATAAATTCACATTTGAAACATCTTCAGAAATGCAGGACTGTACTGGGGGAAGAACCCCTGGTATCCTCATTGCTATTTGTTTTATGTTAAATACAGATTCTTCATGCTGGTTAAGTCTAAATGTCACCTAGAAAAGGGGGAAATAATTGTGCAAAGTTCCATGCACCGTGCACTGCATACACACAGGAAAATGTAGACATACTTCTACTTGGAAGGCTATGGCTTTCATGGAGGCATGAACTCATCTCAGATCCATCCCTTAACTTGTGGCTGTAGCCCCTCAGCTACCATGGTGATGGAGTGCAGTATAAAAACACTGATAGTCCCCTTGCTTCATCCCATCACCACTATCCAATGCAATGCCTTTTCACCATCTCACACTGAGACCTGGGACAATAGCCACCAAAACCGAGCTCCTTCTCCCCTCAGGATTCACTGTACCTGCTGCTCTTCAACAGTAAAAATTTATTTAGACAGAGAACACGGCGTTTCAATTATTTAGATAAAATATACTAGGTAGAATTACACACCAGATAACCTGGACCTATTTGTCACAACCTTTTAGCAATTGTTGTTGTTGAAAAATCTTGGTTTTTACATACACACGTCTCTAACCAAAGAGGAAATAATTCCAAATCAGAAAGGAGAGCCTGGGAAATCTTACCTAAAGGTAGCATGGATAAGGCCTCCCATGTTTATGATCCTAAATGATGGTAACTAAGGTGTCATTTTCTTTTGCTCATTTGTTTCCCCTTTGTTGTGTAAAAGGCTTTTGCTCCACTCCTCTGTCTGAATGGGAGATGGAATATTTTAAACAGCCGAGTAGAGAGAACACTGTTGTTCTTTGTTGGCTTTCCCAGCGACAGTTATCCCACCTATGGGTCTTGTGCAAACCACTAGACCACACAGGATTATTGAAGAATCCTTGCTTAGGAAAGGACTGTCCATATTTCTTTTAGCAATATTTCTGTCACTTTTCCACTCTTAGTTTACTGTCTTTCAATGGAGATTAAAATAAGTTTACACTTTTCTTCCTAAATGTCCTATATATAGCTTTCGTATATTGGACCATGTGAAGTGGCAATTACTCTCCAAGGGCTTGATCCAAAGTCCATATAAAATCAATGAAAAGACCCCCATTGACTTCAGTCCTGATTCTGGTACTCGGTCACATTAGAAGTTTCCAATCCTCTGACACCTGCACAGTCTTTTCCTTAGTCAAGGGGCCAAATTTTTGGTTGCACAGGGGTGGGAAGTGAGGTGTGGAAATGAACTGTAACCAACCACCTTAAGAAAACTTTAAAAGAACAAATGTGCTAATATAATTCCACTGGATAAGATTTGTTTCTGCTGGGATTTTTGAAAGAAAATCATCAATTATGAGCAGTTTCACCTTTTTCTGAGATAGGTTTTCTTGTCCATTTGTTGCATACTAGAAATCCTGTATTTTACAAGAATAAAACAGAGGGCCAGCTTCTCAGATCTGGACAAGATGTACTCATCCAATGACTGGGAGGGAGAAATGGTGGCTTTTAGCCACTTTTTCTCACCCCTTAATTCTCAGCCCATTCAGTGATGGACTGATATCCCAGCACAAATTTGGGCAGTTTCAAGGCTACTCTAAAGTACACCAGATGAAACAAACCCTTAGAAACTGTTCTGGAAGCCAAACACGGTCAAATTGCAGGGACGTCCCAGCCATACCCTATACACTTTTGGCCAAGGAGGGTGGCATAGGAGCTTGCTGATTGCATTCTCCACTGGTTGGTTGTACAATGCCACACTACCCTAACAGAGCAGAGAATCTGTCCTATAACCTGCCATAATCCAGATTTGAACATATATGAGAGAGGAGAACTGAAAAATATATTTTGGAGCCACATATCTAACTGTGAACATTTCCATGCAGATGTTCACCCATTTTGACCATTGCTAATAGTTAAAAAGGAATTATTTCAGGGAAGTTCTATGGCCTGTGTTATGCAGGAGGTCAGACTATATCATCACAGTGATACCTTGCGGCCACATAGTCTATGAATCTAAGAATATTCTGAATTTCGATTTGGGGCAAAACAGCAAGCCTACTTGCTCTCAAAGAAATCCAGTCTGGAAATCCAAAGTTCTAAGGTGAACAGCTTGAGATCTGAAATTGTCAGAAGTGAAAGAATAAAATGTGAGTGAAAAACTCGATCCCCTTTAAAGAAGTGGGAACAAGTATCCTCACCCAAACAGCAATATATCAGAGCAGCATGTAAAATGCCTGGCTGTGGAACAGTATTCATGACGTGGTGAACTTTAAGTCCATGCATAACATGCCTACTAGGAAGGTTCTTATGTCCAATGCCTGGAGTAATATAGCAGAATCCTAGCTATAGCTTCAATGAACATAGTCGACTATCAGCTCAAGAAAGGAGATGATACAAGTATTTAATAAGAAACAGAAATCAAGGCAAAGGCTTACCATACTCAGACAAGCAAGTAGTTGTGAATCTGAATTCTTCTGCTCCAGGTAAAGCTCCCACTAACTAGATGGTGGTTATTTTTAGCACTAGTTTAAATTGCTGTGATATTGAATCTGCACCGTGCAGGGGTAACATCTTTAAAATGTAATTCTATGGTAGGTGGAAACAATCAAGCTGAAATACTGACATTATAAGGAAATGAAAAGTCAAACTGCTGACCATGTGTATTTTATGATATTTAATTAAAAGTAGATAACAGAGTGTGAATGAACCAGAAATCAGATAAAAATAGCAGTATATTCTCATATTTAACACATATTTGACTTCTGGTTGTTTGACAATTTACCAGAACAGGTCTATGACCGTCTCCAAATATAAAATCAGGAGTGTAATTAAAAATACAGCAGGGAAGTAGTAATATTAACTTCAACCCTGAACTGTGTTAATCATAACCACAGCTGTAGCACTTCCATTCCCTTTAAGAAGAGCCTCATTTTTATTATATGTATATAATATATAATATATATATATATAAAAGCTGGGAAAAAATAATAAGATCTTTGCTAAATCAGAATGTCAGTTTTAAATAGGCAATGTGCTGTATGTTTGGCAAAGAAGATGAAGAGGCTGGAAGTGCTAGAGGCCATGGTCCTCTATTAAGAAACCTGGTCTGGCTGCGTCAGCTGCAATGCAGCCCTCCCTCACAGTCCCAGCCATCTGAGGGACTGAAAAGCTAATCAGCAGGTATTCTATAGGGTGCATTGTCATTTAATTTGAGAGGAATTAGACATGCAATCTTAATCCCTCAAGGCCAAAATATGCACCAGGATCAGAGAGGATGGATGGTTGTGGAACACTTGACTGGCTTCCAGGCAATCTGAGTTTGATTCCCCATTCTGCCATAGACTTCCATTCTGACCTTGGGTAAGTCACTTCATCTCTTGGTGCCTCAGTTCCCCATCTGAAAATGGCAGGAATCATCCTTCGGTTATTTATTTAGAATACAAGCTTTTCTACGTATCTTACTATAGGTTTGTACAGCAGCTCGTGCAACGGTACCTCTAGGCAATCCTGTGATCCAAATAATAACACCCATTTTAGAGGTATTACTCCAGTTCTTCTCTTGGGCTCAATTATATGTGCTGTCCTCTGCTTGTCATTGTTACAGATCAGTAATACGTTGCATCAGATTCAAAGTTAGATGTGTGTTTCTAACAGAAATGTGAGAAAGTGCTTTTCTTTTGTTGGCTTTGCCATGCAAAGTATCACAACAGAGTCTGTATTATCCCCTGTTGGCCTATGTTATAGTCTCCCTATGCACAGATTGACAGAGCCAGAAGAGTACCCAGAAGTTACCTACTACAGGACAGGCCCAACAAAGAAAACAACAGAATGCCATTAGCCATCACATTAAGCCCCCAACTAAAACCTCTCCAACGCATCATCAAGGATCTACAACCTATCCTGAAGGATGGCCCATCACTCTCACAGATCTTGGGAGACAGGCTAGTCTTTGCTTACAGACAGCCCCCCCAACCTGAAGCAAATACTCTCCAGCAACCACACAATAGAAAGCAAAACAAAGCCCATTGCCAACTGTGTCCACATATCTATTCAGGGGACACCATCATAGGGCCTAATCACATCAGTCACAATATCAGAGGCTCGTTCACCTGCACATCTACCAATGGGATATATGCCATCATGTGCCAGCAATGCCCCTCCACCATGTACATTGGCCAAACTAGACAGTCTCTACGTAAAAGAATAAATGGACACAAATCAGACATCAAGAATTATAATATTCAAAAACCAGTCGGAGAACACTTCAATCTCTTTGGTCACTCGATTACAGACCGAAAAGTGGCAATTCTTCAACAAAAAAACTTCAAAACCAGACTCCAACGAGAGACTGCTGAATTGGAATTAATTTGCAAACTGGATACAATTAACTTAGGCTTGAATAAAGACTGGGAGTGGATGGGTCATTACACAGAGTAAAACTATTTCCCCATGTTTATTTCCCCCTCCTCCCCCCCACTGTTCCTCAGACGTTCTTGTCAACTGCTGGAAATGGCCCCCCTTGATTATCACTACAAAAGGTCCCCCTCCGCCCCCCCGGCTCTCCTGCTGGTAATAGCTCACCTTACCTGATCACTCTCCTTACAGTGTGTATGGTAACACACATTGTTTCATGTTCTCTGTGTATATAAATCTCCCCATTGTATTTTCCACTGAATGCATCTGATGAAGTGAGCTGTAGCTCCCGAAAGCTTATGCTCAAATAAATTTGTTAGTCTCTATGGTGCCACAAGTACTCCTTTTCTTTTTGCAGATACAGGCTAACACGGCTGCTACTCTGAAACCTATGCACCACAGTTATTGATGGACTTCCATCTTGCAGGCAAGTAACTATTCCATGCTCTATTACGTTGAGAAAAACGTTTTCTAAGTAAACTTGCTTTTACTAGAAGCAATTTTAAAAAAAAATGTCTCAGGTTCTCCTAGTGCTGAAGATCTCTCTCTCTCTCTCTCTCTGAGCACCAGTGTTTAATTCAGTTCTGCTTGAGGTCTGTCAGCACGGATTTCAACCCAAATACGTACTGTTCGGCTCTCCCTTCGAAGGGAGAAGAAGAAGAAGAAGAAAGATTGAGTTCAAATGTCTTATTCTCACCTTCAAGGTTCTATATAGCTCTGTCCCTGCCAGCTTCTCATCTGCTCCTAGCTCGTCTCTCCCCGGTGGTCTACACGCTGCCCATTCTTCTCTGTTTGAAGCTTTGGTTGTTTTCCATACATCTGTCTCACCTTACTTTTTTCATCATAGTATTTGTGTGTCCCCCTGCAGGAACCTCTCTTCCAGGAGATGGATATGGCAGAGCACGGCAAAGGAAATATGCACAGAAAGGGAGAGGAGAAAGCTTTATTAAGGGGCCTCTTGATTGCTGAAAATCTTCTGAGATCCATGCAGACCACAGCCGAATGGTGGATTAAGGAGGCAGAATTTCTGGCCTCTTCCATATTGTGGGAAGTTAGGCAAAAAACAAACCAGCTCTTTCCTGATGGGAGAATTCACTGACATCTCTCTGTGTTGGACCTTTGTTTTCTCTAGTTTATATGGATTGCCCCTGACTAGGGCACAGTGGAACAAACCTCATCGTCTATAATTTTTTATTCTGAGAAACATAAGGCACCAAGAAAATTGGAACAATTACTGCTAGTCTATGCAGATGTTATTTATTCATTCACAGGTAGCTGCTTTTGCCCTATTTTCTTGTGGAGTTATATAATTTCCAAGGCTCTTTTGGGGGCATTTCTTTTTATGGTGTCTGGTATAATGCAATATTTTATGCCCCTCAGTTGCAAAACCAATTGTAGCACTTTTTATTAAATCGGGAATTGGGCTATTTCTTATTGCTTTTTTAAAAATCTGACTATTTTAGCTGATTCCTGACTTCGCTGTCTTGCTGCCTCAGAAAGTGTAATGCAACACGATGGACTCAGAAGCAATCAATAGAAGCTTTGGAGGTCAGAGACAGTATCTGACAAATGTACATTCATGATTAAATATTCTCCAGCAAGACATACTGTTAGTTTTTAAAAGTTAAACTAAAGGCTTCCCTAGGGTTAGCACTCTGTACAACCATTCTAGGGACCCAGATCTCACAGGACTGTCAGAGGCAAAGAGTGCTGGACCGGCTGTGCCCTAATCCTGCTCCCAGTGAAATCAGTGGCCTCACTCCTATTGTCATCAATGGGAATACGATCAGGCCCTTAGTCCCTGGGGCAAAGAAACGTCTCATCCAATTCTGCAGTGACTCCTGAGTTAGAAGTAGGGGTGATGTTAATTCTCTGATTCTAAAGCCAGAAGGTGCCACCCTAATCAACTAGTCTGAAGTCCTGCATATAATACAGCCCACAGAAAATGGACCCCGAGGAGAAAATTCTAGATGATCATGCTATAAGATGGTCACAGCACAGAGGGACCCTTATAAAGGTGAGCAATACAAACAGACAGGGATGGATCTGTCTGTCCTGGGCAAAACCCCTGGACCCAGAAATGTCTGAATCTGAAGCATCACAGAGTTTGACAGCAAGTAAGGTCAGGACTAAATAGCTCTGAGGATTAGGGTTAGCCCTGGAAATGTTCTGACATGAAGGAAATTGCTTAAAATCCACAAACTAGAGAGTGGCTCCCAGACACCTAAATGACATATGAGTGAGCCTTTCCATGGACTTCAATGGTTTTAAAATTATGCCCTAATTAAGAAGGCCTTGGAACGGTCCCTCAAGCAACTGTGTTGTCTAAGGAAGTGTCGGTGTCCAAGCTGAAGTGATGAGGATGCTACATCTGCTGTGGACCTCTTGGTTGGAATGTGCACCACATTGCCTGGACCTCTGGAGCCACTGACAGGGCACAAATCTTTCATCTGCGAGACTGCACTGCTGCGCTGTGCATTTAACAGCTCTGCAACTGGGAGTTACATGCATCTGATTTTGATTTTCATTTTTCATTTCCTGAACCTGCAGTGTCATTGATGCTCCACTAGTAGAACAGCAATCAGTAACTATGATTACTGGAGCTATCAGAGCAATTTCCAGCTACTGGACAAAGGTAACATAATAAACCTTCCCCTTTCCAGCCTGGGGTAATCTTCATCATCTTCTCTTCCTCATTGCCTAGCAATGGACAACAGCATGCAGGGGATGATGGTCTGTTGGTGTGAATGAGTCTCTCTCTATATGACCTAGACTCCTGAATGAGAGTCATTTACTGAACACTAGTAATATCTTAGACTTATATAGCACCTTTCATTCCCAAAGGATTCCACAGCACTTTGCAGACTGCACATAGTATATAAGTGTTACTCTTCTTCAAGGCAGAGATGTCTAGAGTGGAATGGCCACTTTACACCAGCAACAAACCAATAACAGAAGATTTTTTTGGACAGCAATGGGAAGAATATATTCAAATGAAACTACCTGAACAAAACTGAGGTAGGCAGAAGGTAATTGTCTCAGTTAGAATGTGACCAGGACATGGAAATAGCATTAAGAATGGGGAAAAACAACATTGAAACAATGTCTCTTGAAATGTCATTGAAACAAGGTCTCTTCCAACCCTAATATTCTATGAGTTCAGTTTTAAGGACTTTGAAACAGTGACACTTTCAGAGTTGTTCGAATGAGTAGATTGTGGTGTGGCACACTTCACTCCACTGCCAGGGGGTGCTTTTCTGTGGATGAATAAGGTGTGAAAAAGTGCATAATTTTGGACTAAAGACTTACAAAATGACAAGATTTAATAGCCAACATAGTCCAAATCCCTGTATCCAGATGTTCTCCCCAAAGTCTTGGGAGGTGGCTCTGCCGTTGCTTTGTCTTCTGCCATACATTGCTTCCCTGAATCCAAGAGTAAAATAAATAATTTAAGATGCATTGTTTCATTTCTAAACACAAACCTCTGCCCTTATTTGCAATCTACACACAATACGCGACCTCAAAGATCTTAAGGAAATGCATTTCACCTGTTCTTCCTGTTATAAACCAGCTGCAAGCCCAGTCACCCAACCGTGTTAGAGAAATCCATAGGAACAAAGATAGACCTGTGTAAATCAAATGTGTCAGAGTTGGGTCCTTAGAGTTTTGCAACTGCAAAAAGAGCCATGTACAATAGAATGCAACATATAATGAGTATATACTGTACCATGTACAATATCATGACAAATAGCCTTGCAAGCACAACATGGACTTCATTTCTACTATTGCCTTCCTGTTGTAGGATGGACAGTCCATAATGCCCTAATCTTTGTCATACTAGTGAGTACCCTTTCTGTGAGGAGAGCTGGTTTGGTGTGTTATCGGTGCATACTCTTGAGTATAATACAGAGATCCACAATAATTCAATAAATTGAGAGCTCAGCTATAGTATTATTGGAAAGAATTTACTATGCTATTATAGTATAATCACCACCCATTGGGCTAGGTGCAGCTAAAAATTGTCAGTCTTTGCATGTCTTTCACTGGTGCAGATTGTAGACTTTCTGGCACACTGAATGTAGTTAGAAGGCTGGGGAAATGAACAGGGAGCTGGGGGACACCTCCGCTTTTTATTTCGAATTGACACTTTTTGCCTTTATTGCTCTTTTAGTTTTTTACCTTCACAGATGTTACCAGTGGAGCTACCCAGGCATGCTTAGTGCAAGTCTGTGGGTTGCCAAGACACCCCCCTCTCCCACAGATCTCAAGTCAGGTGTGATGGCAGCTCAGCACTCCTCAGGACTGAGCCCATCATGAGCATGGAAACACTTAGGAAAATTATTAGTACTTCAAGGGCTTAAGCCTGTTTCATTGATGTAAATGGCAAAACTCCTATTGACTTCAATAGGGTAGGATAGGGCCCTTAGCTAGCTGTCCATCATCATGCAATATAATATGATAATACCTTCCACTTACAATAGCTCCATTCATCTTAGGATCTCAAAGCACTTTGCAACCATCCATTAATTGATCTTTGCAACATCCCAATGAGGGAGATAAATATTGTTTATCCCATTTTGCAGACAAGTAAATTGAAGCAGCTAGAGTTTAAATATCTTTTCCAAGATTGCATAGCTACACCTCAGGAGCAATATCCAGGGAATGTAGCCATCGTAGCTCCCAGGCCTATGCCTGAGCCAATGAACCAAACTTGAGAACACCTGTCTCTGCTTCCTAAAATGGAATGTTAGTGTTCAGTTTTCAAGAGCAAGAATGTTGAGAACTCCCAGTTTCTGTGATTATCATTTGGCAGCCTTTCCCTCTCGTGGTTTGGTTGGGATATGGTATTCTCTCTTTTCCCTGAAAAAACAGGCTGAAAGGATGGATGAAAAGGGGGCCGGACTGAGTTGTGAGTTAATGCATTAGCCTTTCACTGCTGGAGACCAGGGTTCAGATTCTTTCTTTGTGCAAATGTGAAAATGAGTTTTGTAATCTCGTTCTAAATCCCTAGTGGACATTTGTCAATATCATACAACTACAATGCAGTTTGGAAAAGGAAAGGCAAGGATTGGAATATCAAGTCTACAGCTGGATAGAACTGAGGCAGACTGGCAGAGCTGTGTGGAGAAACTATTCTTACCTGCCTCAGGTCATTTCTATGAAGTCCACACTTGCAAGTACACTAAATGCACCTACTAATTAAGGACAAAGAAGACATGATAGCTGAAAAGTACGACTAGCTTTTTCCCCGGGAAGTGCTTTAGACAGTTGGAATGTACACAAACATAGTCCTATGATTCAAGTTAATTTATACTCATTCCCCCAGTCTACCACAGGAATTTATGAACCTGGAAGAGCTGTAAGTCCCTTAACAAAGTAAACATACTGTAACTCAGTGCTGTATACTGCCAGGGACTTACTAGTAGAGGTGGATTTTTTTTTAACTGAAGGTGAAAAGATGATTCAGTATATAGCAACGTTTCTGTTTCAGAGAGGCAAACAATTCACGTTACTTGATTTAGACTATTACAATAGACTTCAAATGGTGAAACTCAGCAAGTAAAATTCACCAGCATCCAAGTAGACTTGTTTTTTTGGCGAGGTGAAATTTCTAGTGAGAGCATAGCACGGCTTAGATTGTTCTCTGCAAGTGTACAGAGGTGTACAAGTGTACAAATGGTGGCATTTCCCCTTCCTCCCCAAAAGTTAAAGCAACAACAGCCAAAAGATTAAGCAAGTGTGACTAAAACTATTCCTATGTCAAGCCTTCTTTTTAATCTCCTCCAAACAATTAGAAGCATACTTGTTTGTGTGTACAACATATCTTCTTTTATGAATGTGTAAGGCACTTAAAGAAAGAAAGTTTTCACACTGTATACCAGATGACCTTGATGTGATAGACTGCAGGGTTTTGTGACACTGCACACTCAGTGCTATTCAACACTTTGCCTGAAAGGAAGGAATGGATTTATTGACTTGCGACTTTGACTCAGGCCTGTGTATCAGGACTGTTATTATGTGGAATGATTAGGCTGCAGTGTCAGGGACAACTTAAACTAGAACAACAAAGGACCTCCTTAACCTTTACCTGGACACAAGGCCATTCATAATGACTTGCATGGTTTAGAAAACTAAGTATATCTCACAGCACTCAATATTTCTGCAGCTACACCAAATGAACAGAAATGGAAAAGATGGATTGCTGAAGGAGGGGAAACGTAATTCAATTCTGCATAGTCCTGTTTAGAATTCTGAGTTCAGGTTCATGTCAAAAAGTGGCAAAGGCATAATCATTTTCTTCGGAGTGAAGCAGAAATTTTAAAACTGGATACAATAGTTATTCACTTGGAAAACTTCTATTTGTTATACAGTATAACAAATAATTCAATCTCTAGGAAATATTTCTCCTCGAGCATACTTGTAACTAATATTAATGCTAAAGGGCGTAGTGTTTAACATCAAGAGAAGAATACTCTATGCCCTAGCTGGCAGGACTCACTAAAGCTACAGTCACAAAATATCACAGTACTAATTTTAGTTATTATTATGCTTTAACTGTATTACAGAATGCAGTACTGTGCCACATTTTTCAGTGAGCTACATATTCCTCTTTGCAGTTAGTCTAGAAACACATCCTATTCATGTGATAGGGGATCCTTCATACAAATGTCCATTTGGGGCCTTGTATTTCATTCATAATACAGCTCTCCATTTCCTAATGGGCATTATAGGATAGTGTTGTGAATGAGATTCAGTGAAAGAGAATAATCCTCACATACAGCTCAGATCTTCCTCCTATTCAAGACAGTATGAGTTTTGCCATTTATTTGACTAGGAACTGGATTAGGCCTTTAGGATTCAATCCTGTGAGGTGCTGAGCACTCTTGTTGTATATGGAGTAGCCTCTCTCCCCATTTCTTAGCAGTGCTTAGCACCTTGCAGGAACCATGATGTTATTTTTTATTTATATGACACCATAGTTGTATTTACAAATATGAAGGAAGGCATGGGTCCCTGCCCCGAGGAGATACTATATAAATAAATGGAGAGAGACAAAATACAAGTGATAAGTATTGAGTGTGGGAGCTGGAGCAGACAGAATTGGAGAAGAGATGGAAGATAAGTGTTTTAAGGGCAGATATGAACAAAGATACTGTTTAGGAAAAGTAAGGCTAATCCACAATGAGCTGCGTTTTCTTTCCCATGTTTATTTTTGAAGCACTATGCATTCAAAGGGTTCAGAGATTCTCAGGCTGGAAGAGGCCATTATGATCATCTAGTCTACCCTCCTGCATAGCAGAGGCCGTATACCCCCACCCAGTGAGTCCTGCAGTCGAGGGTATTTTTTTCTCTACTACCTAAGTGTAGGTCATGGTTCAACATAAAACAGAATGAAAACTTGAATGGGAACTTGCATTTCAAGGCAAATGTACCTGTTACAATTGAAAACATGGAGTTCTGCATCTGACAGCTTCTTTGGAGCATACATTAATGCACTCTTTGCAGTTGGGTGCAAAGTGCTTTGGTAATGGATATTTGCAGAAGGGTTGGAATCTGGCTTGACAAGCTGACACAGCCTTGTCTTGTTCCAGTCTCCTTTATTCTACAGTTTCTTACTCAGCAAACAAAGCTCAATGCCCCTCCTAAATTTTTCATCTAACTCAGTACACTGCTGGTGAGGCCACTCCTTTTGGACACCGAGCCAGCTCATGGAGCTGTCTTCATCAGGGATTTCATCTGCTTCCTCAATGGTGCAGGTTAGAGCACTTTCTGCAACAAGAGATGCTGAATCGAGTTCAGCTGTTCAGTTGCCAGTCAAAGAGGAAGAACTGTTGAAAGCTGAGCCTGGTCCTTTGCTTTGCAAATGTCCCTCTCTCTCTTTCTTTTGCTCCAGCAATGTGTGATGACCCTTAAAGCTTTTTTTGTTATTGTTAACAAAGTCAGCAATAAAAATGTAGGATGTCTATTGATAGGCTGAATCTGGTACATTGCATGGATGCGAATCAGTTTTCCATTGGCTGTATTCGCCTGACTTTTTTTATTATTCTCATCATGGTTGTTGTTTTGTAGCTTTTTGTTGTGCTAGGTGCTGGAAAAAGTCCAACACACATTGCTCGCTAGCAATGAACAATTGTATTTTTTAAAACAAATAAAGCAGTGTCTGAGCTGAGCTTTAGGACATAAGGGTAGCTATTAGTGATGGGCAATCCTAAAAAGTTGGGATTCATTTTGAATAAGCACCCCACAAGTTCAGATGCTTTCCTGAGTCTCTAGGATCTGCCAATCCATCTTCTTCCTCAGATTTCAGAAACCTCCTGCTCTTGCTTGCTGTGAGTTTGTGGACTCTCTCATGCTTCTTTTTTTTTGGACTTTGTGTTCTTGTTCACACACAACTTGGAGGCGCCTCCATTTAAACTGCTTTTATCACAGGCCATCTTTAGAGCTAGTTTTGCGCAATTTCTCTCATATGTTTGCGTAAGCCTTTCACCAAGTCTGGCAAGTAAAGAGTTTACTGTATAGACATTTATGAAGTGTTCACCCATTTATTGATGTTCCGAATGACAGTGAGTTTCTCTTCATCAGTCACATGCTGCTTTCATTTTGCCATAGAAACAGTTCAGCGAATGAATGACCTCCTACTCGCTTTTTTTAGTCATGGCAATCAAAGAATGGACTGTCAAGAGTTACAGGAGGGGACTGAAGATTCTGTTCACAACTCTACCATTGACTCACTCTGTGGCTTTGTGTAAGCCACCCAGGGGCAAATCCTGCCCCTTCCTTTGCAGATATGGAAGGTTTTCAGTGTAGCAAACCATAAGTGTGGTTCCTCTGTATGGGAGGAGCAGGATTTGAGGACCTGTCAGGAGGTCCACATCTCTACAGGCCACATGTTGACTGCAGTAGGTTTTAAGGAGAAGGGCAAGATCAGTGGTTTGACTACATGGATCCACCAGCCATTTCTCTCCCTACGTTCAGCATGCGACACAGAAAATTTCAACCTGAATGGAAAAAGTTATAAGCAACTGAAAACTTGACTAGAGGCAGGTGCAGAGGAAGTTTCCTCAAACAGCACTGCCTATAATAGTACATATCATATACAAGAACACATGATCATAGACCTCAGTTCTTTTGGGAAGATAAGGTAAAAGTGCATTATGTCTCAAATAGCATCATACAAGAGAGCGTTATAATGTGTGCTGCCCCTAGGCATTTTTAGAGAATTGCCAACCTTTCTTGTAGATGGCACACTGGGTAGGTTTTCCCTTGTATGGTTTGTTTCATTCAGAATCTGCCACGATTTATGTATTTATTTTTTGGAAGGAAGGAGTTAATGTTTGAGTTCAGACAAAAAAAAAAAAAAAAAGAAAGATTCTGAAAACTGTAACAGACTAAGCCAGTCTGCATTTTTTTGGATGAGGGATATTTCTACTAATAGCTCTTAAAATGTAAGGATCTTAAAATGCTTCTGGTATTGCAATGGCTCCTTCCTGGAGTGTGCCAACAGAGAGAGGAGCTGCTAGATAGTGCCAGTCCTCTGTGCGTCAGACATCCACTTTCAAAAACCTGTGGCTCCTGCAGACACTGACCGAGGCTCAGAGATACCCAAAAGATTTTGGAAGACTCACTCTTGTGCATCAGAAGAGTGCCAAGGAAATGTTCAAAGCAGCATGGTAGAGATAAAGCAGACAGCATCCAATATTCGTTGGAGATGGGTGGACTCATTTTGTCTAATTTTGCACCCACTTAAACATTAAATATTCACAACTGTGAATCAGCCTCAAAATGCACTGGGCTTGCTTTCTGCTGAAGAGAGATCATAAAGAAGTGTGACTAGGAGGTGGGAGAGAGAAAATAATCAATAAAATAGAGTGGGCAAGGGAGCAAAGAGTGGGCAGAGGATAATACAAATAGAGAGAGGGAGAAAGAGATGAGGGATTTTAACGAAACACTAGATTGTAAGATTTACTGTCAGGACTGCTAATTTAGTGCAATGTACATCTTGGTGCAACGTGCATCAGTGGGGAAGGTGGCTCCAAAACTGGATTATATGTTACATTTGCAGCTTCTTGATTGGCAAGCCATGGGGAGGTAGTCCAGTCTTCTGTGATTGCACTGGCTGCAACCACTGCAAGGGGCCATTCTAGCAGCTGGGGATTGTTGGAGTGCATGGTTAAAAGGACTGGTGTAGAGTTGGCTACATTGGCTCTATGCTACTGAGGGATTCCCAGCTGGCTGCTTAAACTGGCTGCAAGATTGTTTTGCTCTTCCACAACTGCTCAAAGAACAGTTCAGAAGACAAGGATCTTGATCACTGTAAATATACACACCATATTTTATACATTACAGGATGCCAACTGATGCTAGCCTAGTTTTTGGGAGGTAACTACTCGCCCTAACACAATATAGGCTTTATTTTGGTTAGAAGGAAGTTGGGCTCTGTTATATTTTTAATGAAACACCCTTGGAAAAAAAATTAGTTTAAATTGCAGGAAAGAAGGGTCACAAGCTCAAATTGATTTGGTGATCATACAGAACAGCTTGCCATATTTACCCATTCCCAATACTGACACTCTCTCCAAGCAAAACAAGCAGGTACCACTATGCAGAATTTCATTTTGGCACAAAAATCCCAAGTAGGATATACAGTATTTGTGAATGTTACTCGGGAAAAGTGCTACACGTTGGATCCTTACAGGAAGAAGGCTCCTCAAACTAGTACACTGCTTCTACTTAATTATGACACATTTATCAGAAGATAGGTTTCAGAGTAACAGCCGTGTTAGTCTGTATTCGTAAAAAGAAAAGGAGTACTTGTAGCACCTTAGAGACTAACCAATTTATCTGAGCATAAGCTTTCGTGAGCTACAGCTCACTTCATCGGATGCATACGAAAGCTCATGCTCAAATAAATTGGTTAGTCTCTAAGGTGCCACAAGTACTCCTTTTCTTTTATCAGAAGATAACACCTTATTATTTACACAACATATTGGGAGTTTTCCCCCATCTTTGTGTGGCAGCTGCTTCGTCTTCTTCCCATGTGTTTATACAATGTCCAGCAGAAGGAGATCTTGATCCTGACTGGGGCCTTTCTGTGCTAGCGCAATACAAATAATAAAAGAAGAAACAATAATCACAATATTTTGGCAGGAGTTGCTTGAGAGATCTCAATAGATGGCTATGTATTTCAAATGGGTTTGTCCCTAGTTTACTTCTAATAAGCTTACTCTGCTAATTTGTGTAACTAGGAGAATAACCTGAACTAGATGTCTAAAACTTGAGCTAGCTCTGAAATCTACTCTGAATATGATATACATCTAGCTTAGGAGCATTCCATATAAACTGTCAGCATCAAATCCTGAGAATAAAATGGTCCAACTTTGTGCAAAACATCATAATCTTGCAAACATGTGGCCTTCCTTCAGTTGTTCGTTATAACTGTTGCATGCTCTTTGGACATGTTGCCAGGATGGACAAGAACACCCCAGCATATCATGCTCTCAAACTCTCCATCAATGCATGAAGGGGTGTATACCTGACGGTACTTGGCACCGGTTATAAGGCTGCCCTAGAGATTTGTGGATTCTCAGCATTGAGCCAGGTCTGGGAACTTCAGTACACAATGACTGGTGCAACACCATCAGCTGTAGTCACTCCGGCTAGTGCAATGGTCCTCAGCAGACTATATGTGTTTGATGATGATGGTTTGGCATTGAACGTTCTTTTGCCATAAATTGGATGCCTTGACTAGAGATAAGTTTCTAGTGTGTGCTCCCCAACCAGAAAGCGCCAGGTTTTTAGCTTCAAGACACTTTATTGAAGCAATGGTTCTTATTAAGGGAGCCAGTACATCAAAATATTGCACTGCTTTGCAGGATAATGGAGATCTGGTGCTGCACCTTCTAATTTTTCAAGTAGCACAAAGTGCAATTCCAAATTAGCTAGCACACCTCCATCTTAATTTTTCATTTTACTTAACCTCTCTGTGGATGTTTTCCCATCTGTAAAACTGAGATAATACTTACCTACTTCACAGGGATGTTATGAGGATTAATTAATTAATGTTTGTACAGCACTTTGAATATGCAAAGCGCTATATGTGCTAAGTATTATTATTTAGTTTAAATGCTGCTGAACAGTTTTTCAGTGCTTGCAGAGAGATCAATCACTGACATCAGTCTATCACAATGTGGCTTTTGATACAGTTTTGGGGACTATTCAGAAAAAAGTCTTACTCTGTCCTGGTTTTAGGCTTATTCTGTGCCATAATTAGCCCATATCAGTAGCCAAAAAATCTTGGTGCATTGGTCATTGCAATAATTGCAATCCCAGGCCCTCATTGTGGAATCAACCAATAAAACTGGACGACACAGAAAACACTTGGCGTTCTAATTAAAGGGGATTTAAAATTATCTGTAGGGGTTAGGAGTGCAGTGATTCACTGGAAAAGTACATGCTGTCTGACAACAAAGCATGTATGGATTAGGAGCCTGGGGAAAATATTAAGGGGAAAAATCTCTCCTCAGATGCACCCATACCACCACTGCTGACTTCCACAGCTGTAACTGAGAGCATAATCTGGCCCAGTATGTGTACAATCTCTGGGTCAGTCAAAGTCTGCTCTAGCTCACCAGTAAGTGATAATGGCCTTAGCAGCAATGTAACTATATAGCTGGTGATACAAAAGGCTGGTTTGGGGGGGGATATCATCCAAGAAATACTAGGAGAAGTGCTATAATTTTTCTGCAGGACAAAGATTTATTTCAGTTTTAGTAGTTCTTATTCAAATTCGTCAGAGGTAATTAATGAAAGATATAGGAAGACCGGCACACACCTAGGATTCTCTGTTTGTAGCTTGAATTATGTTGAGCTGTTTGGTCTATTGGTTCACTACCTCACGCCTAGTGCAGTATTGTCATCCTTTGCTTTACAACACAGTCATTATATCCCTAAACCACATTGTGATACACTCTGGCTTCTGTTTATGACTCCCGAAACTCCCACTCCATATATCACCTGCCATAAAACCCATCAAACTGCTGCTAGTAAAATGGTGCACAGTGGTCTAAGTAGGAGCCAGGCAAATTGTGTGATACCCTACTGTGGTTAATGAGTGTGAAAATGTGTTTAGGATTTTATTCTGGCGATGTTCATTTGCAGGGCCATTGTAGTGAGATGGCAAAGAAAAGAGTCTTTTGTTAACCTGAATGACAAGATATTTTCTGCTGTACAACGTAACTGAATGCAGAGTTTGCCACTTTATACGTCAATTGTAAATAAGCCAAAATGTGACCTTGAATGGCTACATTTTTATGGCTTAGGGGTTTTGAAAATGAATTAATATACTGAGATGTTACAGTGAGTAGAAGAAACCTGTTACAACATTTTAAAACATAGCAAAGCAATTCAGACTAGTTGTTGACAACCACAAAAAAAATGTAAAACTTAATCAGTGTGCATGTGAGTATCAGACAATTTTTCTTTGTATTTCCTCTGCTAGGTGATTATTTAGAGGGATGCTTCAAGTGAATGTACAGAGTTCTGCAGGAACCAGAAATTCTGACAGGCAACCTCACTAATGTCTGTGAAAGCCATGGAGCTACTGAACATGGAGTTATAAAGACCTTTGCTCCTAAATAAAACCAACTGAAATATATTTTAAAATACTATTAGAGGAGTCTTCTTAAATTCATAATAGCAGAGAAGGTTTACCATAAGAAGAAAGCTTTAAAAATAACCCAAAATATAGGTCTGTATTATCCTCTTCATCATTTCTCCTCCCTTATTTTCCTCTTAAACTATGGATGGTGGACAGGCCTTCCTGGTGGGCCACAGAAAGGAACATCTTGAGAGTGAAGGATTGAGGCTCTGGGAAGTTGGAAGAGGAATTGATGTGTATGTTTCTTTATCTGCTGAATCAAAAGGTCGGCCGAACTATTGTCCCAGTGTATATATGGCCTGTTCTCAAAGTGTCTAATGACATGGTATGGAAGATTAAAGTTGTTAATATGCAGTAACACTTGCTTACAGTCGATTCTGATCCATCCATGAGGAAACAACTACAAGCATGTTTTGATAGTTTTAAGAGAGGCTGTAATTCAGCAAGGTACTTAAGTGTGTGTGTAACTTTAAGGACATTAGTCAATGAGACTATTCTCATGCTTAAAGGTCAAATTGGAGCCAAACTGTACAAGAAATTTGAAGATAATTAGTAGTTTCCACCAACCACCATTCACAATCTGCCTCTCCTTTTCATATTGTATTATTTCATTAATTATGGTACAGTTCAGGATTGGTTGGTATTTTCTTTATAAAACCACTTCTTCAGGGATATATAACTTGAAAGAAGGGGAGTGTTACACAAGATTAAAACTTGCCATATGTTGTCTCTCAGGTGAGGAGAGAAATGTCTGTCTCCAGTCAAAAGAAAATGAAGGAGTTTGTGTAATGAAAGCAACATTTTTGTTCTTGTCTTTAATGATTTCAGATGGGTTTTAGCCCTTCTTAAAAAAAGGCTTCCTTATAAAACAAACATTTTGCAAACAGAGAGCAAATAGAACCATAACAAAATTGTTAGTCTCAGCAGAATGACAGTATTGTACTGGGCTTTCGTAGAAAATCGGGCTGGCTCCTTTAGAGGAAATCTGATTTCAATTGAAGAGCCTTCTTGTGGAAAACAGCACCACGAAAAAGGAAATTAAACTATAAAAAGTGCATTAAGATAATGTTAAGGATCTAACTTACCATCACAAAAACATAGCAATTAAAGGTTAAGACAGAAATTCCCTCCTTAATGCACCCTATTGGAACTAGGTTTTTCAGATGTCACCAACAAACTACAATAAGTATCTAAAGCGTATGCGAGTCACAGTGACTTCATTGAACTGTGGATAAGGTTAGGAAAGGGACTATGTAAAAATGGAACCTGCTTACTTCACAAATCTGCTTCCTTTGTGTGTTCTTAGTCATAGCTGCTTAATTCACTGACTAAGCTTTTACTACTTGTTCCTCCCATTAGAGTAGTAGAAGTTGTGGAAGAGAGAATTGGAATCTTTTGTGGCTCATGCATCATTGAGAAAATTTTTAAGTGAGGCTTGGATCTTGCAATCACCTCCACTGATTTCAATGAGAAGTACGTCTGCATAACAGCGGGATTCACTATTGATAGGTTTTATAATGAGAAGTCATTTTCAGAAGATTTTTTTAGTACAGTATGAAAGTCTTTAAAAATCCACATGTTATTAATTTGACATTTTATAACATATGCTTATCTTTAGAATTACTAATATAAAAATCTGTTTGCAGAGCAGCTTTTGTCATGTTTATGATATTAAAGCCAAAGAAAGTCCTGTTTCCTTAGAGGGGGGCAAATCCTGAACCTTGAATTTGTGGGGCAGTATCGGAGGGCCCTTTGTATGGACCCCCTGCCTATCACAGAGCTGAGTTCTGTGTGCTCCTTGAAGGGGTTTCTAGGCAGGGGTAGGCTGGGGTACGCTGGTGATCTATGGGACCAGACCTACCTGGGTGGAAAGAGCTGTTGAGAGTAAAGGCCTCTACAGTCCATAGGCCGTAGAGATAGAGATATGGAGTGACCGTGCTGCTACTCATGGCTGGGGAAAGTGTTTCTTTCCTGTCTCCTATGGAACTCTCCCATACACAGCCTAGTGGCCCGAGCTTTGGGCTGGGATGAGGCTTTGGTTCATAACCAATGAATCTTTTTCTCAGACAAGTATGGTACAATGGTGCCATCGAGGTGTTTTCGTAGTGCTACTACAGGGGTTGAAGGGAGGGCACAGCTTTGTGTAAGAATGTTCAACCACCCACGGTACCTTTGTGATGTATTGCTCTAATCAAGTTAGTGCTATTACAGCCTTATGGGTTTCAAAGTCAGTCTCAGAATGCAAATGGAATGGCTCTGCCATTCTAGTGCTCTAACACAGCGGCACTGAATGTATCAAATATGGAAATGACAGCAGCTGAGAAAGCCCATTGATTTTCTAATATTATGTATTATTCTATTTCCCAAAACAATGGGGTGTATTTATTCTCTTGGGCACTTGTCTGCTTTATCAAATGATTGTCATAGGCACTGGGCCGGTGTAACGAGACACCCCATGTGTGCACTCTCATTGTACATGCTCTTCTCACCCCGTGCTGTAGTATTGATTACAAAAGGTCTCAGAATACAGAGGCAAGGCCTCTGTAGGGCTTCTTGGTACATCCACTGCTACACCCCTTCCGGGGATGCAGCACATTGCCCTCTGCATACCCTGGCTGATTTTCTGGCCAATGCACAGTGAGAATGGGGACATAGCTGTACCCAGCCCTATCCCCAGTGATCACAAGCAGCCACTATGCTCCAGAGACTGGAACTGTGCTCAGTAGCTGAGCCAGGGTTCCCTGCACCCCTTCCCTGAACGCTCCCAGAACAATAAGGCAAAATCTGGCTCTTACTCACTAAAGATGGGATTTGCAGATGCTTTCAGTGTTGGTCTAGCTCTGCTCCCACTGAAATCATTATGGTCATCACTGATTGCTTTTAGAAACCCCACCCTAAACGTTGCGGATTGCTATAGAAATGCTCTTTAAGCACATTACACATATTCATTCATCACTTCCCAGCACCCTTGTGCAGTATAGAAATATTTCCATTTTATAAACGTAGAGCCTGGGGCACAGAGAGATTAAGGGACTTGTTATACAGGATGTCAGAGGCAGGGTTGGGACTAGAACTCAACCCTCTGGATTATTCACACACACCATCCTAGATGCCTAACAACTGAAAATACTTTTTCACTATTTTGAATGGAGGACACCCAGGTACAAATTACAAAGCAGAAAGTAGTGATTGATTCTATTCTATTCAGATTCTCATACCAGACTCATCATAGTGTTATCCGAACCACTCCAGCAGTGCGTTTAGTGATGTGACCAACATCTGTCATGTGTTTGTTTTCTCCTCCTCTCCGCAGTGGGAGAAGTGTTTTGTTTTGGTAGCATAGCTATAATACACATGTTGCTATGTGTTTATGTTAGTGAGGGCAAGAGTCAGAGACCTGCACCTTGCACTTATGGAGGAATGTGCTGAGGCTGTATTTGCACAGATACTGGCTCCAGAATAGTCTCAGACATGGTTGCATGCATGCTTTTACCACAAGGGATTTAGTCAAACCCTTCTTCTGTTTAAAAGTTCCAGTCACCCATTCCGGGAACAGTAACAAGTCCATGTGACTTTTGTGACCAATAAACACAAGCAACGGTTACAATGAATAGTTTGAGTGAGAGTCATAGGCTGAAGTTTGTTCACAAAATCTATTTGTTAAATAATAAATTCAAGATAAATAAAAGCCCTTCCCTGATATTTTTTCAAATGGAAAGTGGGGGCTGTGCTCCCAGAATGAACTGGGATTAGGTTATTAGTGTTTGAGAATGTGGGAGAGTTTGGCTAGAGCATTTGGGGAGCAGCCACTCTAGGGAGCAGGCTTCCCTAGCAAATCCAAACAGCTGCCAGTAAAAGTCCCCACAACAATTATTGCAGGTCTTTATGCCATTAACTTCTGATCTGCTGTGTGTAAGCCCATCAGAGAGAAGCTGGGGGGTGGGAAGGACTCCAAGAGGGTCAGAACGCCAGAGGCAAGAGGCATCCCAGAAGAATGCATGGCTGGAACTCTTTGTGAGTCACCTGAGATTTGAGGGCTTAGGGGATTTTAAGCTGTGTATGATTTTGAAGCTATACCCCTTGGCCCATCCCTACCACTGCTAACCCCGAGGTGCAGTCAACATGCCATCAACAACACAGATTGTTTGTATTAACTTTTCCCCTTCCACATGCTTTGTACATAAGGGGAAACTACTGTATTGCCAAATAATTCTAATCAATTTCACTTGCTTTTGCCTTAAAAACATGGAGCTAACACTGCAGTTGTTACAGGGGGGAAACTCCCATTGATGTCAATGGGAGTTCTGGCTGGGTAAGAACTGCAGAATTTGATCGAATATGTTCATCTTTAAATTATATAGGTAAAAAAAATAGCAAACAATAAATAAAGCATTAGTATAACCCGCAACCCAAAACATTCATACATTTGCAATAATCAGGATCCCAGCTAACAGAGATGAAAGAGATTTCAGAGCACTGCAAGTCATAGCACTAATAGCCTTGGGACATTGACTGGTCTATTCTATTATGCAGAAGTCTTACAGCCTTGTAATAGTCCCACAGATTAAGAAGAGCTATGTACAAACTCTAAATATTTCTTTAAAATTAAGACTTGCAAAATCTCCACTGAATATTTCAATATAATAGGTGCCCTGTTCCCTTTGGATAAATAACACACTGAGTTTCTCTCGAGCTGAAATACCTGCATTTTTTAAAAAAATGCTGCAATAACTTCGGACTTCAAAGGTCTAACTTCAAAAGATTTCTTGCCTTCTGCTTGACGGGACAGCATCGTATGCACACATGCTCTTTTCACTGCTAAATGCCTTAATAATGAGCTTGGGTTCAGATTTTGTGAATCAGAGCCAAGAAACTCTGTTTTATTATATTTGCTGGGAAATGAACTAGCTCAGGGTAATTAGGAAAGCAATTTTATTAGCTTCTATTTCATAGAGATTGTTTTTTAATCAGTCAGAACTTACTAGAAATGATTCCTTTATTTTTATTGCATGGATCTTTTGAATGGTACAGGCCTTCCCGGGTCTTAACCCCTAGGAAAACCTGCACATTGAAGACAGTAGCATCACTATTAATCTATAATAATGTTGCAAATGCCGTAAATAACACTGCAGAAGCTAGTAATTACTGCAGTGTGGTTTACTACATGATATCACCTCAGGGCTGAAGTAGAGCTGGCCTTGCATATGTGCACTACAAGGGCCAAAGGAGGCAGGGAGTTCATTCTCTGGACAGCCCATAATGCACCAACACAGAAGTCGGACATAGTTCAGCTGGCTGAGGTGGGAGTTGTGTTTCGGCAGAGAGGAGCACAGCCTAGTTCCCTCAGCACTCCAGGCAAGGGGAGCAGGCACAAGCCACACTTTTTTAGAGAGGTGCCGAGGCCTGATGGCTAGTACACTTCCTCCCTAATATTAAAGAATTACACAGGTATAGTGGCACCACCAGTCATGGCTCTCCCTCTGAGACAGGTTGTATCCTTAACGTACCAGGAAGTAAACCTGTTGTTTAATACACTACCATTTCCTGGGGTCAATCCTATTGGTTAGGTCTGTTTGCAGGGGAAATAGCACTCAGCACAATTAAAAAGTGAGAGCATGGTGTGCTAATGCAGGAAAGGATTGGGGTGATAGTAGATAACAAATGGAACAATAAAAATATTTATATACCATGTTTCATCTTCAAAGTACTTTATAAACAACTAATTAATCCTTACAACACTCCTGTACACATTGTCATCTGCATTTTATAGACAGTAAAAATGAGACACAGGAAAATGATGTGTAACTACCTCAAGGCCGTAGAGACAAGGACAGTAAGAGTTGGGATAAGAGTGTTGGAGCTCCTGGCTCCCACTCTTGAGCATGGAACATTTGATGAAACCTCTTTCTAGAGCAGTGGTTTTCAACCTGTGGCCTGCAGACACTTGGGGTCCGCAAAAGATTGTTGTTACCATAGAACAGTGTTTTCAGCTGGTCGTCCACAGATTTCTGGGAGTCTGGAGATTATGTCTAAGATTTCCAACGGTCACCTCTATTCCAAATTTTGTAGGGTCTGCCAATGAAAAAAGGTTGAAAACCACTGTTCCCGAGAATATGGTGAGGATGCAGGAAAGAGATATGGCATTCCAACACAAGTACTACTGCTTCTCTATCAATTCAAATGTGGAGCATTGCAGTCATTTTTGGGTACAGACTGATTGAAGTCGTAATATTTGGATTTGGATCCAGATTTAGCAACCCCAGCATTCAGAAGAATTCAGATCCAGGGTTTTTACTTCGGCTATTGCTAGGGCCCTACCAAATTCACAGCAGCGAAAACCGCATCACGGACCGTGAAATCTCGTCTCTCTCATGAAATTTTGTCTTTTGGGTACTTTGACCCTATACCAGTGGCTCTCAACCAGGAGTATTGTACCCCTGAGGGTACACAGAAGTCTTCTGGGGTGTAACGGGGTCGTACTCACCACAGTGCCGCCTCCTGCTGGTTGGTTAGGGAATTAGCTCTTTCAGTGGCATGCCTTCACTAGTGGTGTCTCGCCCTCCATTACTTTTTCAGTCTCCATCATCCTCACAGTCAGACCCATGTCACTCCTGGACCGCGACATCCACTTCTGGACACTATCCCCCAGCTGTGCCCACTCTGTTGGCTCCCCCTCACCACCCGCTTTCCAGGAGACTGGCAGTGTCTGGTTCTATCACTTGCCTCGGTGGCTCACTACAGTCCTCAGTCTAGCCCCTTCCTTCAAGGGAAAACTGCAGTCTGGCTTAGCCACTCTCTTCACTGGCAAGGGGGCAAAAAGAAGGGGTGGGTGACCCAGGCACCCTCTAGCAGCAGCCATTTATAGCCCTCCTCCAACTCTCCTCTACTACCTACTTCCCTGGGCCACTTCCCCATAGCCCCAACACCTTCTCTGGCCCTTTGTGTCAGGGCCCCAGTCTGGCAGTCATCAGCCTAGAGCTCTCCCAGCCTCTGCTGACCCTTCCCAGCCCTGCTCTGTCTTAGGTGTTTCTCTCTAAGAGATAGTTCTTCTCCCTTTGCCCTCCAGGGGAAGACTCCCCTTCTCTCTGCCCTGCAGCTTTCTTATAGGGCCCAGCCTGGCCCTGAGAGGCTGCTTTCAAGCCTCCACTTGATTGGCTTCCAATAAGCCCTTCCATGATTGGCTGGGGCTCTGCACAGCCTCTCTGGCTTGTTCTAACTTCTTCCACACCAGAGTGGGGCAGCTGCCGTATTACACGGAGGTACATCAACTCATCTAGATATTTGCCTAGTTTTACAACAGGCTACATAAAAAGCACTAGCGAAGTCAATACAAACTAAAATTTGATACACGCAATGTCTTGTTTATATTGCTCTATATACTATACACTGAAATGTAAATACGATATTTATATTCCAATTGATTTATTTTATAATTATATGGTAAAAATAGGAAAGTAAGCAATTTTTCAGTAATAGTGTGCTGTGACACTTTTGTATTTTTATGTCTGATTTTGTAAGCAAGTAAATTTTAAGTGAGGTGAAACTTGGGGTATATAAGACAAATCAGACTCCTGAAAGGGGTACAGTAGTCTGGAAAGGTTGAGAACCACTGCCTATACGATACAGACTTCATGGGGGAGACCAGCATTTCTCAAACGGGAGGTATTGACACAACAGGGGGCTGAAAGGGAGGGGTCTCAAGGTTATTGTAGGGGGGTCACGGTATTGCCCCCCTTACTTCTCCGCTGCCTTCAGAGTTGGGTGGCAGGAGAGCAGAGGTTACTGGCCAAGCACCCAGCTGTGAAGGCAGTGCCCCACAGGCAGCAGCGCAGAAGAAAGGATGGCAATACCATACCAGGCCACCCTTATTTCTGAGCTGCTGCCTTCAGAGCTGGGTGGCCAGAGAGGGGCAGCTGCTGGCCGAGGGCCCAGCTCTGAAGGCAGCAGTGAAGAAGTAAGGGTGGCAATACCATACCAGGCCATCCTTACTTTTGCGCTGCTGATGGTGGCATCTCTGCCTTCAGAGCTGGGCTCCTGGCCAGCAGCTGCCGCTCTCCAGCCACCCAACTCTGAAGGCAGTGCCAGCAACAGCAGCAGTGCAGAAGTAAGGGTGGCAATGCCGTAACCCCCCTACAATAACCTTCTGACCCCTCACAGGTCCCTTTTGTGTTGAGACCCCCAGTTTTAGAAATGCTGGCCTCCCTCATGAAGTCTGTATAGTATAGGCAGGACCCCTACACTTACACCACCATGAAATTTCAGATTTAAATATCTGATATCACAAAATTTACAATTTTTAAAATCCTATGACCGTGAATGTCAAGGTTCCTTTCCCACTCTGAACTCTAGGGTACAGATGTGGGGACCTGCATGAAAAACCCCCTTATTTTTACCAGCTTAGGTTAAAACTTCCCCAAGGTACAAACTATTTTATCTTTTGCCCTTGGACTTTATTGATGCCACCACCAAGCTTCTCACAAATATATAACAGGGAAAGAACCCACTTGGAAACGTCTTTCCCCCAAAAAATCCTCCCCAAACGCTACACCCCCTTTCTTGGGGAAGGCTTGATAAAAATCCTTACCAATTTGCATAGGTGAACACAGACCCCAAACCCTTGGATCTTAAGAACAATGAAAAAGCAATCAGGTTCTTAAAAGAAGAATTTTAATTGAAGAAAAGTAAAAGAATCACCTCTGTAAAATCAGGATGGTAAATACCTTACAGGGTAATCATATTCAAAACATAGAGAATCCTTCTAGGCAAAACCTTAAGTTACAAAAAGACAAAAAGACAGGCATATCCAGTCCTTTCAGCACATCTTATTTCCTCAGCCATTTAAAGAAATCATAATCTAACGCATATCTAGCTAGATTATTTACTAAATTCTAAGACTCCATTCCTGTTCTGTCCCCACAAAAGCATCACCCAGACAGACAAAGAAGCTTTGTTTCTCCCTCCCCCCAGCTTTTGAAAGTATCTTGTCTCCTTATTGATCATTTTGGTCAGGTGCCAGCGAGGTTATCCTAGCTTCTTAACCCTTTACAGGTGAAAGGGTTTTTCCTCTGGCCAGAAGGGATTTTAAAGGTGTTTATCCTTCCCTTTACATTTGTGACAATGAAATTGACCAAAATGGACTGTGAGTTTAGTAAGGCCCTAAAAATACTGAATAGTACCGGACGCAGGACTGTCATCCCTGTTTGACAGTGAATCATCGATAATTACTCATTGAATACAGTCTTACAACCAGTTGTGCATCCAATTTACAGCAATTTCATTTAGACCACATTTTGCTAGTTTGCCTATGAGAATGTCATGTGGGACTGTGTCAAAATCTTACTAAAATTAAGATATATCATGTCTAAACTTCCCACCCAACCACTAGGCCAGTAGTAATCTAGTCTTCTTTTAAAAGGCTTTTGGTGGCAATGCCTCAGCAAACTTCCATAGACAGATCATTTCATTGCCTAATTATCCTTACTGGTAAGATTTTTTTTCTTTCTACTGTCTCACCTACTTTTCTGCCTCTTTAGTCTCAAACCTTTGCTCCTTGTTCAGGCTATTCCAAATTGCTGAAAACAATCCCTCACTGCCCTATTTGTTGCAGACAATGTGTCTGAAACAAAACCCCAGTTTCAAAGACATCTGAACTTTGAGGAAGTTCATATCCGGTTACAGACTGTATAGCTGGTTCCTGTCACTATAATTGGCGGAACCAAACTTCTGAACCTAAAGAGACTTGAACTTTGGGGAAGTTTGTCTTTTCTTTGTGCTTAGGGCCCAGCTCCAATTTGTATGTGATATACCATACCTCAACTTTTGTCTTCTTTCCTCAAAGCTATATATCTTGGAGCAAGTTCGCAGGGTAGGCTTCACTGTTGCATCTGCAAAACCATGCTGTTGCATAAGCAAAATAGGCAAAGAAGGCAACTGTGCACATATGACAGGTTTCAGAGTAGCAGCCGTGTTAGTCTGTATTCGTAAAAAGAAAAGGAGTACTAGTGGCACCTTAGAGACTAATCAATTTATTTGACCATGTAACTACCTGTTATGTGTGTGCACAAATGTCTCCCTGTGTGAGAAAAGAAGTCTGTTTCATGGGGGTGCACCCATTGTCCTCTCCTTTGCAATTTAGCCAAGTCTGTTCCTTTGACCTTTCCTGTTGTGTCAGATACCCCTAATCCTTCTATCATTTTATCAATCTTCTTGTAAATTATGACTAATTTAGTGTGATGTCCTTTTTATGTAGCCTGTTGTAAAACTAGGCAAATATCTAGTTGAATTGATATACCCCCTGGAAGACCTTTGCGTACCACCAGGGGTACAGGTACTCCTGTCTGAGAACCACTGGTATAGGGTAAAAGTACACAAAAGACCAGATTTCACGGTCTAGGATGCATTTTTCATGGCCGTGAATTTGGTAGGGCCATAAGTATTTTCATTAATGGAGTGAAGAGTATGCTTACAAAATTTGTAGATGATGCCAAGCTGGAAGGGGTTGCAAACACTTTGGAGGGCAGGATTAGAATTCAAACCAAACTTGACAAATTGGCGAATTGGCTGAAATCAGCAAGATGAAATTTAATAAAGACAGGTGACAACTACACGTAGGAAGGAGAAATCAAATGCATAAATGCAAAATGGGGCATGACTGGCTAGGCAGTAGTACTGCTGAATAGGATCTGGGGGTTATAGTGGATCACAAATTGAATATGAGTCAACAATGTGAAGCATCTGCTCAAAACCCTAATATCATACTGGGGTATATTAACAGGAGTGTTGTATGTAAAACACTGGAAGCACTTGTTTGGCTCTACTCAACCCTAGTGAGGCCTCAGACAGACTATTGTGTCCAATTCTGAGATGGAACAAACACTTTATTCAAGGAAAGGACAGGGTTAAATTAAAGGAAGAGGTAAGGAGCCAGGGTGGGGAGAGACTGGGACTTTGATGGGGAGACTAGGACTAGAAGACATGGAGACTAGGAGTGGAATAAGAACCTGGGGGTGGGGGAATGGGAGACACAATTCGGGGGAGGGGGTGGCAGGGCTCCTTGGTCTGAGATAAGTCACTGAGGAGGGAGGAGCCACTGGACCGTATCATGCTTGGGAACCACAACAAGTATACACATATTCACAACAAAAATACACTATATACAAGTATGCTTATGGGCTTTGGTTTGAATATACATCTATTGAAATATATTTTTGACAGCTGCTTAATAGTATTTTTACAATATTTACCCCAGATAACGTAAGCTTTGTAAAGTACAGATCCACAGGGCTGGAAAATATACCCTGGGTCATCTAATGCAAGCTCCTCTACATGGAGAAGGACTTTCTTTTACACCAAAAAGAAAAGGAGTACTTGTGGCACATTAGAGACTAACCAATTTATTTGAGCATAAGCTTTCGTGAGCTACAGTAGCTCACGAAAGCTTATGCTCAAATAAATTGGTTAGTCTCTAAGGTGCCACAAGTACTCCTTTTCTTTTTGCGAATACAGACTAACACGGCTGTCACTCTGAAACCTGTCTTTTACACCAGTCCCTCGAGTCGGGGAGACATGATTGTGAAGGGGACAGGCAAGAAGGGCCAGAGGTAGAAGGAGCCAGCCTTGGTGGGAACAGTGCTAAAGAGTCTGTGCCCATTAGAAAACTGTTCTCTTGGAATGGAATGGAACCCAAGATGCCTGAATCTGTGAAACCCATCGGCAGTGTGTAGCTCATTCCCCTCCAGTGCTGGTCCACATATAGGATGACAACCTACCATTGCTGTCCGTTATTTCTGAGGGATCCTGTATGTGATGATGTAATTAAGGACTGTACCATAATTAATATTTATGAAGGGGCCAAATTCAGATTACATGAGCAACCTTAGTTCTGGCATTCCCTAAAGTTTGAGTGCTTGATTTTGTAACCTTAATGTTCTTTTAATGTAATGTTTTGTGTGTGCTCTCTCTCTCTCTAACACTAACACACACCCACACACACACACACACACCCTTTCCCTTGCAGCCATTAGGATATTTACATAAATAATTTAAACAACATATTCCAGGGTCTGAGCAAAAAGAAAAAAATATACCCACTGATGAGCCAGTGCATCTAAAATAAATACAGTAGTCTGACTGTGCTCACTTGAATTTCTTTTGTGCAAACAAAGTGAAAAGCAGAAAATTGCCATGTTTTATCATGTAGGACTAGCAGGCACGGGTGACACCCTGATCAGGTGTGCATGCATAATCGCTTCCAAAAATAATCACCATTTTGAATAATTTCACCCCAAATCTTGCAGTTTCAACTTATTCTCTGCAAGTGACTCATAAATCTTTACCATAAATGTGAATCAAGTTTCAGAGCTGCAGGCTCAGGAGCTTGTTGGATTTATTCAACTTTAGTTCTTATTTATAGACATAAAAGTGTATTATTGGTTGTAACATCCAAACAAAGGGAAACAGATTGTAAGCATCCATTAACATTTTCCCAAAAGGGAAATCTGAAGTTTCTCCTGAGTCTTTCACTCTCTCCCTTGTAATATTAAGATGATGTCATAAACTCATAATTACTTTGTGATGCTCTTGTGTATTCTGTGGTTCCTTGTTCAGAGATGCTTATTTCCTTTCTGATCAGAGCAAAATAAATGATACAAACAGGTGGAAGGAGGTAGATAGGCCTTTAGTGGCTTGCAATTTAAAGTACCCCAACATTTTTATTTCACATTATTGAAACAATCTTCTCTTGTGCGCACACACATGCAGATGTTTTATGGATTAAGTATCATTATTAAAAATCTTTTCATTAATATTCAGCAGTGAGATGCTTTGAGACTAATGACCATAACAAAGAACAACCTCAGGATCATTATTTTTCGGTTCAAAACTCCTCACTGACAAATCAGACCCATAACCTATACAGGATCCTTTTAAGAGGGTATAAATTCATATTAGTGATGGACCTAAACCACAGTCCTGAAACACACACAGACCTTGTGTGTGTGGGTGGGTGGGGGGGGAGGTAGGGGGGAGAAGGCAGGGGATGGTTCATGGTCTGAACCCAGTGCCAGATCCACATTTTGCATGTAGATAATGGGGACCCCAAATCCAAACACTCTGAGTTTATGAGGCAGCTCAGAAGTCTGAATCTGGTTCAGAATTTGCTGCTGAGGCCATATCTTGTCTATATTTTGTAAAGAATCATGCAAAGTTACTGTGCTATAGAAATGTTTTATTATAACAATAACCTCTTCTTTGAATGTGTTGTAGAGGTTTGTTTTAGAACTGTTTTTATCCTGTAATGTTTGTGACTTATAAAGAGTTTGATGGAGAGTGGAGTGAATAATTTGAAATGAATAATTGATCTGGCCTTTTTTTTCCTGCTTATGAAATAGCTTCAAGCAGATTGTGATTCCCTCAGATTTATTTGTTATTCAAAAGCAGTTCATACATTTTTGCTCACTATCTGGATTGATCACATACAGTTGTTTGAAGCGTTCACTATGGACAGAACTCACCACCATGCAGAAGACCTTTCCAAGGCCTGTTCATCACATAAAATGACCTTAAGAAAACCTTAACAGTTGACTTAAGTGGTGCATGGGTCATCTGTACTAAAGTGAATTTTACCTTTTTGGAGCTACATTGGTTAGTTGTGTTTGGTCAGATAAATGGCATGGTTCTACTTTCCTCCCTAGATTGTACTTCTGGTGCAAATACTCGCATGGGAACATCTAAAATTCCCTCTCTGCCAATATTCTCACAGAGGGCTTGGAAATTTGCTTTCTTCTACTATCCCTGCCAGTAACACTTGACCACACCAAATGCTTGTGGAATGTGTGTGCACAGACAAAGTAAGTTCATTAAGAAGTTTGAGAGAATATGCACAAGCAAATTTTTGGCACGATTCAGTGGGATCCAGTCTGCTGGAGTAGAGAAAAGCCCCTTCCTTCTGTGGAAAGGCTCATCAAGTATATATTTCAAACAACTGTTTAAGCCTCTAAGATTTCTTATTACTCATTGCTAAGCATTTTAATTTCTGAACTCTTCTGCTCGACTAGCTACAGACCCATTCATTGACCCTTTAGGATTCCCAACACTGTGATTTATGTCCTATCCCAAATTCATGTGAATTACTAGTGCACTGAACCACTGATAGAATCAGAAGCTGGCCTTCTTGTTTTCCCCTAGCACATGGCAAGATATCATCAGCCTGTTGTCCTTACTTTTCACTCTTGGTGTTTCATTTAAACTTGATGTGTATAATTTTAACCATCCTCCCTCTCTTTTGCATGATCACATGTAAACTTTTATAATATTGCTGATACTGACTGTAAGAAAACAAAATCTATGTAAACTGGGTTCTTTCTGCAATTCTGGATCATTAATTATTTTTTGTAACAGAAGTTGTTGCTGAGCCTTTAAATCTAGGATCCCAGCCCAGTCGTTGTGACCTCATTCTTTTGAGCCATCAAAGAATTACCCTTGTTTACCATTTCCTTTTGGTAAACTTAAAAGCGGTTTTGGCATACAAGAGTTGCTTGACTTTTAGGGTCCTCATTGAGAATAGGTAAGCCATCGCAGATTCTTGATTTGGTTCCGATGAACACACAAAATTCGGATGCTGCTCAGAAACATAACCCCCCAAATTTGGACCACATTCTGGCACTGCATGAACTGGCTCCAAAATAGGTATATAATCTTCATTAATGTGCACCCATATTCTGGTCAGTCACTTCCTAACCCACAGATTCTTGCCAGGACTAGGAGTAATCTGAATATTTAGTGGTGGTGGTGCCTAGGGCTCATTGCTGAGGTCACAAATGCTGGAACACATGAACCACACTCCCTGACTCCTGCTGGTAGGTCCTGCCTACCCTTCCATGACTCTGTCTGCAAAGGTCTTCAGAGATGGGGAGGGCAGAATCAGAATCTCTTCTCTTCTCTCGTCCTTCTCTCCAGAAAGGCATTGCAGTCAGTGGTAGTGCTTAATCTGGGGCCCCTGGGAATAGAATGGAGGAGGGCCGGAATATCATGCAAGAAGATCTGGATACTTTGAAAACTGGAGTAATAGAAATGAGATGAACTGTAATAATACAAAGTGCAAAGTACAAACGTATGGACTAACAACAGGAATTTTTGCTATAAACTGGGGACGTATCAATTGGAAGCCACAGAGGAGGAGAAAGAGCTGGATGTATTGGTTGGTAACAGGAAGACTGTGAGCTACCAATGCGATGCAGAAAGGCTGTAATGCTAGGATGCATCAGGCGAGGTATTTCCAGTAGAGACAGGGAAGCATTATTACCTTTATACAAGGCACAGGTGAGCCCTCATCTGAAATACTGTGTGGAATTCTGGTCTCCCATGTTTAAGAAAGATGAATTCAAACTGGAACAAGTGCAGAGAAGGACTAATAGGATGATCAGAGGAAAGGAAAACCTACCTTACGAGAGAAAACCCGAGGGATGTGGCTTGCTTAGCCTAACCAAAAGAAGGCTGAAGGGAGATATGATTGCTCTCTATAAATACATCAGAGGAATAAATACCAGGGAGAGAGAGGAGATATTTAAGTTAAGTGCCGATGTTTATAGAAGAACAAATTGATATAAACTGGCCATCAACAAGTTTATGCTTGAAATTAGATGAAGGTTTCTAATCATCAGAGAAGTAAAGTTCTGGAACAGCCTTCCAAGGGGAGCAGTGGGGGCAAAAAACCTAACTGGCTTCAAGATTGAGCTTGATAAGTTTATGGAGGGGATGGTATTATGAAACTGCCTAAGATGGCAGGTGGCCCATCTGCGACTGCTAGTAGCAAATATCACCAACAGTCAGAGATGCAACTCTAGATGGGGAGGAGTCTGAGTTACTACAGAGAATTCTTTCCCACCTGTCTTGCTGGTGGGTCTTGCCCACATGCTCAGGATCCAAATGACTGCCATATTTGGGGTCGGGAAGGAATTTCTCCCCCAGGTCAGATTGGCAGAGGCCCTGAGGTTTTTTTGCCTTTCTCTGCAGCATGGGGCACAGGTCACTTGCATGTTTAAACTAGAGTACATGGTGGATACTCTGAAACTTGAAGTCTTTAAATCATGATTTGATGTCTTCAGTAACTCAGCCAGAGATTATGGGTCTCTGTGGGTGGGTGAATTTCAGGGGCTTGCAATTGGTAGGAGGTCAGACTAGATGATCACAATGGTCCCTTCGGACCTTAAAGCCTATGAGAACAATTATGCAAGCAGCCAGACCTCTACCTGAAATTGTTGCCACTATCTTGCTGGTGGCTAGGTATTTTCCATTAAATGGCTTTGACTCTGGAATTCGCTTTCACCTTCTGTCTTCAAGAACCTAACAATCTGGTCAGGCTGCAAAGCCCACCCATCTTTTTTCCAAGGTCTTTGGGAAATATATAAGTGGGGTTGCAAATTGTAGAAGGATGAGGTTGGAGTCCTGAGACTTAGTAGTGTATTTTTTCTCATGCAGGTGTATTACATTTGGATGAATAGTGATGGGTTAGTCCAAAGAAGAGTTAATTAAAAAAATTAAATAAATAAACCACTCCTGTTGAACCTTGGTATCAGCTAGTCTTGAGTTTCATAATACATCAGCTCAGCAAATCCTTCACTACACTTTCAACCGAGCACAGTGTATAAAGACCTGCTTCCTCTTTCACTGACTTGGAAACTTCACATTTGTACATTGTTCAAATCAGAATAGTAGTATATGTATTAGGGAAACTCTTTGTCATTATGGCAATGTGCCAATCACATTGGTGCTGTTTTACTATTAGAGATTGAAAACTTAATCACATACCATAAGAAAAGGTTCGGATACAGAATTTTACTTCTATGTGTTCATTTAAGATTTAGCCTGAAGTATTAATGCAAAATGTAAAATTGTGTCCTCTTCACTGAAATCCAGTGTGGTTATGAGGTTCTAATAAATATTATGTCCTTCCATCATGCAATTAAAATTTTCCACCTCATTTCACAATGCTAAACACTCACATGTTGTCAATCATTTTGAAACATGATTTTTTGACATCATATAATTTCACTTCATTTTTTAGACAGATATCACACCAGGAAATTGTATAAGAAAGAGTCCTATTATATCTTTATTTTTCCACCAAATTTCACTTTCAAATACAGGCATTTGTGTACATTTCAGTAATTCTGACAACAAACTTTCAAGGAGAAGCGAATGGCATCTCGGTGGAGCGAGATCAGCATATGGAGTTTGCTGCTCTTCAGAGACTGCAGCTCAGACACAGGCACCTGGTTAGGAAACGCTGCTGTAGCCACAGGAAGTTTACAAGTCTTGATGCACGAAGTGAAAAGGTTGCTGCTTGAAACAGATACCACCTGGGAGGCAGGGAGGAAAACATATGCACGTTTTTGAACTTTCTTGTGTTTAACAGTTAGCAGACACTAATGAATTGCCAACCAGGCTGCTTTAAAATGTGGTAGTCAAAAGCAAGGCTACCTGCTGCTTGTCAGGTAGTCCACCTGTTGGACAAACCGAAGTGGTAACCTGCCCCGTGCCAAGAGAAAAGCTGTTCTTTTAAACTTCTGCTCTCCGGTGCATGTGTGTGTCTATTTGGGTTGGTCCATATCATGAGTTAGAAACTCGACACAATGGAATAACAGTCTTGTTCCTGAGGTCTCATGATAAAGTGATGATTCTGATTACAGCTATAAACAGTTATAAATCTGGAGGAGCTGCTGCTATCAGTGCAGGTATGCAGGGTTTACACCAGTGTAAATGGGATCAGACTAAGGCCCAAAGAGGTTTTCTTTGGGAGGAACAAATCAAGTGTGTAACAGCCTTAAATCCTAAGTGGAGATGGGTAGGACTCAGCTACGCTTAGCTGATCCAGGTAGTTCCTGAAAATCCACCTCCAGCTCTGAGCACCTCAAATTCCTGTCTTCACACTGTATCATCTCCTGTGGAGGTTCACTGTATCATAGTGTCCTTCATCGGTGTTGTGCAATGTCTGATTCTGTGATGTCCTCCCAGTTATAGGATGGGAATTTTGCTTCTCTTAATGGGCCGCTACCCAGCTTAGTTCTGACAGAATGTAATTGGAGTTGTGGCTGTTTGACATGTCTCTAATACTAAGCCTATCACTGCTAATTCAAGATTGAGTTATTTGAAATTTTGCTCACCAGGGAAACTTTAAAAAGATGCAGTTTTTTAATTCTTTGTTCCTGGGACAAGAGGTAAACAGAACTATATTACACACAAATATATTGGACTCAGTTGAATGACCCAGCTGAGCTGCACTTGGTGCAGGACCCATGGATGGTGTGTACAAAAGTGGCTATATGCCATTTTTGCAGGCCACTAATCCCCAGGCCTCTCTAATTTGTGTCCTCAGCTAATGACTCTTATGGACCATTATGCCAGCTGGGACTCAGTGGAGCTCAGCAGAGCTCTTGCCACACCCCACTACACCTCCTTTTACTGGGGGCTCCACATGGGAGTTGTCGGACCACAGGCAGGTCAGCTGATGGGTTTACAGCCCCTTTGCACTTCCAGACCAGTTTAAAGAAGCCATGCCAAGGCCCAAGGATCTGGTCCACAGCACATTTGAATATAGATTGTATAATATGAGCAATCCTGCACTGCCAAAACGCCTTTATTCATGGAAAGAGCAAAGGTAGCCTTTCAAATGTTTGTACATTTTAAAAATAATGTCTCAATCATCTATTGATTTTCTAATGGGCCCCAATAGTTAGATCTACTATTTGCATGCCTTTTTTTTCTACTAATCCCCATAGCTTTATAAAACAAGGGGCCAAGCCTTCAGGTGGTGTAAATCTGAACACCCATTAAAATGATAGAGCTTTGCTGATTTAAAGGAGTCAGAGCAATGAGCAATGTAGGACTGATCAGCTGATGTCCAATGTGCAAACAAGATACAATAACCTGGCAAGTTACTTGGTGTAAATTTCTGTAGTAAAATGAGTCACTGGGAATTCCTGTGTGTGGATGTGTGCATCCAACTGAGCTGATTAAGTCACAATGGTGTGAGGTGTAATCACATGAGAGAATGAGCCAGCAAAGCCTATTATATAGACTATCTAGCCAGGGAAGGATAGATTGCTGTCATTGGGTGTAAGATGGATTTTAGGGCAGCTGTGATTAAAAAAAGAACATAATGTGGTAATGATGAACACTGTAGGGAAGGTAGATGTGTCTCTGCTTCCTTCTTTCACCAGCTAGGGTGCCATGTGTGGGTACTGGGTATGATCAATTTATAAGTAAGGGATTGGAAGGTAACCCAAAAATATAGAGGGTCATCAACCCCTCTTCCCTCCTTCTAGTACAATAACTACAGCACAATAGCTTAGAACTAGAGAGGTGCCTATTAGCAGAACTCCTGCAGTGAGGAATCCAGCAATGCTTCCATTATAAATCCCACTTGTTTATACACCTGCCACAAAAACTTGCACTAAGTCAGTAATTGGCATGGTATGAAAGTACATTTCCAGAATGAGAACTTACTTTATTGTGTCGTAAAATTCACTTTCAGAGATGAAGTTATTTTTAATACAGGAGTGCAGAGGGATAAACACAGCTCTGATGTGAGCAGGGGCAACTCAACTGTAACTGACTTCTAAGGGCCCAATCCTGAAGTCAGTGGGACTGTCCACATGAGAAAGGACTGCAGGACCGGGTCTAATAAATTATAGAGCAGATATTCAAGGGATTACTTACAGACTTAATGCTAAACATGTGCTTATGGGCTTTGTTGAATTGGTGCCCCTTGCAAAATGGAATCCTAAATAAGCATAGGTCCATGGCAATTTACACTAGCTGGGGATCTGGGCTATCGCCTATACCAAAACTGCATTGCTCTTCACAAGGAAATGGTGTTCACTAAGAGAGGTAGATTCATAGATATGTCCTTCAAAGAAAGGAATTATTAGGTAAGAAATCTTTCAGTATATTGAATATATATGTGTATACATATAAATATATATGAGATTATTCAAATGCAACTTGAATATATTTTGCCTAATCAGTGCAGAGGTTTATCAATATTTCTTTGTTTATTCTCTTTTTTGCCAGCTGCTTTCTGTGTATATTTCTGTTATGTACATTTTTCAGAGTGATTGGATCATGTTGCACACACTTCTACTGAAATATTAAGTGTTTGCAGTCCCCATTCATAGGCACTGGGCCTGTTATTATGATCTATCATTTCAAAATCCACATATTTAAAAAATAAGGCTTTGCTAGCCCTTGAATAGTAGGAGGCATTACGTCCAAACAATCTCATTCATCTTGTCAATAATCTATAGACTAACAAGACCAAAAAAATTGCTTTCATTGGCATAGTCTTGTTGTATTTTTTAAAGGAAATGAACACACAAAAGGTACATTTAGAGCACCTCTCATTAAGGAGGCATGTATTGCCGAGAAACAAGGAAAAATAAAATTACTAAGCCAAGCTGAAGCCATGCCAAGGTGTTGCAGGAATCTCAAGATTGGTGTATTTTTTATTATTAATTATTAGTACTACCCATTTAGGAGCAGGAAGTGTGGTCCAGTGGTTTGGATGCTAGTTTGGGAATCTGCAGACCTGGGTTCAGTTGCCTGCTCTACTACATAGTTCATGTGTCAACTAGGGTAATTCTCTCTTTGTGCCTCAGTTCCCCATTTGTACAATGGGGATTGTAGTGCTTCTTTACTTCATAGGTGTGTTTGGAGGATAAATACATTAAAGATTGCAAGGGGCTAAGTGATGAGGGCATAAAAGTACTCAAGATAGATATAAGTTCCTATATTCAACCCAAAGACAGCTAGGAACTATACGGAGCGAAAAAGAACATTGATTCACCCCAGAGGTGCCTGGTGTTCCAGTGATAATCATTTGGTGACAAAACCCACTCCTCCCTGCAATCTGTGTAAAAAATGGGGTAGGCAGAAGCAGAGAGGTCATGAAGCAATAGATGCAAACCAGAAGGATATATCAATTCTGAAAACAGCCACACAGAGATGTCAGATATTATATAGGAGAGAATTACACAAATGGAGTTACCCCAGCCTGATTCAGAATGAGTGTGAGCATAGCAAAACAAGGACAAGCCAGCTGGTCACAAATGCCTTGGTGGGACAGAAGTAGCACAGATACCTCAGATATAGATTATGTATAAAGTATATACTAGAACACTGAGGTACAACAGGCATTATGGATTACTCATTAGAGTTAACTTTAAGCATTTGTGTCATTGTGAGTTTCTGTCTCAACCATAAAACTGCCATCAATAGCTTTTTATATTGGCTCTATTTGCTCCTCAATAAAGTTTCATGCACCCATTGTCTTAGAATTACAAGCAAAATCTGAACTAATACGAACCCCATGGTTGAATGCTGTAGAATAGTATAATCTTAGTAAGGCTGTAAATAAAAATTATGATCCTCTAATTGTTAAAGTTTACTTCTTTCTTTGCAGTCTCTTTTTGTATTGTTTTACAAGCTAGGTATATCTGTTTAACATGAAATGCAGAAAATGACAGGGCTCAGACAGCTACTGCATCGAGTGACAAAGATTACTGTCATCCAGGCTCATCAGTTAATTCATCATTGGCAATGGTCCATTCCATTTCCTTGTAGCTTAGCAACAGCCAATCAAAGTGAAAACATTTCCCCATGTGATGATGATATGTGGTACTTTCCAGAATGCCTTTACATAAAAATAGGATGATAATATATACATTTACATTTTTATTTTAATAAATGAGAATATTTTGGTTGTAGAATTGAAATTCAAAACAGAGATAATTTTATTTTGCAACCTCTTGACTCTGAAGTGCTGGACTAGTGACTAGCTAACAGGAATGGAGCTATCAATTTCATGCATACCACGGTTTAAAGTTGAGTCTGACATTGTACAATTGCCTTGCCATGTTTTTTTTTTTTTCTCCCTACAGATGTGCTGTAAAAATAATGTAGTTAAATTGCAGGGTGGGCTTTTTTGTATAACTTCTATGTTTGAGACTGAACTTTCAGGTCTATTTTTTTTTAATCAAAGCAAAGGAAAGGTAAAGAACTATCTGAGCATAAATTATTCCTTTCTCCACTCTTTAAAAATACCTTTAAGATTCTAGTAGCCCTCTGAACTCTATATTGGTGATTCGTGGTGCTGTAACTCATTGCAAAATATGCTCATTCATTTTAACTGATTGAATTTACTGATTGTTAATGTGTATAAAAGTGTTATGTACTTTTGAAGTAATCTTCTGCTAAAGAATTTATAGGAAATACTATTTAAATGTGTTAGAATTTTCTTTGTTGTTATGACAGTATTATTGAGTAAATAGTTTAATTTTAGTGCCCTAGTTAAAAAAAATCCATAATGACCCCCACATAAATCGTTTGCTTTTTTATTCCTATATTTAGTTCCATCCACAGAGATTGGAGTTGAAAAGAGGCTAGTACCTAAGACATGAATTCTGTTAAATATTAAAGAGACCTCATCAATGATTTTATTAGTCTCAGTACTCAGTAAAGGCCTCACTGACATCTAAAGCCTAATGATTTTTTTTATATATTTAAAGCCTTGTACTGCACCTTTAAATATTGAACAATATTGAAAAATATTGAAGCACTTTTTTGTATATTAGCTTTAGGCAGAACTGTTGTATGATTTCCACTCCTTTCATGACATTGTAATGATGTTACCACATACAACTTTATCTTGCATGAAAAGGTGAAGTCATGAGTGATTTCTCCAATTTAAAAGCACTCAACCCTCACAGTGCTAGAAATGAATATTTTGCATATATTCATGCAACAATGATTCAATTTAAGATTTCTATTTTCAAACATTGCTTGAAACCTTCACTATGTTAGTAATAAAATTGCCAAAATGTGTAATAAGATTTATTATAGATGAGTAGCATTTTATTTAGTGTTTCATGTTAACACGCTTTTAGGGTTACCCTAGTTTAGCAGGAGAATTCATCTTTCTTTTCTAATCAGAGCTAACACTTCATTGTATTATTAAGATACACTTACTGTGCAATTGTATATCACTGTTTGAACAGAATTTTCTCTGCCTTGCAAACATGAATGTTGTTGATGGACTATATATGCATAGTACAGCCTAACCTGAAAGCTCTATAGTACAAGCCCCTTCCCCCACACCCACCCTTTATAGAGTTACTTTACTCTAGCTTTCACTCCAATAAGGGCCTGTCTCCATCACCATGCTTACTCTCACTTGGTTACGACATGCAAGCTCCTGGCTCTCCAGAACAGCCTTATTGAGAGAGAATGTTGCATAGAAATACAGTAGGGGATCAAATTCTCATGCCAGTTATTGGGAAATATTTGGGGAGGTGTCTTGCTTTGTTTATTTAGTTGACCCTTCCTCCTGCTTAAAAGGAAAGGACCTTTGAAAACCAGGGACAACATAGGTGCTAGCACAAGCTACAGAGGAAGTTCCAGCAAGGTCTTGGGCGTGGATCAGAGACCCCCTCCAACGCAGGTAACACAGACGGTTTCATATTTTTCAGAGAACAGAATTAAAAGTAAGTAATCTGGGGCCCAATCCTGCAACCCTTACTCAAGTGCTGCCTCTCTGAAGGCACATTCCCAAATGGGTGGGAAGGAGACAAGGCCATGATTTCCTCTTAAGTACATGGGTCAGCAGAGCTTCCTGGCACATAGACAAGGGAACTACGTTCCACAGAAAGGTTAGCAGTAGCAGGCACACAGCCGCTGGAGGGAGGATGTTGATGGCTGAGGTGAGCGATATAGTTCTCTCCAGTAGTTTTCATATGAGTCATACTGGTTTGTTGGCATGTCCACAGTGGCTATTGAATGTGGCCGTGCAGCTTGGTTTCCTCTAGTGAAGCACTCTTGTTGTCGATGGCTGCACACTGCCCCTTGCTATGACACAATCCAGCCCTCAGGCGTGAAAATCTCATCTGGTCTGAAAACTCCAGGTTCAGTGTAGCGCTCCCCTCCACTACAGAAAGGGTGTGGACAAATTGGAGAGAGTCCAGCGAAGGGCAACAAAAATGATCCGGGGGCTGGGGTACATGACTTATGAGGAGAAGCTGAGGGAATTGGACTTGTTTAGTCTGCAGAAGAGAAGCGTGAGGGGGGATTTGATAGCAGCCTTCAACTACCTGAAGGGGGGTTCCAAAGAGGATGGAGCTCAGCTGTTCTCAGTAGTGGCAGATGACAGAACAAGGAGCAATGGTCTCAAGTTGCAGTTTGGGAGGTCTAGGTTGGATATGAGGAAACACTATTTCACTAGGAGGGTGGTGAAGCACTGGAATGGGTTACCTAGGGAGGTGGTGAAATCTCCATCCTTAGAGGTTTTTAAGGCCGTGCTTGACAAAGCCCTGGCTTAGATGATTTAGTTGGTGTTGGTCTTGCTTCGAGCAGGGGGTTGGACTAGATGACCTCCTGAGGTCTCTTCCAACCCTAAGCATCTATATTCTATGATTGAACTGCTATAATCCAGCAATTAGCCAATCCTTTTGTCTCTAGTGCTTTCAGTGTGTGATTTTTTTTGGTAATAGCTGACACGATTAAGTTAATTGATTTCTGTGGATCAGGATGGAGAGGAAGCGTGGACCTGTAGTTCAGGCTCTAGCTGGAGACCTGGGTTCAATTTCCTGCTGGATGACCTTGGACAAGTCACTGAGTCTCTCTGTGCCTCAACTTTTCATCTGTAAAATAGGGATAATAGCACTGCTCTACCTCCCAGGGTGCTCTGAGGATAAACACAGATTTTTAAAAAAATTGTGAGGTGGTCAGAGAATTATGAGGGGCTCAGGTATCGGGACTGTCAGAATACCTTGGACAGGTTTGTATAATCTAGATTTTTGTATGGAAGGGCCAGGTTCCCAGTGTCTTCTGCTTCCATGGATGACTTTGGGAGATAAGGGTGCTCTGCACCTCTCAGGGTCAGATTTAATTAGCCTTTATTCACCAGAGGCCCTGATTCAGCAAGGTAGTTAAGCACATGCCTTACTAAGCCTGGGAATAGTTCTATTGACTACAAAGGATGCTTCAAATGACTCACATGCTTAAAGTTAGAAACATGCTTAAGTACTTTGTTGAATTGGGGCCTCAGGTAGGTCCATTTAAACCAATGGGAGGTATAATTCACTGGGCAGGGGCGGCCAAAATGTCTGACCCTCTGAGCCACATACGAAAATCTTCAGAAGTTTGAGAGCCAACCCTACAGCAGGGTGGTGGGGTAGGGGCTTCTGTACTGTGGGGAGAGGGGTCTTGGGCTTCAGCCCCACAGGAGGCACCTGCTGAGGGTTGGGGCTTCATCCCTAGCCCTACCACTCCACCGTGGGGCAAAAGCCCCAAGCTTTCCCCAGTCTGGTATATGGAGAATGGGGGGCATATGGAGGGCTCCATGAGCTGCACTTGAAGTGTAAAAGAGTCACATGCAGCTCGTGAACCACCGATTGACCACCCTATCATAGGGTATGGTACTGTACTGGAGTGAGGAGAGACCTGGCTCTGTTACTGACCTGCTGTGTGACTTGGGGCAAGTCACTTCACCTTCCTATACTTCACTTTTCCCACCTGTAAAATGAGGGTACTGATACTTAGGGTATGTCTACACTACGGAATAAGGTCGAATTTATAGAAGTCGTTTTTTTAGAAATCGATTTTATATATTCGAGTGTGTGTGTCCCCACAGAAAATGCTCTAAGTGCATTAAGTGCATTAACTCGGTGGAGTGCTTCCACAGTACAGAGGCTACAGTCGACTTCCGGAGCGTTGCACTGTGGGTAGGTATCCCACAGTTCCCGCAGTCTCCGCTGCCCTTTGGAATTCTGGGTTGAGATCCCAATGCCTGATGGGGCTAAAACATTGTCGCGGGTGGTTCTGGGTACATATTGTCAGGCCCCCGTTCCCTCCCTCCCTCCATGAAAGAAAGGGCAGACAATCGTTTCGCGCCTTTTTTCCTGAGTTACCTGTGCAGACGCCATACCACGGCAAGCATGGAGCCCGCTCAGGTAACCGTCACCCTATGTCTCCTGGGTGCTGGCAGACGCTGTATGGCATTGCTACACAGCAGCAGCAACCCATTCCCTTCTGGCAGCAGACGGTGCAATACGACTGGTAGCCGTCATCGTCATGTCCGAGGTGCTCCTGGCCACGTCGGCCACGAGCGCCTGGGCAGACATGGGCGCAGGGACGAAATTTGGAGTGACTTGACCAGGTCATTCTCTTTAGTCCTGCAGTCAGTCCTATTGAACCATCTTATGGTGAGCAGGCAGGCGATACGGATTGCTAGCAGTCCTATTGCACCATCTTCTGCCGAGCAGCCATGAGATGTGGATGGCATGCAGTCCTTCTGCACCGTCTGCTGCCAGCCAAAGATGTAAAAGATAGATGGAGTGGATCAAAACAAGAAATAGACCAGATTTGTTTTGTACTCATTTGCCTCCTCCCCTGTCTAGGGGACTCATTCCTCTAGGTCACACTGCAGTCACTCACAGGGAAGGTGCAGCGAGGTAAAGCTAGCCATGTATAAATCAGAGGCCAGACTAACCTCATTGTTCCAATAAGAACAATAACTTAGGTGCACCATTTCTTATTGGAACCCTCCGTGAAGTCCTGCCTGAAATACTCCTTGATGTAAAGCCACCCCCTTTGTTGATTTTAGCTCCCTGAAGCCAACCCTGTAAGCTGTGTCGTCAGTCGCCCCTCCCTCCGTCAGAGCAACGGCAGACAATTGTTCCGTGCCTTTTTTCTGTGCGGATGCCATACCAAGGCAAGCATGGAGGCCGCTCAGCTCACTTTGGCAATTAGGAGCACATTAAACACCACACGCATTATCCAGCAGTATATGCAGCAGCAGAACCTGGCAAAGCGATACGGGGCGAGGAGGCGACGTCAGCGCGGTCACGTGAGTGATCAGGACATGGACACAGATTTCTCTGAAAGCATGGGCCCTGACAATGCATGCATCATGGTGCTAATGGGGCAGGTTCATGCTGTGGAACGCTGATTCTGGGCTCGGTAAACAAGCACAGACTGGTGGGACCGCATAGTGTTGCAGGTCTGGGACGATTCCCAGTGGCTGCGAAACTTTCGCATGCGTAGGGGCACTTTCATGGAAAGTCACTTTGTGACTTGCTTTCCCCTGCCCTGAAGCGCATGAATACCAAGATGAGAGCAGCCCTCACAGCTGAGAAGCGAGTGGCGATAGCCCTGTGGAAGCTTGCAACGCCAGACAGCTACCGGTCAGTTGGGAATCAATTTGGAGTGGGCAAATCTACTGCTGGAGCTGCTGTGATGCAAGTAGCCCACGCAATCAAAGATCTGCTGATATCAAAAGTAGTGACCCTGGGAAATGTGCAGGCTTTATAGTGGATGGCTTTGCTGCAATGGGATTCCCTAACTGTGGTGGGGCCATAGACGGAACCCATATCCCTATCTTGGCACCTGAGCACCAAGCCGCCGAGTACATAAACCGCAAGGGGTACTTTTCAATAGTGCTGCAAGCTCTGGTGGATCACAAGGGACATTTCACCAACATCAACGTGGGATGGCCGGGAAAGGTACATGATGCTCGCATCTTCAGGAACTCTGGTCTGTTTCAAAAGCTGCAGAAAGGGACTTTATTCCCAGACCAGAAAATAACTGTTGGGGATGTTGAAATGTCTATATGTATCCTTGGGGACGCAGCCTACCCCTTAATGCCATGGCTCATGAAGCCGTACACAGGCAGCCTGGACAGTAGTCAGGAGCTGTTCAACTACAGGCTGAGCAAGTGCAAAATGGTGGTAGAATGTGCATTTGGATGTTTAAAGGCACGCTGGCGCAGTTTACTGACTTGCTTAGACCTCAGCGAAACCAATATTCCCACTGTTATTACTGCTTGCTGTGTGCTCTACAATATCTGTGAGAGTAAGGGGGAGACGTTTATGGCGGGGTGGGAGGTTGAGGCAAATCGCCTGGCTGCTGGTTACGCGCAGCCAGACACCAGGGCGGTTAGAAGAGCACAGGAGGGCGCGGTACGCATCAGAGAAGCTTTGAAAACCAGTTTCATGACTGGCCAGGCTATGGTGTGAAAGTTCTGTTTGTTTCTCCTTGATGAAACCCCCCACCCCTTGGTTCACTCTACTTCCCTGTAAGCTGACCACCCTCCCCTCCTCCCTTCGATCACCGCTTGTAGAGGCAATAAAGTCATTGTTGCTTCACATTCATGCATTCTTTATTCATTCATCACACAAATAGGGGGATGACTACCAAGGTATCCCAGGAGGGGTGGTGGAGGAGGGAAGGAAAATGCCACACAGCACTTTAAAAGTTTACAACTTTAAAATTTATTGAATGCCAGCCTTCTGTTTTTTGGGCAATCCTCTGTGGCGGAGTGGCTGGTTGGCCGGTGGCCCCCCCACCGCGTTCTTGGGCGTCTGGGTGTGGAGGCTATGGAACTTGGGGAGGAGGGCGGTTGGTTACACAGGGGCTGTAGTGGCAGTCTGTGCTCCAGCTGCCTTTGCTGCAGCTCAACCATACACTGGAGCATACTGGTTTGGTCCTGCAGCAGCCTCAGCATTGAATCCTGCCTCCTCTCATCACGCTGCCGCCACATTTGAGCTTCAGCCCTGTCTTCAGCCCGCCACTTACTCTCTTCAGCCCGCCACCTCTCCTCCCGGTCATTTTGTGCTTTCCTGCACTCTGAGATTATTTGCCTCCACGCATTCGTCTGTGCTGTCAGTGCGAGAGGACAGCATGAGCTCGGAGAACATTTCATCTCGAGTGCATTTTTTTTTCTTTCTAATCTTCAGTAGCCTCTGGGAAGGAGAAGATCCTGTGATCATTGAAACACATGCAGCTGGTGGAGAAAAAAAAAGGGACAGCGGTATTTAAAAAGTCACATTTTATAAAACAGTGGCTACACTCTTTCAGGGTAAACCTTGCTGTTAACATTACATACATAGCACATGTGCTTTCGTTACAAGGTCGCATTTTGCCTCCCCCCACCGCGTGGCTACCCCCTCAACCGTCCCCCCTCCCCGTGGCTAACAGCGGGGAACATTTCTGTTTAGTCACAGGCAAACAGCCCAGCAGCAACGGGCTCCTCTGAGTGTCCCCTGAAGAAAAACACTCTATTTCAAACAGGTGACCATGAATGATATCTCACTCTCCTGAGGATAACACAGAGAGATAAAGAACGGATGTTGTTTGAACGCCAGCAAACATACACAGCAATGCTTTTTTGTACAATGATTCCTGAGTACGTGTTACTGGCCTGGAGTGGTAAAGTGTCCTACCATGAAGGACGCAATAAGGCTGCCCTCCCCAGAAACCTTTTGCAAAGGCTTTGGGAGTACATCCAGGAGAGCTGTGAATGCCAGGGCAAAGTAATCCTTTCACATGCTTGCTTTTAAACCATGTATAGTATTTTAAAAGGTACACTCACCGGAGGTCCCTTCTCCGCCTGCTGGGTCCAGGAAGCAGCCTTGGGTGGGTTCGGGGGGTACTGGCTCCAGGTCCAGGGTGAGAAACAGTTCCTGCTGTCGGGAAAACTGGTTTCTCCGCTTGCTTGCTGTGAGCTATCTACAACCTCCTCCTCATTATCATCATCTTCTTCGTCCCCAAAACCTGCTTCCGTGTTGCCTCCATCTCCATTGAAGGAGTCAAACAACATGGCTGGGGTAGTGGTGGCTGAACCCCCTAAAATGGCATGCAGCTCATCATAGAAGCGGCATGTTTGGGGCTCTGACCCGGAGCGGCCGTTCGCCTCTCTGGTTTTCTGGTAGGCTTGCCTCAGCTCCTTAAGTTTCACACGGCACTGCTTCGGGTCCCTGTTATGGCCTCTGTCCTTCATGCCCTGGGAGATTTTGACAAAGGTTTTGGCATTTCAAAAACTGGAACGGAGTTCTGATAGCATGGATTCCTCTCCCCAAACAGCGATCAGATCCCGTACCTCCCATTCGGTCCATGCTGGAGCTCTTTTGCGATTCTGGAACTCCATCATGGTCACCTCTTCTGATGAGCTCTGCATGGTCACCTGCAGCTTGCCACACTGGCCAAACAGGAAATGAGATTCAAAAGTTCGCGGTTCTTTTCCTGTCTACCTGGCCAGTGCATCTGAGTTGAGAGTGCTGTCCAGAGCGGTCACAATGGAGCACTCTGGGATAGCTCCCGGAGGCCAATACTGTCAAATTGTGTCCACAGTACCCCAAATTCGAGCCAGCAAGGCCAATTTAAGTGCTAATCCACTTGTCAGGGGTGGAGTAAGGAAATCGATTTTAAGAGCCCTTTAAGTCAAAATAAAGGGCTTAATCGTGTGGACGGGTGCAGGTTTACATCAATTTAACGCTGCTAAATTCGACCTAAAGTCCTAGTGTAGACCAGGGCTTACTGGCCTTCACAAAGCACTGTATAAGAGTTAGGTGTTAATCGTATTATTTGGGTAAGTGAGGAACACTTGTGTGGGTAAGGGTTTACAGCAGGGGTGGACAAACCTTTTGGCTGAGGGCCACATCTGGGTATGGAAATTGTATGGCGGGCTATGAAGGCTCACGAAATTGGGGGTTAGGGTGCGGGAGGGAGTGAGGGTTCTGGCTGGGGTTGCGGGCTCTGGGGTGGGGCTGGGGATGAGGGGCTGGGGGTTCAGGAGGGTGCTCCAGGCTGGGAACAAGGGGTTTGGAGGGCAGGACAGGGATCAGGGCTGGGGTTGGGGCATGGGAGGGGGTCAGGGGTGCAGGCTCCAGGCAGCGCTTACCTCAAGCAGCTCCCAGAAGCAGCAGCATGTTCCTGCTCTGGCTCCTATGCAGAGGCGTGGCCAGGTGGCTCTGCGCACTGCCTTGTCCGCAGGTGCCTCCCTGCAGCTCCCACTGGCCGCAGTTCCTGGGTGTGGAGCCCCCTTGCTGCCCCTAGTGTAGGAGCCGGAGGCAGGACATGCCACTGCTTCTGGGAGCTGCGCAGAGTGGGGCAAACCCCTTACCCTGCTCCTCAGCTGGAGCGCCAGAGCAGGGCAAGCCCTGGACCCCGCTCTCCTGCAGGAGCTCAAGGGCCAGATTAAACATCTGGAGGGGCAGATGTGGCCCCTGGGCCATAGTTTGCCCACCCCTGGTTTACAGGATGTGGTCTTCAAAATTCCTAACATTTTGCCTTTCTAACTTAGGGTCAGATTCTAAGCCCCTTTCTAGGACTGAACAGTACCTTCACAAATAGCCCTAGTGAAACCAATGGTGCTACCCACCAAGGGAAATCAGAATCTGGTTCTCAGGAGATAGCACTATTAAAAATAAGGCAAAGGAAGCTCAGCGATGGCCTGACATGCTCAAGTGATAAATCTGTTTACATCCATTAAAAGTTCTAACTCAGAATAGAGAAGCCAACATCCTACTTCTTACATTCATGCCCAATTCACAATATAAAGAGAATCTCTGCCATTAGGGAAGCTTTCGCTTTGGCTGGTGAGTCGAAGATGATAGTGAGAGTGGCTTTCATAGATGAAAATAATTGTACACTTTTTGTATTATTATTTTTGGCAAGGAACTTGTGTGTCAGCTTTCCAGCATATTACATCATTACATTGTATAATGCATCATAATGATAGAGTGAATGGAAGCGAAGAAATGCCAGCTTCTGTTGCAAGTTTAAAGAGAGACACACATTTTCAGCTGGAAAAGCTGCTGTTCAGCTAAGTGTTTTCCTAGATGAAACAAAGCTGCAATTCCACTTGGCATTCACATTAATTGTGGACTTGCCAACAGGCCGGTTTCACTGGTATATAAATTAGTAGAGAATTATTCAACTCATCTCAATAACTAAGAGAATATCCTCCTAAAGCTTGCTGAGCTCTAAGACTTTTTCTCCCCCACTCCTTTCCAGTGAGTTTTGCACCCTATACTTAGAAAAATCATAGAATTTGCATGCTGTTAAAAAAACAAACAAAGAGAGACATCAAATGTAGCAATATCACACTAGAACACAGTGGTGTCTGCCTGTGTAAAACAGCAATTTTGCATTGATCAGACACTATCAAAGTTAAGAGGGAATTTTCTTGTTTGTTGTTTTTTAATCCAGTTGCAATTTTTAAGGGAATGCAGGGCTTGTGAAATGTGCCATCTTGACAGCACTAGACAATGAAGGTTCCTTTATCCCCCGGAAAGCTATGGTGCAGGCAATGCAAACTTCCCCAAACTGTCCTGCCAACGTGCTGCTTTGACCTGGAGGGGGAGCACCTATATGGTGACAGGATAATTTGATCTCTATGCCATTTAATCCTTATTCTCACTGCTGAGCCTGCCAGCAAGGGTGCCAATTAGTGACAATTGTGATGGTGGCTTTTGTGATGCAGACACCTGCCCACTAGGAATTGGACTGGTACCACTAACTCACATATGCCACTAAACAGCTGTCAGATGGTAATGACTTTCTAGAGGCAAAGAAGGGGGCAGAATTTCATTCTGGATACAATTTTTTGAATTTTTGCAATTTTTCAACTCCCCTGGTTCCCTCCCCCCACTTTATCCAGACTTCACCCATCCAAATTTCAAGTTAATCTGGACTTTAAATATGTCTGAGCTGTATTTCTTTAAAGGACCACCTCATACAAGGGATACAGCTCTGTGTGAAAATGTAATCTGAGCATGGTTTGAATGCACAAATATTTTTCCAGATCCAAAATGATCAAATTTTATCTGATTTATTACTGGATGGGGCTAATTTTTTGTCCTACAGGTGAAATACTTTGTTTTTCTTTAGCAATTTCCTGAAAAAGCCCAGAGCCTGTCCCCATTTTCCTTCCTTAATTTAAAAGAATAAGTCATATGTGAACTTCAAACACTGAAAGTAATTTCTATTAATTTTTTTCTCATGGTAAAGTGAAGCACAGTACAGTTTGGTGCTTAGTACATCAGAAATACAGCAGTTCAGGGGTCTTTTCATTTTATGACTTTATTATAGGCATTCTAAAAAATTACTTTGAGTTCCACAGTATATACTTTGCTTCCCATAATGCAGATACTCACAAACTTACATTTCATTTCATTCATGTATTTATATAATATGCATACTCATTCACTAACTACTGCATTTGTTAGATAATTTATAATCACCCTAGGATATGGCCCTGCAGAAATCTTGGGACTGGTTTGGTGAAGAAGTTCCAGTTGAATGAAACTCATGTATAGCAATTGGGCTGCATAAGCATAGATGTAATATAAACTATGGGTATGTCTATACTGCAATTAGACACCCATGACTGGCTCAAGCCAGCTGACTTAAGCTCACAGGTCTCAGGCTCAGGAGCTATTTAATTGTGGTGTAGACTGTGTAGATGTTTGGTCTCAGGCTGCAGCCTGAGCTCTGGGACCCACCCACCTCACAGGGTCCTGGAGCCCTGGGAACCAGCCTGAACCTGAACATCTTCACTGCAATTAGACAGCCCCTTTGCCCAAGCCCCGCAAACTTGAGTTAGCTGGCACTGGCCAGCTGTGCGTGTCTAATAGCAGCATAGACTTGCCTTTACAATCTTATGAGGTGCATAGCACCATAAACTGTTGTAGAAGTCCATGGAAGTTGAGGACACGCATCATAATTCACAAGAGGTACTCAGGCCATGCAGGAACAGAGTCTTTACTCCTGAAGGTAGTTTCTTGTACTCCTTATTATGGCATCCAAACTGTTATTAGCAGTTCCTGCAGCCTGATTCACCAAGCAAAGGGCAGATGCTGGCGGTTAGAGTGCTCTTGCACTGCTCAGCCTAGTTTAATCGGACCAAACCAGGAAAATATTAGTAAGCAATGATAGCAAATTGTCTAATATTTTAACGTAAATGAAGATATTGTCACTGTTAATAACTATAAATAAAATAATGAATAAATAGCAGCATTTTAGTGAAAGACACAGGTGCAGGTCTTTCTTTTATATTAAAAGTTCATGTGAGGACAGCTAAGATCAAATGAAAACAAACCCAAGTGCGTATGAGTCAGTTGTTCACCCCTACTTATTCATTGCTTTTTATCAGCATTCGTTGCCAGGCAATCACTTGATTCATCATTGTTGACAAAGACTTTTAAAGATCTACTGCCGTTTTTATCTATCTATCTATCTATCTATCTATCTATCTATCTATCTATCTATCTATCTATCTATCTATCTTCCTTCATTAATTCATTCTTAAAGCTCCAACCACTATAGTGTGTCTGCAAATGGTTATGCTCCTGTATACAGGATTTTTCAGGCACTGGTCACATAGTTTGCAGATCCACCTTCACCAGTTCTCCCCAGCCTGACTGTTACATGCTCTTCCATGCTGACAGGAGAGCTGCCACTTCATGATGAGTGTTTCCCCTGAATGGCCGGAATTTGGCCTATCTTACAGTAGGTGCAATTTGAAAATGTCTGAAGTGATTGCTAGGTGTAGGTCTTAGGGCAGAAAATTACCCAGAGTAGGATCTTTTGTTTGTTTTTAGAACATATAAGTAGGTACTGATAGTGACAATCAACTATTTTATTTTGTTGCTAACTCTTTCATTTACTTAGATGCACAAACTCTTTGCAGGAGTCACCAAACTAGCTAATGTAATTTACTAGGAATCACCAAAACATCTTTTCTAAATTCTGCTTATTTAGAGGTAACGACTGGGCAGAGATTTTCAGATGAGCTTGGCTGCCATTAGGAACCCCATATAAGAGAGGGATTTAAAAATCCTCAGCATCCAGCAGCTTCTATTGTGACACTTGTAGTCAGATTTTCAAAGGAGTTTGGCAGCACCCAACCTGCTGAACTCTTTTGAAAATCTGGCTCTCAGTGTTATTCTTTTTAAATGTGACATGTTATTCTAGAGAAACAAAATATAATGGGCTAGATTGTACAATGCTTACTCACATGAGTAATTGCACTACAAAATGAGTAACAAGGCACAATCTTGTCCATTCTGCCAAATTCTGTCCTAAGAAACAATTATACAAACCCATTTAAATCCAGGGAAGTCTATGGTTGTAGCTGAAGAAAGATCCTGTCTGATTGTGTACATACTCTGTTTTTGTTAATACTTAAAGTAGAGCAAACATCAATTAATCAGTGTTAATGTACATCCTATGCACATCAGAATACATATAACTAATAATGAATGTGTAACATGATCGTTAACGTATGCTAATATTCATAACATATGTAATATTAAAAGAAAATTTGGTAATTCTTTAAATGTCCTATCATTGTGAATTCATATCATATTCATTGTAATAGCATTGATCAAAATGAATTCATCTGGTATTCATGTAGATGTCACATGTACTTCCATAGGTGTTTCATTGTAAATTAGCATTTCTCAGAGGACTCTTAAAATAAAGTGTTCCTGAAAGTTCTCATTACACATATTGCTGAGATTAGTACATTAAGGATCATGTACTTACATAGTACTAATGTATTTCTGCCACTTAAAATGCTGCATTACCCATTTCTGATATCTAGCAAATATCTAAAGCAATTCTGAGAATTACTGACATCCTGAAGGAAGTGGTCCTTTTGTGATTAAACTGGTTTTGAATAGTTCACTGATTTGAAAAGAAAGAAAAAAAAACACCATGGCAGATATATTTATATGATTTTGTGCTACAAGTCAATAACAATATTCAAATAACTCCAACATCCAAGTGAAAACAAAAAAGTGAGAGTTGCACCTAATTAAAAAGAATCAAATGTTAAAAACATTTTGAGCTGGCCCAACAAAACCAAATTAACTAACTCATAGTAGATCACACTACCATAGGCTTTCCGGTACATTGGCTTTAAGACCACTACTTTTCTAAAACAAAACAAAACATGGTTTGTGGTATCAGTCAGTGTATTTTGACATCTTGAATGGTCCATTACTGCTTGTTTCGTCTGAAGTTATTTTGGAGAAGATTAGGTTTAAATAAGACCACGATATGTGATTTTATAAATTGATGACAAAAAAGTGTGTTAAAGGAGCTATAAAAGAGGTAACAACATTGTATGAGTCCTAAAACTCCCTAAATCTGTCTGAAAATGTTGTGGATTGTCTATCCTCAGAAAAGAATTGACATTGTTACTGTGTAGTTCCTTGTAGCGCTAATAAAAAGTAGCTCAAGTTTAACAATGGGTCTGATTCTAAAAGATGCTGCGGGCCTCTGAGAAAATGCTCAGCACTCTGAGAACCCTTTGACTTCACCTTTACTGATTCCTCTTAGTAAATACATCAAATATTTACTGGTTTGGGTTATAAACTAGCTTTTGTTGGCAATATACTTTTTAGGTTTTCCTACGATCTTTGTCTAGCAGCCCTGAATCACCATGCTCTGCTGGAGGAGGTTCTGTGGGGATGTTGGCAGTGGCTTACTATCCACAGACACTTGGAGGTATCAGGGTTGTGATGAGAGAGTGATAGGGAGAGAGAGAGAGCCATGCCGGCAAGAAAGAAACTTTTTCTCTCAGCTGTGGACACGAGGCCCAGAGAGTTTTTCCACCAGCATGAAATTCAGAGCCCTTCCCCCACAACAAGCATCATCTAATTATGTTTGAGAAGCTGAGGCTTGGTACCTCTAGTTTGAGGCTCCAAGATGTCTTCTTCTTCCAAAGTAAGAAAAGATGCCCCTCTCATCTTTTGAGACATTGCCTCATACCCACCAATACCTCCAAATGCCCTTCTCTTTAGGAGCAGGAGCTTCTCCTTAGTTTCCTCCAAAGCAGAATTCACCTGTTTCCTCATCAGAAGGCTGGGCCTTCTTTGAATTGAAAATGATAACAAAGGAAAGCTGACCTTGTGGTTAAAACTCTGGATTGGGACTCAGGAGATCTGGGTTCAATTACTGGCTCTGCCATAGATCTTGGACAAATCGCTTAATCTCTCTCTGTCTTGGTTTGCCCTCTGTAAAAGGGGAATACAGGCAGTCCTCAACTTTACGACGCTTCTATATTGACACTCTGATTCGACTTACAACTATCAGTTTTGAGTTTACAGTGCTAGGTCCCGCACTGGAGTAGATTGCAGTTCCAAGTTACGACATTACGACTTACGACACAATTCTAAGGAACCAATTGTGTCGTAAGTCCGAGGACTGCCCATAGAATCATTGAATCATAGAATCATAGAATATCAGGGTTGGAAGGGACCCCAGAAGGTCATCTAGTCCAACCCCCTGCTCAAAGCAGGACCAATTCCCAGTTAAATCATCCCAGCCAGGGCTTTGTCAAGCCTGACCTTAAAAACCTCTAAGGAAGGAGATTCTACCACCTCCCTAGGTAACGCATTCCAGTGTTTCACCACCCTCCAAGTGAAAAAGTTTTTCCTAATATCCAATCTAAACCTCCCCCACTGCAACTTGAGACCATTACTCCTCGTTCTGTCATCTGCTACCATTGAGAACAGTCTAGAGCCATCCTCTTTGGAACCCCCTTTCAGGTAGTTGAAAGCAGCTATCAAATCCCCCCTCATTCTTCTCTTCTGCAGGCTAAACAATCCCAGCTCCCTCAGCCTCTCCTCATAACTCATGTGTTCCAGTCCCCTAATCATTTTTGTTGCCCTTCGCTGGACTCTCTCCAATTTATCCACATCCTTCTTGAAGTGTGGGGCCCAAAACTGGACACAGTACTCCAGATGAGGCCTCACCAATGTCGAATAGAGGGGAACGATCACGTCCCTCGATCTGCTCGCTATGCCCCTACTTATACATCCCAAAATGCCATTGGCCTTCTTGGCAACAAGGGCACACTGCTGACTCATATCCAGCTTCTCGTCCACTGTCACCCCTAGGTCCTTTTCCGCAGAACTGCTGCCTAGCCATTCTGTAGCTGTGCATTGGGTTCTTCCGTCCTAAGTGCAGGACCCTGCACTTATCCTTATTGAACCTCATCAGATTTCTTTTGGCCCAATCCTCCAATTTGTCTAGGTCTTTCTGTATCCTATCCTTCCCCTCCAGCGTATCTACCACTCCTCCCAGTTTAGTATCATCCGCAAATTTGCTGAGAGTGCAATCCACACCATCCTCCAGATCATTTATGAAGATATTGAACAAAACCGGCCCCAGGACCGACCCTTGGGGTACTCCACTTGATACCGGCTGCCAACTAGATATGGAGCCATTGATCACTACCCGTTGAGCCCGACAATCTAGCCAGCTTTCTACCCACCTTATAGTGCATTCATCCAGCCCATACTTCCTTAACTTGCTGACAAGAATACTGTGGGAGACCGTGTCAAAAGCTTTGCTAAAGTCAAGAAACAATACATCCACTGCTTTCCATAATAATGATTTACTCCCTTCCTCCCACCCTTTGTTCTGTCTGTGGAGATGTATGTCCCAGATGGGCATGAATGAAGAGAAGGAAGCAGCACGTAGGAAGGGAGGGAGGTATATCTATGATTGGAGGTCTTCCCAAAGATTCCTGTGACAGCATGTAATTATCTTGTAGACAAGCACCCCTCAGCACTGGGAAAGTTTGGAGCCAGATCCCAACTTTTTGGTTGGCTCCTGTTTCTACAGTGAGCTGAACCCAAGCTCCAGATCAGAACACCCTACAACTTTTCAGAAAGATCAGACCGGCGTCTGGAGCTGAACTTTGTGTCTCTGATCCATCTCTAATCTCTTGTTGTGCTTATGTTACCCCGAAGTACCAGGTGCTAAAATGGTTGCCTTATTTATTATGTAGCAGACTGGTTTGACAGTTTACAAGATGGTAAGTGTCAGAAGACAGTGTGCAATATAGAAATCTGTAGCAGGTTAGAGCTATAATTAGCTAATGTAACATAACAGATAATAAAATCACATGAAATATATGAAGGGGCTATAAAGCCCATTTTTATAATCCTGCTCCTCCCCTTTTCCACCTCCTCAACATAACAAGACCCTAATAGGCTTCATGTACAAGTGCCTATTTTTATTAAAGACAAGTGTAATCTTTTGTAGTCCAAATGTCCCTATCATAAATGCTAACTGAGAAAAATATTAGGACTCATTTATTTATGAACCCGTTAATAATGAGGTGCAGTTATGAAAAAAGTCTTTCTCAGCACAAAGCTTACTGAACAAACAATGCACACTGGGGAAAAGGAGCTAGTTAGCCTTCCTGACTTAGATAAAGCTATGGAGAAATGACAAGTGCCAGTAATTAGCAAAGCCTCTTCAACAAGATAACCCTATACATCTTTGTCTATTTCAATCACCAAAGACTCCAATTCAGTGTAAAATTAAAGCTGGGATGCCATCAATTTCTGTTAACCTCTTTATATTGTTCTGTGTTCATGCATATGTGATAGATAGTTTTTGTCATTTTATTAAATGGTGACATCTCGATATGCATGTGACTAAAACTGTTTTCTCCTTAGCAAAGTATTTTTAATCATCCCTCCATTCCCTTTATTAACTCACTTATTCTGAGTCCTAACTGTGTCTCTTCACACAGTGGCATGGGCCACAGTTCTAGTGGGCACAAAAGGCATTTGACCATTCTTTTTAACAAACAGTATATTAGTGACTAAGAGATTTGTGCTCTTACCTGCATTCAGATTAGCATGTACAATAGCTCCTTATAAATGTGTTGCTGATTGGTAGGACTCCTTTCTTTGTCTTTATTAGAATGGGGTAAAACTCAATAGTTCAGGTTCAAATGTTTGGTTTTGGTTTATCTGGCTTTACATCTCAATACATGCAAATTGTCCCTATCCAAGATGGACACTCTCAGTATTCCTTTAGCAATGTAGCTGCTGTTTACCCCACAGATCCAAAGCCGATTAAACTCAGCAGAAAGATTCTCATTGACTTCAAGTTTCTTTGTCTTTCCAAAAAGCTGTCTGTGCCCAATATATTTCCATGGAGTTAAATTGAGTGTCTGAATTTTTCTCTTCCAATTTCCAGTATGTGTGAGTTTACATTCATTGAGTTCAAGTTTGAATGGACCCATAAAACCAAAGCAAAACTCCTCTGAAGTTTCACAGGAAAAAAATATATAAATCAGTCTAAATTTGCTTGAAAGTGGACCCAAGTTCACTTGAAATGTTCACAAAGTTAGTAGTGAGCAAGCTGACAAGTTTCATGTGTATCAAAGAAAAGTTCCTCACAACTCTTCTCTTTTTCCTTCATTATATCTTTTTACTTGTTTTAAGTATTCCTGGCCCTGACTTCTGAGGATATTAGTCTTCATCTGTGATCTTTTTAACTTTACTACCAGCACTTTTTTGCCTCATATATGCTTTTATTCATTCGTTTCAGCAGCAATAACCTATCATATTGGCCACATTAGGAAATGCAAATAATAGGGATTCCTCTTTCAGCAGTACAATAAAGGATTATATATGCACTGTATGTGCAATATGGCTCATAGCATAAATACAAAAATATGGGCAATTATCCAAGTGGGATGTGAGGTGTGTTGTCCGTATCTTAATCTATAATTACTCATGGTTCAGAGGTGTTTGCATTTAGTGTTCTGGTTTGGCCCATTACAGAGACAGGACTGAGTTGTGACGTCTGGGGAGGCCAGCCTATGCTCTGGTGGTTCAGTTCATGCCAAAGCCTGCTGATTACTTACATAGACCATTTAAAAAAGTGTACATAAGACTCTTGACTAATCTGTGTTAAAACAGAGATGCTTGAATAATACTAAAAGCAACTAGTTATATTTTTATGTATAAAAGTTTCTGGGTCAATTTGCTCTTATTTGTAGGGTCATGTTATTCATTGTTTATATTCAGAAGGCCTTCTGGTATTTGGGAAAATGTTTATGAATCTCCAAAGTTTCAAGAATTCTATCACAAATGATTGTTTGCAAGGTCCTGGAACAATTTGGGTGTACTGTAAACCCTGTATATAATGGAAGCCACTTCATGCCGGGGGGGGGGGGCAGGAGCACTTGTAGTTCCAGCACCTATGATTGTTTGCTCTAAAATCTATAATGGATGTGAGTTATTAGCTATTCTTGATTTATCATTTGTTCTTCTCTTTGAAAAAAGTGTCAGTCATCCAATCAGGGAGCTGAAACAAATACCGTGTGATTTGGATGACTGTCACTAGTCACACATCACAAATAGCCAAGTGAACCTTTTGTAAACAACACAGACTCTCAAATTTGATTACATTGTAGTGAATGCTTATAAAAAATGAATGTATCTGTAGGTCTCAGGATTCACCTGTGAACTGTCAAAGGATTGAGTGGGGATTGCTCCCAGGTGTAAAGTTACTCCCCTACATGAGTGTTTGCAGGATGGAAGCCACAGTGACTGTTACTCACAACACATAATTCGATCGGCTCTGGGAAACAAAAATTGGAGAACATTCATGTAGTGCTGCTGTCTCAGCTGGGGAGCAAGGAAATAGGGTGTGTAGAGGAGTAAGCAAAGCAGGCCCTCAAAGGAACACTTGTCTTTCTTCTTTCCAGCTGTATTTCTTTTAGGCTGTTGTTCCACTTTACAGTCTTTGCACTGGTTTTTCTTGTTCATGTGAATCAGTAAGGAACTTTCCCCCCCTCTTTAATTCAAAAGAAATTGCTGTTGCTCAGCTCCTGCTGTGGAAAAAAGTGCCAGAGTTCATCTCATACGAGCTCCTTCTACTCTTAGCACTGACTGCAATGGCTCCTTTGGAAATGTTACAGTCTATTATATAAATATGTATTTACACAATAGTTTAAGATGCACATTATCTACCCACTAGACCATAAAAGCTCACCATTACAGACTTATCAAATAAAACATCTTTGCACAATGTTTTAAAGCAGATATTATGTATGTGATAAATCATGAGCCAGTTACATACAATCATGAGTTCATCATGTAAGACCAGGCTTGGATACTTTATATTTTTAATCTAAAATCATTTGTATTTTTGTTTTCAACCCCCATAGAATGATTTGTGCTGACTGAAGAGATGCACAGGAAAAAACAAACAAAAACTTGGAAACAAGCCTGTGAATGTGAAATAGAAGTAATGCAACATTATTTCTTAAAGGAGCATTTTAGATAATGAATGAGATTATATTGCTGATGAAAAAATGGATGAAATGGCACCCAGCCCCCATTGTGAAGCCATTTTGCAAACAATACAAAACTACACAAGATAGTTAAGTCCCAAGCAGACTGTGAAGAGCTACAAAAGGATCTCACAAAACTGAGTGACTGGGCAACAAGATGGCAGATTAAACTCAACACTGATAAATGCGAAGTAATGGACATTGGAAAACATCATCCCAACTACACATATAAAATGATGGGGTCTAAATTAGCTGTTACCACTCAAGAAAGAGATCTTGGATACTTGCGGATAGTTCTCTCAAAACATCCATTCAATGTGCAGCAGCAGTCAAAAATCAAACAGAATGTTGGGAATCATTAAGAAAGAGATAGATAAGACATAAAATATCATATTGCCTCTATATAAATCCGTGGTATGCCCACATCTTGAATACGGCATGCAGATGTGATCATCCCATCTCAAAAAAGATATACAGACACTCCCCGGTTTATGCAAGACCTGATTTAGGCAAATCCGCACTTACGGAAAAAGTTCCGTAAGTTAGAAATAGGAGGTGGTGGTTTTTGTTTGTATTTTTTGGTTTTTTTGCGTAACAGTCGGGTATACGTTTCTGACTTATGCAAAATTCGAGTTTCGCAAGGCGTTCCAGAACCGAACGATTGTGTAAGTCGGGGAGCGTCTGTATTGGAATTGGAAAAGGTTCAGAAAAGGGCAACAAAAATTATTAGGGGTATGGAATGGCTTCCATATTAGGAGAGATTAATAAGGTTGGGACTTTTCAGCTTGTAAAAGAGACGACGAAGGGGGGATATGATAGAGGTCTGTAAAATCATGACTAGTGTGGAGAAAGTAAATAAGGAAGTGTTATTTACTCGTTCTCATAACACAAGAACTAGGGGGTCACCAAATGAAATTCATAGGCAGCTGGTTTAAAACAAAGAAAAGGAAGTATTTTTTCACACAACACACTCCTTGCCAGAGGATGTTGTGAAGGCCAAGACTATAACAAAATTCAAAAAAGAACTAGATAATTTCATGGAGGATAGGTCCATCAATGGCTATTAGCCAGGATGGGTAGGGATGGTGTCCCTAGCCTCTGTTTGCCAGATGCTGGGAATGGGCAACAGGAGATGGATCACTAGATGATTACCTGTTCTGTTCATTCACTCTGGGGCACCTGCCAGAAGACAGGATACTGGGCTAGATGGACTTTTGGTCTGATCCATTATGGCTATTCTTCTGTTCTTCTGTTCTCAGTTTACATTGCAGATGTTCAAAAATACATGGAAAATATGGGGACTTAAATTCTTTTCTTTACTTCCCAACATTAATATGTCCAAAGTGATTTTTTTGAAGAAACTTTGCCAGAATTAAAGTTGACTCCTGTTCTGAGATGCTGAATAAGTTCCAAATCTACAGCAAATGTTCATAGCCAACTAAGCCAATTCATAGCCTTCCCTCCCACCCTTAAAATTAAGAATATATACTAGAAATACCAACCAACTCTGAATTTAGTATACAGCGTTAATAGTCCTGATACAAAATTCTCTAGTAAAACTAATCCATCCAAAAGAAGTAAAGAAAGTAAAAGAAGCGTGGATAGCTGGCAAAAGCACATTTTTAAAAATCCAAACACCTAATGCTGAGATCTGTTGCACAAGCGTATAAGATCTTGACTTAGTGGAAATTATACATTTCCACTCTCAATGAAGCAAAGCGATGGGAAATCTATGCTTGGGAATGCCACACATCTCTGTGAACCATGCATGGGACAGTTGCCATGGGTCTCCACTATATCATCCCCACATGAGGCTATGGCCAGCAGGTCTGTAAATAGTTTGGAGCCACCCTCTCAAAGCCTCATATGGAAGGAAACCAGTGCGCCATGTCCAGTCTTTCACCAAGCCTGGCAGCAGCCAGCTACACAGGTGCAGCATATTAAGCTTAAACATTTCTTATCATGGACTCACTGCATTGCAGTGTATTTTTGCATAAGCAAAGCCCTTTTGCTCAAGTTTACTTGTCCTTTCAGGAGAAAATACTCGGGTGAAATTCATCCATGTGCTCAGAGCCCTTTGTACCACTTAAGTTCTACTTAAACCCTCAAAATAGGAAATAAGTGGCTCAGAGGGGGGAATTTCAAACTCAGAATACAATGAAGTTGTATCCGCCATAATACCATCGATGGAATTCACATGGTGTCAATATCTGAGAGGCCTGCTATTCCTTCTCCTATTCTTCCCTATTCTTCTCCTAAAAGGGTTGGAGCACTATTGTGATCACAATTTCACTGATGTCATCTGAGTGCTTATTTTTTCCCTGGACTCACCTGATAAGGAGGACCAGACAGCCTGAAGTTGTGGTTTTACTAGATTTCTAGGTAGAGCCATCCTCACTTTTAAAATAGTTTATTTGGTTTAATTGTCATTATTTTTAGATGTTAAAATTTAGATCAGTACAGTATGTTTTAAACTACTGTATTAGAATGCTGCTTGACTCACTTCCAAATTGAAGACCTTTTAAAAAAATTGAAGTAGTCCAATAATTTTAAATCACTCTGCACTGTGCATTGCAATTTAAAATTATTGGAGTGCTTCAAATTTTTATAAGTCCTTGAATTTGGAAGTGATCAAGATTCTGGGCATACTGAGTGTACAGCAATTTAAAACTATAAGAGCTGTCAAATTTTTATATAAGCACTTCAGCTGGCAAAGGGATTTGGGTTCTGGGCTTGTGCAGAGGGAGCCATTTAAATTATTAAAGTACTTCAAAAAAATTTCTAAGCACCTGATTTTGGAAGGGTTTTGGTTTCTGCAGCCTAAAATGACAACTTCCTTTGAGAGATTCTTATTAGGGAGAATTTCAGTCTTGCAAACTAAAGTATTCTTTAAAAATGTGAATTCACCGACACTTTTTAAAGTCGATTTGCACTGAACATAATGCCCAGGACACCAATTTTATCTCTTCTGGAAGAGTCAAATATTGTTCATTTCAATCCCTTAAAGGGTGAACTGGTGGCATAAAAAATCTACCTCTTTGAATTTAAAATCTTCTTTATCTGTTGTAATGTTCCTCATATACAGTGGGAGGGAGTGGGTGAAAAACAATGAAAAATCCAGCAAAAAGAAGAGTTGTTTTTCCACAATCTGTCCTGTCTGACCTACGTTGCCAACAGAACACTTGGGAGAGGTGAAATATAAACAATTTGCAATAAAACCTCATTATAATGTCACTCAGACACTTGTATTAAAAGTGAAGTTGTGTCCATGTGATATTTGATCCAAATTTGAAGAAAAAACCCCAGAAAATGCTTTTGTTTGCAATGCCATTCTCTATTCTGACACGATTCTTGCTGGGAATGCCATGACTCTGGCTCCTTTATAGAAAAAGCCACATTCCTGAACACCATCTGATGCTCAACAGTAATGCAGGACAAAGAGCAGCACAAAGAGCAGCAGGGGAAGGGAAAACCAAGGTTTTATTTCCACAAGTGTGGCTATAGATATACATGCTTCATAACCTCTACGGCTAAAATGAGGTTGTGGAGCAGTGGGAATAGACAAAGTTGTAGCCGTGTGACCAAATCCTGCTTTCTCTTGCAGTGGTGTAAGTCCAATATAATGCTATTGATTTCAATGGGAGTAGCTCAGATTTAGACGACTGTACTGAATGCAGGATTTGGTCCATGGTCATTATAAGTGAGCAAAAACTGTGTTCAGTGAATGGAGCAATAGCTGAGACTGATAATCATCTAAGTCACCTAACCAATCTTTGTTTCTAACTGCCTCCATTGTATACACGGAAAATATTACTAATCTACCCCCGCAGGGGTGCTCGGAGGGTTAATTAGTTAATGTCTGTAGGGTATTATGTATTGTAAGTACAGAGTATTATTAATTATCATTATTATTATTATTATTATGCTACATACGTGTATAGTGTAATGCGTTACATCAAATGTCAATTTGATATTGAATTCTCATCTGAATGCTCTTTTCACTTGTTACCATGCAGGTGATAGGTGACCATTTGTAGTTGTTTTTCCTTCTGTAACATGAAGTTTTTGAATAAAAGCCAGTAATAGAATTAAATAAGGGGCAAAGATATGTCGGAGGTGAAATTCAAAAGACAATACATAATAACTGGTTTTAAAGCAGGAACTAGATTAATCATACAGTCAGGAACAAAGGAAAAAGTTTCAGAAGATCCTGCTAGACTATTGATGAGAGGTTATTATTTTCTTAAAAGTAAAAATACAAAAATGCAGTGGGTATTTAAGAAGATAATATATTTAAGTAAAAATACAGTACACAATCTGCTAAGATAGCACCTCCTGTTGGACTCTTTAAGCTATTACAGAGCTAAGTAGTGGAAACTTGAACAAAAGATGATGGGCGATTTAACAGAGTCTCTCTCTCTCTCTCATCCTTTGTCAGCGCTGTATGACATAAAAGGTTTATTGGCATGAGTCTGGGATGGACATGTTAGTTGTTCATCTATCATCTATCTACTTCTATATGCACATATACACAGTGGGTGTGTGTGTATAGACATAGGCAGGTTAGATTGGAGAGAGAGACTGGCATATAAACTATATGGGCATAATTCAGCCCTTTCACAAGTGGATGCCACAGTAATTGTCGTGAGTGGGAGTTTCACCATAGGGCAGAATTTAAGCCCATATATATTTGAGTATTTGTATATATATATGTATATACACACGCTGTGTGTGTTTGTGTGTGTCTGTGTGTGTGCATGCGAAGATGGAGAGGGGGAGAGAGAGAGAGAGGTATTAGAGATAAAGAAATAAATTAGACATGCTTATAAAATTCTAATTCTGGCACAGACTAAAAAGGAAACTGCTATCAGCCCCAACCTCTCTTGCCATGTCTCACACAAACACACATAAGTACCCAGGCTGCTTCTCTTAAACTTCCCTACCTACTGATTCACTTCAGACATTGCTCGCTCAAAACCCCCGTTTGGACTATATTCATGTTAATGTTGACAGTTTTTCCTCCTTTGTTACATTGTGCAAACCAAAGAGAACGTGAGGGGAGCTTGTCTGAGCAGATGAAAGATGGCAAGAAATTGGCGCTTGGGGACCAGTGTCTTGGTGACATCAACTCTGCAGTCCTTTTTCTCTCTCTCGCTTCCCTTCTCCCTCTCATTCTCTCGGAAATGGTCTGTGCCTCCAGTAATTTACATAATACTCTTCTGACACCTTTACTTTAGTCATCAATCACGGTACCTTCTCTCAGTCTATCTTTTGTCTGAGCATGTCTCTTCTTTATCAGGCCATGCACAAAAGATTAATTTCACAGTTTTTCTCCCTTCTTTCTTTCCTTGCAAGATACAAAGCTCATGAAATGACAGAAGCAAGATAATGAAAACAACAATGCAAGCAATTTTTTTTGTTCTTGCAGGTTGGATCTCAAGATACTTTTTTTAACCTCATTGTGTGCCATCTGTCTTAGAAAAGGTCTGCTCTGTATTTTTTAATACTGTTCTGGTGCTGTTCTGAAGACTACCTGGAAAAAAAAATTGCATATTTAAATCAAGTCATAGGCACTGTTTTTTTTAAACTCTTGCTACACAATTAAAGTAAGGGGTCCATTTCTAATGGTGGCATGGGCTACTACACAGTGCCTGCACCCCAATTAATATTAATGAGATCTTGTGCATAGTAAATTTGTGTAATTTGATTGGCTTACACAAGTACAACTGTCCTGTAAAGTGAAATTTATGTGCACCATAGTGTAATTTGCATATGCACATGTTCTTAATATTAAATAGTCCAATGGGTTTGAGGAGAGGGAGATAATTTGGGGTTTGGGGGAAAACAAACAAAACAACAAAGCTACAAAAGGGGCCCACATGTCTTGAAAGAAGTTACCCAAAATGCAAAATAATTGGCAAAAATCTCTCCTCTTCCCCCTTATCAGGATCAGCTGAATTAAAACCTTATCGCATATTCGGCATAGTTTTGGTTCTGACTGCTACATTTTAAAATTTGAAATACTTAACATGCCAAATAGATTACAGAATTATATGCAGCTGAGTTCAAATGCATGCTTATGGGGGTAGGTCAAGGTTACTAGATTTGCAGCCCTGTTCACGGAAAGGACTATTCTGTTCTTGATACACCCATGTAACTCCCATTAATAGTAATGGAAACTATGCAGGTGTATTGAGGGGCGACTGGATCCCTAAGACTGCATGATTTATGAGCTATTTGCAGGATTTACACCAAAGCCAGATGCAATCTGGGTGTCCCCTGAAGAACAGAACATAGAGGGCCAGGAGAGTGTGATAGAGTCAACCCTTTTTATACCCATGCAGAAAACCTACCCTGCTTTCTTTCTGTGGCTATAATCCTCTCTTGAGCTTAGTCAGGCAGATCTAAGATGTAGGTCAGATTTCCCAGACCAGCAGAGGGGAATAAATATCAGGTGGCCTTAATCCACTGTTGTGGCTCTGCAATCTTGGGGCCAGCATGTGCCATTTGAGTCCCCCTGGGCATTCCAACAGCCTTGGCCTTACTCCTTGCAGCACGGAGCATGGAAGGGATGATGTAGGAATAGTTCCCCAGAGAAGGAAATCCTGGCTTGGGACATTTAACAGAATTACAGCTTCTTTCCACTGCCAGAAGGTACTGGAGAATCAGGCCCAGGAGTTACTAGTTCAATGACAGCCCCAGCTCCCTACAACCCATAGATATCCATACCTTATACACCATTGATGCCAAAGGAAATCATCTTCTCATTGGTGGTAGGCTAATGCTGCTGTTATTTGTTTTGCCTTTGGATGGCATGTGCAGAACCCACAATTAGACAGCCAGTTCTGACCATCAGGCATTGGTCTACTCCCATACACCAATATATAGAAAGGAATGTGCCAGAAGGGAAATAGAGAGGGGCTGAAAGATGAGAAGAGGAGGCATAGATCCTAGGACATTTCTGGCTGTGGCAGCTGAGAGTGTGCCATTATGAGCAAGGCCCTATATAGCTAGCCCGTGGAATGCAGGGACAGTAAGTGACACTTTTCTTTTTAAGAAACTACTGGTTTGGCAAACGTTTGTTCCATCATTGTGTTTGTGAATGCTGATGAAAGTTAGTCAGCCTGATTATATACAGGCAAAGAAGACAGACATGGGGACTATGTGTATCCAGTAATCATGGAGAAGAACAACATATATCTACATATTCATGAAACACAGGAGCTGAGGGGCAAACAGCTGTTATCACACTCTTTGGTTTGCTCCTCTTTCACACTGGCAGTAACTTAACAGGGCAGAACTCCTGAGGACATAAGTGTCACCAGAGTCTGGACTTGCTAACTCCTCTACAGTCCAACCAACGTCCTTCAGTTGGCTGAGGGTCCCAAATTGCTGATACCAGCCTGAAAGAGCCCTGTTTTGGAGTGGGAGTAGCAAGGCAGCAATACCCACTAGTATACATGATCAGCGGCTTCATATTGTCAGTGATCACAAGTCTTGAATGCTGTTCACAGGGCTCTTAGGTGATAGTAAGTACCAACCTGCCACTCACTGACCTGCTGAACCCTGACAGAGGACCCCTAGAATCTGATTAGCAGAATACGGGAGGTCTTGATTGGTTCACAGCTTCTGTATAAATATAGAACAGGAACAGGAAGTTGACTCCGATCTCCTGGTAACCTAACTCTATCTGACTCTCTGTTTTGCCTTCTGCCTTTGCCTTGGACTCAGAGAGCCTGATTCCTGACTCCTGCTCTGACCACTAGGTCAGACTGCCCATGCCCTGTGATGCATCCAATGAAGTGAGCTGTAGCTCACGAAAGCTTATGCTCAAATAAATTTGTTAGTCTCTAAGGTGCCACAAGTCCTCCTTTTCTTTTTGCGAATACAGACTAACATGTCTGCTACTCTGAAACTTAACAGGTAGCTTTATGATCCTAGTGTCATGTCACTTTAAAGCTTTTGCAAGGGCAGTAGCATATTTTCAGGGTGGTGTAGAGGGGCTTAGCAGTGGCATAACCCCTCCAGGCTCCTTGAAGCTTAGCCTAAGTCAGGGGTTCTCAGACGGGGGGTTGGGACCCCTCAGGGGGTCATGAAGTTATTATATGGGGGATCGCAAGCTGTCAGACTCTGCCCCAAACCCTGCTTTGCATCCAGTATTTATAATGGCGTTAAATATATAAAAAAATGTTTTTAATTTATAAGCTGCTTGCTGTGTGAAAGGGGTCACCAGTACAAAAGTTTGATAACCAAGGGCCTAAGTGATGTGTATTCTAACTTTTCCATGCCATCTCTCTGTGCAAAATGAAAACTGCAAGGGAAACAAGCATGTGGGTGCACAGATATATGTGAGTCCATGTCACACTTATACAGCTGGTTTTAACCATTCCAGCTTAACAGCAGCAGCGCTAGGAGCAGGAGCAGCAGCCGTCTCCCTCCTTCTTCCTCTAGGCCAGAGGGCTACAGGAGAGTGATCCTATTGGGATCTGGGAAGGATCCCTACTAAAGGATCTCCCCCAGCCTAAGAGGGGGATCCACAGAATCTGAACACCAAATGATTATGGGGGACAACTAATGAAATAACAGGGACAGGAGTGGGATCAAAGAGGCAAATGAAGGGAACCGGATGGGGACACCGAGCAGAGAACCTCGGACAGCGCCCACTGCTCCTCAAAGGCGTCAAGGGAATCAGTGGACGCCGTCCAGAGGAACTCTGCTCAGATACGTGAACGGACAGAGGATCGGAAATAGGCCCCACAGTCACAGGAGACTCCGTCGGCCAACCTCCTCACTCTGGTTTTATAGATGGCCATTTTAGCCAGGGCCAGGAGGAGGTTGACCAGGAAGTCCCGAGATTTTGTGGGGCCGCAGTTAGGGAGTGCGTAAATAAAAAGGTGAGGGGAAAAGTGTAACCAAAAGTGTAGCAAAATATTGGTGAGGAGCCAGAATAGGGGCTACAGCCTGGCACACTCCAAGTATATGTGTGCCAGGGTTTCCCTCACACCGCAAAAGGTGCAGGTGTCTGGGATAGGGGTGAACTACGCCAAGTACACGCCCATGCTCACTGATATATAACTGATATCCCCGGCGGGCCTCAGGACCAAGGTGGAGTATAGGCTGGCCCACCGGGGCTCCTCACCCTCCAGAGGTGGCAGGATGTCCCGCCATTTTGTATCGGGGTGGGACGCGAGGGTGAGGATGTGAAGGGTGTGGAGCACGAGTGTGTATAGGTGTTTCCTTGGTGCGGTCTGGAAGCAGACCGGCTGCAGCTAGTGCAGCCGGCTCACAGTGAAGGGGCGGGGGATTGGTTGGGTCCACGGGGCACGGGCCCGATGAAAAGGTCCAGCGGGCCTGCGGTGGAGGGTGGGTGGGGCATGCCCTGGTGCAGGACCCGGTCGAGGTAAACCCGAGCAGCAGGCGGCAAAGCAGCCCTCACCTCCTGAAATACGCGCCGGGGAGTACAAGGTCTGGAGAGCCCCATGCGCTGAGCGAGCGTCAGAGGATCCAGCCAGTCTCCCCGGTCATAGTCCAGGAGGTCTCCAACTCTTGTGACTTCTGCCAGGACCAACCTCTGGCGCACTGAGGGGGACTCCGCCACCTGCACGCGGAGCTGGGGGTTGTGTAGCAGGGGCTCCGCGAGGAGATCTGCCCCCTCAGTGGCTGCCTGGTCATTGAAAGCAGTTTCCAGGTCCGGCGGAGGTCCTAGTAGAAGACCGGCAACCCGGAGAGGTCTCACGGAAGACCTCTTGGATGGAGATAAAGGAGCTGCCGGTCGTATCAGAGCCCTCGGAAGCGGCGCAGGAAGGTGCGTGCCAGTATGCTCCACGCCGGACTACCTGCACCATAAAGGAGCTTCTGCAGGGCCTGGAGGCGGAAGACATGGACCTGAGTGTGCAGACACTTCAGGCCCTGCCCTCCCTCCTCCAGGGGTAGATGGAGAACCCCTGCAGGGATCCAGTGCAGTCCTGACCAAAAGAACTCCAGAATTGCTGTCTGGGGGTTGGCCAGGAAACCCGGGGCCGGGACCAGGGTGTTGAGCTGGTACCAGAGCGTGGACAGGACTAGTTGATTAAGCACCAGCGCTCTCCTCGAAGGGAGAGGCACCGGAGTAGTCCTGTCCATTTCCGGAGCCGCTCTATCACCCTGCCCTCTAAATCGTGCCAATTCTCCGGTGGAGAGGGTTGCGTGGCAGAAAGGTAAACGCTGAGATAGAGCAGCCAAGATATATAAAAAAGCACCAGCAGAGTAACTGTTGATTGTACAGTGGAACCTGCCTTTGATCAATCTGAATACAATGAAATTCTCTGTATGGTAGAAATGGATGAGAACTGCAAAGTTCAGGATCTTATGAGGACTCCCCCAAAGTTGAGGAGTTTTTTGAGGTAGGAGTTTTGTTATGACCTTTATGAACATAGAGGGCATCCATGAAATTCAGCTCTGGAGTCTTGCTCCAGGCATAAAGTCTTGCTCCAGGCAACTCTCTGTAGTTTATTGTACCAAAGAAGAAAAGCCCCAGACCGCAATGTACAAACTGCAGCTCTGGTTATAGAGAATCTGCTGCTGCTGATCACCTCCTGTGAGGTGCTGAGGTGCTCTGATGTCTTGTCAGTCAATCAGAGTTGAGGGTGCTCAGCTCCCTGCTGGATCAGGTCTAGAATGAAGTTGTCCTAAGAAAAAGAATGACTTGTCTTTAAGAGGACTCCACTTATAAACTAAATATATATATATAATAAAAACAGGAAAGCCTCTAGTCACTCATTTTAGCTTCTAAGATGCCTTTAGGCCGACATTCCTGCTGTGAAAGGGGTTATGGACATGTCATATGGGGGTCAGCAGTGAAAAATATACCCAATGTTTGTTATTCTTAAGTCTAAATCAAAAACCTTTTTGCACAATTCACTAAGGGATGTTTTACTAGAAAGCTGAATGTGGTATTTGGTATTTCTGTGGGCATCCTTTTTTGTTGTAAGAAGCAAAAGAGGATTGCTTGAGAGTCAATAGCATGACTCCATCACATATTGCTAAATACTGAAATACTAAACTTGGCCTAGAGTAAGGACTATTGCAGAGGCTTCAATTAAATCTGAGAACAGTGTTCAATGAATGAGGAAAGGACGCTTAAGGTACGATGATATATTACTGGATATTATATTAGTGCTTTGTTGTTTTAATAAAAGTGCTTGAGCAGATGGTCATCTGGTGGCATTGTTCAAGGAGGACAGTTTATTGTTCCTTATTTATGTTTAACTCCCATTGTTTATATAAATTTATTCTGACTTTTATTTCATTAATTTTCACTGTCATTTAAAAATAATAATTAATAATAGCTATTTACTAAGCAGCTCTGCTGTGCTCATCAATGTAAAGAAACCCTGAACCCAGTATTAGATTATAGCATTATTGCTATGTGTTCTGACCTGTACCTGGTCAGTGCTATATGGGATAGTGTAACATAAACATGTATTGTGTCTTTCAGTACACTATGCCTGCTGTGAGTAAGAGCCATTTTGCCCATGCAGTATTGTTTCATGCAGAAATCCTTGTGGCAAGCAGGAGGCAGCAGCCCAGAAGTCACTACACTTCTTTTAAAAAATGTTCAATGTATATATCCCCAGTGCCATATACTAGATGTTAGTAGGAAGTCATGGGTTTGGGGCCCTGGACTGGCCGCCATAAAAGCACCTCACTTGGGGTATAGGGTATTGCAAGGGCATTCTAGCCATCCTTTGCTTTTCGTTCTCAGAAGAGCATTCTTCCTGTGCTTGCGGGGGTGCGGATAGGAGATGAAGAAATTCCTTCATAGCCATAAGCATGGGCCCAAGGGTCCATTTGCATGGAGCAATTGCAGGAGCTTAGGCGATGAAGAGGCTGGGGAAAAAAGCTACATATCGTAATTTCTTCATTTTTATTAGTAGTACCTAGTTGCCGGAGATGAGTGCCTATCACATATACCTCAAATTTAATGCAGCAAACTCTGTGTGTGTGTGTGTGTGTGTGTTTGTGTGTATAATTTCTGAAGAATGTAAATTTCCAAGTGTTTTAAATGGTTGTCAGAAAAATGTCTCTGTTTAGATTTCCTGGTGTGACGCGTCATTGCTGTGACTTGTCTGATCTGATCACATCAGTCATGTCCCATTATATAAGTGATGCAACCTTGGGTGACTTAAGTGACATAACCTGATGCATCACAGCAACAATGTAGCCGCTGTCAACTTGAAAAAAAAAGTTGGGAGACCTGGTAAACCCAAATCTGCTTTTGTTTTGTTTTGGTTTTTGTTTTAAATGGTCCCTGTTCCATTGGGGCTCCTCGGTGCTACCAAAGAACAAATTATAGGTAATAACAATAGCACCAAGCACCAAACAGGGAGGAGGGCTTCAACCTCTTGGGATTGGATAGTGCATGGTCATGTCTGGCTGGATATCTAGAAACCACAGCTCTCTGAAAGAAAGGGATAGGAGGGAGATCTTTCAAAGGCACTATGGGCAGTTCAGCTCCCACTGAAAGTCATTTGGGTGCCTACCTCCCAGCTGTGCCTCTGAAAATCTCCCCGCAAAGCCTGAATCTCCTGAAACTATGCACCTGGGAATGGGTGTTCAATGACCAATTTAAAAGGCGCATTTTTTTTTTAGATCTAAGAAGAAAAGATTATAATTCTTGTGGTTGGTGCTGATTGGAGTTTCTAGCCAGAGCAGGAAATGTGCTTTGTGTGAGTGGGGAGGCATGGGTGATGTGGCTACAGCTTCTGGGGAATGAATATTACTTGACTCTTTTACCTGTAGAGTTTCTTCAGTAGGTTTCTTTTTTTCACGAATGTGCAACCCTTTAAATGGCCCATAATATCTAATTTATGTAACACCATTTATTCACATGAGACCCTCAGTCAATGTATCTAGGAAAAGTACTAGTAGGTCTTCCTGTGAAAGAGGGTATGGTTAAAACTTAACATTATATTGATTGTAGCAAGCAACTGACAAACAATTGATTATGTAAATACAAGCCTGAGAAAATGGTATGAGTCCCTGACACATCAAGACAGCTGGGTTTTCCATGTGATCATACAGATTTGGCATCTGAAATATAATTAATAGTCACAGACAATGGAAGATATACTCTTTTCTGTGCCCACACATCATGCTCATTCATACTAATGCAAGTCATCTTGAAAGGTGACTAGATACAGAATCAATAAAGACATAACGGGAAAGCCCCATTTTCAGATGGGACATACTGAGAATTATTTCTATCTCTTTGGCTGTTATGCAGTCAGCTCCTGATCGCCAAATACACCCAGCAATATTTGATGTAATGGTCAATGGTTATGATATGTAGAGTTCTATCTATATGTGTCCCCAAGACCAGTCGGTGCTGTGTACCAAGCTTCCCTTTGTTGTTTGGAAATCACACCCACTGTCTATACTGCCTAGCTACATCTCATGCACTAGCTGAGGACTAGTTGATATAGTAAGAGTATGACTGTGTACAGTCAGACTATGTCTTTACAATAGGACCTATATAAAATCACAAGGTGGTTTAACACCTTATTATAGATTTCCTGCATGAAATTTCAAACGTATAGTTACCTAGACCTGTTTCTTAGGATTGTATACTTAGCACAGTACTTTGTTTTTATTGTAAACATAATTAATTAATATTCTATCGCGCCACTGGCTCACTTTCTCTTAAAAGGAAAATCACATAAATATCCCTATGTCTATGTACCAGCTGATATAATATCTTCATTGCTCAGGTATAATACCAGGCAACCCCCCAGTGCTGCTCCTGCTTGCAAGGGTGGGTGCAACCCTGCTCCGTGCCAATCGGCTTGGCATATGTCCTGTGTGAGCAGGAAAGAATTATAGGTATGAATTTGGCAATTGGTTCACCAAACATGCTGTATTTGTCATAGCTTCTTTTTCCAGGGGATAATATAATGTGACTGTGCTGTGTGTATATTTGTAAATTACCATATGATGAATACAGTTTCATACTGCAGCAAACCCTTTCTCTTGACAAAGTGCTTTGCCTATTCCCAGTTCTCCCTGGCCTCTGTTTGTGTTAATTTTACACTGAAGGATCAACATGCCCAGGATGCATGCATGCATCTATCTCTCTCTCTCCCTTTCAACGAAAATTAGTGCTTTCCTGTCACTGCAGGTGATGTGAAAAGAGGAGGAAGTACACAAACTGATTTATCTGAAGCTGTCAGCTGTTTTGAGGATGTCGACTTCTAAGGGTGTCAGCTCCTGTCAGTAGTTGGCTGGTTCTGAAGAAGACCCCATCCCTCATTAAAAGAGCACTGAGGTACACTTGAAAGTGACTTTCCCACTTGTTCTCTTCTTGCAAACATCACAATAACAGATTCTCTCGTTAAAATGGCATGATCTTCATGCCAGGCCTGGGCAGCTTTGTAAAAGACACCTATGCAGTACTTGGTAGTACCAGTACCTGCCCTGCAAATTTGACTTAAGGTATAAGCTAGACTTTATCATCGTAGATGACGATTATAGAAAATTAGTGTGCCATGTTCAGTTTCATCCTTTATTTACATTCCGTATCACAATAAACATTTTCCTAGCAATGCAACTTAAGAGTCAAACCTAATATCCTACAATGCCTCTCTGCAAATGAATATGAGAAATCCTGATTGTAAGAATCTGGTACAACTTGAAAATGAATCAACATTTCCTACTGCCATTTTAAAAGACTCCCCTTCCCACCTCCCATCCCAGCCTTATGAGAAATGTGGAACCTGAGTCCAAATGGTTTAGTAACTCCTGATTTTGCCTATTGAGCAGTATTCCAAATAGAATCAAACCAGAGTGTTATTGATACTTGTATGATTAGATCTAAATAGATTGAAACCTTGCAATGATACTTCCCTAGAGGGAGTCTGTCATAAATATAAAGGGAAGGGTAAACCCCTTTGAAATCCCTCCTGGCCAGGGGAAAGCTCCTCTCACCTGTAAAGGGTTAAGAAGCTAAAGGTAACCTCGCTGGCACCTGACCAAAATGACCAATGAGGAGACAAGATACTTTCAAAAGCTAGGAGGAGGGAGAGAAACAAAGGGTCTGGGTCTGTCTGTAGTCATCTTGGCCGGGGATAGACCAGGAATGGAGTCTTAGAACTTTTAGTAAGTAATCTAGCTAGGTATGTGCTAGATTATGATTTCTTTAAATGGCTGAGAAAAGCATTGTGCTGAATAGAATAACTATTTCTGTCTGTGTATCTTTTGTGTAACTTAAGGTTTTGCCTAGAGGGGTTCTCTATGTTTTTGAATCTAATTACCCTGTAAGATATCTACCATCCTGATTTTACAGGGGGGATTTCTTTATTTCTATTTACTTCTATTTTTTATTAAAAGTCTTCTTGTAAAAAACTGAATGCTTTTTCATTGTTCTCAGAGCCAAGGGTTTGGGTCTGTGGTCACCTATGCAAATTGGTGAGGCTTTTTATCCAACATTTCCCAGGAGGGGGGGGGTGCAAGTGTTGGGAGGATTGTTCATTGTTCTTAAGATCCAAGGGTCTGGGTCTGTAGTCACCTAGGCAAATTGGTGAGGCTTTTTACCAAACCTTGTCCAGGAAGTGGGGTGCAGGGTTTTGGGAAGTATTTTGGGGGGAAAGACGCGTCCAAACAGCTCTTCCCCAGTAACCAGTACTAGTTTGGTGGTGGTAGCGGCCAGTCCAAGGACAACGGGGGGAATATTTTGTACCTTGGGGAAGTTTTGACCTAAGCTGGTAAAGATAAGCTTAGGAGGTTTTTTCATGCAGGTCCCCACATCTGTACCCTAGAGTTCAGAGTGGGGGAGGAACCTTGACAGAGTCCAATACATTTCATCTTAAAATTCCCCAGCCAAGGGGGAATATCTGGTAATAAAGATATCTATCCTCATTTAGAGAGGTCGTACTATTAAAGCATTGGATTGGGATTTAGGAGATCTGGTTTCAATTTCTGGCTCTGCCACAAACTTCCTGTCTGACCTGGGGCATATCACTTAATCTCTCTGGCCCTGATACAAGAAAACCCTAAAAGTATGTGCTTAAATCTATCCCAGTTCAGGACAGTACTTAAGCAAGTGCTTAACTTTAAGCAGGTGCTAAATCCCAGTGAAATCAGTCAGATATCAGTTAGTGCTGTCCTGAGCAAAGATGGACTACAGTGAGACTTAAGCCCATGCTTTAGTGCCATCCTGAATAAGGATACTTGCCTCAGTTAGTAACCCAGTTCCCCATCTGTAGAAGGAGAGATAACAATACATTTTGTGGGGTTTAACACAATGGAGCGCAGAGCTCATTTGAGGCCCCTACGGTAATATCAGTTATGACCCAGTCTGTAGCTGATACTTCCTAACAGCGAGCTGATCATCAATGATAACAGCTGATCAGTCAGGTACATAGTTGCTGCCTTCCTTTCCAAGATGAGACCTTACAATACATCTTTTCAGAGACCCAGAGACTGTTAAATAATAACAAAACTTCATTTGCTGCATCCTCAAAATGAGACTTCTTACAAGGAAATGCCTTCCCTATATACTTCAGCCTGGAAGTCCTGGATGACAGAGAAGGAGAGACACAGTACAAACGATGTGATGGTTTGCTGAGATTCACATGCCTTTTGAGGGGTCCTGAAGCCATTTTCAAAGTGAACTCAGTCTGAACTGGGTCTTTACCATACAAAATGTAGAGAGCTAGCATGATTCTTATGCCAAGGCAGGTGAAACTCAACCATTCCATGTTCAGGTTTGCAGTTCATTTGGACCCCAAAGTCAAAGCAAAACTTGGGGGACTGCTGAACCTATATGGATTGATACTAAAGTAGATATTTTCATAACTCTTGGCCAAGCAGTTGAGTGTCACCACTCCTTCTTTCTGAGACAATGTTTACAGAGCAAAGGTCGAACTACTCCCAGAGAACTCAGCAGCAAAACTCCCATAGGCTTCAATGGGAGCAGAGTTAGGTCATCACTGCGCACTTTTGAAAATCTCACCCATGTTTACAGAGTAATGTTCTTAGCTAATGTTGAACTAGTCTAAAATGGGATGGGAAATGGTTTATGAACTTGGACGCTGGGCTGTTGTACTGCTCGTGTCACAAAAGCACAAATGAATGGCAAGACAGACTACCAATACGAGAAGCAGGATCTAAAATGTCATCGTTGCTTTCAGAACATGTTTTGCAGTTTGCATGAGGTAAGAAACACTTCTCACCATGCAAGTTAACATCTTGCTGGGCTAGGGTTGCTGGGGCATGGCTTCCTTTTAAGTGAAGAAGAGTGAGATATCAAAGATGGGCTTGAGCTGCAACGTCTGGATAGCAATCCCGAAATGAGCACTCCCAAACTTTAGGGGCCTTCAGGTCTTTGCTTTGGATTGGCCCATTATAGTCACAGGGGCCATCCTTTGAGTCATATCTGGATTCATATTCAAAATGTGGAGATATCTGGATGCAGGGGTTAGTTTAAGGCCCCTCTCTGCATAATTCAGAGCAGTTCTTTAAAAAGAGAGTTATCATCACACCTTCTTAAATGCATCCTTGTTTTGATATTAAGGGTGAAAAATCATTTAGGATCCCCTAGGGTGAGCACTCAGAGAAAAGCTGAAAGAAACATTGTGGTTATAAATCAGATTTTTTGTTAATACATTTTAATTCACTTTTACAGAATTGACCCCATTGCTCAACAATTAAAAAAACCCATATTGACTGCAATGCTCCACCTCTGACCTAGTAGAACATTGCCTCAGTGATTCCATTATCTACACACTGAATGCTGAGACCATGGTTAATAATTAGTTATCTGAGCTTAAATGAAATTGCACAACTGATTCTTTGGTATACTGGCAGAATAGGAGAGTGAAGCAGCCAGACCCTTGCAATGCTGGCAGAGAAGTGTAGTGTTTTGTGCCAGCCTGCAGGCCAACGTGAAGTTCAGGAAAGCAGGCATGAAAAAAGCCCAACTGTGCCATTGGCTTTGCATTGCATTAGGGTACTGACACTGGACTGTAAACATTCACTATTGCAGGTGACCCCCAGCTCAGATGTCAGTCCTACCAGCTGAACTCATTAGCAAGTGTATAAACATATCACTGCTATAGCAAAGTCAGAGCCATGTAAAAATGTTCACACATGTATGGGAAATGTGGGGAAAGGAAAGTTTTCATCATTTTCCCTCAGAAAGAGGAAGGGGAGGCCATTTTTGGATGAGGATTTTTGCAAAGATGTCTTTCAGGTTAAAAACTGTGTATTGTCTGTAAAACTGCTCTTCTGCACTTCACAGAGCCACAATCTCTACCTCGTCTGGCTAGCCTGACTTGTTCAAATCATGATAAATGAATATCATGAAGAGAGAAGCAGGAAGTTCTTGTGATCAAGGCTCTGGATGGGATTCAGGAGACTGGGCTTCAATTCCCAACTCCACTGCAGCCTCCCTTTGTGACTTTGGGCTCAGTTCCCCACCTATAAAATTGGGTTAACACCACTGTGGCAAAGTACCTAGTTTGCCCCAGCAGGCCTAAGTGGAGGGGGGAGGGATAGCTCAGTGGTTTGCGCATTGGCCTGCTAAACCCAGAGTTGTGAGTTCAATCTTTGAGGGGGACATTTAGGGATTGGGGCAAAAATTGGGGATTGGCCTGCTTTGAGTAGGGGGTTGGACTAGATGTCCTCCTGAGGTCCCTTCTAACCCTGAGATTCTATGATTCTTTTTAGCCTTGGAGACACAGGTTTGGGCAAGGCAGTCCTTTAGCAAAGCTTTTGACACGGTCTCCCACAGTATTCTTGTCAGCAAGTTAAGGAAGTATGGGCTGGATGAATGCACTACAAGGTGGGTAGAAAGCTGGCTAGATTGTCGGGCTCAACGGGTAGTTATCAATGGCTCCATGTCTAGTTGGCAGCCGGTATCAAGTGGAGTGCCCCAAGGGTCGGTCCTGGGGCCGGTTTTGTTCAATATCTTCATAAATGATCTGGAGGATGGTGTGGATTGCACTCTCAGCAAATTTGCGGATGATACTAAACTGGGAGGAGTGGTAGATACGCTGGAGGGGAGGGATAGGATACAGAAGGACCTAGACAAATTGGAGGATTGGGCCAAAAGAAATCTGATGAGGTTCAATAAGGATAAGTGCAGGGTCCTGCACTTAGGACGGAAGAACCCAATGCACAGCTACAGACTAGGGACCGAATGGCTAGGCAGCAGTTCTGCGGAAAAGGACCTAGGGGTGACAGTGGACGAGAAGCTGGATATGATTCAGCAGTGTGCCCTTGTTGCCAAGAAGGCCAATGGCATTTTGGGATGCATAAGTAGGGGCATAGCGAGCAGATCGAGGGACGTGATCGTTCCCCTCTATTCGACATTGGTGAGGCCTCATCTGGAGTACTGTGTCCAGTTTTGGGCCCCACACTTCAAGAAGGATGTGGATAAATTGGAGAGAGTCCAGCGAAGGGCAACAAAAATGATTAGGGGTCTGGAACACATGAGTTATGAGGAGAGGCTGAGGGAGCTGGGATTGTTTAGCCTGCAGAAGAGAAGAATGAGGGGGGATTTGATAGCTGCTTTCAACTACCTGAAAGGGGGTTCCAAAGAGGATGGCTCTAGACTGTTCTCAATGGTAGCAGATGACAGAACAAGGAGTAATGGTCTCAAGCTGCAGTGGGGGAGGTTTAGATTGGATATTAGGAAAAACTTTTTCACTAAGAGGGTGGTGAAACACTGGAATGCGTTACCTAGGGAGGTGGTAGAATCTCCTTCCTTAGAGGTTTTTAAGGTCAGGCTTGACAAAGCCCTGGCTGGGATGATTTAACTGGGAATTGGTCCTGCTTCGAGCAGGGGGTTGGACTAGATGACCTTCTGGGGTCCCTTCCAACCCTTATATTCTATGATTCTATGATTCTATGATTCCTTCTAGGTGGCAGAAGGTCAGGCTATACCTTTCCTCAGTCAGTCACTTGTGCCTGTTTTCCTTTCCCTTCTAGGGAGGGAATTCAGCCTCCCTTCCTGGAAAGGCTCAGTGTCTTGCTGCACCCAGCCTACTGGCAGCTTCCCTGCTTCTCTCACTCCCTCACTCCCCCTCCCCGCCCAGTTCCAACAGGGGAGGGTTTAAAAAGGTCTCAAGCAGTTGGAGTCAGCTGAACCTAATTGGTTCTCTCACCAACCTCTTTTCAGCTGAACCTTATTAACCTGTAGTTGCCTCTCCTCAGTGGATAGGGAGGGGCCTTTTAACCTTCTAGGACTGATTAGTACCCGCCCTTTGTAGCTGTTTGTCCTGGGTTTACCCCATATCCCCCCAACCCCCTCCCCCCCGCTCAACACTACGGGGTTGTGCTACTTGGGTCAGCAAACAGTGCACTCTCGACAGGCCATCCGCATTGCCATGCTGGATTCCAGACCTATGTTATACTTTGAAGTGGAAGGGTTGTAGCAACATTTCATCACTCTCGCGTTTTTGTCTTTGTTTTGGTGCATCCACTGCAGAGGGGCATTGTCCGTGACAAGGGTAAACCTCTGTCCCAGTAAATAGTAGCGGAGGCTTTCTATGGCCCATTTAACCACTAAGCATTCCTTCTCTACTAAGGCGTATTTCCGTTCCCTAGGCAGAAGGTTCCTACTGAGGAAGAGGACCGGATGTTCGTCTTCTCCGACCATTTGTGAAAGAACTGCCCCCAACCCTACTTCAGAGGAGTCAGTTTGTAGGATAAACTCTTTCTCCCAGTCTGGGGCTACCAGTATGGGGTCTATGCAGAGGGCCATTTGCAGATCTGCAAAAGCGCCTTCGGGCACAGTAGACCATCTTATTATGTCTGGACCCCGGGCTTTTGTTACGTCCGTTAATGGGCATGCCCTGGTGGCAAAGTGGGGAATGAACCGCCTATAGTACCCCACTAGTCCCAGGAATGCTCTGACCTGTTTCTTCTGGAGTGGTCGGGGCCACTTCTGTATTGCCTCTAACTTGTTGAGTTGGGGCTTCACCAGGCCCCTCCCCACTATATACCCGAGGTATTTGGCTTCAGCTAGCCCGAGCGAATACTTGGAGGGGTTTGCCGCCAGCCCTGCCTTCCTCAGGGTGTCTAGGACTGCTTCCACCTTCCCCAAGTGTGTCTCCCAGTCTGGGCTATATATAAGGACATTGTCGAGATAGGCTGCCACATATTTGCCATGTGGTCGCAACAGTTTGTCCATGAGCTGTTGGAAAGTAGCAGGAGCCCCATGCAACCCAAAGGGGAGGACAGTGTACTGATATAGACCCTCTGGTGTTGCAAAGACAATCTTCTCTTTGTTGGCCTTGGCAGGGGGATCTGCCAGTAGCCCTTGGTCAGGTCAAGGGTGGACAAAAATCGTGCTTTTCCCAATCAGTCAATTAGCTCATCCATCTGGGGTATAGGGTAAGCATCAAATTGGGACACCTCATTCAGCTTTCTGAAGTCATTGCAGAACCTCATACTGCCATCAGGCTTAGGCACTAAAACCACTGGACTTGACCATTAGCTATGAGATTCTTCAATGACTCCTAACTTCAGCATCTTCCTGACTTCTGTCCCGATCTCTTCTCTTTTTGCCTCTGGGATCTGGTATGGCTTGACGTTCACCTTCACTCTAGGCTCTGAGAGGATGTCATGGTGAACCTCAGTAGTTCTGTCTGGCTTTTCTGAGAACACATCCTGTTTGTATTTGATCATGCTGATCACGTCAGATCATTGCTCTGGAGTCAACTCTGGGGATATTCCCACTTGGTCAGGCTGGTTGCTTTCAGGGGATGGTGCAACCACATGAGCTTCTCTACCCTGCCCTGGTTTCAGCAGGTTTATATGGTAGATCTGCTCCAGCTTCTGGCGACCAGGCTGTCGTATCTTATAGTCGACCTCTCCTATGGTTTCTATTATCTTGCATGGTCCTTGCCACCTGGCCAGGAGCTTGCTTTCTGCTGTGGGTATGAGCACCATTACCCCATCTCCCACCTGGAACTTTCAGGTCATTGCTTGGCGATTGTAGTGTGTCTGTTGGGCCCCTTATGCCTTCTCCATGTGTTCTCGCACAATGGGGGAGACTTGGGCTATCCTGTCTTTCATTTGCAACACATGCTCAATGATGTTTCTCCCTGGGATCGGCTGTTCTTCCCAGCCCTCTTTGGCGATGTCCAGTATGCCACAGGGGTGGCGACCATATAACAGCTCGAATGGGGAGAATCCAGTGGAAGCCTGAGGAACCTCCCGTATGGCAAACAGTAAGTAAGGAAGCAGGGCATCCCAGTCCTTCCTGTTGCATCTCACCACTTTCCGTATCATTTCTTTAATGTTCTATTAAAGCGTTTGAAAAGGCCATCGGTCTGGGGATGATTGACTGATGTCCTTAGGGTCCATATGTGGAGCATCACACATAGGTCCTTCATTAACTTAGACACAAAGGGGGTCCCTTGGTCTCTCAGGATATCTTTAGGTATCCCTACTCTAGAAAAAAATCTGGATTAATTCTTTGGCTATGGTCTTGGACATGGTGTTCCATAGGGGTACGGCCTCGGGGTATCGGGTGGCATAATCTAGCACTACATGTATGTACTGATGGCCCCAGGCTGACTTCTCCAATGGCCCTACTAGGTCCATAGCTATTTGCTCAGATAGGATGTCAATAATCGGCAGAGGTACCAAAGGGGCCGTTAAGTGTGGTCGGGGCCCATGTACTTGGCATTCTGGACAGGATGAACAATATCGTCGGACCGCCACATAAATGCTGGGCCAAAAAAACCTCTGCATAATCTGATCAAGGGTCTTATCTACCCCTAGATGGCCCCCGAATAGATGGCTGTGGGCCAAATCCATCACTCCCTCTGATGTTTCTGTGGTACCAAGAGTTGTTCTACGACTTGCTCTTGGACCCGGACTACTCTGTATAGCAGATCATTCTTTATCACATAATATGGCCCTGGGCTCTTGACTCTCCCCTCCACAGGGACCCATTTACCTCAACTACTTCTTTATGAATATTGTTGTATATTAGATCATTGGCCTGATCCTGTCCAAAATTCCTAAGTGAGGGCCCCATTTGCCCAAACTCAGGGGGATCTACCTCCGTCTCCCCCTCAGGGAAAACCCTGGGGAACTAGGTCCGGTGACGGGGTTGTCGATCACCAGTCCCACTGTCCATTGGGCCACCTCTTTCCCCTACAAGATTTCTGATACTGGGCCAAGACTCTCATTCCCCTCCTTTTATCTGCCCTCCATCCCCTCCAAGTCTTTCTGGGCTTTCCAGGCGGGGAGAACAAATCCTGGGCAAATTCATGGAAGGCCGGGGGAGTTAACTATCGGGGCCATCCCCTGGGTCCCGGGTTCATTATTTCCCTCCGCCTTCTCTCCAGGGAGTAGGCTAGCAAATCCTGGGAAGTCTCGTCCGATGAGGACTTGGTAGGGGAGTTTAGGAACTACTCCCACTGTCACCTTAGTGGGGTTTCCGAGAACTTCTATTTTTACAGGGATGGTCAGGTAGTAATTGACATCCCCATGCACACAGGATATTCCTGAGCGCTTGGCCTGGGATAGTTGGTCTTGCCCGACCAGCTTTCCTGAGACCAGTGTGATTGCACTTCCCAAGTCTACTAACACGGTGCTCTCTATACCATTCATCTTAATGGGTCTAGTGTATCTATGAGGGACCATCGCAACCCCTACTAGATTTATTAGATCACATGGTCCTCCTATATCTCCCAGTTTGCATTGCATGGGCTCTTCTAGATTTGGGCATTGGGCAGCGATATGCCCCAATTCGCCACATGCATAACATCGGTACCCTGCCCAGGGCAGCCCCCTATTTTTCGGGCTGTTGGGCTTTATCCCACGAGCCTTTTTCCCCCAGTCCTCAAGTGTCTCAAGGACCTCTGGGTGCTCTTCAGCCTCCTTCCTCCGCTCCATAGTCCGGCCTGGTGCTAGGGCAAACTGGGGCCTTGGCACAGAGACTTGTCTCCGATTCTGGCGCCTTCCTTCCCTGGTGGTCCGAAAAAGTTCTTGGGCTGCTAGGAGTCTCTCTAGGAGGGCAACTAGTTCATCATAGGAGGAGGGATCATTTTGGCGGACCCACCCTCTTATGTCCGGCGGCAACCCCGTCATGTACCTGTCCAACACTAGGATTTCCACAATTTTCTCTGGGCCATGGGTCTCAGAGCAGAGCCACTTCCAGGAGAGGTGGATTAAGTCAAATAGCTGGGACCTTGACATTTGTTGTTCCTGTATTTCCACTCATGGAAGTGCTGGGCCCTTATGGCTGGCGTCACGCCTGACCTCGCCAAGATCTCCACCTTCAGCTGGGGGTAATCCATAGCTGTTTCTGTTGTCTTGTCAAAATAGGCCTTCTGGACCTCCCCACAGAGAAACGGAGCCAGGATACCTGCCCACTGGTCTTGGGGCCAGGTCTCCCGCAGGGCCATCCTCTTGAACGCAAGGAGATATGCCTCTATATCATCGTCCGTGGTCATCTTCTGTAAATAGTTGCTTGCCTGCACTGGCCGGACCCCCTCGGGGCCGTGTGTCAGCATAGTTAGGGCTTTTAACTGGTTCACCACTTCATTCAGGGTGGCTCAATCTTGGGCTGCCTGCTTCATTAATAATTGGTTTGTCTCCTGTTGGACTCGCACTGATTCTTGCTGGGCAGCCATCTGTACCCTGGTAGCCTTTTGTTGGGCTGCGGTGGCCTGTACCAACGCCTTCACTACATCCTCCATTTTTTATTTATTTATTTTTGTTTGGGGTGATTTACCCTGCCCTGAGATGTCTTGCCACAGAGCCTCACTCACTTATCCCATCGCTGACACCTTGTGTGGCAAAGTACCTTGTTTGCCTCAGCAGGCTCAGTTCTTTTTAGCCTTGGAGACACAGGTTTGGGTAAGGCAGTCCTTCTAGGTGGCACAAGGTCAGGCTATACCTTTCCTCAGTCAGTCCCTTGTGCCTGTTTTCCTTTCCCTCCTAGGGAGGGAATGCAGCCTCCCTTCCTGGAAAGGTTCGGTGTCTTGCTACACCGAGCCTACTAGCAGCTTCCCTGCTTCTCTCAGTCCCTCACTCCCCCCCCCTCCCAGTTCCAACAGGGGAGGGTTTAAAAAGGTCTCAAGCAGTTGGAGTCAGCTGACCCTAATTGGTTCTCTAACAACTCCTTTTCAGCTGAACCTTATTAACCTGTAGTTACCTCTCCTCAGTGGATAGGGAGGGGCCTTTTAACCTTCTGGGACTGATTACTACCCACTCTTTGTAGCTGTTTGTCCTGGGTTTACCACACCACTTACTTTCTCCCACCCTATGTCTGTCTTTTCTATTTGCATTGTAAACTTCAGGTCAGGGGCTGTCTCTTACTCAGTGTGTGTACAGCGTGTAGCAAAACCGGACCCAATCTTGGTTGAGCCCTTTAGCTGATACTGTAATTTGAATACCACTAGAACTTTTAAAGAGCTTCTTAGCTGGCTTTCTTGCTAATGACTGTGTTCCCTTGGTAGTCAAGTGGTTGCACACTCTCACTGAGTGTGCTTTCAGAAGGTGCTGCTACGCATACCAGGCTACAAATGAATTCCCCCATGGGCGAGTGGGGGACTTTTCAGTGAAGGTGGTGTTTTCAGTGAACATGATCTAACCTTCACCCATGGAGATTTGGGGTTAAAAACCTATTGAGGCAAAGGTGTAAAGAAGGTAAATGATCAAACAACCCCAGGCACCGCCTTTGCTTCTGTTTGGCATGGGCATATTTCTCACAGTGAAATTCGGACTGTTATTTTATAGAACTATCTATAAGGGGAAGAAATTCAGTGGCTTGTATTATGCAGGAGGTCAGACTAGATGATCTAATGGTCCCTTCTTGCCTTCAAATCCATGTATCTATGAAAACGAAAGAAAAAAGAGGGACTGTATTCCCCCCCCCCCAATTAGCTAGTTCAGAGATGGGATGAGACAGCAGCAGAGCCGAGACTACAACTCAGGCATCAACTCTACCCAAGCCTACATTCATTTCAGTAGGCTCTGCCATCTTCCAAAGACTTTTGGGCATTAGGCGAACACTTGTGTTCCAGTCTTGACTTCTGCAGTCTATTGCAACTGGTGAGCAAGTCACATCTTGCTACCATTGTCAAACCAGCTCCCGCCCCTTTTCTATTTCCCCTCATTTATGGTCTTCTGGGTGCAGCTGCTCGCCTACAACAAATAAATATCCTTAAAGTGACAAACACGTAAAGACCTTCATATACCATGCTACTGCGTATCAGATGCACAATGAATACATTATAGATCAAGAAACATGATCACGCAATCTCTATTGTTTTCATCTGCACATGTGATATAGTTCAGTGGCTTGCAGTGTATTTGGCAGTAGTGTGATTAGCTCCTGGGTTCAAAAGCAGTGTTTTAAATTGGATCCCTCCTGTGAGCATTGGTGACTCTCCTAGCATTCCCAGATTGCCTAATCTTGAGTGTCTGTCAAATGTGGTCTTCCCCTTTTTGTGACATTGGTGTCACTGTGATATTGTATCATTGTGTTGTCCTGTTGTTTCATCCTGTTATAAGGCAGCATAACAATATGAAGATATAATGTGATCAGATTATGAATCGTACCACAGTGCCACAATACATATTGGCCTGTATGGGACAGATTTGCAAAAGAATTCAGCACACTGGGAGATGAGCACTTTTGAAAATCTAGTCCAAGCTCTGGCTGTTAAGCTCTTGCAATTCTAGCCCTGAGCTTGCTGGAAAATCTGGCTCTTTAATTGCAGCCATGTAGGGCGTGTGCCAGACCCATGAGAAATCTTGGGAATTTCAGGATGGGTAGATAAATTTCCCCAGTTATTGGGGAAGCCCTCGGACACAGGCCTTAAGGGTTCATAAAGCCAACATTGGAGTTACCCGTTCTATTATAAAGATAAAAACAGAAGCAAAGAAAAGCAGATGGGTTCTGAAAGCAGCTCAGGCTGCATTAACACAAACTTGTAAGAGATTTCAAGCCAGCCAGCTTTCCCACTGATTTTATTTTAGAGCCTAGCACACTGGCACTAAACACATCGCAAACCAAAATCCCTACTGAAGTTTGAGTTTGAGGGCCATTTAACACTACAAAATTCCCCCTTGTATAACAATTATGGAAACACACATACTAATTGACATTGTGGTCCAACACTGTGACTACATGAATAGTATTCAATAGCCCTCATAATTTCTCATGTTATTGCTTCTGGTGGCGTTGTCTAGTGGTTGCATACACTTGCAAAGCATACACAGTACTGGCTCTAAACCATTTAAAAGCTACTTTTCCATGCCCTCCAAGGTAACTTTGGGTTTATTTATCTAGGCACATTCCTCTGTCTCTTTTTTTATATTTAAAAAAAGGAGCAAACTGATTTGTCTCCTTCTCGTTGAAATGTAGGCATGCAGTCATTTACCAAAAAGAGAGCAGAAATTTCTACTCCAGCCCCCTTTGGGGCAGATCCTCAGCTGGTGCAAAAATCATAGCTCCATTGATGTGAACACAATTATGGCAATTTACACCACATGAGAATCTGCCCCCTTGTGCACTGCATTTAGGATAAGTTAACCCTTTACTGTGGAGTCCTTTTTGGGGTTTCACAGGAAAAAGGAATTTTCTATTCCAGGTCATCCTTTGTATACTGATCAGCTTTAATGATCCTATGGTAATTTTTTTAGCACATGGATTTTATCTGGGATAGTTTTATGTCTGATGGGGAATGTGTATTTTAATTCTATGTAATCTAAACAAGTTTTTTTTTTCATAAATCTAATCTCTCTCTCTTTCTAACTCATCATCATGGTACTGGATTCCATATTAGCCCCTGCATGTGGGCAAGGGGAAGGATAGCAGAGGAGGACATTATTCTTAACTTGTTTTCCAATCCTAAAGAGAGGAATTTTATTTTAAAATCAATCTAATCTATCTATCTATTTATCTATCTAATGTCCTTCATTGGAGTACATTGCTTCCAGTAGAAAATGCCATATAGTGTTTGTGACTGTTTAGAGTAAATCTAGTTAGAGCAAGACAATTCTTAATATGCAAATTATATTGGTTTTTAAAGTTATAGTACTCTAGCTGGACTGAGACCGCTTCCTTTTTTTTTAAACCATTAATCTTACTTTTGGCTCTCTTTGCTACAGTGAGCTTTTATCATGGTGGAGAAAAACCCTGTATTAGATTCTAACGTTTTATGACTTGTCAAATATATGACATTAGCCACCTGACTGAGAAGTAAAAACCTTTGTGGTGTCACATAACAGGTTAGAATGGGCTGGTAAGCCCTTGTGAAATAAACAAGGTAAAAAAAAAAGAAAGAAATCCCTCCAAAATGTATATTTCCACTAGTGGATATATCCCCTCCCCACTTGTTAGACCAGTGAGAGCACATTTTAATTATATATATATAAAGTCTTCCAAAATCAGAAAGGTCTCAGATTTAATTGGAATGGAAAATACTAACTAATTGGCATCCAAATTTGATTTGCTGTAGAAACCTCATATTTGTTTGAAACACAACACTGTGTCTTGGAACACAAGCCCAGTCCTTCAAAAATCATACACGAGAACCATGGAAGAATCAATTAAAGTTGATTTGGCAGATCTGCTTTTGACAAATATAAAGAAAATCTCTGATTAGGCTAAGAAGAAAAGAATCCCTCTTTCGCGCTCTCTCTATTCTCTCCCTCTTTAAAGGCAGTAGATGTCAGAAGGGGGTGGGTAGTGATATGCAAAACACGGCCTCCATAACCAAAGTAGCCTGCAAAATTAGGTGTCAGCATGCAAAGCTTATTGATGTATGAATGCGGAAAATGAAAGCCGGCAGTAGACAGACGGGGCTAAAGGTGAGACAGCCACAGCGAGAGCAGCTGTACATCTACGTCAAGGTGTTGCTATATGAGCCTGCTTTTTTCTGGAGGGCCACAGCCTAACAAGCTATGCCTGGCCATAAAATGATGAAACAATACAATGTAGGCACACGCTGTGTGAATACCAAATAAATTGACTTGTCCCCCCTCCTTCAGAGTAAGCCTGTGTATTCATTAATAAATTCATATTCTGAGTTTTCAATAAAAGAAGAAAATGCAGTGTAAACTGGAGTTACTTAGTGACACCCAGCTCATTGCTTTTTATTGTTGCTTGCAGCTACGAAGCCTTCACTGTGCACTAGTAGAATTTATTACTGTCTTTGTGGCAAGTTGGCGAAGTGAGCCTTTTGAAGAAAATTGACCCACACTTCATGAATATGATGAAAAATGCCAATAACACTACAAAGACAAAGCTCTTGACATTAGTGTGCAAAGAACTAAGAGGCAGTAATGAAAGTATTGCAATTACAAATCATTATATATCCTTCCCAACCAATGGGTGCTGAGCATTTTCAGACCATTCTGAAGTCCTCTTATCTGGTCAGGCATACTGTCTTGCACTGTGGTGGGAAATGGAGTGTGCTATTCCACTACCTCCCTTTTTTTGGAGGGGGAAAAAAGAAAAGCAGGCTAAGGACTTGATTGGGCAAGGATCACCCTCAACTGCCCTTTACGGGCGGTGAGGTTTCTCAGAGGGAAAAAACAATTTTGTTGCTAAGGAACAGGACTGGGGCTCAGGAGATCTGGGTTCCCACAGACTTCCTATGTGACCTTGAGTAGAGGTCACTTCATCACTCTGTGCCTCTGTTTCCCCATCTGTAAAATGGGGGTAATAATGCTGCCTTTGTCTGTCCGGTCTATTTAAATTGTAAGTTCCTCATAGCAGTGACTGTCTCTCACTATGTGTTTGTACATTGGCTTACACAATGGAGTCCTTATCTCAGTTGGCACTACTATAATGTGAAAAATAATCATAATAAATAGTAATCAGCACATTTCAGGAAGCATTTTTTTGGGCCAACATCTGTCTGCTAAGAGAAAACAAGAAGCACCAGGACGTGCAGAAACTCTCAACTAAATGATTTTTCTGATCACTTATAGCCATACCAAATAGAGGAGAATATCAAGAGGAAAAAGGGTATGTTTCTCTTCCCAACAGTTGATGGCAAAGCACAACTAGGAGGACAAAGAACACAAAATGTGAGACAATCTGGGCTGTACAAATATTAAAGACAGTGCGAAAAGGTACTTAGCCCCATATTGAACATTTGTCACCTTTTGAACTTGTTACTCGGCAATCAAGTTTTACCTGTCACAAAGACAAACTGGAAATGCTACGCCCTTAGTCTGTGTGGCTATTGAGCGTTCTGTTCTCATGTTTATTTTAGGAGGTGCTCAAGTTTAAAAAAAAAGCAGTGACTTATAATAAATTAAACCCAGTCATGGGTATATCTTATCATATCAGAATACTGGTGCCACAATAGATCAAATTAGCTTTGCAGTTCTCATGCCTACCATAGACCTCTTAGGAGCCGATTCTTATAAATTAATTCAAACCATGACTGCTATTTCTTGTGGTCTCAGCCTTTTGAGAATGGTATTTGCTAAGATCTTCAATTTGCTCACCATCATAGTCTGTTGTAGGGGCACAGACTTGTACCACTGTGATATGTGATATAAGACATGTAGGAGGAGCAGTGGGCCTGTTCTGTCCCCGGACCCATAAGGACAGATGAACAAATTGATGATTGAAGTTTTTTACAATTAGCTCCAAGACATCATCAATAAGGTACACAAGAAAGATATCCTGATTGTACAAGGAGATTGGAATGCTAAAGTGTGTACTGATACACAGGAAGATTGGTGAGATTATTGTGGCCCTTTCTGTAATGCGGTAACCAATGAGTGAGGATGGAGTTTGCCAGCTATAACAATCTGGTTCTTGCAAACACATTAGGAGCATATAAAGTATCCAGATGATCAACATGGCACACACCTAATGGTGTACATCACAGCCTGATCAACTACATCATGGTGCAAAACCAATTTCATTCTGGGATTAACAGAGCTAAAACAAGGAGCTTCCCCAGTGCTGATATTGGAAATGATCATGACCTTGTGACGCTAAATTTTTGGCTGCAGCTAAGGAAAATCATCAGGCCAAAGTTCACCAGAACGAAGTTTGACTTAGAAAGACTCAGAGATGGAAACATTGCAGAGTCATTCCAAGCAACGATCAGGGGAGAATTTGCCCTGCTGCTTGCTCTAGAGGAAGACCTAGAAACAATGACCAACAATTTCAATGCTGTAATGAATGAGGCAACAATGGACATCCCTGGGAAACTCACAAGAAGACAAAACCACTGGTCACAAATGAAATACTACAAATCTGTGACATCAGAAGAGAACTTAAAAGAGACAAGAACGGTACTGAGGGAGCTGATAAATACAGAGCAATTGGCAGAAAGATGAAGAAAGGAATGAAGGTGGCCAAGGAGATACGGATTGAAAAACAATGGTCTAAAATTGAAGAGTGTATCAATAATAAAAATAGCTAATGAGCCTTCCAGGTTGTAAAAGATCTGACGAAGGAAAGATGGACCAAAGCTAACGCAATTCAAGACAAAGAAGGGAACAGTCTTACAGAAGAAAGGGATATCATCAATAGGTGGACAAACTAGTGCTCTGATCTATATAACCACCAGCCAAATGGAGATACTAGTGTCTTAGACAACCCAGATTCAACAGAGGAGGATGACTTTCTGATACTACATGAAGAAGTGGAGACAATCACTGAAGTGAAATCACTCAAGAACGGAAAGGCTACAGGTATTGACAACGTCCCAGCCGAATTGATGAAATTCAGAGGAGAAATAGTAATAGATGTACTCAGCAAGATCTGTAACAAGATTTGGCAGACTGGTGAATGGCCCTCCATGTGGACACATTCACCAGTCATCACTCTGCCAAAGAAAGGCAACTTGCAATTGTGTCAAAATTACTGGACTATAAGTTTAATTAGCCATCCCAGCAAAGTGATGTTGAAAGTCATATTGAACAGATTGAAGCCACAAGCAGACAATATCATCGCTGAAGAACAGGCTGGCTTTCATGCTGGAAGAAGTACCACAGAACAGATTTTCAACCTTCGTATTCTATGTGAGAAGTACTTACAATACCAGCAGGACATCTACCATGTCTTTGTTGACTTCAAGATGGCGTTTGACAGAGTATGGCATGAAGCTCTCTGGGCAGCCATGAAGAAGTACAAAGTTGGTCATAAGCTTATTCTTACCATTAAACAACTGTATGCCAAGGCCAGCAGTGCGTTTCTCGTCAATGGCACAATAGGAGAGTGGTTTGCACCACTGTTGGAGTCCGGCAAGGCTGACTTCTTTCACCCACACTGTTCAATGTCTACTTGGAGCGAATAATAACTGATGCCCTAGAAAATCACATATGCACAGTCAGCATGGGGGGCAAACAATCTCAAATCTTCGGTTCGCTGATGACATTGGTGGCCTGGCAGGCAGCTAAGATGAACTTGCCAACTTTGTGAAACGATTGGATGAAACCTCCGCAAAATATGGCATGGAAATCAGTGCAGAGAAAACCAAGCTGTTGACAAACAAACGTGATAGGATCAGCTCACTTACCACTGTGAGTGGACAAGAGCTGGAGACAGTGAAACAGTTCAAGTATTTGCGGGCAATCATCACCTATGAAGGATTCAAGGCAGAAATTTGGGCAAGAACTGCGCAAACAACAGCATCAGTGGCAAAGCTAAAGCCAATTTGGAGGAATAAGAATATCTCTCTGGAATCCAAACTGAAACTGCTGCACGCATTGGTCATCTCCATTTTTCTGTGAGCGTGCGAGCCATGGACCCTTACGGCAGAACTTGAACGGAAAATAAAGGTAGTAGAGATGCGATGCTTTCGTAAAATCCTGGGCATCTCCTACTTCGACCATGTCACTAATGAAGAGATACGCAACATCATCACCCAATGCACTGGGTCATATGAAGACCTCCTGACAACCATGAAGAAGCACAAGATGAAGTGGTACAGCCATGTAACAAGATCATCTGGCCTATCCAAAGATCATCCTTCAAGGGACAGTACAGGGGAAGAGAATAAGAGGTAGACAGAAAAAAAGATGGATTGACAACATAAAAGAGTGGACAGGAATGGACTTCACAGAGACTCAAGCACTGACACACAATCGTCAGGGGTGGAGACAATTGGTTGATTGCTCGTCAATGATGGTGCCCCAGTAACCAATGCGGTTATGGGAGCGATGATGATGATGATAATTTGCTAAGATAATCAAGAAGCAAAGGACAGGGGTCCTGCACCATGCTTTGAATGGAAGGACACCATTTCTGGTTCTCCCTTTGGAACAGTGCTGCTGATCTGACACCCACTGAACTGCATCACCAATGAATTCAGACTGCCCTGCACAGTGAGGGCAGGTCTATACTACCACTTAAGTCGATGTATCTTATATCACACAGTGGACTGAAAAAGACACCCCCCTGAGCGACACAAGTTACATCGACTTAAGTGCTGTCCACACCGGCACTATGTCAGCAGGAGAGCCTCTCCCGTCGACATAGCTTCTGTCTCTCATTGAGATGGAGTAATTATGCTGATGGGAGAGCACTCTCCTGTTGGCATAGCTCGTCTTCACCACACGTGCTATGGCGACACAGCTGCATCGATGTAGCGCTGTAGTGTAGAGTTGCCCTGGGTGTTGCACAAGGCCATGGTTTTAGGGCTAGATTAAGACAATCTAGGATCTTAGACACACAGTTCCCTTTTGGCCCTGATCCAAGCCATGGCTCCACTCCTGCTCTGAGTGTCACAGAGTGCTCAGACAAGAGCCGAAGGCTGAGCTGGTGGGAGTCTTACCACCAATCCTCCTTGGGCAGACCAGGGCCTCTCTTGAGCACAACTATCTGTCTCTAGGTGAGTTAGGATGTACCCCCGAGGAGTGAGGACTCAGTCTCCACCCACTGGAGCTGAGGACTCAGTAGTGTTGCCAATAGCCCCAAGCATCCAAAAAATCATGAGGTGGGCTATAAAATCTTGAGATTAAAAGTATAGTGACTTATTTTCATTTGGCTTCTAGAGTTTGAGTCTTTAGGTCACCCTCATTTTCCGGATGTTCTCTGCAACAACGAGGGCTAGAAACTCCCATTTGATTTTAAACGAAAGCTGAGATTCTCACCTACTCTCCTACAACCCCAGGAACTGGAGCTTTAAGAAAAATTACCAAATATCACAAGATTCATGGTGGTAGGAATTGACAAGACAGTCTACGTGTGAACAGGTCCTTCCAACACCACCCTAGCAAAGCCACAATGCTGAAACAATGGTGAGGATTCCCTGCACACAGAGCTCTCAGCCATGGTGGTGTTGGTGAAGGCCCACAAGGCAATAGATATTGGAGTTCATGACCAGCTAAGCCGAAAATATTTGGACTATGTTTTCAAGGTTTGCATCACAACCGAAAAGGATTGCAACATCTTCTTCTGAATGAAAGCTGATGTCATCACAAGACTTCAGGAACTGGGACTCTAGGTATGTGACTATGGAGCCCATGCTTTAATCTGGCCCTGTGCTTCAACACTTTAAGGAATCTTGGGTGCCTTTTGGCTAGTGAGGAGAAAGTGGCAGATTAATCTATGTATTCCAGTTTTACAGATGGGGAACTGAGACAGAGAGGCTAGGTGATTTGCCTAAGGACATCCAGGAAGTCTGTGGCAAAGTAGGAAATTGACCTTGCATCTCCTGAGTCCCAGGCTAGACCAATGCCTGTAGAACTGCCCCATCCTTCCTCTCCAAGGATTTAGATGTATCCTCAACTACATGTATTATTTGTATAATATTGCTTGCTGAACAAACATGAAATGGCATCACTTCTGGCCATGAGAGGAGGCCAAGGCAGAGGAGTAACTCCAGATGGTCAAACCAGTGGCATGGGCCAAGATGGTTAAATCAGTCCATTGAAACTTCGTCTTCTGTGTTAGTATTAAGGTGAAGCTACAGAAGTGACCGTGTGCCTCAGGACTGAAGGGAATGTGTTCTAATATTGTTTTAAATGTTTTGTACTTAATTAAAGGTTTACAAAAAATTGTCAGGAGAAAAGCAAAACATGTAAAGAAGCATCCAAGCAGCAGTATACTGTACAATGCATAAAGAAATCTCGAGATGGCACAGGCTGTTTATGCACAGCCATCCACACTTTGAAAGCCACCCAAACATGAGAAGTCATTGCATGTGCTTTTCAGCTTTTGAAAACAATCCTGATGGATCTTCACTCCAAAGAGCTGAGAGAGGAAAACAGGAGACTGAATCAATGATGCAGCTACTTAAGTGTGGGAGGGTTAACAGAACAAACAAGAAAAGAGAGAGAGAGAGAGCAGACCATCCAGTTATAAAAAGGAGAGCTGGTCAAATACCAGAAGAAAGATTAATTGAGGGTTTGATTGAATCTTTAGGTTCAGACCTGAGTGAGGGCAGCACAGCTGTACTGGCTCGGGTGCACCCCACTCTGACTCAGAGTCTCAGTTCCTCCCCTTGCTCCCAGTTATTGCAACATTTGAAAGGGAGAGGTTTATTTCTACTGCCACATCTCCACTGATGGGACGAATAGTCTGCCGATCCCTACGCCCTGCCCACTTCTCTCACACAATTTGGAGAGGAGGGAGAATACTTTGTGGTAGACTGTACCCAAGATCCAGGTATACTGAAGCAGTGGACATGAGTGGGGCATACTCCTCCTTATTCCCCTACTCAGCTGAGTAAGACATAGGTACAATTTAACCCTGACTAAGCTGTTTGGTGGACAAAAGAAAAATCTGTCAAATAATGTATTGGACTAGCTCTACTGAAAAGGCTGAAAGAGAGAGTGAAAACACAAAGCAAAGAGGGAAACATAATTTTGTTCCATAGTCTCCTGGGTGCCCCACCTCAAAAAAGATATTGTAGAATTGGAAAAGGTACAGAGGGGGCAACAAAAATGATTGAGAGTATGGAACAGCTTTCATACGAGGAGAGAATAAAAGGACTGGGATTTTTCAGCTTCAAAAAGAGACGACGAAAGGGGGATATGAGAGAGGTCTCTAAAATCATGAATGGTGTGGACAAAGGGAATAAGGAAGTGTTATTTACCCCTTCACATAATACAAGAACTAGGGGTCATCCAATTAAATTAATAGGCAGCAGGTTTAAAACAAATATAAGGAAGTACTTCACACAGTGCACAGTCAACCTGTGAAACTCGTTGCCAGGGGATGCTGTGAAGGCCAAAACTATAATGGAGTTAAAAAAAAATTAGGTAACTCTATGGAGCATAGGTCCATCAATGGCTATTAGCCAAGATGGTCAGGGATGCAACATCATGCTCTGGGCATCCCTAGCCTCGGTTTTGCCAGAAGCTGGGAGTGGATGACAGGGGATGGATCACTCTCTGATTGCCTGGTCTGTTCATTCCCTCTGGGGCACCTGTCATTGGCCATTGTCAGAAGACAGGATACTGGACTAGATGGATCATTGGTCTGACACAGGATGGCCATTCTTATGCTCTTATATTCTAGTCTTAGTTCATTCCTTGTTTATATGATAGTCACTCGCATGTCTCCGAATTTCCTTTTGAAGGCATTTTATAACCCATGTCTCAGTCCAGCGAGGTATGTCATGAATTAAATGAATATATTTATTCCATATATTCCATATGAAACAAGCATCATTGCCCAACTTTCAAATTTGGGCGCATAGTTAGGATTCTGCATTTGGACACTCAGATCAGCACTAAAGTGCCCAAATACCCAGATGAGCTGCCTACCCAAATGAAAAAAATAACCTCCATGTGTAATTCTGAAAAATGTGACTCTTTTTGTGTATGTGAAAAAAAGTCAGATAATTGACACAGAGCCCTACTGTATGTCTGGCAAACTTAAAAAAATGCTTGAATCTGTCAACCTTCATATAGCTACTAAATAGTGCAATTGCTAAATTGCTAATTACTAAATGGGCAATTGCTCTGAGATGATAGATTATGGTTAATTATACACAGAAGTCCAATTGTGACATTTCTAATCCCATCTTCACTTCATAAACAAGGAAAAATATTTTCATATCTTGACATGTTTAGTATTTTGGGCTGGACCATTTTATCTATCTGGGTCATTCTGTAGCTCCTAGAACTAGATTAGCATGTAACCATGTCTTGTGAAAATCATACATGACATTTCTCTTGCATCTGCATATGGAAAGAAATGGAACTGGGCCTGATAAAAGCCCACTGGAGTCAGTGGAAAAACTCCCATTGACTTCCATAGATTTTGGATCAGCTCCATAAACTGTTCTCTTAGATTGCCTATGAATTGATGATGTGCTCAGCATGTGACTGAAAATGTTATCAATAATGAGATTTTTGCATTACAGGTAACCACTGGCTCCTTTGTGTTTGACTTGTCAGTTCTTCCAGACATGAACCATTCCTGATGTGTCATCTTAAAAATGCAGTTAAGCAAGTGAATGCAGATTTCTAAGAAACTGGAAAAGTACAAGATTATCTATATTTATCCCACAAGTTTTTCAAAACTGTGAATATTCATGGTGCATATTCTAGTAAACAATAGATAGCATTCTAAAGTAAGGCTTACTGTATTTAGTGGGCACTGAAACTCCCTTCCAGAGTTATTTTTGCTCTTATAAGTTATAGAGAAAGGGCTTCCATTGTATGTTACAGGTGAAGGAGATCTGGACTGTATTTCCCCCTCTATAGCTCTGTAAATATTGAAATTAAAGAGATTATAGAAAGGTAGAACCAAGAAGATTTCAAACAATTTTATTCAATGCCAGTTGTTTAAAGAAAAGATACTACAAATGAATAAAGAGGGTTAAAATTAAAAGCTGTTTCTAAAGACTGCAATAACAATACAATAAACTAGTGGTAGCCATAGGCAGAATTTACTGTCCTTGGTCTAGTGAACCAGTATTAACCCTTCGAATGTGCCAGATGGTTCTGTATATGTGTAAAGTGTCACTTTATGCGCCTATCTATGGATGTATGGTTCCTGTCAGATTGCTCAATTAATTATAATTGTCGTGCCTTTAAAGGCATGGCCCTGGGCTTACTAGGGGGTGTGGCACTCAAGGGGTTTTATTTCAAGCCATATCCTACTGACTTCAAGTCAGTCAATGGATTTTACTCATCGATATTTAATTACATGAGTGTATTTCTTCATTTTTGTAGCTCATTTCTCTGTACAGCCAGACAGGTGCATTGTCTTTATGGTATGCATTGGCAACAATGAAGGTAATGCATGTCTAAATGTTAGCATCTAGGAAATAGCTTGGTACACCACAAAAATTTCAGCACACATGACATGTATTTGAAAAATGGGCAGAGCAGACTCCTTGTTCTGAATACAAAAAGTAATGACGGGAGTCTTCCTGGGAATTCATTACCTTACAGGTATTCATCGGCTTAGAAGCAGCTTTCACCAAGGCCATAATACACAGGAGTAAATTGGTTTTATAGCATAGCAGTAGGAGCGACATCTGAGTCTCTTCCTTCTGATACATATTTTGTACTATTGGTACCTTGGCACAATTTTGGGCTCTGGATCAAGAACCACATCCTGGTTTTAAAAATTGATGATGAGGAAAACTAATTTTAAAACATTAGGCTATCCTTCTGCTATGAGCTACTTTTTCCAGTGAAAAGAATATATCACAGTATTTCAATTACTGTTTTAGGGCTGTGTGAGAGGAGTGTAGTATGGTTAGATTATGGGACTAGGAGCCAGGAATTTACCAGTGTTAATTCTGTCTCTGAAACTGACTCTGTCTGTGGCCTTGGCTGGTCATTTAACTTATCTGTGTCTGTTACCACATGAGGGGCCTATCATGGCTGGCATGTTGTGAGGATTATCTGGCCTATGTCTGTGATGTACTTCGAAGAGACAAAGCAAAATATATGTGTTAAGAAACAGTATTTTAAACATTAATAAAAAGCATGTGCTAATTTCAAAGGGAGTGGTTGTGGTATCATACCAACCTGACAGGGTAGCTTATGTGACTAGCTGGCCTCCAACCTTGTGGCTAACAATGCAACTAGTGGTCATGTTGTTATATTGTGGTGGGATCTCCAGAGTACAACCTGGAGCTGTGGGACCGCTGTGCCATCTTAACTCTCCAGCCTTGGCTGTCTCCCACTGTGCTACGCTAGTGACAGACAGCAACCCGCTCCAGGCACCGTGATCACTCAGCCATCAGTATGTGGAACCCCACACTCAGCTAGATTGTGGGAATACTTTCTAAGCCACTCATGAATTATACAGAGAGAGGCACCAGCCAGTCACCCCAGGCCCCAGCCTTCCACCCCAGAAATATACCGTCTTACGCTGCTCAAGACTCCCTTGGACAGTGCAAGCTCATTAATTAGTTTACCACCCTGACAAAGGGCAGTGGACATGCAACAGCCCTTGTAAACCTGAGCTCAGATTCCCCAAGCACTTCAACCAAAACCACACTGTTTTAGGTAAAATATAAAACAGATTTATTAACTACAGAAATATAGATTTTAAGTGATTATAAGTAGCAGGCAGAGAGATCACAAGTTGGCTACATAAGAAATAAAAATAAATTTTCAGTCTAAATTCTAACTTCAACAGACTAAGCAAGATTTACATTTCCATTCTGCATTTGCATCAGATTTGCTTTTCTCACCCTAACAGATGTTGCTGGCAGCTCACAGTCCTTACAGACTGTATTCCCTTTCACCCTGGGATGAATCTCAGTTCAAATTCTGTCTTCCAGATGATTTTCAAGGTGTTGAGATAGGGGAGGAGAGAGGCCCATTGGTGATGTCACTGTCCTTCTTTTATACTTTTCTCCAGTTGCTAGAACAATTCTCACTGTGTCACATGAGTTAGGCTACCTCCATCATGTACATGCCCTCTGAGGATTCTCTAGGATGGCCCTTAATGGGCCGCCATCATGTCTGGCTGGTCCTGATGTAAATCTGTCTCACTAGGTGCTCCTTTGTTGCGACTAAAAGGCTGGCTGTGGGCACCTCACAACCTCACAACATATTTCAGTAACACACACATACCAATATTTCATAACTTCAGATTCAATAGTAAAACACACAATTTAACAGGGTAGTAATGTTCAACAGATCATGATTTCTCAAATGATACCTTACAAGGCATACTTTGTACAAAACATACCATAATCATAACACAGTGGTGAATATGGGGATTCCAGGGTGCTATTTTGAGGTACAGTGTGTCACATATACTCTGTTCATTCATCAGAATCTACACTAACAGAACATTAAAGTTATGACAACTAAATGCCAGCCAGTTTGCCAGTCAGAGGCAAACTGAAACTACTGGAAAACACAGAGATCCCATGTGATGGAAGAAGCAGCTTCTGTAGTTAAATTTTTCTAGTGCTAGTTAGTCCATAGAACTTGCTCTGTTGTTGGTAGATATTCAGGCAATAAAATGCACAGACAACTTATGGATGCAGAGTAAAATCCTGGCATCAGGATGGAAGTTTTGCCAATAGCTTGAATGGAGCCAGGATTTCACACACAGTAAATAAGTACTCCTATATTCAATGGAAACCACCACAATTTTCTGATATACTTTGGCAGGCTATAGGAGCAGGTGACTTATTGAGACATGGAGTCCTACATGGACCACTGGTTTACTCCATCCAATGACAATAATTATTCTAGTTAGCATCTGCTGGCTATTCGGTTGGTCTTATTCCACAGGGCCTCCCATCACAATTATAGCTGATCTGAAGTTTTCAGTCCCAGCAGAAAGGCCTGAGATTAAATGGATCTCTCTCTACTGCCCTTAGGGTCCTGCACTTAGGACGGAAGAACCCAATGCACAGCTACAGACTAGGGACTGAATGGCTAGGCAGCAGTTCTGCGGAAAAGGACCTAGGGGTGACAGTGGACGAGAAGCTGGATATGAGTCAGCAGTGTGCCCTTGTTGCCAAGAAGGCCAATGGCATTTTGGGATGTATAAGTAGGGGCATAGCGAGCAGATCGAGGGACGTGATCGTTCCCCTCTATTCGACATTAGTGAGGCCTCATCTGGAGTACTGTGTCCAGTTTTGGGCCCCACACTTCAAGAAGGATGTGGATAAATTGGAGAGAGTCCAGCGAAGGGCAACAAAAATGATTAGGGGTCTGGAACACATGACTTATGAGGAGAGGCTGAGGGAGCTGGGATAGTTTAGCCTGCAGAAGAGAAGAATGAGGGGGGATTTGATAGCTGCTTTCAACTACCTGAAAGGGGGTTCCAAAGAGGATGGCTCTAGACTGTTCTCAATGGTATCAGATGACAGAACGAGGAGTAATGGTCTCAAGTTGCAGTGGGGGAGGTTTAGATTGGATATTAGGAAAAACTTTTTCACTAAGAGGGTGGTGAAACACTGGAATGCGTTACCTAGGGAGGTGGTAGAATCTCCTTGCTTAGAAGTTTTTAAGGTCAGGCTTGACAAAGCCCTGGCTGGGATGATTTAACTGGGAATTGGTCCTGCTTCGAGCAGGGGGTTGGACTAGATGACCTTCAGGGGTCCCTTCCAACCCTTGTATTCTGTGATTCTGTGATTCTATGATTCTATGATTCTATGATTCTGTGATTCTATGATTCTGTGATTCTATGATTCTGTGATTCTGTGCCCTTTCTGTAGGATATGGAAACACCACTCACTTTCAGAAGTGGGCAGATCTGAAATACATTGGTACAGAAGCTTGTGGAGTCACAGCTCAACATGCTGTACCTTCTTGGTACAAGCCTAAACTACTCTATGTGTGATTCACCACTAACACCCTATGAAAAACAAAAATGTGACAAGGCAAGGAGTAAAACCAACATTGACTACAATGAACAGGCTGACAGACTCACTTAGAAACTAGTTACAGGAGCTCAATGCAGTGACCGTGATTATTAAAACAATATGCCATTGCCGACCTAGCAGAGGAAATTGCTAGGGATCCAATGTTCTGCTACTGCTCAGAAATGTGTAGGAGAGAACAACATGTAAGAATCCAGAATCCACAATTAAATGTGGCTGTTGGATCACTTCCCCCTGATTCCCCCTCCCTCAATCAAGCCATGCGCAAAGGCTGGGGATTACAGTATCTCCTGAGCCATACCCAAATGGGCCAATTGTTTTCCCTTCCAACCCCTCCCCCACACCTAAGCATCTGTGACACCCAGTCATGCTGCCTCAAGCTGCTAGGTTGCCCTCTGGGAGTCCTCCAATGAGGATCACTGAGTAAAGAGCGGTAGCCAATTTAGCCATATTTATACATGGGCTTAGGTCTGCATGGAAGACTGACCACTCCCTCAGACCACCTACATTTTCTACACAGATCAACCTGCAGCTTCTCTGGGGATGGGGTGGGGATGAGAAGGGCAGGTGTCTTTGCTTTCTACTGGAGCCCTGTGGCTTTCCCACAGACTCTTCTCCTCTCCACACTGCAGCAGAGGAGGGGAGACTCCAGTTTAAGAAAAATCTGTGAGAAACAGAAAGGAAGACTCAAAGCAGAGTATGGCGTTTGGGGAATATATTTTGATCCTGTGACAGGCAAAAATGTTTCCTCGAAAAGGACAGTTAACCAGTGTGTGTTTCCAGCACTGGTTATTTAGGAGTGACATGTGGTTTTGAGGGACATGCTGAAGCAAAGTGGAAGTTGTACAGCTGGTGATGGAGTATGTGATATTAAGGATGGTTTGGTGAGAGAGGAAAACATCTGGGTTAAGAAACAAACGGGACTAGAGGATGCTATGGGGGTTGTAAGGAGGTAGAAGGAAAATGGGAAGGATGTGTGGCTAGCAGGAAATAAAATAACCAGAAAAAAACTATGGTAGAATTACAACATCTGGGTTAGTTACAAGGACATTTTGAGATTACTCTGAATTCAGCTCTTTTCTGCCTAGGTGTTGCTTAGCATGTATGGGACTGTTCCAAACCTCTAGCCTGGTTGGTTCTTACTGACTCCATCAATTATAATACTATATAAAACATGACCAAGAGTGGACCTAATGCTAGAGGACAAAACATAGTTTTGTATCTGAATGGGATCACTAGAGTATAACCTAGTCAAATAACCACAATGTATAGTTAACACAGAGACAATGAGTGGAAGCAAACTTGGCAGATAGATATTGTACAATATTTTGTGCCAAATGGAGGCTGCTGGAGAGAGAAGTACTCTGGGAGGAGGAAGCTCACAGTGTGAGTGGCAGTGACTCGTAGGCATTATGCTTGCGAAAGCCGGGAAGGGACATAATGCTACTCAGCAGCTTGAGGAGGGCACATTCACCACTGTTCTTTTCTGTATCTTTTGAATAGGTGTAGCATGCGCTCTGTCAGGATGGTGCCATGGCCACGTCTTTCTCCCCTGGCCAGGGACGACAAGATGGGAAGAAAGGGGAGACAATTTTAATGGGCCCCAATCTCTACCCCCCCCCCCAAATGTCTGTAACTGGGATGAAATCGGGGTGACGTGGGTGGAGCCCCAGTGAACATGATGTACCAGGGTGCCATATTTCTCTCGACAGGCCTGCCCCCAGCCAGACTTGCCTCTCAGGGATTAGCACAGGGTGAGTTGGCCCCTTAAGGGAAGTTTCGCCCAGTCTCACCTATACCTGTTGTACCTCCCAGTGCAGGTGACTACGAACCAGGCCTGCTGGGAGCCGTAAGAGCGCTCTGTGTTCAGGCTGGGAGAGCTGGCAGGAAAATCAGTGGGAGAGTCTCTCCAGGAGCTGAGGTAGTGGCTGTGTCTCCATGCTGGGAAGAAGTATGCTCCTATTGCTGGGAAGTTTTGTACCCCTGCAGTTAGGGAGTGTGCAGAGCCAAATGATGGCTGTCTTTTGTGTGGCAGCACTAGGGTGGGTGGTTGAAGTGGAGAGGGTACTTCTGTTCCCGGGTAGCTGGTAGCTATAACTGAACCCTTTATGACTTTTTAGACCCTCTTACCCCCAGGATTAGAGGGTGCTGGGAGCAGAGCTGGTTGGAAATTTTCTGACAAAACAGAGTTACATTGGAAAATGCTGATTCATTGAACCTGAAATGGTTCATAAAACCATTTCGGGTTCAATGAACTTTTTTTGACTCACAGGCAGGAGTTCAATGAAAATCTACCTGGTTTCTGGTGGGCTGCTGGGAATCCCATGGCTCTGGAGTAGTCCCATTATGGCGACTGCCCTGGGGTCAGGGACCCTGGGGCTTCCAGGGTTTGTGGCTCTGGGGCAGACACGCCATGCCAGGGTTACCCTGCCATTGAGCTGGGAGCTTGGGACACCCAGATGGAGCTGAAACTCTCAGTCTAGGCTCCTGGCTCTGGAGCAGGGAGCCTAGAAGGCGGGAGGGCTCTCAGGAGGTTCAATTCTAGCCAAAGCTGAGCTCCTGACTTCACTTAGAGCTGTTGCTCTCGGTCCTCCAGACTCCATGCCATAGAGCTAGGAAGTCCCGGGATAGGTTCCTGAGGTCTGTGGCTCTCCATGTGGACTGCCCTGAACTGAAAACCCCAAGGCTTTCAGACTCCTGGGACAGCTGGCTCCCCATGCTGCCTGATTTCCAAGCAAGAATTAGGTCAATTCAGTCAGCATCCAGTATTTCCAAAACAATTTTTTTTTTTTGCTTTTGGGGAAATTTTGAAAAAATCGGTTTTGTTGTGAATTGGAACTAACCCAAATTTCTAAATATCCTATTTTTCCATGACCCAGAAATCCTGAGTTTCAGCCACTTCTAGTGGGGAATGCTGCAGACAAAGCTTGCTTAGGCCAAGGGAAGGAGTGAACGGGGTGCCTTGTGTCACTTGCTTGAAAACCCTCTCATAGGAAGAGAGATACAGAGGGAGTCTACCCAGAGTCACATACATTCTGACCACTAGCTCTCCTGTGATGTACAAATTTCATTTAACTGGGAGCTTTTGAGTATAAATGAGAGAAATTATACCCAACAAATAGAATAGTTGTTCCTCTTTTCATAAAGCCCGCTAAAACGTACAAATATGCTGGTGCCACTTTATGTCCCAAACTTTTTATACCTCCCTTCTAGTGATCACCAGTCATTACTCTTCTTCCACCAAACCACAACCTCTCATTATAGATAGATGTGTACCAGGAAAATCGTACACACCATTACTACTATACTCATCTTCACTTGGGAGCAAATCCTTCCCCTACTTCCGTGTCTGTGGAAAGGCTCCTGACCACAGAACATATGTGGTCCACTGTGCAAGGAGGAAGAAGATGGAAAAGCTTAGGGAAGTGGTAAAGGGGATCCACACTGTGTGCAGGTTCTGGGGGTGAGCAAAGGCTGCAGATATTCCAGTAATTCCCCATTCAGCAGAGATATATTAGAGTCATGTTGCCTGCTAGGTGTTAGGCTGGAATAGTCTCTGTGGTGTGGCCTCACCGTCACTTTGCAAGCTTTGAGAGTGGATTCTTCCTCTCGTCTCTTTTGGATGACATCAGCAGTCAGCTGAGATGTTTGGGCACTGTGCTGGGGATTATCTTGATCCTGTAGGGCACAGCTAGAGCAGAACCATCTATTTTCCACAGAACAGTTTATGTACATTATTCTGCCATTCTACAGCAGAAATCATCATCAAATTATAATAAATATGTATAGTGTACTTTTGTGCCAGCTGGAATGATCGGGGTTCATAGTATCTCATCACGCATTGTGTAGTGAAGTTCCCAGATCTGGCTCAATTCTGTGCATGCATGAATCTCTGGGACAGCCCCACAGTGTCTTTCCTGTGTCTTTCCTTTAAATAACCATTCTTGGCACTTCTGTCATTCCAAGAGCTTAAACCAGTTTGTAAGGTCATTACTATCATCTTGATTTTTCAGATGGGGAAACAAGGACACAGAGAAGTCAAGACCAGAATTCTAAAATGTGTGTGCCTAAGTTTATGGTCCCCTTATTAGGCAAATAGGGATTTGGGTGCCTAACTTTAGACACCCCTCTTTGAAAATTTTGACTTGAGTGGCTTGGGCAGAGTCACCCAGGGTCTGCTCCAAAGGTTAGTGAAGTCGATGGAAAAAGTCCCATTGTCTTTAATGGGCTTCAGGTCAGACCCATGTTGAGTCAGCAGCAGAGACAGAAATAGAACCCAGTGCTGCATTCTAACCACTAGAGAGCTAGATCTTGTTTTTGCATAGAGCCATATAAATAAAAATTCAGGTATTTGTGCGACACTTTCTTCATAATGCATGTATACAAATATCTGGGTGCAGCAATGGTTCAGAGGAGCCTGAAAAGACTACTTCAACTGTGATGTTTTCTGGAACCAATCCAGTACTTTCCCTTTGTGGATAAAGGCAGTAAAGTCTGCAGCCAGAAGATCTCTTATGTAGATTTAATCTAGCTGTTTTCCTCCCTGGGGAGTGGAGTTCACAATAGAGAAGTACAAGGCAGCATGTGCCTTGAGTTTTGTAAGCAGAATAGACTAACTTGTACATTCCAGCTTTCCTACAGAATAGGTGAGTAAAGAATAAGTGGCGCTTTTAATATTGACTGTATCCCCATGTTTAAATACTCATATCTAGTTCTATGTTATATTTCTATACATATATATATTAAGTGTTTAGAAATATAACATATATATATAATGTTTATAAACATTGCATTGCATATATACACAGATACTACTGATGATCTTTTTATTCACCTTGTGGCAGAACCATTTAAATGAAAATACGTTACCCATTTTCCTTGCTACTATAAATTCTATGCTATGGGAAAATAGTGAAGTGCAATCACAGTACATCCATAGAGAAATGCCCTGTTGAGAAGAAGAGTATTATACGGGGAACAATTGACAGCCCTTCACTTCAGTGGGTACATTTCTCTGTACAGCTGCATCACCACTAATGATAAATGAGTAATGTTTGATAGCTGGCTCTGTTGCCTGACAGCTACAGTTTTGGCCAGAGGGCCACGACAGGCTTTAGACTTCTGTTCAAAATGAGTTAAACATATTAGGTATTATGAAGGCACAGAAGCCTCAAGAATGAGTGCTGAAATGAGTTATCAAGGTATGCTCCTGGGTACACAACTTGCAAAGCAGATGTCATTCTAATAATGTGTGATATAGAACATGTCTGGCCTAAACCCTGCTGGATGAAATATGAAGCCCCGTTGGTGATATTTAATACCATTTTATGAGGTGCCATCTTATAAAGACAATGCCCGCCTTATGTGGAATGCTTAAGGTATTTTGCCAAAGGCACTGGGAGGTATCTGAACTAAGTAGAATTTTTATTATTTTATAAGCCTTTACTTTGTAATATTTCTGTTTCTACATTATTGTGGTACTAGCTGCACTAGCCCTTTGTCTAGTGAACTTCATGAGTGGTTTACTGATAGACTGACTGATAGCCATTGCTCTCTTTGGATGTAAAGGCCAGTTCCTACCTAAATATATTCTTTAAAAAAATAAAAAGACGCTGACTGCTAGAGGAAAAACAGCTTTTCAAAGGCATTCCTGGAAAAAAAAGGACTGTAACATACAAGTATTTCAAGGTTTTGAAGGGAGCAAAGCCTAGAAATACCATATTTTGTGCATTGTAAATGCAATGTTCTTTTCTTTTTTTCATAGATTCATAGATTCCAAGGCCAGAAAGGACCATAGTGATCATCTGGTCTGACATCCTATACAACACAGGTCATAGAGCTTTCCCAGAATAATTCCTAGAGCATATATCTTTTAGAAAAACATCCAGTCTTGACTTCCTGTTGTAATCTTGACCTTTGGTTAAGATTTTTGAATGACTGTGCAGATATCCCAAGGAAACAAATGTAATTGTTTAATACAAGGGAAGTGGCGAGAGCTCTCTCTCTGTCTTTTTCTTAATTTACATATTTAGGTTTAATGCTATTGTCACACACAAAATTTCATTCTCGTTCAATTCAGGGTGTATTTAAAAATGAATGCAGAGTGTAAGAGAATATTTCAACCCACTTTAGTTACCCCATTCGTGGGGGGTGTAAGGCCCGAGCTAATAGCTGCACCAAGTTAAAGACCTCAGTGAGGGATGTGTTGACCCGGCTGCTGAGTAGTGTAAATTGGCACAGTTCCACAGCTGAGGATCTGGCCCAATATAGCTATAGAATTGTTTATTGTCTCTCTATTCATGTTTTTCCATTTTGCCACTTACCTCCTCTGTCAGGGTGCAAAGTGGCGCTGTAGATACCTAATTGTGGAATAGCTTCCTTATGTGCCAGTTTAGCAATACTTGGTCATTGGGGATTTAATCCTGTGAGGTGTATCTTGCATTTCTTGGGCTGCATGGCTCTCCTCTAGGAAAGGTTCTACTCTGTTCAGTGAAGGTCAGATTTTATATGGTGCTGAGCATCTTCAGTTTCCACTGGGGTTAATGGCAGGAGGAGCTCAACACTTAGCAGGATCAGGCCGATGTGACTGCTTCAGGAGATTCCCCTCTATGGAGTAAATAATGGGTCTAAACAATTCTTCCTTTGCCTGAGCTCTTGGGGGCATCCTTTGTACAATTCCCAGCTCAAAAGGCAGCACTCTAATCCAACTTGTGGCTCTTGCTCTTAACGCTAACGCTGTAGAGTGGCGAGCACCCCATTAACTTTTTTCAGTCTAAGTGATCTCTGAGCTATAGTAGCTAAAGAGTCTACTGATTTGAGGAGCCATTAAGCTAATTTGATAGTAACTTTTTTGCCCTTGAAAAACTCACTATCCCCTCCAAAGGCGTCATCCTCTGAGTCCAAGGTTCACAGATACTCAGATTCATCTTCCCTTATACCATAAACATGCCACGCAGATATAATCCATTTGGAGTCTGGCAAGTGATAACTGTCACAGGCAGAATGGGTATTGAGGGGCCCACAGTTAGACACTAACATCAGCATGGAAGGAGCCTATCCATCCTGCTGAGATGATCTGTCTCTCTCTCTGCCTATGGTTTGTATCACATAAAATAAATTTTCATGCCAGCATAAAACTCAGACCAAATAGTCAGCATGTGCTGCCATAGTTTCAGCCTGTGCTTCCTACTTTTGTTTTTAAATGACTTAAAAGAATAAAAATGTTGAAGACGCAGCTTTTGAAAGAAATTTCTGAAAGTCACTGACGTGGCCATGAAGTACCAGCTTATTGCAAAATATCATAATAAAAGGGGATGTCATGTTGTAAACTGTTTAAGTCAATGTTTTTGTTTATCCCAAAGTGTATTTTGTGCAAAATTAACATTATATTTAGAATTTCTCACCTTTTCTGCCTTGGATTGTGGTTATCATACAATCAGTCTGAACATTTGGGGCACAAATGCAGGGCATACAGCAGGTCAGCCTTAATGACAATATTTATGAAGTGCCTTTCATCCTAAAGCAGTACTAGGCTTTCACAATAAGGCCCTACAGTAGTGCTTGTGATTATATTATGATATTCAGATAGGACTAGATCATGGCTGTTAGCCACAGCCTTGCATTGCATGTAGCGCAGTCCTGCCTGGTCCCAGGAGGGATTATAACTCAGAGGGGCACAATGCTTCCTGCGTGCGTGCCCCCCTCCCCCCGCTAGTGTCTGATGTGGATGCAGGTAATTTGAAACACCTATTTGAGAGTCCCAGCTCATGTGGAGGTGGAAGCAGGAATCCATAATGGAAAGCAACGCGGTAGCAGCCCCTGTGCTCCACTGAGTCCAGAGGACAACAGAGACCCTGTGCCCACTGAGTCCAGAGGCCTTTGTGCAAGCCATGCAGAGGGAAAAGGGTCCTTACATCCTCTCCATCTTCACAGTGGCATAAGGGCCAGCCACATTCCAGCCCATACTGTAGTGTAACATGTCCATCTCCTGTGGCATGGCCTCCCCCACTCCTCTCCCCCAGAGAAAGCTCATAAACTAGTTTGCAAATCTGTTATTTTAGCTGTACAGGTGGCTTGTGTTTATAGTGTTTTTTAACTCAAAGCTCATTTCCTTAAAATCTGTCCTTATGTTCACTAAATTCCACACACTCCCTGTTCCAGGCTTCATGATGATTTTATCTCCCCCCACTTTCCCCTTTTTTGCCTATATTGTTGCAGCAGTCAATGGGAAATACACAGAAACAGGAGATTAAAAATGTAAATTTTATAAACTGAAATCAAAGGTCCTAAATCCTTAGCAAAGAAAAGCCAACATAAGTAAGAACATTAAAAACATACATAAATAGTACTTCAAGGCTGAACATGTTAAATAATTCAACAGTTAAGTCATAAGTGTTCTTAAACTTAAGTATAAAAATGCCCTTGACAATATTTCATAGCCATGCATTTCTTTAAAATATTTAGCATTCTCATTAAAGAGAATGACTTTATTTTATATATTAGTTACACTCCTGCTTGTTAATATAAAGGAATTTAGAAGCAAGGAGCATTCTTATGTATATAAGCAACAGACAATTTACATATAAAGTTGGACAACTATTCACTTTTTATTTATTTCTGGATCATCTGCATCCACATACAACCATCCAGCATTTAAACAAATTTGTTCCTTAATGTGTAATATTAATATTTCCTGCCCAAAGTGTCATTTGCTAATGCTATCATGAAGACAGGTTCATTCAAAGCTACATGGACGTTCTTGCCTTTGAAAGACTTAATGAACCTTACATTTTTTGAATACTGCACAATGTAATGCCTATTACATATTCATTGCCAGAATGGAAGATTTCCTTTAACTCTGAGCTTCCTGGTCTAGTTCACTGTAAAACATTGTCAAAAGTCACAAGAGACTTTCACTGAAAATTGTGACGCTTGATAGCAGGATGTAATAGGAAGGTTTAGAGTAGAAGAACCTGTGGTATATGGGCCCTATGGGAATAGCTCTGACAGACAAATGGATGGATAATACAATTTTTGACATAATGGGATGAAAAAGTTTATGCCAGAAAGAACTAAATTAAAGTTATTACTTTAAAGAAATTCTAAAGTTTTCAAGACCATCAGTATTACCTGTGTGTGATTCATTTTACTGCATCTGTGCATAACAGATTTTTAAACAGGGTTGTTGTCAATTGATTTATAAGCTTACTAACAAATCTGCAATAAAATGTTAGTTACCTCCTTGGAAATACTTGCAGTAACATCATTTTGCATGGTGTTTTGGGGTTTGTTTTAAAGCAAGCCCTGTATACTCAGTTTTCTTCTCAACTTCCTTCTGTAAAGAAATATGGAGATAATTTTCGGAGTTTTGAGGAGGAGAAGTTATAAAACTATGTTATTTTGCCCTTTATACTTTGAATATGCTTTCCAAAGCATACTCACAGGTTTGGAAACTAGCAGCAGGTTATGAGCAATCTTTGTCTTAATCCTGCAATGACCACTGTGTATATGCAGGTATCTGCCCATGTAGAACCTATGGCAAGATATTGGCCTTAGTTAACTGCTTGGCTTTTTATACATACTATCCATCTTCCTATATATGTATATGTGTGTGTATGTATGTGTTTAATGCAAGCAAAGGGTTGAATTGCCCATCATTTTATTTGTGAGTAGGTGCCTGGATTTGACCACATGTCTCTAGAGATGGCTAGTTCACTAATAACCACTATGGCCCAAAGCTCCCACTTTAACTACGTTTAATTTTAGCTGACAGGGACTAAAATTAACCCAAAGGCTAAACAGAAGACATCAGTGTGATGGAGAAAGGCAAATAGAATATATATTTTTTTCTAATAATGATAAAGATGAGAAATCATTTAGCATAGAACACCGAAGTAATGCTAAATTTGAGATTCAGAAACCGGTCAGCCCTGGTGCCATGCTACTGTCTGAGCTGTGGTGAGATGTGTGACAGAGCATTGAGTAAAGGTGACTAATTATACTGCATTATTCACTCTTACTCATTAGATTTAGTGCAAAGGTTTTACTTTTTTATTTATATACCTTAAAAGCACAGTGATGTATTGTAATAGATAACTTGGATGTTTCTTTTGTCTTACTAGCGGACAGTTCAGATGGAATTCTCATTGTAGGTTACGTCTGTGAAAAAAATCACATTTTCAGGGGCTCCCAACTTCCCATCCTCCAGAATTATAGCTTTCACCTCACAGCCTCTCAAAAGCTCCGGAAAGGCAACTCTCACAGGCAGAAACACATGACAATATCCTGGCTCCTGGGGCACAAAGGGACAGTAGAGCTACATTAATGGTCAGATAGGGTTTCCTGTAGCATAGGGGTTTTCCAGTCTAGCCCCTCCTCAATGCAGGGGTCATATCAGGGACATAGCTAAGGAGAGGACGAGGGGCTGCCAGGAAGAGGTGGTGGTGTCAGCTGCCTCACCATACCATTCACCCCATGTATGTCACACTAGTTCTGTCAGTGTGTGTGTGTGTGTGTGTATGTGTAGGTTCATCCACCTTCTATGCACCCCTCTGAAGTGTTTTATACATGGACAGAGTATTTCCTTGACTCTCCTAAGGAGGGAGACTGTGACTGTCCTTGGCATTGGTGTTGGGCACTCACATAGAAATACTCCTTGCACCCTTTCCTCCTTCCTCACATATACACCCACTAATTTCAAGGACAACCTGGCAGCAAGTAACCCTTAATCCTAGCCACTGAGGGAAATATCTTGGTCCCATCCCCCCATGGTGTTGTTACTCATCACTCAGTCTCATAGAGCCACATAGTCCTTTGCTGAGTGTCAGTGAAATGAATTCAACTATTTAATAAACTTTGGCTGGCACGTATGATGCATTATCTGTTAGACATTCTATCTGCCCTACAATCCTTGTATTGCATTTGGATCAGTAAATGACCCATTAGGCAAAGATTAACAGAAAGGTGGAGGGTTTGTTTTATTGATATTATTTATATATGAGAAACACCTGATTTTTAAAATGTCTCTTTTATGCACAAGACACAGAGCAGCACACACAGAATCTAAAAGGAGGAGAGGAACAGGTTAAGTGCATCCACACTGGTGTGAATGAAATCAAATATGGGTATTGTAAAATACCCTTTTCCACTATGAAAATTGCCATGCTGTTCTAATTGTGAGTATCACAAAAGCCACTGCTTCTATACAATACCCTGGAGCTTCACAAAAGGATTGACTGGAGAAGCACACATCTACCAATAAGTGGCACTGAGTATCTACTCTATTTCTCACACAGGTTGGCATGACTCTCAGTGGTACATCTGGTAGAATTGGATGGCATTTATCAGGAAATAATCCAAACGTGGCATGCCAAACCCCTAACATAAAAAGTACTTGTGCCTCATGTCAATCATTCACCCTCTGACAGTTCAATAAACATCCTTTTTGTGATGGTTTTCAGCAACGCTGACACCCCAAATGCAGGAAACAATGCCAGAGATGGAAAGGACAAAGCTTCTGCAAAACATCAAAAGGGAGGTACACAACTTGGCATGAATTTTGCTAAGTGTTGCTTAGCAATACACTGCATGTGGGCCACCGGAATGTCAGGATTAGCCTCAAAGGGAGTGACAGTCTCACCTTCGCTGAAAATACATCATTCCAAAAAAGAATAAAATCGTGGGGAACTACAGCATCAGTGGGAGAATGAGATGCCAGAGTCTCAGTCTACACCTCTAGGCTCCTAAAGATAACGTACCTCCCCAGTCATCAACCTCTCTCACACACACAAAGAGGAGATCTGCAATGGGAAGAGACCGTTTACATGTTCACTTCCCTAGCACATAACAGGACACATTCAGTCTCTCGGACCGAAGAGCTACTTACAAAAATTCTTTGAAAGTAGTTCAAGGCAGACATCACTTGGAGAGTGTTAGTAGACTGAGTGCCTTTATCATTCTTTTCTCCATGATGATCAGAAAGGGCCAAACTCTACCATCAGCTGCAGGTAGCTCCCGCTGATGTCAACAGGAGCCATGTGCATGCAGAATTTGTATTGACTGTTGAGATTTAGATGAGGATGAGGATGCAAAGAAAGTTTTTTAAATTGCAGCTGCCCTGTAGGAATGAGTAAGTTCTCAAATGGTGCATGCGTTGGTCCTAGGAAAAAGGACCTAGGGGTGACAGTGGACGAGAAGCTGGATATGAGTCAGCAGTGTGCCCTTGTTGCCAAGAAGGCCAATGGCATTTTGGGATGTATAAGTAGGGGCATAGCGAGCAGATCGAGGGACGTGATCGTTCCCCTCTATTCGACATTGGTGAGGCCTCATCTGGAGTACTGTGTCCAGTTTAGGGCCCCACACTTCAAGAAGGATGTGGATAAATTGGAGAGAGTCCAGCGAAGGGCAACAAAAATGATTAGGGGTCTGGAACACATGACTTATGACGAGAGGCTGAGGGAGCTGGGATTGTTTAGCCTGCAGAAGAGAAGAATGAGGGGGGATTTAATAGCTGCTTTCAACTACCTGAAAGGGGGTTCCAAAGAGGATGGCTCTAGACTGTTCTCAATGGTAGCAGATGACAGAACGAGGAGTAATGGTCTCAAGTTGCAGTGGGGGAGGTTTAGATTGGATATTAGGAAAAACTTTTTCACTTGGAGGGTGGTGAAACACTGGAATGCGTTACCTAGGGAGGTGGTAGAATCTCCTTCCTTAGAGGTTTTTAAGGTCAGGCTTGACAAAGCCCTGGCTGGGATGATTTAACTGGGATTTGGTCCTGCTTCGAGCAGGGGGTTGGACTAGATGACCTTCTGGGGTCCCTTCCAACCCTTATATTCTATGATTCTATGATTCTATGATAAGAAAGCCAGAAAAGCACCTGGTGCTTTATATTTCTAGCAAAATAAATCCTAGAACTCAACCTGAAGAGTAATTACAATAATAACAAATGAACATTACCTAGCTCTTCACCCACATATCTGAATGTACTTTACAAGGTAAGTATCATTATCACCATTTCTCCACAGATGTGGACCTGAGGCAGAGAGGGAAGTGACTTGACCAGTGTCACCCAGTAGGCCAGTAGCAGAGGTGGGAATAGCCCTCAGGCTTCCTGCCTCTCAGCCCCTGCTGATCCAAACCTGGCAGTTGTTGTTCACAGGATCCAGATGAATCACTGATTTTATCAATACTTCATTTGTACAAGTGTATTAAAGAGAGATGGGACCAACGCATGCATATTAAAATCTGAATAGGGGCTATTCCCAACATTGGGGGTGTTTGGATCCAGAAATCTGGGTGAGGCCCAGAGTATGTGAGCTGCACGACTGTTTATTCATACTGCAGCTATACATACAGGGCTAAATAATTATTTGGACTAGGAGTGAGGGGGAATATGGACCTTCCTTTAAACTGGCCCGTGCAGGTGGGTGGGGTAGAAGAGGGAGGCACCAGACAGTGCCAACACATCTGAACTGCCTTGGGGGCTCTGCTACTAAATTGCTGCTTTCCTAGAGCAAGGGAGAATGAGAGAGGGAGTTGTATCTCAGCGGGATGTGTCTGAGGGTAACTCTGGGGCAGAACAGCTAACCTACCACCCCTTCTTTGTTCAAGGCTGTGCCTAAAAGGACAATCTAGCGAATAGATACTATGGTAGCAGGTGTCCTAGCAATACTATTGATTAGATACTGTAATCAGACAGACAGATGGCTATGCACAGAAATCTTGAGGTGTATAGATTCTTATATACCCTTATGACAGTTTTTCAGGGAGAAGTGCTAGCTAACTCCATCAGTGCTTTTGAGCCTAGACTTGTTAATTGGCATTACTTCTAATTCCCAGCTATATTTTAAGGCATGAACCTAAGGAATTTTAAAGTCGTTATGTGGGTGAGGGACTGATACAAATAAATCCTTCAGGTTTGAAAGTGGCAGAGAGGGACTAAAAGGTGTTAAGAAATTCATGAGTTTTCAGCCAGTTGGTTCAAAAAAGCACCAGGGTGGACTGAGAAAGGTCACTGAGAGCACTCTGGGTGCCTCCTTTTATCAGCTTTATGCATCCCATAAAATAAATTTAAAGCAGTTTAATTTAACACTCTAATTAGTAATGGGGCTTTCATTTGGTCTTTTTAACTGTATGTGAAACAAAGAAAAAGATAAAGGGCCAAATGCAGCACTGGCATGAGTGCACAAAGCAGCAGTCAAGTCAGTGAAGCTGCCACGCTGGATTCAGACCTTAGATATAAATGCTGACATTAAGAGTCAAATTCATCCCCGAGGTAACACAACTGAAGTAAAGACAGCTTTACCACAGAGGAACTTGGTCCTCCAATATTAACTACTCACTGTAGAGCTCATCCTTAGATCTCTATCTGCAGAGCCTGAGAGAGACAACTTTAAAAATTCTTCTCATTGATCAAACACTTGGAAAAAAACAGTGAAAAATCTGAAGTAGATCTAAACAAAACTCTTCTGTGCTTTCACTTCACACTGATTCATACAAACATTTTCTTCAGTTTCAGCCCAATGGGTTCATACACCCTGAATTTCACTTCAAGTTTCTGTATTCAAATGAACTCCACATCTCAAAGCAAACTGCAATCACAGGGACACATCTTCAGCTGGTGTAAATCAGCATAGTTCCACTGACTGTGTTTATGGCTACACCAATTAGCACCTAACCTCTGAGTTTCACCTTGTATCACATCATAGAATCATACATAGGTCTGGAAGGGACCTCGAGAGATCATCTAGTCCAGTCTCCTGCACTCAAGGCAGGACTAAGTATTATCTAGACCAGTGGTTCTCAAAGCCTGTCCACCGCTTGTTCAGGGAAAGCCCCTGGCGTGCCGGGCCGGTTTCTTTACCTGCCGTGTCCACAGGTTCGGCCGATCGCGGCTCCCACTGGCCGCGGTTCGCCGCTCCAGGCCATTGGGGGCTGCAGGAAGGGTGGCCAGCACATCCCTTAGCCCGAGCCACTTCCCACAGTCCGCATTGGCCTGGAGCAGCGAACCGCAGCCAGTGGGAGCCGCGATCGGCCGAACTGGCGGATGCGGCAGGTAAAGAAACCGGTCCGGCGCACCAGGGGCTTTGCCTGAACAAGCGGCGTCCCAAGTTTGGGGAACACTGCTCTAGATGAGGCCTAATCAGCGCAGAGTAGAGTGGAAGAATTACTTCTTCTGTCTTGCTTACAATACTCCTGCTAATACATCCAAGAATGATGTTTGCTGTTTTTGCAACAGCGTTACACTGTTGACTCATATTTAGCTTGTGATCCACTCTGACCCACAGATCCCTTTTTGCAGTACTCCTTCCTAGGCAGTCATTTCCCATTTTGTATGTGTGAAACTGATTGTTCCTTCCTAAGTGGAGTACTTTGCATTTGTCCTTATTGAATTTCATCCTATTTACATCAGACCATTTCTCCGGTTTGTCCAGATCATTTTGAATTTTAATCCTATCCTTCAAAGCACTTGCAACCCATCCCAGCTTGGTATCGTTCACAAACTTTATAAGTATACTCTCTATGCCATTATCTAGATCATTGATGAATATATTGAACAGAACTGGACCCAGAACCGATCCCTGCAGGACAGGACCCCACTTGTTATGCCCTTCCAGCATGACTGTGAAAATGGGCAAAATCACACATTTTACAAGGATGAGATACAAAACCATAAATTGGCCCGTAGTGACCTGGTGCCAAAGTTATGGGGATGGAATCGATCTCAGGAATCTTTAGCGAGTAAAATCTTAGGCCAAACATTTCAAACATGGGTGCCTATCCATAGTTAGGCATGGATTGTTTTGGAGTGTGGGGTAACCACTGCTATTGTTCATGAAATCAGTGGAGTTAGTCCTCCAAACTAGATTTCCTGAAACCTGATCAAGAGCTGTTAAAAAACAGTTTGCTTTTAAAACCAACTTGCATTTATTGGGGCACAATTATGACCTCTGTTATGCACCTACACAGGAGAATAAGGGGGCAGAATGTGCTAAGATACCCATACTTGTAAGATACGTGTGGGTTGCAGAACTCAGTGGAGAACCACAGATACTCCCTCTCAAAATAGGTATGTAGGGAGAGAGCGTTCATGGGTAGGGAGTGGGTGGAGTCTTATTCTGAGCTCCACTCCAACTGGCCTGCTAGGGCAGCTAAGCTGGTACAAATAGGGAAGGTACTGAGCTGATACATATTTTTTCCTCCCTAAAGCAAGGAGGAAATTGTGATTTTCTTTTGAGTCACAATATGATCCTCGGTCTGCTCTTGGGACAATGCAGTTATGTACTGCTCCTTACTCAGGGCTTGAGGTAAAACCACCATCTAGTTCCCAGTGATTACAACAAACTACAGTTATATAAAAATTCTTATGAAGGTGAAAAAAAATCAGATATATAACAAAGTTCAATGAAACTCACAGCTTTGGAAAATATAACCTCTCTACAAACGGCCCCATCAAAACAGCAAGTACATTTTGTCAACACAACATAAACAGATATTCAAAATCCCTTCCCTCCCCTTTGTTTAAAAATGAAAGTTCTTCCAGTTTCAAATTGTTTTGCTATTTGTTCAGCTACTGTGCCTCAATTGGTAAGGAAGTTGCATGAATGGGCACAGCTCTTGTAGTTCTGCAAGTTTCACCCTGAAAAATGCATACTGAGTCAAATTCATCCCACAGATCAATGCTAATGAAGTAAACTGAGTTTGACTATACATGAACTTTGCCTGCTGTACCTCTCTGGTGGCTCAGGGCATTGGGCTATAGCTGTAGTTTTTCACTTCTTGGTTACCAGTTCTAGCCCACGATTACAAAAACCAAAGTTTGTTATTATCTCCAATTACAGTAGTGATGACCTCAATCCCTTCCTAAGGGACAAGTGTCCACATCATAAAAAAATACCTTTTCAATTGTACTTTTTTGTCAGTCTAAACACGGAGATAAAGGCATATAGAGTGAACCATCCCCTCCCCCTGAAGGCTGATCCTTCTAGGTCATGATTGAGCAGTGTAGGAAAATTTATACCATGGCCAGTGTTGTACCTGGTCTGTAGATTAATAGAGGATTTCAGTCTCCAGAGCTCTTACTTTAGCTCTTTCATGAATACTAAATTCCCACATTTTATTATTGTTATTTTAAACTTTTCTCAGTACTGGAAAACATAACTTTTCTCATGTCTCTGCAAACCTATATGCAAGTCATTATTTGAAATAAAATGATGAACTACCTACTGAGGTTCAGATCTTCAACTGGTGTAAATTGTGGTTGCTCTACTGAGATTATTGGAGCTATGCTGATTTACATCAGCTAAGAATATCATCCCAAATTGTAAGGACATTTGAATACAAAGATAATCAACTGTAATGAGAGCTTCTTTAGTTTGGATCTTGAACCTCAGTTTAGGATACCCACATTCAAGCTGCAACTTAGCCTGACACCTAACAACCAAGAGGGTTGAGTGTACTCAAATGTATCGAGTGTTACCTCAGGTTCTGCATATTCTCCAACTTTGAAGCAGGCTTTATCTGCTTCAGGCTTGTAAACCCTGAGATGTATCTAATCTGACAGCATCTGAAATTAATTGTAAGGGTTTTTCTCTACCCACCCACAGAGATATATGCAGAGAAACCAATTTGGTAATTACCCTGAGTCCTGGTGCATTTCTGAATTATTCCAGAGCCAAAATAGACTAGGACTAGGAATATTTATCAAAAGATGGAACAAACATTTACATTCACTCCATCTACAACAGGAATCAGATTTCTCCCTAGAAGGGCAGAGCCAGATGGGTAAAGAGTTGGGAGAAATATTTGGGAAGGGGAATCATGGTCTTGTGGCTCAGATGTGATGGAGATCATTACAGGTGGTGAAGTTAATGGAATGATGTTGTCAATGGCACAGTGAAACTGTTCTGATGGTTTCACCCAAGCTAGCAGATTTATTTAATTAACTTTGAGAGAAACTGCTACAGTGTTTCATCACTCAGCCCCATAGTGCTAGACATCCTGGAGTAAATCAGCAATGTTTATTCTGATCTCCATTTTTCTGTTCTGTGTGTTTAAAATTTGGTATTGAAATATTGATGCAAGTGAAGAAGGCATCTCCTAAAGGAGAATGGAAGAGATAAAAGAAAAACAAATATTTTTGAGAAGGTGGGGGAGGGTCTTCTATAACATACAGTCATAGGTATAGTATGTGATCTACTCTTTTTTGTTCTGAAGGATAAAGGATGAGATAGGTGAGGGAGGGAAATTCAATTTAAAACCAGCTTTTTTGCAGGCTATAGGTAGGCAGAAAAGTGAAAAGCAGCATTGGCACCTGTTAGTGGCCATTAAAAACTACCATGGACTGCTAATCTCTGATCATAAAAAGGCCATCTGCTAATGCTCAAAGGTCATTAAGATACCAGCCGTGTTTACACTGTGCTTATTGGCTGAGCCAATCGTTTCTGAGAAAAGAGGGCTTAAATGGTTATTATGGTGGCGCCTGCTAACACATCTATATAGTTAAGGATCTGTCAGCATTTTCATTAGAAACCCCTACTTTCAGCGCTTTATGACTCAGCCATTTAAAAATAAACCAACAACCTCCCAGCCCCCTGTGGGTTTAATATGTCTTGTCAAATTTCAGGAGGAGAGTGAATTCTTTTTTGAATTTTTTTTTTTAAAATCAGTCTGGGCTCTTTTTAAATTTGGGGAATCCAGAAATTCAGAAAGATTTGTTTCGGATGCTTTGGTTAGTGCTTCTTTAACTCAGTCAAGATTATGCTTTTGCATGTAATGGTTTAGTGGGCATCAATTTGTCATGGAGACTATTTGTTATGGCAATAGTTTTTTTTCCTTTTTGCATTTTGAATAAAAGTGATCAGAGATACATCTGTGACTCTCTATGCCAATAGAAGCAACACAGATGCGTCTGAGGGTAAAATGTGTCCCTCCCTAGAATAGTCTCAAGCCTCAGTAATGCACACAAATAGCTACTCTTTTTCAATGCTACAGTGTTCTTACAGTGTGCATGTCTGCTGTCTGTTGCCCTCTTCCCCACTTGGTAATGACAACAGGCATGACATCTGAGTTGTCTATTTCCCCCCCTAACTACCCCGGAGAATCCCCTCCCACTTCTGATCCACCAAGCATTGCCCTCTTGTTCAAATATTTCCTTAAGACTCACTTCATCTGCCATGCCCATGAGCTCTGAGCCAACAATAATAATATGTATAGTAAAATAATTACCTGAACCATTAAGATTTGCATATACCTAAACAGGGTAAGCACGTGATTGCAATACTTTTAAGGGCAGGGACTATTCTGTTCTATTTGCTCTGTAAAATGCCTAGCGCTTTATGAGGTGCTGGCAATTAAATAAATAACAAACTAAGCTGCTGTCCCTGCAAATTTCTTCATGCAGTCAGATCCAAAGTCCTTTGCTGTCAACAGGGGTCTGTGCAGATGTAGGGTTCTGCCACATGGTGCCAGGATCCGGGTCTAATACTATAAATCTTTGGGGGTTGAGTCTGTCCCGGTGTTTGTTCAATTTGTATATTGACATATTACTGCTTTTGGACCAAAGTAAATTTGGTCCGACCCAATGGAAACAGGTTTCCATACAATTCTTTTTATTTTTCATTGTGCTCTTCCTCCAGTGCAAAACTCCCCTAAAATAACTATGGAAGAATGCATAAACAGACCTCTACATTAAAGAAACATTTGGCATCTGATTTAATAACACAAAAGCAAGTTATGTAACTGTAAAAGACCATACTTAACCCACCCATTGTGCCTGCATAATGACGGTGTCTCCAAATAGAGGGGGATTTTATGTACCATATGTTTCACAATACGTAGGCTCAATGGGTGGGTTAAGGAGAGAATTGGAGACTGAACTCCAGATTGCCTTGATTTTGCAGGTTTGAGTCAAACCCTTAAGGTTACATTAACATAATTTTTGTGGTTAAATGGAACTATTAAAAACTTAGACACTTCTTTTTTTTTCTTCTGAGATAAAATGAGATATTGCTGTTCAAGTTTTTACCCTTCATTTCTGATAATGACAACATCTCTCATAAAAGCCTGACTTTTATCTTCTCCAATTAACTGGCTAGCTGCACCCTCATGTTGAAAAGTTCTGAGTAGATTTCACCGTCTTCCTGAGCAAAGTCAAAGTGCCCTTACTAAACCTCTAAATGAGAAGTATGTCCACAGCACCCACCCTGAAATCTCTGCTTGTGTGAGCATCAGTTCAATCTTTTGCTTTCAGCAGAAGAGGAAAGAAGAAACCCAATTTATTGATTAATGGAAGCTCATTCAAAACCTGAGAAGCTTACAGATTGGTCTTCTCTGTCTTTTGTTCTGACTGGAGCTTCTCTCAGACCTTGTTTAATGGTTTTTATTGTCCTAAATGCAGTTTGGCTGTGGTAGGTTTTCATTGGCATGCATGGTTTGAGTGAGTTCTTCTGGTTGTAATGGTTTCTATTGTTGTTGGGGGCTCCATTGTGTTAGACACTGTATATCCAGTAAAAGCAGCTCCTGCCCTGAAGAGCTGACAATCTAAACAAACAAGTTATAGAGTAAGAGAAAATATGTATTATGATTACCAGTTTACAGATGGGAAACTGAGGCCAAGAGAGATTAAGAGACCTGCCATGGAGGGAGTGTGTGGTAGAGCAGAGAACAGAACCCAGATTTTCCAAGTTTTAGTCTACTGCCATAATCACAAGCATGTCCTTCCTCTCCTTGTTCCAGTTGGTTTCCCACATAACAAATAAATCAAATGCTTCTTCTGTCTTTTAGGGACAATGTACATTTGGTTTACACATCCTCTGATTTCTGATATGCAGAATAATGACTCAGTAGGTAAGGAAGAAAATATCTCATTCCCAAACCCAGTTCCCTTCAATGCACTGTAGTTTTCTTGCAGCTAAATTCCATATTTAGCTAGTTTATTGTCCCTTTGGTCATACTGTACCTTAAAAATGGATCCAAAGTATTATAATGAACTGAAATAAAATGTCCAAAGTACTCTATAGTTCAGCAATGATGGTTTTGCCAGAACCATCTTCCCACCAGCCACTCTTTCTTCTAAATATAACAGCCCGACAGGTAGTTAAAATGGTCTCCGCTAATTGTAAACAGGAATGCTGGCTTGTTCTGTGCCTATTGTTCCAGGGATATACCAGGGCCAAAAAACTTCAGGAGGTCTATAGACAAAGTTGTTAGTGTATCCAGTGAGAACGCAAAACAAGAACAACTGCAGGCCTGGGTGTTTTTTATTAGAAAGTGCTACAAAAGCAGTGCCTGGGTGTCTGTTATGATGTGGCAGAGTGCTCTTTAAAACCCTTATTCCAATGCTTCCCCTGTAACTATTTTTAACCTTATTAAACAGGAGAGAAAGTTTCGGCTTCAGTGTCACTCACTTGATTCTCGCTGTAAATTTCTTTGGTTTTTAAATCTATCTCTATACATGGCGGCTGTATTGGAGATTTTGAAGAAATGTAAATTGCACAGAAATCTGCTGTTACAACCATGCACTGTTAGGAAGGAGAGTGAGACCAGTCCTGGGATTCCAGCTGGGTCAAACAAGAGTGAGCTGTTCCCCTATTTGGATTTGGCTGTTCTATCTTCAATTCAATCTTGTGAAAGCAGAATTTGTGGCATTTGTGTAATAGAAATACAGACAGAAGTCAGAAGTATGCACCCCGACAGGTGATGTCTGATAACTTCAGATCTATGTGACTAGCTGTGCAGCACAAGGTCAGTGGTCCTCCAGCAGCCAACAGGAAAAGCGACAGGCAGAACTGGGGCTGGTGTTACAGGTCTGCATTTTTTTTCCTTCTGAGTAATGCAGCTCCCGTTATATCACTGTGTAGTGCTAAAATCTCATTTAAAACCTGTTCACACTTCCTAGTTTGGAAAGTCTGCTTGCTTTCTCTTTAAATAAAGTTCTCTTGGGCCTAGTCCTCAGTCTTATCTAGATTAGGGAAATTTTCAACAGTGTAACTGCAGCTTACCCCTACATCAGTGCATATATCCCTACCCTAGACAAGTCCTTCGTCCTGGTCTTTGTCTTGAATCTTGTGAATACCTCCTATTATGAGTCATTCATTTATTAGATCACACATTTTAGATGCCTGGCTTTCCAGATATTGAATTTCAATAAGTGAAATTATAGACGCTAATCCAGATCCTATGGGAACCAAACTAGTTTTACAAAAATAAGCATCATATCACATCATCCTGATGTATGTTATTTAGGAAATCAGATAGGCTACAGCATTGGAAAAGGGAATGTGTGTGATGTTTTCCGTTGTGACAGGGTCAGGCCAAATGGCTATAGGAGAGTAATTTTTTTTTTTTGAAGCAAAAGATGTTTTTATTTGCATAACACACTTACAAAGTAAAAACAGCAGCATATGCAATGTGTAACACAGCAACCAATCACAATTGTTTTCTCATTAGCTTCGGGAAAGGGAAGTGTTCAAGCTTGCCTGGGCCCAGAGCGGGGGGCTTCCTCGACTCTCGTGGTCTTCCACCCTTCCGAGTTACCTGGTGGCCCAGAGTGGGGCGGCTTCATCGACTCTTGTGGTCTTCCACCCCCTCGAGTTACCTGGCGCCACGCCCGAGTGTCACCAACAATTCCCTCCTCTGAAAGCACCCAACAAGAGGGGCAGGCTGTGGGTTGGACAATCCGGGGGGGGGGACATGTGCACCCACGTGTGAAAGGACCCCTCTACGGTGGTGGTGTCCGCAGCAGCAATGGCTGGGGCTGGGGTCCCTTACTCTCTCCCCCAATCAAAGGGTCAGACAAAGGGACCCGGATGGGGACACAGAGCAGAGAACCTTGGACAGTGCCCACCGCTCCTCAAAAGCATCAAGGGACGGCATCAAGAGTGGACGCCGCCCAGAGGAACTCTGCCCGGATACGTGAACGGACTGAGGATCAGAAAATGTCCCCACAGTCACAGGAAACTCCATCGGCCAACCTCCTCTCTCTGGTTTTATAGATGGCCATTTTAGCCAGGGCCAGGAGGAGGTTAACTAGGAGATCCTGCGACTTTGTGAGGCCACAGCTGGGGAGTGCATAAATAAAAAGGTGAGGGGAAAAATGCAACCAAAAACCTAATAGGAGATTTGTGAGGAGCTGGAACAGGGGCTGCAGCCTGGCGCACTCCAAATATAGGTGAGCCAGGGTTTCCCTCACACCACAAAAGGGACAAGTATCTGGGACGGGGGTGAACTGCGCCAAGTAAGTGCCCGTGCTCACAGCTCCATGAAGGAGCCGCCAACTGATGTCCCCGACGGGCCTCGGAACCAAGGTGGAATATAGGCTGGCCCACTGGGGCTGCTCACCCTTCAAAGGTGACGGAAGGTCTCGCCACTTTGTTTCGGGGCGGGACACTAGGGTGAGGGCGTGAAGGGTGTGGAGCACAAGCATGTATAGATGTTTCCTTGGCGCGGTTTGGAAGTGTACCGGCTGCAATTCATGCAGCAGGCTTGCAGTGAAGGGGTGAGGGGGTCGATTGGGTCTGCGGGGCAGGGGTCCAATTAAAAGGTCCGGCGGGCCTGGGGTAGAGGGGGGGCGGGGCGTGCCCTCGAGCAGGACCCGGTCGAGGTAAGCTCGAGCAACGGGCGGCAAAATTGTCTTCACCTCCTGAAGTGTGCGCCAGGGGGTGCGAGGTCTGGAGAGCCCCATGCGCCGGGCGAGTGTCAGAGGATCCAGCCAGTCTCCCCGGTCGTAGTCCAGGAGGTCTCCGACTCTCGTGACTTCTGCCAGGATCAAGCTCTGGCGCACCGAGCGGGACTCCGCCACCTGCACACGGAGCTGGGGGTTGTGTAGCAGGGGCTCCGCGAGGAGATCTACCCCCCCGGTGGCAGCCACGGATCTGGTCATTAAAAACAGTTTCCAAGTCTGGAGGAGGTCCTGGTAGAAGACTGACAGCCCCGAGAGGTCTCACAGAAGACCTCCCGGACGGAGATAAAAGAGCTGCTGGTCATATCGGAGCCCTCGGATGCGTCGCAGGATGGCGTGCGCCAGTGTGCTCCACGCCGAACTGCCTGCACCATAGAGGAGCCTCTGTAGGGCCTGGAGGTGGAAGACACGGACCTGAGTGTGTAGACACTTCAGGCCTGTCCTCCTTCCTTCAGGGGTAGATGAAGAACCCCTACAGGGGCCCAGTGCATTCCTGACCAAAAGAACCCCAGAATCGATGTCCGGAGGTTGGTCAGGAAACCTGGGGCCAGGACCAGGGTGTTGAGCCGGTACCAGAGCGTAGACAGGACTAGTTGGTTAAGCACCAGTGCTCTCCCTCCGAGGGAGAGACATTGGAGTAGTCCCATCCATTTCCGGAGCCGCTCTATCACCCCGCCATCTAAATTTTCCCAGTTTTCCAGTGGAGAGGGATGCGTGGCAGAAAAGTAAACGCTGAGGTAGAGCAGCAGACCCGCGCTCCACCGGATGGTCTGAAGCGCAGGTGGGAGGGAGCTCGCCTGCCGCCAGTCTCCTACTGCCAAGCCAGAGCTCTTGACCCAGTTGACCCGGGCAGAGGAGGCTGCCGAATAGATGGCCTGGCAAGCCTCCACCCGCGCCAAGTCGGTGGGGTCCTGGATCAAGAGGAGCACGTCATCAGCGTATGCTGACAGGACCAGCTGCAGCTCTGGCTCCCGCAGCACCAACCCTGTCAACCTCCTTCGGAGGAGACAGAGGAAGGGCTCGATCGCCAGAGCATACAGCTGGCCCAAGAAGGGCACCCCTGCCGTACTCCTCGCCCGAAGCTGACCGGTTCAGTCAGGGTCCAGTTGAGCTTAACCAGACACTCTGCGGAAGTGTCAGCACCCAGAGAAAACCCACAAACTGGAGTCCGAAGCCAAACGCCCACAGACTGCTCAGGAGGTACCTGTGGTCCACCCTATCCAACGCCTTCTCCTGATCTAGGGACAGGAGGGCGAATGACAGACCCGTCTCTATGCCCGAGTTCCAAAAGGTTATCAAAGATACTGCGGTCCGGGACAGCGTAGGTCTGGTCTGGGTGGATCACGTCCGCCAGCACAGACCCTAGCCGCAGTGAGATTACTTTCACTATGATTTTGTAGTCCGTGCTGAGGAGCGAGACGGGACGCCAATTTCATAAATCGCGGAGGTCCCCCTTCTTCGGCAATAAGGTGAGCAGAGCTTGCCTGCACGAAAGAGGGAGGACCCCACTCTGCAGAGACTCGGCCCAGACGGTGACTAGGTCTGGGCCGAGGATGTCCCAAAACACGCGGTAGAACTCCACGGTCAGCCCGTCCATGCCTGGAGACTTATTAGTGGGCATATGACGGAGGGCTTCCGAGAACTCGGCCAGAGTGAGAGGCAACTCTAGCCGGCCTCGGTCGCTCGCGCTGCCCATAGGGAACTCCTCCCAAAGCACTCTGCAAGCTCTAGGGTCGGTCGGATCTGGGGAGAAAAGACTTGCATAGTAGGCTCGGGCCCTTCCACACATCTCTGCTGGTTCCGTGAGGGGGGTGCCGTCTTCTGCCAAGAGGCAGGTGATATGTTTCTTGGCCCCTTTGTTTTCTCCAGGGCATAGAAGAAGCGGGAAGCCCGAAGGAGGCGGATGCGGGATCGAACAAAGGCGCCCCGGGCCCGATGGTCCTCGAGGGCTCGGAGCTCCTCCCACTTCTCCCGGCATGCTCTGCAGAGGAGCGGGTCTTCGGGGCTGGCAGCCAGACGCCTCTCCAGCTCTAAGACCTCCCGTTCCAGCTGCTCTATCGCCACATTTCTCCGTCAGCTGGTGCCCCGGGTGTAGTTGTGGCAGAAAAGCCGGGCACGCACCTTCCCCAGGTCCCACCATCACTGCGCCGAGGGAAAGGCACGCCACTGCTCTCGCCAGGCCAGCCAGAATTCCCAGAAGGACGTCACGAAGGCCTCATCCTCCAACAGGCTGTTGTTAAAATGCCAATAGGCCAGCCCCGGCCTCTCCGCACAGAGGGAGGCTGTCACGGTGGCTAGGTGATGGTCAGAAAATGGGGCCAGCCGAATGCTGGAGGAGTGGGCTCGTGAGAGATGGAAGTGTGATAAATAAATGCGGTCCAACCAGGAGTGGCTCGACCGAAGGGCTTCCACCCAGACAAAGGTGAACGTGGAAGTGTCATCCGGGTGGTGGTCACGCCAGATGTCCACTAGGGAGTGATGTTCAACTATCTCCTGGAGCGTGTCCGCGGCGGCCGGGCACTGCTCGGTCCCCAAGTGGTCTCACTCCTTGAGGGTGGTATTAAAATCCCCTCCCAGGACCAGGCACTCTTGAGAATCTAAGGTTCCGAGGAAGGCGGACGCCTGCTGATAGAATTGCAGCCGCTCCGGGCCCGATGTCGGGGCATAGACGTTAATGAAGTTAACCACGAGCCCCTCTATACGGACCCGGAGATGCAGCAGGAGACCCTGCACGGCCTCGGTGACCCCTAGCACCTCGGGCCGTAGGTCGGGGGAGAACAGGGTCGCCACTCCAGCCTGCCAAATCGTGGAATGTCTAAAGTAGACCCTGTCCCCCCACTCCAGCCACCAACTATCTTTGGCGGTCGGATCCGTATAGGTGTCCTGCAGGAAAATCACAGAGTACCCTCTCTCCTGAAGGAAGGAGAGCACCTGGGACCTGCGGAGAGCCATCCTACAGCCCGGGGTGTTCAACGTTGCGATGGTGAGAGGTGTCATGGGGAGGGCCGGGGGGGAATCCTCACTGGCAGGGATGCTTGCATCCCCCAGAGGGCCGCGCAACAGTCCTTGACCCATCCTGTAGGTGAGTAATTGGTCACGGAAGACACGGACCCGCCAGTAGGCCGCGGCATCCTGCTTCCCCGTCCCTTTACCTTCCCCGATGAGGGCCCTTGTGGCCCGGAGGATTTGAAAAAAATCCCCCCATCGCTGGAGAGCAAACTGTACCTTGTTGCGGGAGCCATGGACATCCTCTAAAAACTTCCGCAGCTCTCCTCGCAGCTCATGGGGGGGTGGGGTTATGGTTTCCCAGTTGTTTCCCGGCGGGGCCCTTGGTGCAGCCCTGTGGCCCACTAAAATGGACAAGCAGGGTGCAGACCCCCGACGGGGTGCCTGATGGGCTGGAGCTTCTAGGTCCGCCTAAAGCCCTGGGGCGATAGGGGGCGGTGGAGGGAAAATAACAGCCCCTAATGGGTCGGGGCAGGAGAACGCAAAGGCTGCTCCCTGGGAGTCATCGGTTGGAAAAGGGAAGGAGACAGCCCTGGGGGTGGTGATAACATCGCAGGAGGTAGGCTGGATAGGGGTAGGGGCAGGGGCAGAGGCGAAGTTCTGGGTTTCGGGATGCAAGCAGCTGGATGGTGGCGCCTCCTGATCAGGCTTGAGGGTTAAGGGAGTGGGGAGGGAGCTCTCAATAATACCAGGCACGGGCTCTATGGTGGATTTAGCGGCCACAGCATCAGGAGGTGGATTATCTTCTGTTGGACCCCCGCCTGGGAAGGAAATCGATTGCTCCGCACCAACGGGGGGTGCCCCTGGCGGCTCGTGTCCCGGCCGCGTGGCGCTGGCTGTCACCTGAGCAGGCTCGGTGGTCGTCAGCGGGGTGCCATCAGCGGCCGGGTCGATGGGGGAGTCCGGGGCTCCTCGGAGGTGGGAGCAGAAGCAGCAGTTAGGGAGAGGGAGCATGGGGAAAAGAAGGGTAGAGTGAGGTCACCCAAATCGAGGTTTGCTGGCAAAAGGTCATCCTCCCCCTGGGCAACCAGGGTCAGATCTAGGGCCTCGATCTCCTCGAACATGGAGGAGAGGACACTTTCCGTCACCCCGGGGTTCTCCCCACTGGCACCCGCCACGACGGTTGCCTCAGGGTTCATGGGGGCTTTGGGTAGTGTGAGGACAAAAGGGGCTTCCTCGAGGGTCTTGGAGGGGAGGGTCTCCTGTGGAGAGGAGACACTACCTTCCAGTGCTACCACGTCTTTCCAGGCTGACACCGGTGGATGGGACGCACTGGTGGGCAAAGCGGAAGGTTCGGCATTGGTGCCCCCCTTCCTGGTCTTCTGGTGGGCCTCCGCCTCGGGTAGATGAGGCGGAGCTTGAGCCTTCCGCTTGCCTTGCTTCCTCTGGACTAGGGCCCAGTCCTCCATGGCATCATCTGGGGGCTGGTTAGCAGGGGTCGTATCAGGGGGTAAAGGCGATGGCTCAGGGACTTGGGGGGGGACGGGGACGGTGGGGCGGCATAAGGGAGGGAGGATTCTCCCTGAGGCAGGCTCTCTCCCATGCTTGGTGGTATCTCTGCCACATCCTCCTCCATAGGCCCTGCCAGATTGTCAGCAGTGAGGGCGGGGCTCTCCCGCTCATCTGGGCGTTGTAGGGGAGGTGCCCCTTGGGCCTGAATGGGAGAAGTGGTGCTCCGAAGAGGAGAGGGGGCGGGTTCGGGTATCGGGCGGCCAGGGGCGTCGGCAATGATGGGGCTGATGTTCTGCCGGGTCTCGGGGATCCCAAGTGCCCCTCCTTGCCGGGTTAAGGGGCAGTCCCTCCAGACATGCCCTGACGCCTGGCAGAGGTAGCACCGGGCTTCCCCCGTGGAGAAATACACCCAGTAACGGGCCCCCTAGTGGGGGACTAGGAAGGACCCCTCGAGCGCCTCTCTGTCACACGCCGCCGATGGCAGTAGAAGCTGCACTTGCTGGCGGAAGGAAAAGATGTGACAGAGGGTGGGGTCCTTGCAGCCCAACGGGAGAGGGCTGATGACAGAAACAGGTTTCCCCAGGGTGGGTAACAGGGCAGCATTGGGAAGAAAAGGAGGGACAGAGGTCAGGACCAGGCAGACGCCCAGGTCCTCCAGTGGCTCTAGGGAGACAAACACCCCCCCCCCACCACCAGGCCCCTCTCCACTGCCTCCTGGGCGGCAGCCTCCGATGGTAAGAAGAAGATGACCTTCCCATACATTTTGGAGGCTGCCACAATGGCCGAGGGCCCCACCACCCTCGCCAACGCCCGCATGTAGGTCTCCACGTGGGGCGTGGCAGGCACCAGGAGGCATCGGACACCGTGCTTCCTTGTCATGGTGGGGAAGGGGCCCCAGCCATTGTTGATGGTGGCGGAGGCGGTGGGCGGGAGAGATGACGAGGCGGCAGGCGGAGGGGCTGCCGCCACCCGGGCATATGTCCTGGGGGGTGAGGGAGGGACACCCGCAGAGCCGGTGGAGGGGGCAGCGGGGAGGGATGCCGTGGTCGGTGGCGGGGCCGCAGCAGTGGGGGTGGCCCCTGCCACGGAGGACCTGGTGGTTTTAGCGGGGCCCTTCCCCTTCTTCTTGCCCTGGCCTTTCCCGCCGGCTGGGGGGGCTCCCCTAGAGTCTGGGGAGGCGGTGGGCCTGGCGGCGGCGGAGGTCACCCCAGTGCCCTCCATTGCCGATGCCCCAGCGGGGGCGGTGGCAGGTGGTTAACAGGAGTTGGGGTCAGGTAAAAAGGGACAGGCATTGGGATGGGCAGTTCGGGGGGGCCCAAGAAGAATGAGTTGAGGAGGAACTGAGAGTGTTGAAAGCAACATATAAATCAAGGAGTATGACAACAGAGAAGATGCTTCTACACTTGGACAAGAAGATGTCATTAAAGACCTTGATTAGAGTGGCTTTAACACTGTGGAAGCCGTAATAGAGGGGCTCCAAGAAAATTTTAGAGGATTTGAAGTCAAGACAATGGGAGAAGACAGCACAATCAAGGAATCTGGTGGTAAATGAAAGAAAAAAATGGTGTAGGATGCTGGAGAAGCAAGAGGAATGGAGGAAGGTTTTATATAATAGGTGAAACAAGGGCACAGGGACAGTAAGGTATGAAAATTAGAGAAGGCACAACAGATTCTGAAGTTGGGGTATGAAACACAGGCATACTGCATACATTGGGTGGCAAGTTGGTTATAGAGGAGAGAACTAAGTGGTGAGGTGATTCAGGGCCAGATCTAGGATGATTGCTTTTTAATGTGATTATTAATGACCTTTGAGCCAGGCAAAGTAACAATTTTCTGGTGACAATAAAATTGGAAACTTTCAGTAACTAAATTGATCAACTATGGAAGGCCTTAGCTATATGATAGGTGAAGGAAGCTAAGCCTATAACTGTTGGGACAGAAGACCACAGGAGGACTGTATTGCAGTGTACTATAAAAGTATCGAAAAGGGGACAAGGACATGGTAAAGGGGTACTTTGAACTAAGTAGGGTTGGGAAACATGGGTACTCATGGATATTAATCCCCATTCCGTAAAAGTTAAATTAAGTACATAGATTATGTTTAGTTTGTGCAGTAGATGGTAGTCAAGGGAGCCAGCATTTGGAATTTTCTGTCCCTTAGAGATATTGGCAGAATCCACCTTGTTAGGATACAAGAAAAAATGAATTAGGCAATTCATTGGACATCAATTATATCTTGGGCTATAAATGGGATTAGATACGTAACTATGGTGATTCTTGCTCAAATACACAGGGCTAAACTGATCCCCAGTTACAGGGTTGGAGGAAAAATTATGTCTAGGGCGGTTTGTGGCAGGGGATTTTAGTTTAGAGCTTTGGTTCCTAGTTGTCATTTTCTGAGGAGCATTGTGTAGATACCATCCATTAAGAGCTGATGGACATTATGATCCATGATCAACTTCCCACCTTTGTAGGAAAGCAAGCATTGGTGTTTATCTAGCTAGCTGCTTATGGCCTCCATCACCATTGTACCTAATTTGTGACAAAGACAGGTTCAACAACCACAGGAGGAATTTTAAAGGGCCAGGACAGTCAACACAATTTACCAATCCCTTTTCCATCTCCATGGAACCTATCATATTAGAATGTCTAATTTATTTATTATTTGGCAAAAAATCTTTCCCTGTATTCATATTTCCAATCCACAGCTTTATGAAAGCTACCTTTGATATTGAATAAGATACACTGAAACCTTTTCATGCCATCAATAACATAAAAGTTTGGATTGAAAAATTAGCTCATGGAATAAAATAGAATAATGAAAATCTGTCATTATCTATGTTTCAGAAAAGGACTGTGTTTTGTTTAGCATTTTGGTTAGAAATGATATATGGCTACATCATAAGACATTTATATTAAAAAGATCTTCTCGCCCTGCATTCAAAATATATATTGTACTCTCTTATCATGGAGTCACTTTAGAGTGAAAGTTAAAAATGTTCACCGTGTGGTAGTAGTCTTTGACAGTAAATCTTATAGCTGATATATTCTTCTAATACTTTTACTTAAAAGACCTATTACTCAGTACTTGTGTGCATGACCATTCATTTTGTTACTGAAAATGGTAATTCTGCAGATAGTATTTTTGTATTTAGGGTTGCATTTGCAGCATTTTTCTGCATGCCATCCTGTAACTTAGGTTCGGCCCAAATTACTCTTTGGATTATGAAAAGCAGTTGCAAGAGCCTACTCTTCATTTGTACAAAGATTTCATTCAGCTGCTCCTTAGGCCTTAAACTTCTTGCTCAGTGTTGTTGTACATTGTCCTGCAGGATAGCTATTGGGGGCCTGATTCTCCACTGCCTTGCACTTTGTATCACCCCTTACACCTGGGCAAAGGAATGTGAAGTGCTGTTGTTGTTAGTAGCATTTTATACTCAGTTTGTGCAGGTGTCGATGGGACAGTGTATGTGCTAAAAGTTAGGAACATGCTCAACTACCTTTCTGAATTGGACTCTAAAATGATTACATGAGATAGAAGGGAGTGAAGATTCAGCTGAGTGGCTTCTATGATTTTGTTTGAATGACTATGACCTTTTTCTAGGTTTTCATTTGTTTCAGACACATTTCTTCATGTGTTCCTAAACATATGGAAATACAGTAAGTAAATACAGTAAATTATACCCACTATTAACTAAAATAAAATGGGATTCCAACCCTGGTCCAAATCCTAAAGTTCTGAAGAGCTAATGGAAACCCAGGAAGCAACAGAAGGTTTGCCTGAATAAGATTTGAGTATGGATTTAAGGCTTTGGTTCCAGGTTAAGAATTAGGACACATAAAGTGAGGCTAGTCAGAATTAACCCAGTATGTAGAAGGGGAAGGAAAGGTGTCTGGGACGCAACTAACTTGCATGGTCCTTTCTGGCCTGCAGAACCATTTATTGAAGGGATGGTTAAGTGGCACAGATTAAGCTCTTTAAGAGTTCCTATTTGCTCAGTTTATACAATGCTGTCCAGAAAGTTATATTGAAGGTTGATAGCATTATCATAATTATTTATTTTGCTATAAGCCAGATTTATAGATATTTGTAGCATTTGTAAAGCTAAGCATCAGAAACATTAATAGCTTTACTAATTATATCACTACTTTAGAGAAATAAATAGTGATAAAAATGCCAAGTAAAGTGAGCTAGTAAAACATTTTAAAGAGAATTTTAAACCAAATTGCTGATTGATGATCCCTTGGGTGAGTCTTAAGTTTCTGGATGTAAAAATTGGGTTTCCCATTAGGTTATGAGTTCTACTTACCTCTACCCACTACTGCTTGGAAATTAAAGCTGATCATATTGAATGAGGGATTACTAAATCCTGTTTTACTGGGTGCTGCGACTCCTACTAATTACACCAAACAGAATCGTTTCACTATGACCTTGTCCTCTGCCCTTCCTACCTGTTTGACTGCTTTTTCTTCACTTCTTGTCTCTCACTGCATGCTAAGACTGTAAACTCTTTAGAGTGGGCATGTGATGATCCTGTGTCATGGTGTTATGAAACAAACAGAACTATCCTGTGCTTTGGGACTCAATTATCAAAATGTGGGTAGAAGGAGAAGTTTGTGTTTGACTTCTAGTTGGCTGAACTTTATAGTCAACACTGAACCCAAAGTCAAAACTCTTTGAGTTGCCCCCATACTCCCTGTACTAGATATTATACACTGTAGAACAGGGCTAAGGTTATTAGAGGCAAAAATAATGTAACTTTTTGTGAGCTGCATATTCTGAGGAGAAAAGGCTTAAGGTGTGGCTCTACTCTGGGAAGTGATGAGGGGAAAATGACACTCTCTTAGTTGGCAGACTTGACCCTGATGTGTACTGAGATCTTGCTGAAACAAAAGAATGTTTTTATTGCCCTTTACTTGCATGAAGCCAACATAACTAAGAGGGAATGCAAACCTGTGAAGGGCATAACTTGGCTTGCAGAACCTTTATTACAGATGATTAACAGAGAGAAAGAAAGAAACCAGCTTGACTAGAAGGTCTCTGGTTGAGTTTGCAGGCTGGCAACTAGCAGGGATTTGCTGGGGCATAGAGAAATCAAAGCCAAACCCTCCTTCTCCTGCCATAACCCCTATACTGGAGGTGAGGAGGGGTGTGGCATGGGAGTTGCTCTGCAAAAACGTGAAGGTTTACCCATGCACAGAGAATTCTTAGAGGGCGTGATCTGGCAAAGCAGAAGCCGGGATCTGGCCAAAGTGTCTTTCCCAAATGTCAGTGTTATGTGGATCGCAGTATTCTTGCCATTTCAGTTGACTGTCTGCAGTTTGCAGGCCCACATGCTCCCACTGGAATGTATTGCAGTTCTGGTCCTGCCACATACAGCAGAATGGAGGACTTCACTCTCTCCGATTTCCCTGCAAAGCCACTTGCTTCCAGAAAAGTTTGGAAGCACTGCAGTCATAGAATCATAGAATCATAGAATCATAGAATATCAGGGTTGGAAGGGACCCCAGAAGGTCATCTAGTCCAACCCCCTGCTCAAAGCAGGACCAATTCCCAGTTAAATCATCCCAGCCAGGGCTTTGTCAAGCCTGACCTTAAAAACCTCTAAGGAAGGAGATTCTACCACCTCCCTAGGTAACGCATTCCAGTTTTTCACCACCCTCTTAGTGAAAAAGTTTTTCCTAATATCCAATCTAAACCTCCCCCACTGCAACAGTCATCTCCTCCAGTTCTCTGCCAGGTTACCCGAGGGATTCATGTGCCTTTCCTAGCTCCAACTGTGCAAATATTTAGTTTTCTGCCGGCACTATGTAGGTTAAGCTGAACCAAGCAACAATCTCCTGCTGGTATGCTGTGCTGAACGTTTACTATTCCAGAATAGCCCAAGGTTGGCATCTCATATACAGTACTTTCAAATCTCTCCATATTTGTTCATGCTTCTTCCTGTTCTTAATGAGGGGAAGTTTCATGCTAGAGAGGAAGGATTCACAATGGTGAATCAAAGGACTGTTGAGATGTTCTCTGACGCAGTTAGTTTTTTACCATCCCATGGCTACCCTTCTTTAAAATAACAGAATCTCTGCATTCTATAAATGGTTGCTTATTGTATGTAAAGTTCAGACAGATTGAACTGGTTAGACTTATGCATGCTTATGAAGGAGCATAGTAGTCTATGACCGAAGAACAGAGGAGTAAGCCAGCTTTCAAAACCATGGTGAGTTGCTGAGTGTCCAAAAGGTGCCCTCTGGAAAAGGCTTCACATTCCTCAGTGTCCACAGGACCAAGTTAGCCAATCCACGCTGCTTTGCTGGATATGACAACCGCCTTTATCCATGTTAGCAGATGCCCGCATAGAACTGCACTTTCTGATCACAAAATCTAGTGATATGGATGTTGATGGGCCTGATCCTCCTCTTACTTGCACTGGTTTTGCACCAGAGTAATTCCATTGACTTAGTGAAGTTAATTCTGTTTGTGCTGGTGTAAAGAACTAAAGAAGCTGGTGTCTTACACCAGAAATAGGGAAATGATCCTGAACAATGAGATCCGCTAGACTATGAATATGAATGCTAGCTTCGCCTTTCTGCTGATGGGTAGCAAGACCTTTTAACCTCTTGGCCCTTCCCATTTATCTCCACTCCCTTGAAAGTAACATCAAGGGTTACATCTATTGAGAGAGATGATGTTCAGCACAGGGCTTTAGGGTTTTTTTTCCTGAACAGAAGTTTTCAGAAATGATCTTTGCCTTTGCATCGATCTTTTGCAAAATTATGAAAATATTATAGGGGCTGAATGGCTGGATTTGACCTTGCCAAGAAATACCGACACTGAAGTTTCAGAAGGTTAATGATGGCCTCTATATTGATAATAAATACTGCCCAGTATAATTATCTTGCCAATAAGGATAAGGGACTAGCAGTTTGATGAGATTATGTCAGGCCTAGTCAGATAATGCAGATATTTTTATCTCTGCACTTTTTTGAAAAGGGGGATGCTGCAGCTTTAATTAAATGTTATATGAATACATTTCACATAGACCCAAACATAGGGCAACTGTGTTTCAGAAATGCTGTTTCTACATTTAAAATGCATTTGAAATGTAATTTTAAAAAAAAGATAATGGAAAAAAACCCTAAAATAACTAGAAAGAAGCCAGAATATAGTAGCTCATCATTACACTAATATATCAAACAATATGAGCTTAGCTTAATTATCCCCTTTGAGAGTTGAGAAAACTAAGCACAACCTTCAATTTACAGCTGTTTGGTGCCGGGAACCTGAATTATTATTTAAGAAGAAGAGAAAAAAAAAGTTTATTTATTGTGACCTACACTCAGTTTTTATTCATCATGGAAAATCTGTATATTTACAAATGAGGGCTATTCATCTGCAGACTGCAGCATTCTTCAGCTGTCCGGGGCTGTATCAGCCGCACTTCTTCAGCTTTTGTGTTCATCTCGAAGGCTCTTCATCCAAATTGTTCATCATCTTGATGGCGGAGCTTTATCTTGCTCTAGTGCAGCTGCATTCCACTTATCCAAAGTGCTGAGAGATACGAGAGAGAAAGAGAGAGAGAGAGAGAGAGAGAGAGAGAGAGAGAGAGAAGCAGAATAGAAAAGAGAAAAGGGAATGGCCAGTGCTCATATGAGGATAATTTGTAGTTTCTCAATAATAATAAAAAAAAGGAGGACAGGCTAATTACTGGCTTAACTAGGGCAGCCTGTGGATCCTTATGTCAAAAGGACTGGCGTAATTATTTGCCATCAAAGCACATTCATATTGTGGCACAAAAGAAGGGCCTTTCGCAAATGGATCTCACTAATAAACAGGGCTGAGAGGAGCATTATGTGTCTCCCTGGATGCAAGCGCATTAACACAGTGACATGGAGCATAACTCTGAGCCTGGAGGAGGAAAAAAAAGAATGATAATTATCCGCTCTCCCCACCCTTCCGCTCCTTTTCCTTTGTGTTGGACTAGCAATCCGAACATGACCCATTTGAAGGCCCAAGGCAGGCTATTAGTGACCTTTGTGCATTGACAAGGTGGCTACATTCGTAAAAGCCTGGATCTTGATGTCAGGAGGGTCACATGAGCCAGCCAGAGTAGCTTTAAATGGTCCAGCAAACACTTCAACCTTAAAGACCCCTGGAAGGTCATGACCAATTTAATGTAGATGAATCCTGCATGAAGAGGGCTCTTGTGAATCCACAGACAAAAAGTTTTGGAGAATTTTTTTTAAACAGGCCTTACTATTAGAAATAATTTTTTTTAAAAAAAAGATTAAAAGGAGAGAGAGAAGAAGAAGAAGAAACTGGGTCAAGAAGGTCATTTCTGCAGCCAATAAGATATTATGGTGTAAGGAACTATTATGGGATGCAGATTTTCATTTAGAAAAAAGAATGGCCTTTTAAAAATGAATAAATATTTATATAGCTTTTAGGGATGGTTGTTACTATCTATTTTGGTTGATAATGGTTTCAAAACGGGTCAGAAATAAATTAGAAGATTTATTTATATTGCTTGTGAGAACAGAGGGCTGTGGATTTGCACTGTGGATTTTTAAGACTAAGCTACAATGAGTTGTTCACTGGAGAGTCAGACTGGCAAATATACCCAAGTTACAAGTTTGCCAGCCACTGAAGTTTATCTGTTAGGCTTGTGTTTGGCAGACAGATTGCTGCTGCTGCATATCATCACTGAATGAGCTGGTCTTGTTCCACACTGGAGTAGTCAGTTGAGCTATGTTAAAAGGATCAGCAGTCTGCCTGAGAAAAATGTTTGGAAATGTTAGGGGTTTTTTTTTCCCCTCTCACTTTACATTTTCATATGAAACCTCTATGAGGTGCTTAGGCTGAGTACCATTAACTGCTCCCAGTGGATATACACAGCACCCTGTGCCATAAAGGAGTTGAGGACATTCAACAGCCTACAGGAAGCATTCATTCAGTGCTTCATGTCATTGGGTGAAGGCTAGAGGTGGTTAAATTATATTTTCTTTTTAATTGGAGGGATTTCAAAATTTTGACGTTGTCTCCATTTCACAGGGCTGACAAAGGATCCATTTTTCATTGGGCTGCTAAATGAAACATTCTGATAATGGTTTCAATTAGAGCTGTACATAGGACAAAAGTTCTGTTTTGTGAAGAATTTCATGATTTCAAAATTTGGCTTTCTTCTAATTTGGAATGGAAACCGAAAATTTCAGATTTCTCTGTGAAGAAAACTCAGAGTAGTTTTTTGTTTTGGGTTGATTGAAAATTGAGGAAATTGAAATTATTTCAATTTTGACTTTTTAAGAATTTTATTATATTGTAAATGTAATTGAGAGAGAGAGATTCCAAAATAAATAAAAAAAAAAACCTTAACAAAAAAGTAATTTCAAACTGAAAAATAGAAATGCTTCGTTCCATAAATGTAGAAACTGGACATTTTGACATTGTCAGAACTCCCCTCCCCATTTTTCTTCCAAAACAGAATTCTGGTGAAATCAACTCAGTTTTGCAAAGCATTTTGATTTCAGCAGAATATGATTCCTTTGAAGATTCTCCAACCAGCTTTAGTTTCATTTACATTTTCTATTAAAAAAAAATTTAAAATTCGCTAACCATTTTGCAACCTCTTCCCCCGCCCCCATTTTTTTTTTTTTTTTTTTTTTTGTAAAAACATCAGGTTTTTCAAGAGCTTTGCCATTTTTTCAGTGTACAGCTTTTCACTTTAAAAATTCCAACCAGGTCTAATGGGTGTGCTTGGCTCCCTGCAGGAACAGGCCTTTTGTTAAGTGTGGTAGAAATAGCAATCGGGGCTGCATACTGTACCAAAACAATGTATCAAGGTGAACGATTCTATTTGAATTGATACATTGATGAGGGAAGTGGATAGGTCCGCAGCAGGTGGGATGGGGCAGACAATAAAGATAACTTGATTATTTTAAAATAAATCAACCTGGCTACAGGACAAGAGGGGAAGGGCAAAGGGAAAACAGAATTTTCATAAAGCTATTGCTCATAGATCATCTTCTCACACTTTGACACTATGGAATATTTTAATATAACTGCAAATACTTTTCATTACTCTGCCCTTAGACTCATGGTTTTGGAGAGCTTCTCTTTTTTTTTCTTTAGAGATCTTGCTCTCTAGATGGGGCTTTCCAGGATCTCACAGCTCCATTTTGTGCAATGGCAATTAGTGCAAAGTCTGCAGTGGTATTGTGTCTATGCATAGACACCATTCAGCTGCCCTGTACGTTGCACTCCAAGCCTCTGGAATCGCTGCTAGTTTATGCTGCGTAAGTTCTCCTCCGCAAGTGGATTAGGTGTTCCCTTTAAAATATCCTAGCTCAAATGTTGCAGTTTGAAATCAGGGGGAAGCAGCATGGATTCTTCACAAAGAACAATTGACCTGATATTGATGTTCATGTGCTATCAGGATTGTTAAACTTGTTACAAACTGCTGTGTGAAACCAGAGGCCTGCTAAATTGAACTACAGTTCAGTTCAGTTGTTACCCAGCACCTACACGAGGGAAAAAGGTAGAGTTTAGGTTGTGTTTAGCTAGTATATGTTAGCTAAGCATGACTTAAGCTTGCCCACTTTTTTTAGACAAGACAAAGCCGTCAGCAAGGGGGTGTCTGGAAGATAGCACTGATAGCTCCCAAACTACCTTTTACTGTCGATAAACCATATAGAGAAACCTCAGCCTCTAGAGCTGTCTATCTGACCATTTTCACAAGAGCTGAATTCACACGAGAAAGCAAAAGTATCATAAAAAAGAAAAATAGATTGGAACTTTTCAGCTAGTAATCTCATAAAACTACTTTAAATAGTAAACCTAAAGCAATCATTAGTGCTGTTATTTATGTTGACATTAAGAAAACCATTAGCCACTTCCCTGCTGGATTCCAATACAGCCAGTGTGGTGGTGAAATGTGGTAGTATTTTTTAATGATTCAACATTCCACTGAAATGTCACGAGTAATGACATGTTGGACCTAGTCCATGTGGCAACTCTGGAGGTGTACTTATAACATTAGGCAGCATTTAAGTGTCCAAACAAACCTGGAAAACCCCAAACAAACTAAAAATAGCCGAAGCTGAGTTTTTACTTTGAAAAGGGAGATGAGCCAGAGATTCCATAAAGTCCACTAGGGCCTTACAATTTAACATGAAAGGTGCTCAGGTTCTATGGCAATGGGTGGCAGTATAAGAGCCTGAGATAAATAGACTTTTTGTATTGACATTTATGGAAAGTCCCTTATTTATAATATCTCAGACTATATAAAATGGCTTTGGAAAAGTATTTCTGATTAACACAAAAAGTTGTCTTTATTTTGTTTATTTAATTTTGTTTAATAACGCTGAATAGAGCGGGAGCCTCCAGAGACAAAAGCATTTGAGGACGGTCCTGCAGGCTCTCATGTACTTCTGAGAAATGCTAACTACTCTTGACTCTAGTGGGTGTTAATGGGAGTTCTGAGTGCTCAGCACCCTTCAGAAGTACTCAGGACTTTACCAGATCAGGCTCTTGGGGGCCTATTGATAGTGCCAGTATTTTATACAACTTACCTGTCTATACTTCATCATTGTGGGACTATTCCAGAAATGCTCGCTCAGACAAATCTCCCGTATACTTGTCCTGACTAGTCATTCCCAGAATTGATGCCACTGGGAAGCAGATGCTGTATCATATATTTCCTGAAGCTCCACTTAGGAATGGTGTAAATATTATAGGGGACTTTGCCTTTTTGTGATTGGGCACTGGCAAACAGAGTGTTTAAGGGAAAAACACATCCTGCACCTTGTCAAGTCAGATATCCTCAGAGTCATTGAACACTTGTAGAATCTGCCTATGTTGCATCATTTTGTTTTAAAGGTAGTTTAATAGTTTAACAATTAGTTTAACAGATATTCAAGCTAGAATAGTATTTGCAATACATGCTCACAACATCCAGCATGCTACAGTAAATCAATTATATTTACAGTTCTTTGTTCCCATGGTACAATTACTTTAAAACTGCTGTCACAGGGCCCTGTTCTTGAAAATATATGTATGTACCAAAGTAAACTTTGAGGCTTTATGACTGTTACACAAAAAGCTTACGCTGAGTGACTCTAATGTACAGAAAACTAAAAAATTGGACCACATGCTAAAACGATGAGGTATTCAGCTGACATTCAATATTCTGTTTATGTATGTGCATCCCCAAACTAAGCATCTGCCAACTAGATACTAGTCATCAGGAAACAGATACCAGACAGGTACCCACCTGGAAGTGGGAAACCCTGGGCCCTGCTCCAACCTCTCTTTCATTCTTTATACACAGTGGAACAGCTTCAACAGGGGAGGCTGAGGAAGCCTCACATTCCAATACCCCATAGCTCAGTAGTTAGAGCACTCTTCAGAGAGGTGGGAAATCCCTGTTCATTTTCTTTCTCCCACTCTGGCAGAGAGAGGGAAATTGAACCAGGGTCTCACACATCCCAGGTGAATATTCTAACACTCAACTAAAAGGTATAAGGAGGGCAGCGCCACCAAAACCACCTTCCTCTCAGGATTTTGAATGGGATCCGATCCTGTTGGTGACCTCTGAGTTTGCCTACCAGATCAGGACGTGCATGCGACTTAGACGGCTGAATACCTATCTTCCCCTGGTTTGGGAATTGCTCTGGGGCTTAGATGGGAAACAGGCATCCAGATGCTGTGACAGGGTCAGGCCAGACGGCTACAGGAGAGTGATAGATATATTGGCCCCAGGTTAAGTAGGTCCCTTTTCCCTGGGTAAGGTAACAGGGAAGGTTCCAGAACAATCAGGAACTTTCTGGAAACAATTAAGGCAGACAGGCTGATTGGCTGCAGGTGTTCTAATCAAAAAGCTGCCAGAATCAATTAAGACAGGCAGGCTAATCAGGGCATTTGGATTTTAAAAGGAGCTCACTTCAGTTTGTGGCGTGTGTGCGAGGAAGCAAGGGGAGCAAGAGAAGCAAGAAGCTGAGAGTGAGAAGGTGTACTACTGGAAGACTGAGAAGTACAAGCATTACCAGACATCAGGAGGAAGGTCCTGTGGTGAGAATAAAGAAGGTGTTGGGAGGAGGCCATGGGGAAGTAGCCCAGGGAGTTGTAGCTGTCACGCAGCTGTTACAAGAGCCACTGTAGACAGCTGCAATCCACAGGGCCCTGGGCTAGAACCCAGAGTAGAGGGCGGGCCTGGGTTCCCCCCATCCCTCCATCCCCCCAACTCCCTACTTGATACCGGAGGAGTTGACCTGGACTGTGGGTTCCACCAGAGGGGAAGGCCTCTGGCCTGTTCCCCCAATCCACTAGGTGGATCAGCGGAGACTGCAGGGATTGTTCTTCTTTCTTTTCCCCATGCTGGCCAGTAATGAGGCTAACTGAGTGAATGGCAGATTTTAGCCACGAAAATGGCCAAACTGAGGGCTGCAGTGAACCTCTGAGGTGAGCAAATCCGCCAATAAGCGCAGGACCCACCAAGGCAGAGGAGGAACTTTGTCACAATGCCCACAGGGAGGCAGCAGTACATATGTTCACAGGTGGAAACATAGGTTCCAGGGAACTTTTACCCTGAAAACCTAGATGCCAAGTGCATTTAGGCACCTACAGCATTCAGTAGGAACCCCCTTTCTCTGTGCATCACATTGGTCATGGAACTGGAACTTTGGGTCGAAAAACAGAGCTTTAGATGCCCATCCCCCATTTTGGAAAGTGCTTTAAGATTCTTTGTTGGAAGGCTTTGTATAGGCATAACATACTATTGTACTAGAGAATAGGTTCTCACACGGAGTTCTTCTTTTACCTTGTCTACTGTAGTCTTGCAGAGATCTTATACTGGTTAGTGAAAACCAATATATACATAGGGTATGTCTACACTACGAAATTAGGTCGAATTTATAGAAGTCATTTTTTTAGAAATCGGTTTTATATATTCGAGTGTGTGTGTCCCCACAGAAAATGCTCTAAGTGCATTAAGTGCATTAACTCGGCGGAGCGCTTCCACAGTACCGAGGCAAGCGTCGACTTCCGGAGCGTTGCACTGTGGGTAGCTATCCCACAGTTCCCGCAGTCTCCGCTGCCCATTGGAATTCTGGGTTGAGATCCCAATGCCTGATGGGGCTAAAACATTGTCGCGGGTGGTTCTGGGTACATATCGTCAGCCCCCCGTTCCCTCCCTCCCCCCGTGAAAGCAAGGGCAGACAATCATTTTGCGCCTTTTTTCCTGAGTTACCTGTGCAGACGCCATACCACGGCAAGCATGGAGCCCGCTCAGCTCACTTTGGCAATTAGGAGCACATTAACCACCACACGCATTATCCAGCAGTATATGCAGCACCAGAACATGGCAACGCGATACCGGGCGAGGAGGCGACGTCAGCGCGGTCACGTGAGTGATCAGGACATGGACACAGATTTCTCTGAAAGCATGGGCCCTGACAATGCATGCATCATGGTGCTAATGGGGCAGGTTCATGCTGTGGAACGCCGATTCTGGGCTCGGGAAACAAGCACAGACTGGTGGGACCGCATAGTGTTGCAGGTCTGGGACGATTCCCAGTGGCTGCGAAACTTTCGCATGCGTAGGGGCACTTTCATGGAAAGTCACTTTGTGACTTGCTTTCCCCTGCCCTGAAGCGCATGAATACCAAGATGAGAGCAGCCCTCACAGTTGAGAAGCAAGTGGCGATAGCCCTGTGGAAGCTTGCAACGCCAGACAGCTACCGGTCAGTTGGGAATCAATTTGGAGTGGGCAAATCTACTGTGGGGGCTGCTGTGATGCAAGTAGCCCACGCAATCAAAGATCTGCTGATATCAAGGGTAGTGACCCTGGGAATTGTGCAGGTCATAGTGGATGGCTTTGCTGCAATGGGATTCCCTAACTGCGGTGGGGCTATAGACGGAACCCATATCCCTATCTTGGCACCGGAGCACCAAGCCGCCGAGTACATAAACCGCAAGGGGTACTTTTCGATAGTTCTGCAAGCTCTGGTGGATCACAAGGGACGTTTCACCAACATCAACGTGGGATGGCCGGGAAAGGTGCATGATGCTCGCATCTTCAGGAACTCTGGTCTGTTTCAAAAGCTGCAGGAAGGGACTTTATTCCCAGACCAGAAAATAACTGTTGGGGATGTTGAAATGCCTATATGTATCCTTGGGGACCCAGCCTACCCCTTAATGCCATGGCTCAGGAAGCCGTACACAGGCAGCCTGGACAGTAGTCAGGAGCTGTTCAACTACAGGCTGAGCAAGTGCAGAATGGTGGTAGAATGTGCATTTGGACGTTTAAAGGCGCGCTGGCGCAGTTTACTGACTCACTTAGACCTCAGCGAAACCAATATTCCCACTGTTATTACTGCTTGCTGTGTGCTCCACAATATCTGTGAGAGTAAGGGGGAGATGTTTATGGCGGGGTGGGAGGTTGAGGCAAATCGCCTAGCTTCTGGTTACGCGCAGCCAGACACCAGGGCAGTTAGAAGAGCACAGGAGGGCGCGGTACGCATCAGAGAAGCTTTGAAAACCAGTTTCATGACTGGCCAGGCTACGGTGTGAAAGTTCTGTTTGTTTCTCCTTGATGAAACCCCCCACCCCTTGGTTCACTCTACTTCCCTGTAAGCTAACCACCCTCCCCTCCTCCCTTTAATCATTGCTTGCAGAGGCAATAAAGTCATTGCTGCTTCACAGTCATGCATTCGTTTTTCATTCATCACTCAAATAGGGAGATGACTACCAAGGTATCCCAGGAGGGGTGGTGGAGGAGGGAAGGAAAATGCCACACAGCACTTTAAGCACAGCACTTTAAAAGTTTACAACTTTAAAATTTATTGAATGACAGCCTTCTTTTTTTTGGGCAATCCTCTGTGGTGGAGTGGCTGGTTGGCCGGAGGCCCCCCCACCGCGTTCTTGGGCGTCTGGGTGTGGAGACTATGGAACTTGGGGAGGAGGGCGGTTGGTTACAGAGGGGAAGCAGTGGCAGTCTGTGCTCCAGCTGCCTTTGCTGCAGCTCAACCATACACTGGAGCATACTGGTTTGGTCCTGCAGCAGCCTCAGCATTGAATCCTGCCTCCTCTCATCACGCTGCCGCCACATTTGAGCTTCAGCCCTGTCTTCAGCCCACCACTTACTCTCTTCAGCCCTCCACCTCTCCTCCCGGTCATTTTGTGCTTTCCTGCACTCTGACATTATTTGCCTCCACGCATTCGTCTGTGCTCTGTCAGTGTGGGAGGACAGCATGAGCTCGGAGAACATTTCATCGCGAGTGCGTTTTTTTTTCTTTCTAAGCTTCACCAGCCTCTGGGAAGGAGAAGATCCTGTGATCATTGAAACATATGCAGCTGGTGGAGAAAAAAAAAGGGACAGCGGTATTTAAAAAGACACATTTTATAAAACAGTGGCTACACTCTTTCAGGGTAAACCTTGCTGTTAACATTACATACATAGCACATGTGCTTTCGTTACAAGGTCGCATTTTGCCTCCTCCCACCGCGTGACTACCCCCTCAACCTTCTCCCCTCCCTGTGGCTAACAGCGGGGAACATTTCTGTTTAGCCACAGGCAAACAGCCCAGCAGGAATGGGCTCCTCTGAGTGTCCCCTGAAGAAAAGCACTCTATTTCAACCAGGTGACCATGAATTATATCTCACTCTCCTGAGGATAACACAGAGAGATAAAGAACGGATTTTGGTTGAATGCCAGCAAACATACACAGCAATGCTTTGTTCTACAGTGATTCCCGAGTACGTGTTACTGGCCTGGAGTGGTAAAGTGTCCTACCATGAAGGACGAAATAAGGCTGCCCACCCCAGAAACCTTTTGCAAAGGCTTTAGGACTACATCTAGGAGAACTGCAAATGCCAGGGCAAAGTAATCCTTTCACATGCTTGCTTTTAAACCATGTATAGTATTTTAAAAGGTACACTCACCAGAGGTCCCTTCTCCGCCTGCTGGGTCCAGGAGGCAGCCTTGGGTGGGTTCGGGGGGTACTGGCTCCAGGTCTAGGGTGAGAAACAGTTCCTGGCTGTCGGGAAAACCGGTTTCTCCGCTTGCTTGCTGTGAGCTATCTACAACCTCATCATCATCATCTTCTTCGTCCCCAAAACCTACTTCCGTATTGCCTCCATCTCCATTGAAGGAGTCAAACAACACGGCTGGGGTAGTGGTGGCTGAACCCCCTAAAATGGCATGCAGCTCATCATAGAAGCGGCATGTTTGGGGCTCTGACCCAGAGCGGCTGTTTGCCTCTCAGGTTTTCTGGTAGGCTTGCCTCAGCTCCTTCAGTTTCACGCGGCACTGCTTCGGGTCCCTGTTATGGCCTCTGTCCTTCATGCCCTGGGAGATTTTCAGAAAGGTTTTGGCATTTCGAAAACTGGAACGGAGTTCTGATAGCACGGATTCCTCTCCCCAAACAGCGATCAGATCCCGTACCTCCCGTTCGGTCCATGCTGGAGCTCTTTTGCGATTCTGGGACTCCATCATGGTCACCTGTGCTGATGAGCTCTGCATGGTCACCTGCAGCTTGCCACGCTGGCCAAACAGGAAATGAGATTCAAAAGTTCGCGGTTCTTTTCCTGTCTACCTGGCCAGTGCATCTGAGTTGAGAGTGCTGTCCAGAGCGGTCAGAATGGAGCACTCTGGGATAGCTCCCGGAGGCCAATACCATCGAATTGTGTCCACAGTACCCCAAATTCGAGCCGGCAACGTCGATTTAAGCACTAATCCACTTGTCAGGGGTGGAGTAAGGAAATCGATTTTAAGAGCCCTTTAAGTCGAAATAAAGGGCTTCATTGTGTGGACGGGTGCAGGTTTAAATCGATTTAACGCTGCTAAATTCGACCTAAAGTCCTAGTGTAGACCAGGGCATAGAGGATCAGCTTTTGTCCTTACACAGTGAGCATACCCCTCCATGCTGAACCGTATCTTTCTTCACCATCCCCCAGCTTTTACAATAAAAACCCTGATAATTGGTAACACTGTAATGTGGATGAACTACACCCTGGCACTGACGCAGAGCTCCATTGGGTGCAAGGGGTCACCACCTGCACCACATCTGATTGGAGGATTGGGGCTAGAATTCTCTTTCCAAGTGCATTCATTGCCTCAATAACACCACCTTCTTTTTCCTTCACCCCTATTCTCCAGGATTTTTTTACAAAACACGGTGGACCCAGTCCTTCCTTCTACGGGGAATTACAGCCATGTAACTGAAGTTAGAATCAAGCCTGTTCCGTCATGCATACACTAGAGTGTAAACAACATGGTTATTTTCTCTTTAAAAATATGTTTAGTAAAGCTATTTTATAGGCTTGATTTTTTTTTTAACTCAGGGTGAACGTTCCTGGCTTCATTACATTCAGCCTCGCCAAAGGCCCAGTGGCATTATTAGCAATAAAGACAATATTATTAATATTGCTACATCAGTGTAAAGAGAGTTACAGTTAACATTTGTAAAAAATACTATATTAATGGTTACTTTTTGTGCCAATAATGTTCTCTCTAGCAATATTCTATACACTTAGACAGAGTTTATGTACCTGGATATGTATTTCATAGCGTTGCCAAGAATAATCAAAGACAAATATAACAGTTGCATTTTTTTCTGATGAAATTTTATTGCTTCTTCTAAACTCAGAGTTGGCCTCCAGCAAGGGACTGTGTGTCTTCTTAAAGTAGAAGTGCCCCGTTTGAACTTTGCTATCATATAATGCTTTCAAGGCTGCTTGTCTAAAGTGACTTAATTTGTACTGCAGAACGAGTCTTGTACTCACAAATGCTCCAAAAGCCATAGTGAACTGGGGCAGCAGGGCTATTACTAATTTTTTTATTAAAATCCCTTAGGCATACGCACAAGGCCCAAAAGCAGCTTTAATAATAGACAACATACAGCACATTTTTCTTGTGTTGCCATGTAATCCAATCTAAAGCTTCTGTTCACTTTCTTTGTTTTACCTAGAGGACCAGCTTCCAATTTAGCTGTGGCCTGCACTAAACTGATTTTTCATTGTAATTAATGCCTGCTTTGGCCTCAGCCACTTATACAACTTTCCATAGAGGTTTGCAGCCATCCACAGAGTATTTCACTGAGTTACCCTCACAAACCTGCTACAGCTGCACTTTTGGTGTAACTTGATTGTTGTTATTATTATTATTATTTTGCAAAGAATTTTTAAATAACTCAGCCAAATAGGGTTTTTTTTCTTCTTCCTTTTTTTTTCTTCCCCTGTTGCACCTATTAAAGTGCTTGGGCAAGGGTCCAAGTGGAAGAAAAGCCTTTAAGTGATTTCAGAAGAGGCTAGTGGAACTTATTTAGGACCAGGGTCTGCTGTGGTTAATTTTCAGTCTGTGTTTTGTGCTGTCCATTTCCTCTGAAATCCTACCTGGGGTTTAAGGTTCCTCAGCACAGGATGTTAATAGACCTCTGCAAACATTCGCAAGGCAGCTTTCCCACCACTAACCTTAAAAAGATTGTGGCACTGGGCCCCGGGTCAGATTGAATAGATGAAAAAGTATATGCTGTGCTTTTGCTGCTCCTTGGACCTTTCCCTGTTGGCTTGTCTGACATTTTTTGGTGATTTTTCTTAGTACCTTATTTTCAACATGCTGTCTAGAACTTTCTGCTTATTATTGCGCTCTCCCCCACAACAGCATTACTAAATAGGAAAGAACAGCTATTAATACTTATACCTTGCCAGCTTCTTGAACTTTTCCTTTTCAGCTGTAAGGTGTTGCTTTCAAGTGGACCCAATGAATCAGCTAGGCCCCTCAGCACATAATCAATATAAAGCAGCAACTACAAAAGCAGGCTTGCCGATGCGAAGTTATCTGGATCTATCCCTTTGAAGGTCTTTGACATGCACCTTTCCTGCGAGAATATTTTTTGTGTGAAGCTAAAACAAGAAGTAATCATGAGTTAGATTTAATCTGATATATGTGATTTTTTTTCTCCTTCCAGACTCAAAGGGCATGAAGACATTAGTACTGTATGTGAGTTTGTGTGCGATCATGTGTATGTACAGACAGGTGCATGGATGTGTGTATGCACCTGTGTTGGGGTCTCAGTGTTAAATATTCACATGATTGCCAAGTGCTGCTGCAAATCATTTTCAGAAGGGCTTGCAAAGAAAACCAGTGAGACTGAGTGGATGCTGACATTTTTGGCTTGCTCTAATATTGCCAAATGGGAACAAAACCCATGTTAGATCCATGTGTGTGCCCTGATTTAATGCAGATATATCGACATACCTTTTAATTGTACCTGACAAATTAGACAAAGCCAATTTGAAGAGATGATGATGCCTTCCAGGCTGCAATAGCTCATTATTGATTGTATTGCTTTAATGTACTGTAATGATACTCGAGGAACCAGTTTTGTCCTCCTTTGCACAGGTGCAACTCCTATTGAAGCAGGAGCTAAACCCATGTAACTGAGGGCAGAACTGAGTGCAATAAATGAATTTTTAAAAACTTGCCTTGTTCTGATCTCCTGGATAGAGCAATGGAAAAGAATGTAATACAAGGGCTGTAACAGACCTGCACTGTATTGTCCTTAGGGCAGGCATTTCCATCTGCCAACAGTTGAATGTGTGAAGCATAAAAGGTATTTCTTTACATTTTGTCTTCAGAAAATAATGGTCATACTTCCATGACGAACAGCAGAATGATCTTAAATACTAGATGAGCAAGCTCCAGTAACCAAAATACTAACTGTGTGCGAGAGATGGCCCACAACTAGAGCCTTAAACCCAAACTTGTTAGGATTTCAGTGTTGCGGCAAGTTGTATTTAAATCCCTAGATCCCAGCCTGCTATGTTTTGATTTTGGTTCTGCTTCAAAACCAGATGGGACCCATTTTCCAGTTCTGGTTCAGGTGTAGCCTCATTCTTCTTTCATGCCTGTGTAAATCAGGAGTGACTCCATTGAAGTAAACGAAGTTACATTGGTGTAGAACTGGTGCACTAGAAGAGAGAGGGGAACCAGGCCCATGGAACATTGATAAATAGGGTGGCATCTGATTGGTGTGAAAACCATGTTTCAACAAATCAATATAATAGTGAAGAGCCCCAATATGTGGCTATCTTATTAAGCATGTTGCCCTCTTACATATGTGTCTGTAATTATAACCAAGGGACAAGGAATATGTAAGCACAAAATGAACATTTCCTGAGCACCTTTCAGTTTCAAATGAAGCCCAAACACCCACACCTTGTTCAAATTGTCCCTGTGTTCCTGGAAATCTAATGACATTTATATAATAAACCTCTGAGGTGCTCACAGCTGCCAATAGCAATTTACTACTGCCTAGCTAGGCAAGTGGTAACTTGAAATACCTTTTATATAGCCAGTAACATGTAGTTTCCAAGGTATCCATTCCCTTACTCCTCCCACGTTACTAGAGGCCTGACACTCGTTTATGTTGTTGGCAGATATCTGTCTGGTCCCATTTTTCTGCTGTAATTTGATAAGATATTGCAAGAGCTAGGAGGTTTGGGGCAGCACTTAGACTTCTGAATGTATTTGCTAATCCTTTCTCCATTCCACTGTGCCCTAACCATGTGACTTTGTGTGTCTATGGGTAAAATTACCTACCATGTTGTGAATCTTTCATAAATTTTGTCACAAAGTGGACTGTTTATCGTTCTGGCCCTGTAACATAGGCCCAGATACTTGAACCTTCCTCCTTCCCCTTTGAACCATGGAAGTGGTTCAAAGGGGCTGGAAAGCTGGATTTCCCCCTTCTATAGGGAAGTCCTCCATGGGCATACAACTATGGCAGCCCTGATATTGCTCTAAAGGTATGCTTCAGCTGTGGGCTGAAAAGGCTTCTAACTGCTCCCAGGATCAGAGGAGCACCAAGATGATTTTAAGTCACTTTTGCCCATCTCCCACTCCCCTCTGTTCCTGCACTAAGTGTAGCTCAGCCAGACCCAGGGATCTGGCCCATTATTTCTAGAAGTATGATTTTCCCAGCTAGTTCTTCTAAGAATGACCTTAAAACTCAAGAATATGCTCGCTGCATGTCCAGCAGCTCGTGAAGTGTTGTAGATAGTAAATCCCTTGCTGTACCTGTGCCTGACTGAATACCCCCTGTAGAGAAGTTCCTGATATTGTTCTAAACACATTTGTGTATCTCTCCCTGACATTTGCCCTCCTAAAAGGTCAGCGCTCCACAGTACAGACAAGAATTGTCTTCTTCATTATTACGTATTACTGTGAATTGCCATTTCTGACTCCAAAACTTCCAATGATTTCTGGTTGGCCCAGTGCAGGAAATAGAGCACAAAGCACCATGTGTCATGTTGGAGTGTCAGCTCTGAAATTAACCAGCCAATATTCAAGTGAAAAAGAAATGATGAATGGCTGGGGAATATTTGGGGAAAACCCACTGCATTTCTATCAGCAGCTAATTCCTTGCTTACTCGGACTAGGAAAAGTTTGGGAACAAGACAAATTTTGAAAAGAAATAAAATCTCCAGAAAGAGAAGTACATCCTAGACTCATTCACATGTTTTCTTCTTTTCTGGGAAACCTGTGTTCTCAGCATTTGTATCTAGATAGGCTCTGATATTAGGAGAGAGGCAAAAAAGACAGGCTAAATTTCAGTAAACATTTTGGCTTAAAGTAAATAGATTCTGGGATTTTCATTTGTTTGGGTGCCTTTATGAGGAGAAAAAAAAAACCCTATTTTTCTTCTTAAACTAAGGTCTTCCAGAAGGAAAAATACAGCACACAAAAGAGTGTGGGGATTTTGTGTTCAATCTAGAGGGTGTTTTAAAAGAGTTCACTTTGTATGAGTGTCTCTTTCTCTGATTTTAAAATGAAGTACCCAATACAACCTCAGGAACAGTTATATATTTTTATCTATAAAATGTACTGAACTGTTGATGGAGCATCATTGTTGGGTATTAAACAAATGTTGCTGTCTATTTTTGTATTCATTCTGTAATGTATCTATCAACATAGCAGTATAATATGCACAAAGAATGAATTTCCTCACATTGCAAACAAATCTCCAGGTGGCCTGGTATGCTAGCAACAGAAGCAGCACAAATCACTTACAGGTTTGGGAGTGATCTTGGGATTTTTTGCGCTCCGGCACAGCAGAATTTAGTCATGTCACAGAAGTGGTGCTTTTGAACTTTGCCAGGGAGACAGCTTCTGGCCATCCACTCTCTTCGTATCACCTGGAACAGTAGCCATTGAAGTAAGTGAATATTGAAGCCTGCCATATTACAGGGATACAACCATTTGTATCTAGACCGATGTCAGATGACTGGGCTAGGAGTCTTACCAGAACTCCTGTGTATCACAGTTTATTATATCTGCTTCATGGAAGGGCATTGTCCTAGCATACTGGCAGTCCTGTTTTCCCACCTATTGAAAATGCATTGTAAGGGTGGACACCCAATACATGTTGAAAGGTTTAGGGGCAGAGATGGGAAAGCTGATCATCCCAGAATGAGTTAGGGAGAACCCAAGGACCTTATTTATACTAACCACAGGTACTGAAGGAACCTGGGGAGCAGTCCTACAAAGAGCAATGGCTAAAGAACAAATATTGCATAATAGTTTTAATGACGAGAATTGTTTTCCCATAACAGCCACAAAGCAAACATGCACATTGTAATTTGTAATACAAAGTAACGCAAAGTAATTTTCTCATGTTCTGTGAATTAACATTTTCCTCATCTATATCACTGTTGCAGACTACAGGTCTGTACTCTTGAGAAGCAAAGTACATGCAGCTACTACTGTTCAGATAACAAGTTACTAAAGGTTATGGTAGAGGATCTGTTTCTGGATTGTGGAGCCAGCCTTCTGGATAGATTTAATTTCCAATACCAAAGTCTTTTAGAGCAGTGGGAAGGCAGTGAGAGTAAAAGCTGTGCTTTACTGAACCTGAGAATGTGTGTACTGCAATCTAGTGGAGGGAGAGATGACATAGAGGAAGAAGACACTTGTCTAGTACTTGATCTGCACATTTCTCTGAGGCTAATGGCAACTGTGCTAAGATGGGCAATATCCAAAGAACAATCACCAGAAATACAATCACCAGAAATAAATTCACAAGCAACCCCAGAGAGGCCTCCTAAAACAATGGGCCAATCATGCTTTTAATTGCAGAGGCTGAAAGAGTTTGAATCATCATGGTATCGTCTCTTCCTCCTTTTGACTCTGTAGAAACTATTGCACATGCTTTCTGTGTCCTTGGGTTTTTTAAAGGTTGTGAAAAATGGGGATGGAGCTGGAGGAAAAAGGGAGACACTGTATGGCACGATCTCCTCCAAATCTGCAGGGATTTCTGCACCACTGATAATCTTGACACTATTTATATCATTTTGCATTGGATTCTCTTCTGGGGAAAGGTGAAGACAGGTAGCCAGTGGAAAAAGAGTTGTTGGGGGATCCATACTGCTACCAGGGATGGGGTACAACGAGACTAGAGTCAAAGTTGCAGGATTCTATGAAAAGACCTAATAATCTCTAGTGTTTCTCCCCAGATGTGGGATAATCTCTGTGTCAAGAGGGCTGCTCCCTCTGCCTGATCCAGAGGGTGGAACCATCTACCATCCAAAATGCTGAATTGAAATTCATGGAATTTCCTGACCCCTCCATTGTTTTTTCCCACAGAGGACATGATTTGGCCGAATATTTTCAGTCAATCAGAGGGCATCATTTCCCCAGAACATTCATAAATGTTGTCAAGTATAATGTACCGTGTCACTCTGTTTAATATAGAATGAAGCAAACAAATAAAACTCCTTTAGAATTCTTTGCAACCCACTGACTTTCTAAGTGAAGATGGTAGGAATGTTACAAGATGCGGATGACCTCTTTTCATCCATCTGCCTCCCTATTATAGGAAGATAGCAAAAGTTAAATTGTGGTCTACCATTAATGAAAAATTCCACTGTTTTTATTAAATTTCAGAATCATCTCACCTTGCATGAAAACCATATTCAATTTCTTTCTGAATTAATAATGCATGTAACATTGGGGGAAAAGCTAACATTTACTTACTGCCTGGAAGCCAGGATACTGTGAGGCACACAGCAAACTGGAGTGTCTTTGGCCTCCTCTCCATTACATTCTTCTGGGAGCCGTGTGTGAGCGACTGTGCATGCAGAGATGATAAAAGTTGACACTTCTTGAGAGGTTTGCAAACTCCACCAACACCAGGAGGCAGAAAGCTAGAGCCGTAGCGGGAGAAAGGGTTACTTTAGTGGCTGGCCTGGACCCTGCCAAAAAATAGATTTGGGAAGGGAGCTTGGATGCTTGGCTCATGAAAACAGAAGATGTGAACCAATCCAGAAGATTTACCGGGATCCAGAGACAGGGTCAGGATAGATGGTACCTCAAATAAAATTCAGGTAGCAAGGGAGCTGACCAAAGAAGGCTTGGATGGGGGAGAAAGAGTTCTGTAATATGTGGAATGTCAGATGCTGTGGGGTTGGCCCGTGAAATACAGGGGGACTAGGTAAGAGATATATTGTCTCTTTGTATCAGCATATGCCTGCTTCCAGATATAGTCTCATGTAGTCTGATTTGTTATATTATTTTTAATACATATTTACTTCTCTTCTAAAACCCCCAGTGTTTATGTATTACATTGCTTGCCCTTAAAAATTGGTGCTGTTTTGAAAGTTTCTACTGTTTCTAGCCAAATCCCTCACTATATAAACAAGGGCTATTGCTGAAAATAGTAGAAACTTTCAAAACAGTGGAACCCTTTAGTTGTGCCCACTGAATTGAATTTAAAACCAAGGGTGAAATCCTGGCTCCATTGAAATCAATGGAAGTTTTGCCTTTGACTTCAGTGGTACCAGGATTTCAGCATAAAAGTGATATCCCTGCAGAAATTCTTGCATAAGATACAACTTTCATAGCTTTTAATAGATATTAGGAAGGGCAAAGTTTTGACAGAGAAGAATATGGCATTAGTAACATTATTTAATCTACATGTAAGAGCAACAAGAAAATATTTGCTTTCAATTAGAGCACACACTGATCACTGGAAACATAGTTTCGTGAACAAAATACATGTCATTCTTTCTCTTTTATTCCTTCATCTGGGCATAGAGGTCATAAATTGGTTACTGATACTTATTAAAAGAAATGAGAATTAGTGACAATGGAAGTTATTTTCTTATTCTATAAACCAGATTAGAGAAGGCATCCGATATATAAGGTAGGACAACAGAGCAGAGTTGAGGCAGTATATGTAAGATTTATGGTAATTATACACACTTATTAAAGGAGATAGTAACACAAATTCTTGGTCCCTGATCCTCAGCTGTGGCAAAGTGGATCTTCTAGGCATGTAGAGCCAACAGAATGGGTCCTGAGCAGTGCATGGCCAGAGATTCCCCATGTCCTAGTAATCCCTGGTTGTCATAATGGTCCCTTGTGGCAATTAGCAGTCAACATAATTTAGAACTGCCTTTAGTCAGCTGTATATTACACCACGTTCAGAGCAGCCCAAGATCTGTAGAGTGAAAAGGTTGCTTAAAGCAACCCTTGCAACCTTTCCTGAGTTGTGTTGAGCACTCCTTGGCCCAACTCAATTTATGAAGTATACTGCCGTGGGCTAAGACATCCCCCCATTTGCCCAGTCTATTTCTGAGGATCCTTTGCAGTCTTTCCTGTCTAGCTCTGCATCTATTTGCATGCCTTCCCTGGGCAAGTTAGCCATGTCCTTAGCCTCCAGTGTCACAGCCACATATATTTCTAGAGCCTCTCAGACCATGCAGTTGAGCAGGCTTCAGCGACCATTTGCCAGTGTCAGGATTTGTATGATGACTTATTGCATTAAACTGAATTTGGTATGCAATACAAGACTGTGATAAGGACAATCAAACTGCATCCCTGCAGGGCAAATGCTGATTTGTCTGGAGTTAGGACGAGAATTCCTCCACCCCATTATCAGTATAGCACAATTGGCTAAAGACAATTCGGATTTCATTTACCCCTGTGCAAAGAGCTTGTGCAAGGCTTATGCTCCACTAAATTGATAGTGATATATAGGCCTTGCTTGGGCTGTTTGTACAGGAGTTAACTTCCCCATGTGTGTTCCCTCTACCCCGACTCTCTAGGTTTCTGGCAGAAGCAGGATACCAGACTGGATGAATCAATTGACAGATTCTGCATGGAAATTCCTTCTTTACAATGAATGCTGACAAGACTGAACTGTTAATAATTTCTCCCTTTACCCATCATGGCTGTTTCCAATGATGGTTCAATTTTCCTTGCTTTAAACTCTTATACTTCAGGCTCATATTAAGTAGACTGTAAAGCCGTCTCAGTGCTCTCCAAGGAATTTTTCCAAGCTGAAACCCAAGCTGTCTCCCTAGGATCCTGAAACTCTTATTCTTTACATGCCCTTAAGGTGTCTTTATTACTATTGTAATTCTTTATTTGTAGGTCTGTCTGCCAGGTCCCTCAGGTGCTTGCAGCTTGGTCGACAACTCTACCACCAGAACACTTTCCATACCCAGGACTGCTGAGCACATTACTCCCACAATGAGAGAACTTCTCTGCCTCCTGTGAAGCAGCAGATCAGCTGAGGAATTATTTTACTAATCTAAAAGGCTATGTATGACTTTGCTCCATCATTTATGAGACCTTTTTAAACCATACCCCTAACGGGCTCTTTTAACTGTGGTTTAGAAATGCCTGACTTTTCTTCCCATTAAGAGCCATATACCTCAAGCCAGATGCCAGCTCCCATTATAACTGAGTTTTTAAAAGCTATGATTAGTGATAACATTTGTGGCTGTACATGCTAGGATAAGGATCGACGACTCTCATCTGTCATTGTATAAGCTGATCAAAACAGCGCTTAGCAAGAAATTTCCCTCCATTTCCCCATATGAAGAATTGTTTAGGCTCATTGGGGTGGGTGGGGAGTCTCTCTAGCTTTCCAAGGATAAGGTATTTTCTAGGGCTGGAGGTAGGATAGTAGATATGAAAGACCAGCACAGCAGCTATTGACATCAATGGGAGTTTCTCACACATATCAATGGTAGAATATAAACCTAATAATACAACATTTTTGGCCAGATAATTTATCATATGTGAATTGAGTTCATTGACTAATTCCAAATCATATCTAAAGGTATTGGACCAAATGTATTGCACTGTCTGACATGCTGAGCTGCTTCATTGATTTCTCTTGGGTTATGTGAGGCGAAATGGCCTGATCCAAAGCAAATTGAAATCAATGGAAAGAATCCAAATTTTGGATTCCACCCTAAGTCAAGGTGGAATTTAGCCTATATTTAGCTAATTTTTCTTTATTGTTTTAAAATTCTTTCATGTAAGTGTATTTGTTTTTATCTATGGTAAAGCATTCTAAAAATATTCACATGAAAGGTGCTGTGTAAGTATAAATGGTTGGCTGATTGGTTCTGATTAGCAGTTAGGAATTATAAATAGTCAAATACCTGATAAACCAATCTTTTCTTGTTGTGCAGCTATAGTAATAAATAACAAGTACATATTTTTGTAAGGCTTTTATTCTTAGAAAGAAAAGAGAAAGCTATAATAGGTTTAAAAAATACATGTCACATAATTTATTCCGACAAACAGATGTATTTTGTTGTTGCCATTATCATTTGATGAAATACTTTAAAGCTGGTCCTAGGTGGTACATTTTCAAATATAATATATACAGCACATCTAGCAGTTAACAAAATTTGGATGTGTAGCATAGAATGGTCATTATTTTTACTGAAAAAATAAAGGCACTAATTACTTACAGACAAGATACTTAGCACAAACAGATAAGCTTCAAAATGAAAAATTCTCGGTTTATGATAATTATGTTCTCTGCTTTGTTTTCAGAGACTGATAATTTGAGGCTTTAAAATCACCAGGAAGCCATTAATTGGAATTCTTCAATAAAAAATAAATTACATAGAAGTTCATGATGAGTTGTAAAAGCACAGAGACTGTATTATGCAGTGAGCGACATTGCTTTACTATTTATAGGCTTGCACAGATATGTCTAACTGAAAAACTGTACAGAATTTGAGATGTGCAGATAGCAATTATTCACGGATCCAAATGATCTGCAGATATTTCAAATAACTGCTTTTATCGGATCAGCTATCCAATAAAAGCAGGGCTTTATTTCCAGCCAGCACTTTTCTAACATGTTGCTTCTTATTTTTGACATCTTATATGACATTACTCCACTGCAGCCAATCTTAACTAGAGAACATAGAAACCCACATGTCACAGCAGACATTCCATTCCATTCATGTGCTAGTAAATATGGTTTTGAGAAGACTGTTGTTGCTGGAGATTCAATTCCTTTACTCCTGTAGGGGACTCAGATCCTATTATCCATGGTAATTGACTGAAAGAAAGGTTAAAGTGTTGTCTTCTCCTGACCCCATTCCCCCCACTTTTGATCCCCTTACTCCCATTAGGGTCAATAGGGATACTCATGGAGTAAGGATATGAGAATCTGGCCTTACTGTTTATGTGAATGATTGAAAGAAAAACTGCTCTTTAAGCAACTGGTCTGCTAAAGCCCTCCAGTCAGTTCTTGTTACTAGATGTAATGTGTCCTATGAGCTGCACCCAATACTCCCTGAAGTCCATTGCAATCTTTCAGCTGACTACAGTAGGAGTTGGAGGGAGCCCCCTGTCAGGATATATGTTAGCTATTGTGAGGGAATCTGGAAGATCTGCTACCAACTGCTTTAAACCAGCCAGGCAATTTAAAAATACAGAGCTGTAATGTTAAACATCAGGCATGCCAGCAGGGCATAGCATGAGATTTTGGCAGCTTCACATTGTTCAAAATAGTGGTAAATTCAATAAAGCTTACTGTTCTTTTACACTTCCTTCCCCCTGCCCGGCTCCCCAAGGCTACTCTAAGTTATATCAGGGACTGGTTCACTGTCGACCTTTCTTTCCCCCTTTCCTAAGCAACCATGCACACCCCTCAGCCATATCCAAGGATCTGGGCCAACGCCTTGAAAGAACTGCCCGGGTTCTTCAAGTATGTCATTAATATGCTTCAATGAGTTGTTTGACTTGGATAGGTATAAAGGAATGTTGTCTGCAAAGTATGCTTTTCTTCCTCAACATGGATAGCACTGATATCCTTGGTTACTACAAGGAGCTCTATAAATAAAGTGAATAATAAAAGAGGTAGTGGGGATCCTTAACATGTGCAACTTAGTAAGGGAAATAGAGCAGGTTTCAGCTTATTCACAAGTGAGATGTAGGAGATGCATAAAATAGCTTAATGGCCTTGGTATACCCTGGTCCAAAGCTATGTCTCCAGAACAGCGAAGAAGCATTTCCAGAGGAGGTGATCAAAGGCTTTCCCAGCATCTAATGCCAATAAAATCCCCTCCTCCTTATGAGCCATACATGGATGGTAACATTTAGGGTCCTTCTGATATTATGACTTGTGAGGCAGCATAGAATAAATATAGAGTGGTCTAGGTGAATTTATTCTAGTAATATCAAGGAGTGCTGCATAGCTAAAAATCTTATTTAATATTTTGTTGTGCAAATTAAGCAAAACTCTTTGTTGGTACTTTCCCCCCTAATTACCTAAATCTGACTTATCATGATGGCATGACCATGCAAATCTATGGAGACCAGGCTAATGTGAAACAATATCAGTGAGTGTCTGCAGGGGGAATATTACAGTGTCACAAAGAAATGACATAGTGTCAAGTGACAAAGCTGTACAATAAAAATATTGGATCTCTGCTGGCACTTGAAGTGTATCATAATTCTTAGAGAATAAAACCTACAGTAAATCATATAAAATCAATTGATAAGAGATCTCAGGCAGATTAAAAAGTGTTCCCTCCCCTTCATTAATAAAGATGGCTTCTGCCCAGAGTTGATTGTTGATGCAGGCCTACTTTGATAAACGTTCTTTTACCCACTGAAAAGAAACGTTCCTTAATGAGCTATCATCTTCTATTCTTTTCAGTTTCCAGATTGCCGTGGTAGAGGTATAGACAGAGTTCCTTAGAACTGACAGTACTGCTCAATGAGATGATACTCTATGTAATATTTAATAAAGTGATTGGAAATTTTTTCACAGATGCCCAGAACTTTGTGATGTCAAACCAGTCCCATGACACGGTCTTTGTGTGTCATTGAAATCACAACAGTAAATCTGCTGGATTTCTAACTTTCTTTAACACTCATTGTAATGCTAATGAAGGCCAAACTCTTCAAACTTGGGTGTTTGAACTTAGAGGCAGAGGGTCAGCAGCATGCTGGGTAGCAGGACAGGGACAGTGAGGGAGCAGGAGCACCCACTTTGCACAGCATGCTCCTTTGGGTGGAGAGCTGATTGATAACAGTTCCACTCACAGTGGCTGCTGCTCAGACCACTGACGTCCCAAAGGGGATTGTCAGGGGCTCACGAGTCCCTTGTTAGCTGCCCTTTGAAGGAGCATTGATGTTTTCATTTAACAGTAAGTGTCTTTGTATGAAGTTGTTGCAAAGTTCTTACTCCTCGAGTACAACAGCCATAGAAACCAAGGTAATGTATTTCTGAGTGTTGAAGGGATAAGCTACTGGATTCAAATCTGTATCAGGAACCCTTACCCTTCCTTCCTGCCCTCTACCCCCACTTTCAATGTTAATGAGTTAAGTTTGGGGTGTATCACAGTCACTGGCCCTCCCTCAAGTCCTTAGGCCCGGTGCATTCAATTCAGTTGGAGAATCTGGAACTGATAACTTCTATGGGAAAAAGTGATTGTTTCAAAGACCCATCCAGTCCCACTCAGGCAGCTGTCAAGCCATGACTATGGAGCTGCTACAAGGGGAGCATTCCTCCTGTATCCCCACCAGTACGGTTCATGAGGTATCCACCAGGGACAGTTACACCAGGGACAGTTCACAGGTGCTCAAGGTAAAGGAGAAGAAGAGCCAAACTGCTGCTGTCACTGTGTGAGGGTCCTACAGTGCTCCCTCTTCTTCTGCTTGTGCCTGCCTCTCTATCTTAGGTATTTGTACAGCCCTATTGCTGGAGTATATGAACACCTCACAATCTTTATTTCTTCTCACAACATCCCAGAGAGGTAGAGCTATGCTATGAATCCTCATTCTACAGGTGGGGAACTGAGGCACAGAGAGGCTCAGTGACTCTCCCAAATTATACAAGAAGTCGGCGGCAGAACAAGAAACTGAACCCAGGTCTCCTGAGTCCCACTGGGCCATCTTTCCTCTCAATTGCCCACCCCAACCAGAATTTGAAGAGCCAGAACCAGAAAGGAACCTGGAGCCTCATTCCTGTCTTTTGCTCCCCACCTACCGGACTTCCTTCCCAACATGACCCTGCCCCTCCATCAGCTAGGGGAGATAGCCGGTAGTCAACTGCAAGAGCTAATGGGGACTTATTACCAAATCATGACATCACTGGCTCATCCCAGCAGTAACTCCCTGTTCATGCCTTCTATCCTTCTTCAGGAGAGGAGTGAGGGGAAGGTCACAGGAGTTCAGATGGGGACCTGGCAGGAAAAGGGGTTAGCCAACAAGGGGGATGCTATGAGAGCTTTGCAGGGGGGTTAAATCTTTGAGATGATGGCTTGACACATACACAGCCAATGTTTGCATTGCCCATGGATCCTTGAGCTTTGCAGGCTGGCACCTACCCTCTCCTTGATCACCAAATCCTCTTCCTCAAAGAGGGGATAGTCAGACAAACACTCCAAGAACAACCCCCACAAAAAACATGTAACGATTTCGGTGGGATTTTTAGCATCACTCTGCATTATCCCCAGTAGAGTAGTGTTTGGTTACTTCACTGACTTCACTGTTCCTCCCTGTCCCTCTCCCCCTGAGTGTTACTAACTATGCCTGCAGTGGAAACTGGATACATTTTTTTTTGCCACACCTTAAGCTGGAAAGCTTGTGTCCAACAGCCCCTTGGACTCTAACATTTCTAAAAGGCATTAGGGGAAATAAAAGGAGTGAGGAATATTTTTGATATGCCACAATTTTCAAAGGATTTGTGAAATGTAATGAACTCATTTAAATAGTCATAATTGTCTCGAGTACATGTGAGAAAACTTCAGAAATAGCAGAATTAGGCATGCTCTATTTTGTAGCCTTTCAATGACCTCCAGCAAACGTGTGACCCAGATAAGAGAGCCTCCTGTCTACTTGCATAAACATGATGTTTTAAAAAGCAGGGAGGGAGAGAAATACAAATAAAAGAATTGGACTCTTAATGGCAATGGAACATAGAGAGACACACGCTGCTCTTACAAAACAAATGTCGAAACAGAAAGAGAATTGCCTCAAGACTCTAAATTCTGAAACTGCTGCAGCTTGCCGGGCTGTAAGTTGGATGGCAGCGGACCTCAACTCAAAAGATGTAATCTGCTTTGGATTTTCTTCAAGGGAGGGTTTCAAAGGCACAGATGATAGTTTTGTGCCTAACTCCCAGTTGCACCTGTGAAAATCTTCCCTTAAAACCTGAACGATGACAAGAACAGGTTCCATGGATATAATAATGACTAAGGTGAAGCCCACTTTTTATGTCATGGCCTTGGTCCCCCGTCAAAGGGCAGGGAACAGTATCTATTCACTGTAGTAGCTGCTGTTACACTGCTGACCAGCCTTCCTTTCTGCCACTTAACTACCTGCCACAGCACAAAAGACAGTTACTAATGCTAGAATAATTTAAAAAATAATTAATTAAGATATATTTTAATACATCATTGGTTTTATATTGTATTGGGAAAGCCTGCCAAATGTCGTTGGTATGATTCAACCTTGTACAAAAGTAGGCCATCATGTGAAGGCACCTCTCATCCATTAAAAATGATTAGGCCTTACCCTACTGACACTGCAGTGACCAGTGAAAGGTCTCTTCTCCCAATCCCCACCCTAACCTGTAATGCATTGTATAGGTAAACCCTATGATCAACATTTCTTATTTGAAGGGAGTAGGTGTCCCAATACAACTGGACTAGAATGGCAAGATGAGTGAAATGTGGATGTAGTAACCAAAGAAACATCTTCTTTTTACCTATGGTCTATATCTTGACTGATTTAACTGGGCCATGGAACCACAGTTTAGCTAACCTATCCTTTGGGCCCTGACTGACAGGCTTCAGAATTAATATCTCTGCCTGTGAACTGGACAGCCCCAGATGCACATACACACTAGATACTGCCACCATTGCTAGGCACCACAATTCATAGGCTGCCTGCCAAATTATTGACCCTCTTATCGGGGAGGGACAGGAGTTATTTAAATTAAGAGTGAAAGTTGGCACAAGAACAAATTGATATTAAACTGGCCATCAATAAGTTTAGGCTTGAAATTAGACAAAGGTTTCTAACCATCAGAGGAGTGAAGTTCTGGAACAGCCTTCCAACGGGAGCAGGGGGGCAACAAACAAACACATTTGTTTTAAGACTGTTCAATAAGTTTATGGAGGGAATGGTGTGATGAGACTGCCTACAATGGCATATGGCCCATCTGCTACTGCTTTTGCAAATATCTCCAGTGGCCAGAGATGGGACACCAGAAGGAACATGCTCTTAGTTACGACAAAGAATTCTTTCCCAGGTGTCTGGCTGGTGGGTCTTGTCCATATGTGAGGGTCTAACTAATCCCCATATTTGAGGTTGGGAAGGAATTTCTCCCCAGGTCAGATTGGCAGACATTTTTTTGTTTTTTTGTTTTTTTAGTTTTGCCTTCCTTTGCAGCATGGGGCCATTACATGGTTTGGACTAGAGTAAGTGATGGATTCTCTGTAACTTGAAGTCTTTTAAGGAATATATGAGGATTTCAGTAACTCAGTGAGAGTTTAAGGACAGGTTTCAGAGGAACAGCCGTGTTAGTCTGTATTCGCAAAAAGAAAAGGAGTACTTGTGGCACCTTAGAGACTAACCAATTTATTTGAGCATGAGCTTTCGTGAGCCACTGAGCTGTGGCTCACGAAAGCTCATGCTCAAATAAATTGGTTAGTCTCTAAGGTGCCACAAGTACTCCTTTTCTTTTAGTGAGAGTTTAAGGATCTATTAAGGAGAGGGTGGATGAGGTTCTGGGCCTGCAATGTGCAGAAGATCAGACTAGATGATCATGATGGTCCCGTCTGGCCTTAATGTCTATGAGTCTAGTTAAAAACAGAAACAAGAATAGTGTTCCTAGGATTTAAAGCTGTATCAGATTACCTATTAGACATAGCAAATTAGGTAAATATTTGTTCAAGAAGAATAGTTTTCAAATAGAATAGAATTCAAACCTCCTAGCTCAGGATATTGTGCAGCATTCCAAATCTGGGATATCCAACTTTCTCAGAAGGCATATATTAACCTCTTATTGTCTAATACACAGAGACCAAGATACAGTATTTGTACATATCTGAATGTAAAAATGGCACTCTTATGTCTATTAAAACTATTTCTTTTTAACAAAAATTCAGAGGTAGGAACAAAACACATTTTGTTTTTCAACTGAGCCTATGAAAACAGTGAGACAAATTCTTCCCTGACTCTGCAACTCTAGGCCCTGTAAGTCAGTGCAGAAACTGGTCCATGCTCTTTAGCTATTTCCCATGGCAAAGAAAATAGTTCTTCCCCCTGTCATTTCGGAGAAATTGGCAAACTAAAAAGAGACAAACAAGTCAATCTACAGATTAAAAATTCTTCTCCATTAGCACTGATGAAGAAAAGCACACAAAAAACCGTCACCCTCCTAACTTGCTTGGAAATCTGTGCTTGTTGTATCTGTAATGTTAGGGCTGCTGATTATGGGACAGGGCATTTTGAATTGTGGTAGTCAGTGGTAAAAAAAGGGAGAAAAACAAAACCTCATAACACCATTATTTTTTGTTTCCAGACACTCAAGGGGAAGGGGGAATGGTTGAGTTTGGTTTCGAGAGTCTCTTTCTTTGTCTGCCTTCATTGCTCTATAAAATAGCTGAGTGAGAGGGAAACAATTTTTGACCTGCAACATTTGTAAAGCAAATCCAATGTTTATTAAAAGTTTGCATCATTTCACAAGAGTTGTAGCACTGTGAGAATGGAGACAAACATTCATAACATTTTGAATGTGCAATATCTTTATAGGCATTTAGACACCCTGGTGATGAGTGTGATATAAATAGCTAGGTAGCCCTATTCTAGTGAATCCAAAGTTAAGGTACTGTAAATAATGTGATCACTTTTATTGGACTGAAGAATATAATGCACAAGCCACAACCCTGAGCCAAAATGAAGAGCATTAAAGGCCTCTTCAGCCACAAATATTGTGTATTAATCTATCGGTCTAATAAAAGTTATCTCATTATCTATCTTCTCTTCCTTTTCTTGAACAGCAATATGGCTGAAAAGCTTTTCCTGAAAAATGCCATGTACATGTTTATTTTAAGTAAATTTATTATGTTTTGCAAAAAATTATCTTACAATTCAATTGGTTGCAAAGAAATATATACATATTTTCCTCTTGACTGATAGAAAGGGGATGGCAAGGGAATGTGAGAGCTCATTATTGTCTATTGTACCATGTGGCAGGGGAACAGAAATTAAAGAAGCCAGGGGAAAGTCAGCAGCTTGAGCAGCACTGACACCAATAACTTTTCATGAGGGTGAGTCAAAGCATCCGGGATGTCAGCCCCGCGTTTCTGCCCTCTTGAACCTATTTCTATAGATCATGACAAAATAGAGAAGTGAAAGAAAGATCCTCCTCCCTCAAGCAGGGGCAAAGATGAAACCAACCACTGATGCAAATATTTCAGATGAGAAGTTAAAAACACATCCTGCTCACAGTGGCAATGACAGTCATGGCAGTCAGTGCCTGCATATTTTTAAACTAGAAATGGAGCTAAAAAGTAATAATAAATATATCAGGGACCAAGTGGGTCTTCCTCACGCCCACTCTACTGAAGTAAACTAGGAAGATCAAAACACTGACAGTGGGGACTGCAATGTACTGAAATGCAGCTATGGGGCTTCCAAAATACATTTGGCACAGAGAGTGGGAGGGGAGGTCGGATTGGGATTTCACTTTAATACAGATACACCGTAACTCTTATGGTAGATGGAATAAAGTGACAAATGAACGCTGGCCTGAAACGAACAAGAAAACTAGTGGCCAAATTCTTCATCCCGTCCATGGAAATGCAGGCCTTGAAACATCAATCAAAGTGCTAAATTCCCAGAGTGGAGGGTGCCAGGGAATGGATGGCCCATGCAGGGGGATCCTCTGTAACCCCGTGCAAGACACAGCAATAGGCTCTGTGGTTGATCTCTAAGTCGGGGCACAGCCAGAAGAACTCTGAGTGGGTGAGGGGATGTCTAGGTGCGGCCAGCAGCTTGGCTCGGGGGAAGCAACGCGCTTTCTCTCCTCCAACACATGTAATGGTGGTTACGGAGTGGCTCCCTCAGTAGCTCCTGCAGACTGAGCTGATGACTCTGTTCCTCAGCCCTGGTCACCATAACCCTGTTTATCCAAGCTGTGCGCTATTGGAGGGCTTTACCATTGTTCGTAATAAGCCCAAGGTAATGAATCCTAATTAATTTTTTAACATTCCATCCCTTGTGCTGTTGCTGATTTCTTCTTGTCATCCTCCACCTCCTCCTATTTGTCTTTCTTGCTTGTATGCAGTATGTCAGACACTAGACTTGGAGGCATTTTTACAAGCCCTTCACTGAGCAGCACTGAAAGTATGGCTGGAACCCTGGGCCAGGTCCTTCATCCAGCTAAGCAGCATAAAAGAGTCTTAACCATATCAGCATGGGGAATCTGGAGCTGGTGTAGCCTCTACAGCACCGTCAGTCTGGGGGAATATCTGGGGTAGGGCCGGGCTGTACTCTGGTGAGCCTCACCAGTGTAACAGGCTGTAGGGGGCCGTTAACAGCTGGCACAGCAGACAGCAGCTGTTAGGCTACTTTAACTTGCACCAAGAGACAGTTCCAGGATTGGGGGGAGTAGGAAAGTGGTTTAAAGCCACCTTGGCTTCCCCTTCCCCACAGCTATGCTGAGTGTGAACTCAGCACAACTGAGCACCGAACCTTGTGTTTTTAGTGTACAGCAGGAAAACCTCAGCATTTGTAAGTCTTTTAATTGTAATTTAACTTTTTTGGAGCCCCTCTCCCCAGGGTCCCTCCACCTGTTCTGAGGAGGAGCTCCACTTTTTGCTGGGAGTTGCTAACAATGGGTGGGAGCTTCAAAGGCTTACATAGAGCTCTTATCAGTTCTTCCATAGTCCCCTTGAACAGAAGCAGTAGCAGCAGCAGCTCTGTGAAGACATCTGGTTTCCACTGGGAATTACCTCCACCTTCCAAAAAGGAATAGCTGATTGGTGGGCTCTGGGATGTTGTTCACAGGGGCAGCAGGAGCGTGACCGCCCGTTGGGCATTAGAGATGTGGTGGGTAGCTGCAGTAATAGTACTGAAGGTCAATCCATTTCAAGTTGTGGACTGGTCTAGATTTGCTTTTGTTACACTCTCCCACAGTACTCGGGGCTTCTTTCTCACTACAGAGCTCTGGTGTGCAGTTGACAACATTGCCTGTGAGAATCTCTAGGGCTTTAGATTGGCCTCTCCTCACTGAGTGAAAAGACGGCAGGGGGAGTCCAAATCTGGGATCTCCGTGTGTAGACGAGATGCTGATCCTTTTTCATTAGGACTAGCATATAGTTGTGTGCTCCCATAATAACGCACTGAGTGTATCAGACCCAGATTGACTGAACCCATCAGTTCCAAGTTATCTTGCCTGTGCAAAATTTCTTTCAAAAAAGCATGCTATGACTGAGGTCCACATTGTCAGGAGTGAGGTGGCCTGCAGTTGTGAACTGAACTCAACTGAGCCCTGCACAGGATGTGATGGGAAGCCACACTGCCCCTAGGGAAGCACCAGGAGAGACTGTGACTTACCATCTCCCCTGGGGCTGCTCAGTGCACATGGTGGGTGCACGCACTACCACAGGGACTGGTATGGTGAGTCACCCTTGCATGCACCATGCAGGGGAATGGGGAGGGCTCTTTTGTGGTCTGTGCGCATTGTGCATGAGTATCTCACAAACTGGCCTTTACTGTTTCTTTAGTGATTGGAATATGTAGTGATACAATATGAAAGTGAACTAATTGTTGTTATTTTATTATTGTTCAATTCCAGTAATATTCTCAGGTTGTTCCGAGGTCTTACCCCAAGGCTCCACTGAGCCGGGGTCTGAATCACAATGCCCCTGACAAGTCCCCTTTCCAGCTCTTCAGACTCATAAGTGGCTGTGGGTCACCCAAACATTCAGTGGTTGGAGTCCCCCTGGGCTATAGTGATACCACTTGTTAACGGGACACAGAATTAGATAGTCTGTAGTATTAAAAAAGAAGTGACAAAATGAGAAGTGAGAAACAGCTGGCTTGTTCACAGACCTTTCATGAAATGGTGGCCACAACATGTCCTCCTGCTGAATTAAGAAATTATGAGCAGTCAAAGTAAGGTAATTTGAAAAACACAAATGCTCCCCCAGGATAGTATGCACATAATTTTGTCCTTATTTTAAGAACCAGAGAAAGAGAGAGAGAGAGAGAGAGAGAGAGAGATCACACCGAATTCACTCCTGGGGATTTATTGTCCCATCACGAGATACAAATGATTTCCAGTGACGGCGTCAGTAGAAGCTATATGTGATGTGTGGCTGTAGAAATGCTATTTATTTTTATTATAGGTATTACAATAGCAGTAGAGACTACAGCTGAGACTAAGGCCTCAGCGTGGTAGACTCTGTACTTTGTAAGAGACAATCACAGCCCTGAAGAGATTCCAATCTCAATGGATAAAAGGTGTGAGGGAAAACAGAGGGGAAGTGACATGCTAAGGATCATACAGACCAGTAGTAGAGTTGGAAATAGAACTCAGCTTTCCTGACTGCCAGTTCAGTGTCCTATTTCGTAGACCAAACTGCTTCCCTATACTATGCTCCAGCTGTGAATCTGGCCCATAAACACAGTGTAAGACAACAGGCTAACACTTCCTACACAGTACCCACAGTGAGGCATTTTTTAAAGCTGCACATGCAGACTGTTACTTTACAACAGACTATTGGGATTAAGTGAGAAATTTAGCTGCCGTATGTTGATATGAATTGAACAGATAAAGACTTCCCATTGCTTTTCTATATAGATATAGTCACTGGGTGAAAAGAAAAGGAGTACTTGTGGCACCTTAGAGACTAACCAATTTATTTGAGCATGAGCTTTCGTGAGCTACAGTTCACTTCATCAGAACACTCATCCATCTGTGCATGGCAAGACGTCATGTTTTACACTGAGAGGTAGATTTTCAAAGACGCACATGGCAATTAGGTGCCTTGCTCTCACTGAAAGTCAAAGGGAATTAGGACTTTTCATTGTCATTTGTGTCTTTGAAAATTTGTCACAAGTGCCTACAATCCCATTGACAGTGCTTTTTTAAGCTCTTTGGACAACTCAAAGGAACTTCTTCTGGTAAAGCAGGTTCTACTCAATTTTTGCCAATTACAGTACCAGCGTTATGACCCATGCCGCAGCTATCTAGAACTCCCTGTTACCCAAACCAGGGTCATATCCTGGCACCAATAATGCTGAAAATTCTGTAAGTCATCCAAAAACTTCATCATCCAAATTTATTTACAGTCCCTATGGTATTCAGGTAGCTCTGTGAATTTCCTAGAGTGTTTCATGCTGATTCTCCCTTCACTTATATCAATTTTCCAGCAGTGTAATTCCATTTATTTCTACAGAGTTATTCCTGACCGACAATGGTCCAAGTGAGAGGAAATCAGGCCCTTGGACTATATAATCAAAAAGTACTGCATGTTTGTAGCTATCTTCATATTTAGTATTTGTAGGATGTTTTCCCTTGTATTTTGTTCTACTTTCAGGTTTTTCTCCTTCAGTAACTTAAATATTTTTTAAAGACTATTGGAAGCTTGGGTAGCTATGCAGAGGTAGGAATGAGTAGCAGACATATTAACACCTATGCTTCTGATTTGGAATTCAATTTGATGCTAAAAGCTGTTGGAAAAAGCCCTCCTTTAACATGTCTCAAACTATATGAAAACATACATGAGTATTTTGGTCAGACCACATGATGCAAGGCTGAGAGCAAACACATGCCCCAGAAAGAAAAGGAGTACTTGTGGCACCTTAGAGACTAACCAATTTATTTGAGCATAAGCATCCGATGAAGTGAGCTGTAGCTCACGAAAGCTTATGCTCAAATAAATTGGTTAGTCTCTAAGGTGCCACAAGTACTCCTTTTCTTTTTGCGAATACAGACTAACACGGCTGTTACTCTGAAACATGCCCCAGAGACTCCTGCTGTATTCTGCCACAGAGTGACCACAGATAACAAAGCAAAATCACTATACTAAAATGAAGGGGAGAAGTACCCCAGCCAGGCAAAAGAAGCAAGGGACAGATACCCAGACCTAGCCATAACTGAAAAGAAGCAAGAAGAAGGGTCAGTGGGAGTTATGCCCTGGCCCTGCAAACATAAACTGCAGCCCGACAAATTGTTACAACATAGGGTAACAGAAAATCTGACCTCTGCAATGAACATAGAATGTGCTGAAACAAAGAGCACCCAGGAAATTATTGCAGCTCTTGTGGACAAAGTGGATAGAAGAGATGAAACAGCTGAGCAACAAATTGCAGCATCACCAAGAGGTTCACAAAAAGCCACAGAAATTAGTTCAGCACCTGGAAAGCAGACTGCATCGTACAGAAGAAAATGTGGATGAGGCAGAAAACAGCCCACAGGAGAACTCTGCACGTTATTGTAAACCCAGAAGGAGAAGAGGGCTCCAAGCTGGGTAAGAATTTTTGAAAAGATGATTTGCCAAATATTTCAGATTCCTTTAGAAAATAACAAGGTAACACTGGAAATAGCCTGTAGATCTTTGAGTTATGAGCTAACGTTTTCTTATAGGATTTAAACCCAGCTATGAGTAAGAATAAAATATTAGTTGTGTCCCTACTCATGATTGTTAATAGTAGGATGCTCCAGAGATCCACATTAATAGTAGTTTTGTTTCAATATGTTTATTTATGACGTGGAAGAGGAGGAGAATGATGAGAAGACAAAAATTGTGCATGATAAAAAAGTGTCATAGATTAATCAAATTTTGAAAGGATAGAGAAAAATAATTTTGAAATTTATAAAATCCATTGTTAAGTCAAATTAAACTATTATGTCTGTTGGGTTATTTTACTAATTGTCAAGGACAAGCACTTTTATGTGTATAACTATGAATAACCGTATTATTTTGCCAACATTAGAATCCAGTTTGAATAGCCCGTAGTGGCAAGATTGAAATCAAAGGGGACTAAAATACTTAAGAGTCTGTTGAAGAATGGCCAACTAAAATTATTTCAGGACTTCTGTCACCAATATAGCTCACCGTGTGAGCAATTCTTTATATTACTTATAACTTCTAGGAATGAAGGAAAGAAATGCATTTGATCCGTGTTTTCTAAATAAGGCCACAAGAACACTTCCAATGGAAAATTTCGTATCAAGAGCATATAACTTTTATATGCAACGCTACATACTTTAAATCTTGACCCAGAAGAGAGCAAACAATAGAGGCAACTATTAGCTTTAAAATGTGTAGTGGCCAATATATTAAATTAATACTGACTGCAATATTTTGTAAACACAATCTGTAAGGACCAAATGTTGCTCTCGGAAGCCATTGTGTAAACCTGGAGTAACTCTATCAACATCAATGTTACTCCAGGTTTACACTGATATAACTGTGGCCCTATATTTCTTACCTTATCAGAACTTCCAACTGAGAACACTATCCATACATTATCAGGCTGGCAACTCACTGATAGTTGATTTCTTAATTCTAAGGGCCACATTCTGTTCTCAGATATGCACACAGTTTTGAAAGCTTTGCACAAGTACCTGGAGGCAGATTTTGACTTTACATGGTCAATGTTCACAGAGGAAGAAAGAAGTGCCTCAGAGCCAGTTCCTTTCAATCTTTATTACTCCACACAGATACGAACTTGAAGACCCAAAACTGCAGTCCTTCCTCTGTGATTGTTTCCTTCATTTCAGTGGCACCACTTATGTGAGGGAGGGCTGCAAGACTGGGCCCTGAAAGTATTCGAACAGGGAACCATTAAGCTTCTATCTTTGAATGCAGTAAAAGGCAAGTCTGAGGCAATTGCCCACCATTTTGTTCTTCGGGCTAATAGTGCTGACCATTAGGCAGTTGACTATATGTGGCCAAAAGCCACTTTGCTGCCAGTCAGGTATTTGCCTGGAGATTGGTGCAACATCTTCTGGCGGGCAAGCTACGTTATGTGTCTGTCCCTCTGCTCAGAAATAAACATTTCATTTCTTTGCGTCAGTACATTGCAGTATGCCAAGGCAAAATCATAAACTTTTCTTTTCAGTCAAGTAGCCAAGAAATAGGCAACAGTAGAGACCTCTCTTAAGATTAGGATGGGACACCATCTATTTGGAAGGTTTGCTAATACAAGAATCATTATAAAAAGGAGACTTGACAATTGACCCACCGAGACCTAAGAACTGGCTGGTCAGCTGCTTCAGGAAACAGAAATCCCTTTGCAAGTGCTAGTCTTTTTCTGTGTCATCCAAGTTGCTTTTTAAAAAAACAAATTTTTTAGTAACATATTTTCTTTAATTGGGTCATGTGACCATTGCATATAAAGTATCATCTGGCACAGTATGAAGATTATTTTGTGCATGTGTCTCCTTTCACCTCATTAATCTACCATGTTTTTCTTTACACTTACATTTTCTCTGCTACTCCTGGTTGTGGTAAAATGGACGAACTAATTATACAAGTGAAGATTAACATTTTACTGCCCATGATGCCTTTCTTGTTGTCATGGAGGAGTCCATAACCCACCCCCCTCCAATCCAACCTATCTGTCTGAATTGCTGAAAGCATAAAACTCACATAGAAGAGATAAGTAAGTGAGCTTTCTTTCTTTTCCATAGGGATGAACTATAGTGTATGCAGATTATTAGGAGAGGAAAATAATATCAGAGCAAGGTGGCTTTCTTAAAAGGCATCAGTAGCATTAGTGTCATGTGTGAAGCACCCATTTGTGACAACTGTACAGACCTTTCAATGGAAAATTGTGCTGTGCTACCTTTTAAAGTATGAAATGCTAATTTGGGATACACAGGTTTTGAACTGGAAGGCTGCATTTTGCATGGAATTTTGTTTAATTTCCCAGTGAAAAAAGGCATTTGAAACACAACTGCCTACAGCCAACTGTCAACAAAAATCAACTGTAATAGCACACAGGCTGTCACTGATTTATGTGGTGATGTGGTAATCTTTTCAATTTAGCTAGATATTTCTTCTTCACACAAAATAGCTGAAAGTCTTGCTAGACATTTATGAATATTGGGAGGTACTATTAGGATGATAATGGGGCCAGATTAAAGAAGTGTTCACTAGTTCAAAGTGTCAGTTAAAGAGACAGGGACTAGAAAGATATATATGGCCCCTTGGTATACGTGAACTTCATATTTTTGGGGTTGCTTAAGATTTGGAAGATGGCATATTGAGTTCCATCTGCCAGGAAAGCATCTTTCAAAAGGAGGGAGGGGGGTCAGGGAGAAGTTGTTATATTAGAATTTTTTCAGAAATCTGTTTTTGTTTACCAAGATGGTGAAACGAAAATCTTTGATACTGAACATGGAGAAGACAAGCCAGGGTGATCTCCTGACAGCTAGAGTTCTGGGGCCTTTTCCCATCTTCTTTGATGGCCTATCCTTTTGATGTGGTCATTCTGCATTAGGCCATATCTCACTGAGGATTGGCAAGTGAGATGTCACACTCTACATCTTGCAGCTAAGCAAAGTAATCAGCCTCTCATACAGAACAAGAGTGAATGCAGACAAAATGATACAGCAAGACTTGAGCTGCAAATAAAGAGTCAAGTTTATGGTTTCCAAAAATGTATAATTTACCAGTATAAAAAAGACAAAAATGATAATTGAAAATAAATATGGCTGCCTACCTACAGTATATGCTGTCAGCGTTACTTGAAATAGAAGCACTTTCTTGATACAACTTCTGTCTGCAGATTTGTGAAATGTACCTTGTTAAATTGGTTTCAGTTTGAGTATTTGTTACAGAGCATCAGGCACAATTTAAGGATATGTCTGTGTATTTACATATCTGCAGGTTTAAACAATTAAATTAATTATTAACAGCATGTTCTGCAGGTGCATGCCTGTATGCATGTCCAAATGAATATATGTAATGTTACATTTATTACTGTGGGCTCCCAGAGTTGCCTGCTATCTTTAAGGTTGCTGAGAAATTCCATTATAAACCCTGTTTTTATGAGGAACAGAGTTACTAATACAGATGTACCAAAGTAATCTGTTTTTTCAAGCAGAAGGAATTCTGAATTCTGTTTTTTCTTGAGCAGTATACAAAGAGTGGATGTACCTTCTAGTAAGTGATGTTAAGATTCAACCAGAAGAGAGAAAGGAAATGTGCCCAGGAATTGTCATTTCTTCTACTTTTGTGCCAGCAATTTCCCCCGATTTACTCTCTGGCAAGGACAAGTGATATGCATCTTGGCCGTCTATGATATTCCTATCTCACAAGCCTACCTGTGGTAATCCTGAAGGTCCCCACTCCATTTCCAGAATGGGAGAAACCTCTCTCAGGGAAGCATCTTATCGTGTCTCTACATTTCTCGGTAAAGTGTGTGCTGCTACAATCTATGAGCCCAATTCTAACTGATATTCACTAAGAAAGGGAAGTGTTTTTATAAGGGTTGTAGCCTGACAATACTGAGTTCCCTTGGGTCTGTTTTGGAAGGAAAGAGGGATCCTTCACCCAGAGACTTTCTGACAGTGGAGGACTTACTCCTCTAGAAAGATGCTTTCAGGGTGAGTAGCTCCCCTGATAATGTAGAATCGCCAAATGGTAGTTGCTTAGAATAGCACAGAACTGTTTAACTCCCATATTGCATGTGTCCCACGAGGAAAAGATGGGGAAGGAATGGACTGAGGATTGGGAATGGGAGCGATACAGGGGGGAAGCTCTTCTGGTTTTGTTTAATTTTATCATTTTAAATCTTATATTTTTATGTTCTATTGACTTTCTCCAATAAGAAAAGGAGTACTTGTGGCACCTTAGAGACTAACCAATTTATTTGAGCATAAGCTTTCGTGAGCTCACCTGCTGGGGGAGGTATTTTTTCATGCTTTGTGTGTATAAAAAGATCTTCTACACTACACAGTATGCATCTGATGAAGTGAGCTGTAGCTCACGAAAGCTTATGCTCAAATAAATTGGTTAGTCTCTAAGGTGCCACAAGTACTCCTTTTCTTTTTGCGAATACAGACTAACACGGCTGTTACTCTGAAACCTGACTTTCTCCAGATTCCACCCCCACATACGGCCTGTGTTGCTCAGAAGGCTGTGGCTGTATTTGGCTGGGTCAGGCACTATGAAATTGCTTGGTCATCATGCAAAAATTCACCGCCAGTAACCAAAAATAAACTATTCGTTTTAAAATAATGTATTACACTGGTATGACTTTCAGGGGCATTAATGGGTATTCTTTTCTCTGTTATCTGCCTCTGGACTTCTTCCCTTTCCAAAATGGCTTGTGTCTAGGTGTTGAAATTTCTAGTTCTTAAAGCTCGGATGGAACTGGTGAGCTGAGCCTGAAGGGAATATTTAAAAAAATATGTTTAACGCGTTCAAAAGTTTATTTTTAAACTCCAGCTGAATACAAAAAAAAAAAAAAAAAGCCAAATTCGTGCCTCAATCACACCTACTTTAGTGGGCTCACCCACTTATACCTGAGCTTGGAAAGATTAGATTTCTGATGGCAAATGTTGGTAAATATCCCTTTCACTGTGCATACATAATCTGACAAAACCATATTTTTGTTGATAATAATCAAAATTTACAGATAGGCAAAGTAAGAAAAATACTGCTTGAGACTTTATTAGAGTCCCACCTCAATGTGACTAAAATGCTTTGTAATGCCCACATTAGTGGAGCTGGAACAGGGGTACCTCTGAGGTAACTTTAACTTTTAGAATATCATTGTCTACTGTCATTAAATAATTATTGTCTGACATGCCCCCAACACACGTCTGTGCAACTATGAAAATTTAAATTGATAAAAATTTAGAAAAAGCGTAAAAATAAACATCGACATTTTCTGTAGCCACCTTGCCCTGAAGTTCATTGGCTAGAAGGGCCATTTTCCCATAAAACCCTGAAAATCTCCACTCCAGATTTCGACCAGGACTGTGGAACAGCCAAAGACAACATGCTCAAACCATACCAGAGAATCCATTCCAGGATTTAGAGCCTGCTGAGACATGGCTTTGAAAGTTTAGTCAGTGCTGTGCGGATACTCAGGTGCAGTCAGTAATGCTGATAGTTATGTTCACAATAGCAAGACTTAGCATTTTGATTCAAAGGATACCCCATAACTGGGTACACCCCACTACCCTTCAATCTCTGTCTGATCATCTCTGTATTAACTCTTTGCTGGCCACACTGTAGCTCTTCTGCCTTTTCTGCATGTAACTCTCAGATAACTCAGTTCTCCATTGACCACCATTTCCACTGTGAACAAATAGAGTTCCAGCCTTCATTGGGATCCGTACTGCCTACCAGGACCATGCCTGAGTTCCAGGTCAGCCTTTTCATCTTCCTCCAGGGCCTAGACTCTCCTAGTCACCATCCCTTATGTAAGGCTAATAACAATGCTTCAGCTTAGAGGATGATTGCCCCCAATGGCCAGTGTGACACTGTAGCTCTTTCAAGGCTGACTCTGAAGTTGGGGTAAAAGGGAAGTGGTCATTTGAAGTCAATGGGACTGATGACTTAGGTGCTGAAGTCTTTTCAGGATTGGGGCTTAGGGCTGATAATGGCATTAATAATCATCTTCAGCCACCATTTTGTAGTGATGAAAAGTGGTTATGGCAGGAAGAAAACACAGAAAAGGAAAGAGCTGACCTCCCATTTTTAATACAGGGTTGATTTGATATGAAATGAAAAGTAATTTTTTTAAAAAGGGACAGTGATAACAACAACAGAAAAACTAAAAACAAAAGAGGAATTTCAGTAAAGCAACTGTTTGGTTTTAGAAGACAACAAAGACCCAGGGAAAGGTGTTTATAAGGCCTCTTCAATGGTATTTATAGCCTTCAACACTTGTAGATGTTTATCATATCTCTGTTTAGTAGTTATTCAGCTGATCATACAGAGATAGTAGCAAAGATTTTATAAGAGATCATATTTTTCAAGAAAGTCATACTTCATTGATTTTCTGTCAGAATAGTGGGTGATGGCTTTGTTTATAATCATCAGACCTGTCAGTTGCAGGAGCTTTATGGTATTTGTAGTAGATGGAGTCAGAGCTATAGTCCTTACTCTGGCAAAGCTCCCATTGACTGTCATGGGAGTTTTGCTTTCAGAAGGATTCTATCCTGCAAACACTTATGCATGCACTTAATATTACATACATGAGTTCTCCCACTGAAGTCACTGGGCCCTGGTCTACACTAGGACTTTAGGTCGAATTTAGCAGCATTAAATCGATGTAAACCTGCACCCGTCCACACGATGAAGCCCTTTATTTCGACTTAAAGGGCTCTTAAAATCGATTTCCTTACTCCACCCCTGACAAGTGGATTAGCGCTTAAATCGGCCTTGCCGGCTCGAATTTGGGGTACTGTGGACACAATTCAACGGTATTGGCCTCCAGGAGCTATCCCAGAGTGCTCCATTGTGACCGCTCTGGACAGCACTCTCAACTCAGATGCACTGGCCAGGTAGACAGGAAAAGAACCGCGAACTTTTGAATCTCATTTCCTGTTTGGCCAGCGTGGCAAGCTGCAGGTGACCATGCAGAGCTCATCAGCACAGGTGACCATGATGGAGTCCCAGAATCGCAAAAGAGCTCCAGCATGGACTGAACGGGAGGTATGGGATCTGATTGCTGTATGGGGAGAGGAATTCGTGCTATCAGAACTCCGTTCCAGTTTTCGAAATGCCAAAACCTTTGTCAAAATCTCCCAGGGCATGAAGGACAGAGGCCATAACAGGGACCTGAAGCAGTGCCGTGTGAAACTTAAGGAGCTGAGGCAAGCCTACCAGAAAATCAGAGAGGCGAACGGCCGCTCCGGGTCAGAGCCCCAAACATGCCGCTTCTATGATGAGCTGCATGCCATTTTAGGGGGTTCAGCCACACTACTCCAGCTGTGTTGTTTGACTCCTTCAATGGAGATGGAGGCAACACGGAAGCAGGTTTTGGGGACGAAGAAGAAGAAGAAGATGATGATGATGATGAGGTTGTAGATAGCTCACAGCAAGCAAGCGGAGAAACCAGTTTTCCCGACAGCCAGGAACTGTTTCTCACCCTGGACCTGGAGCCAGTACCCCCCAAACCCACCCAAGGCTGCTTCCTGGACCTGGCAGGCGGAGAAGGGACCTCCGGTGAGTGTACCTTTTAAAATACTATACATGGTTTAAAAGCAAGCATGTGAAAGGATTACTTTGCCCTGGCATTCGCGGCTCTCCTGGATGTACTCCCAAAGACTTTGCAAAATATTTCTGGGAGGGCAGCCTTATTGCATCCTCCATGGTAGGACACTTTACCACTCCAGGCCAGTAACACGTACTCAGGAATCATTGTACAACAAAGCATTGCAGTGTATGTTTGCTGGCGTTCAAACAACATCCGTTCTTTATCTCTCTGTGTTATCCTCAGGAGAGTGAGATATCATTCATGGTCACCTGGTTGAAATAGGGTGCTTTTCTTCAGGGGACACTCAGAGGAGCCCATTCCTGCTGGGCTGTTTGCCTATGGCTGAAAAGAAATGTTCCCCGCTGTTAGCCACGGGGAGGAGGGAGGGTTGAGGGGATAGCCACATGGTGGGGGGGAGGCAAAATGCGACCTTGTAACGAAAGCACATGTGCTATGTATGTAATGTTAACAGCAAGGTTTACCCTGAAAGAGTGTGGCCACTGTTTTATAAAATGTGTCTTTTTAAATACCGCTGTCCCTTTTTTTTCCTCCACCAGCTGCATGTGTTTCAATGATCACAGGATCTTCTCCTTCCCAGAGGCCAGTGAAGATTAGAAAGAAAAAAAAACGCACTCGTGATGAAATGTTCTCTGAGCTCATGCTGTCCTCCCACACTGACAGAGCACAGACAAATGCGTGGAGGCAAATAATGTCAGAGTGCAGGAAAGCACAAAATGACCGGGAGGAGAGGTGGCGAGCTGAAGAGAGTAAGTGGCGGGCTAAAGAGAGTAAGTGGCGGGCTGAAGACAGGGCTGAAGCTCAAATGTGGCGGCAGCGTGATGAGAGGAGGCAGGATTCAATGCTGAGGCTGCTGGAGGACCAAACCAGTATGCTCCAGTGTATGGTTGCACTGCAGCAAAGGCAGCTGGAGCACAGACTGCCACTAAAGCCCCTGTGTAACCAATCCATCTATGGCCCCACCACAGTTAGGGAATCCCATTGCAGCAAAGCCATCCACTATGACCTGCTCATTTCCCAGGGTCACTACCCTTGATATCAGCAGATCTTTGATTGCGTGGGCTACTTGCATCACAGCAGCCCCCACAGTAGATTTGCCCACTCCAAATTGATTCCCAACTGACCGGTAGCTGTATGGCGTTGCAAGCTTCCACAGGGCTATCGCCACTCGCTTCTCAACTGTGAGGGCTGCTCTCATCTTGGTATTCATGCGCTTCAGGGCAGGGGAAAGCAAGTCACAAAGTGACTTTCCATGAAAGTGCCCCTACGCATGCGAAAGTTTCGCAGCCACTGGGAATCGTCCCAGACCTGCAACACTATGCGGTCCCACCAGTCTGTGCTTGTTTCCCGAGCCCAGAATCGGATTTCCACAGCATGAACCTGCCCCATTAGCACCTTGATGCCAGCATTGCCAGGGCCCATGCTTTCAGAGAAATCTGTGTCCATGTCCTGATCACTCACGTGACCGCGCTGATGTCGCCTCCTCGCCCGGTATCGCGTTGCATGTTCTGGTGCTGCATATACTGCTGGATAATGCGTGTGGTGTTTAATGTGCTCCTAATTGCCAAAGTGAGCTGAGCGGCCTCCATGCTTGCCTTGGTATGGCGTCCGCACAGAAAAAAGGCGCGGAACGATTGTCTGCCATTGCTCTGACGGAGGGAGGGGCGACTGACGACATGGCTTACAGGGTTGGCTTCAGGGAGCTAAAATCAACAAAGGGGGTGGCTTTACATCAAGGAGTATTTCAGGCAGGACTTCACAGAGGACTTCCAATAAGAAATGGTGCACCTAAGTTATTGTTCTTATTGGAACAATGAGGTTAGTCTGGCCTCTGATTGATACATGGCTAGATTTACCTTGCTGCACCTTCTCTGTGAGTGACTGCAATGTGACCTAGAGGATTGAGTCCCCTAGACAGGGGAGGGGGGGAAGCAAATGAGTACAAAACAAATCTGGTCTATTTCTTGTTTTGATCCACTCCATCTATCTTTTACATCTTTGGCTGGCAGCAGATGGTGCAGAAGGACTGCAAGCCATCCACATCTCATGGCTGCTCGGCAGAAGACGGTGCAATATGACTTCTAGCCATCCTCATCTCTTGTCTGCCCGGCAGAAGATGGTGCAATATGACTGCTAGCCATCCCCATCTCTTGCCTGCCCGGCAGAAGATGGTACAGTACGACTGCTAGCAATCCACATTGCCTGCCTGCTCACCATAAGACGGTTCAATAGGACTGACTGCAGGACTAAAGAGAATGACCTGGTCAAGTCACTCCAAACTTAGTCCCTGCACCCATGTCTGTCCAGGAGCCCCCAGCCGACGTGGCCAGGAGCACCTTGGACATGACAATGACGGCTACCAGTCCTATTGTACCGTCTGCTGCCACAAGGCAATGGGTTGCTGCTGCTGTGTAGCAATGCAGTACCGTGTCTACCAGCACCCAGGAGACATACTGTGACGGTTACCTGAGCGGGCTCCATGCTTGCCGTGGTATGGCGTCTGCACAGGTAACTCAGGAAAAAAGGCGCGAAACAATTGTCTGCCCTTGCTTTCACGGAGGGAGGGAGGGAACGGGGGCCTGATGATATGTACCCAGAACCATCCGCGACAATGTTTTAGCCCCATCAGGCATTGAGATCTCAACCCAGAATTCCAATGGGCAGCGGAGACTGCGGGAACTGTGGGATAGCCACCCACAGTGCAACGCTCCGGAAGTCGACGCTAGTCTCCGTACTGTGGAAGCACTCCGCCGAGTTAATGCACTTAATGCACTTAGAGCATTTTCAGTGGGGACACACACACTCAAATATATAAAACCGATTTCTAAAAAAACGACTTCTATAAATTCGACCTGATTTTGTAGTGTAGACATACCCTGGGAGTAGTCGTGCTTAGAGTTAAGCATGTGTGTTTTCAGTATTAGGCTCTAAATGACCTTAATTAAAACACTGAGGGCTAAAGACTGAGAAGTCAATGGAAAGACACCCATTGGTTTCAATAAACTTTGGATCAGGCTCTGAATTTTGTCTTCTGTACTATAGCTAAGAAAAGGGGGAAGGAGGCCTCTTACTGTGTGCGAGCAGGCAGGATATCTTCATAGTATACTAAAGCATGATGGCCTGAACATAAATGTCTGAGGCTATACTGAGAGAAGTATAGTGCCTCCTTAAGAGAAGCTTGATGGACCTTGTGATTTGTGTCAGTGGATGCAGGTTTACTGTGTGAGATTCCCACCCCCATAGAAACTTCTGCTGACTTCAGTGGGGCCAGGATTCCACCCATAGTGTATAGCTATATTTTTTCCAAAATAAATATTTATTTACCTATTATCTACAGATATATTCTAATGTATATACTATCACATACTACATACATCTGCACTGCATATACAGCATATATGTGTGTGGGTGCGCACGCATGTGCATGTATTCCATGCAGGTTACTTTGCGTATTAATAAGACAATCCATATATTGTGTTAGGACATAACTGTATGCACACAATGCTCCAGGTACTGAATTTTTTTTTAATCCTGAAATATGGCTGATATGGTCCACTGCAAAATGAACCTATATTGGAAATGGCAAAATTGTAATGTAAAATATACTGGGGTCAGTGGGGTGTGATGTTTTTTGCATACATTTTTTCTCCCTTGACCCATGCCATTCTCCTGCACATAGGGAAAAAAGCTTCATCTCGCACAGAAATGTGATGTCCTTTACTGCCAGAGGCTGTTGCTGTTTTAAATGAGGAAAAAGCACAATGCATGAAGAAGGAAAATTAAAGCATATTCATTTTGGAAATTAGATATGGTGTCAGGAGACTCTCTGGAAATAGCAGTCTGAATGGAGCACCAGACTACAAGACAGTTCACTGAACTTTTGACCACTATTTATACCATGGAAGCTTTTGAAATGGGAAGATAGCAAAGCATTTTATAGCTCCTTAATAGTGGGTTGTGATTTTTAGTAGACATTTATCTTTTTCTCAGTGTATATGAGATATGTAAACAAACTACGTACTGTAATTACATTATATTGGCTGGACTTTAGGGTTTTTTTTTTTTTTTTCAATTTATGTTAGAGAGAGGCAGCTACTGAGATGTCCATTACATGGTATATCATAAATGGTAGAGCATAAATATTCTCTGGTTGCTGCTGGAATCACCATCTTGAAGGGTCAACATTCTTCCAAGAACACCATGGTATTGCGGCTTGCCATCTTTGGAGAATAATATAATTTTAAATGGGGCTAGTCACGGGCTCTATTTCATTCAGGTATCCGAGTACCCATCTATTTCCTTGGTATTTCTTTCCACCCAACCCTTCTTAGACTCTATATTAACCGGTCTCTCATTTATATGTTTATTTTAATCCTTTTTAACTGCTTCAGTCCCCCTTTAACATGCCAGGTACATTGTGCAAAATAGCCCTCCCATTGTGCCCGAGGTACCAGGTTCAGCATGTTGTCCCATTGTGACTGTAGTGATATATCAACAGAAAGACATCAGTTAAATTATATGACCTGTATGAAAGAACCTTTACTATACCTAAAACGTTATTATTTTAGTTTTGCAAGGAAAAAAAGCCCTATTATTTTAATGACTGAAATCAAACAATAATAATTAATCTGAAAATATGAAGGTAATAATTTTAGAATCATAGGTTTAGAAGGGACCGCAAGGGTCACGTAGTCTAACAACCCGCCAAGATGTAGGATTTTGGTGTAACTGATTTTCCCCAGAAGGCTATGTCCTGGTTGAGCTTTAGCATTGGCTTTCAGTGAAGTCATGTTTTTTTGGTCTAGGTGACTGAAGTGCAAGGCTTGCCTAAACTTGTACCACTAAGTTAGAATGTCAAAATTAAATGGAACCGAAGAAACACCTAGTTCCAAAACATTTGCTGTTGTGGAAGGGCTTGTTTGAGGGAAGAGAGGTTGTCTCGCAGGTGGCTAACTGAAAGGTCCAAAGATTAAAACGGTGTTGTTTTGTACTATCATAGCTGCTTCTTTCTCCTCCCCACTCTACTTAGACAATGTTGACATGATCCAGTTTACAGTATTTAAAAAGTACAACAATGCCACATTTTTTTAAAATTTGACAATAAAATAAGCTTAAGCTTGAGGACATTCATTATGAGGAGACTGGTTTGTCTTTTGTCTTTGCTGTTTAGCCTTACATATAGTACAGTACACCCCCTTTTTTTGGGGGGGGGGTAACAGACAGTCCTTCTGCCATAGATGTTTTTCTTCCTTGGACCAGAAGCTCCTCTCCTATCACTAGCCAGTAACAACCCTTCTGTTCATCCTTATGTCAAAGCCGCACAACTGCACTAATAGTGATCTCTGACAATTAGAGATGAGCTGAAATGATTTGGCAAACTTTGGGTACTGCTGAACCTAAGGGTGTGTTCAGATCCCTTCGAGTAGATTGGGTATCTTGCCAACCATCCACTCACCACCTACCCAGTCCTAATGGTGAGATATAGTAGTTAGGACTTTTAGTCCAGCTGGGCCTGGAGGATGGAGGAGAATTAAGGAGGGAGTTTTGATATAGATCCATCTTTTTAGCTCAGCAACTGTTTCTTGTTCTTGCCTGTGCATTCCAGGCACAATCAGCAGCTATTTCATGTTTCCTTTGCCTGTGTGAGATGTACACATTTGGATATCTGTGTTTCCTTCTGTCCATTTACAGCATCTAGCTAGATGGGTTATATCCTGAGATAGGGATGTCATGTAAATGACAGAGAAAGTCAGCACATTAAGTAAACTTTAAAAACAAATAAAATCTCAGTTAAAAATAACCTGACCAGGTTTTGGTTTTCAAGTTGGCTTTTTTGTTTTAAGATTTATTATGTTGTCTGTGCCCAGTGAATGAGAATGGGGGACCAGGGATAGCTCAGTGGTTTGAGCTTTGGCCTGCTAAACCCAGGGTTGTGAGTTCAATCCTTGAGGGGGTCATTTAGGGATATGGGGCAAAAATTGGGGATTGGTCCTGCTTTGAGCAGGGGGTTGGACTAGATGACCTCCTGAGGTCCCTTCCAACCCTGATATTCTATTCTATGACCATTCAGGGCTCCAATTACAATGTTGATTAACCTAAATTATATAGGCCAATAGCCTGAGATACTTAAGCCAAAATTTTACAGAGTGAGACGTGATCTTGGATGCCTCCATTTTTAGGGGCCCAATCTGAGACTGCCTTAAGAGACCTCATTTTTCAGAAAATGCTGATCATCCACCCTCTGAAACTCAGGCTGCTTTAAGATGGCTCAAGGTGGGCACCTAAAAATTGAGGCGCTGTAATGGAGTGGTACATCATTGAGAGTGATTGACTGTCTGGAGTTCAAGTGAAACGGGATTCAGGAGCTATAAAGAAAAGACAGGTTTCAGAGTTACAGCCGTGTTAGTCTGTATTTGCAAAAAGAAAAGGAGTACTTGTGGCACCTTAGAGACTAACCAATTTATTTGAGCATAAGCTTTCATGAGCTACAGCTCACTTCATCGGATGCATACTGTGGAAAGTGTAGAAGATCTTTTTATACACACAAAGCATGAAAAAATACCTCCCCTACCCCACTCTCCTGCTGGTAATAGCTTATCTAAAGTGAGGAGAGTGTAAGGAGAGTGATCACTTTAGATAAGCTATTACCAGCAGGAGAGTGGCATAAAGAAAAGAAAATGTCTAGTCAGGGACTTGGTCTAGCCTGAGTCCTGCTTCAGCTTTGGAAGATTTCTTATCCTGGGACTGAATTTAGCCTGTAAGTCTAGTTATGGCAGAGGTCTGTTCAAATCTTGAAAAACTCAGTTTAACTTGGATGTCTGTCAGAGGCCTCCACCTATCCAGAAAGATTTTGTTCAGCCCAGAATAACGTGTAATAACTTGTTCTAACTCTGAGACTTTTACGTCAGCTGGGAACTATATTGTTATAAAGTTGCTTTGGGAATTACAATTTGAGTTATTTTTATTCCCATGGGACAAATATATAATATAATATAATATAATATAATATAATATAATATAATATCCCCCCTATATTTTAAATGTTCCTGCGTCCCTTTCTACCTCTTTCCCCTTCATGGTATCTAAGTCTCTGACCCATAGTCCATATCCATCAGAACACTGTGTGTCAGACATCCAAAAATTTTAGCCTTATTCTTTACTCAGGTGAAACTCCCACTTACTACAGATACAAACTCACATTTATAGGAAAGGGGTAGTGAATGACGATAATTGACTGTAATCTAGAGGCTAGTAAATTAAAATATCCACTTGGTAGACATATGAAGTATTGTTGTGGAATTCTTAGCAACAACGTAGTCCCATGGAGAGCGACTTCATTGACACTAATGACCTTGGACAAGATGGCTCTAACACTTCACAATTAAGACTGTGTAAAACCCCAGGCTAGAGCTCTGGCAATTAAATAAGATAGGAAAGGACATGGTCACATCATTTGCAGTTGAGATTTTGCAAGCACATGCTACACACATTGACTTCCTGTGAATGTGAAAAGTAAAAATTAATTTTAGACCTTACACAAGTCCATGTAATAAGTGCCTCATTTTTCTGACAGCAATGTCTCAGGAAAAGCCAGTGGCCCAGAACCAAAAGTTAAAATGTCCTAAAATTTCCCAAATCCTGCCAGCTTCTTCCTTCCTAACTCCGCAAACTTAATGAATCAAAGGGCTGGTGGCTTGATCACACCATTTCCCTTGTTATGTCAGTGACACTCATGCAGTTAGGGGGCAGAAATTATAACTTGTGACCTAATATGACCAATCTCAAAGTGGTAACAAAATATGTTGAATATACGCAGCAAATACAGTTCACGAACAATCCATAGTCTGAAATGTGATTTAGTGGAACATTGATCTACTAATTTCATGGAACACACACATTTGTATAAAGAAAGTCAATTCAAGAATAATTTGCAAACAAGAAAAAAAAGGTGAAATTTGTCAAATAATTTGTTCGCTATTGATAGTTTGCTCAGCTCTACTCAAGTTCCCAACAGGTTCAGTTACCCAATTGTTTTTGAGAATAACTTTTTGTTGTGGTGGTGGTGATTTTTAAGTTCCATCCCATTTCTATTGCAGGGGCCATTGTTTAGTTTTGATACTGGTGAAGGGTGAATTCAGGTTACATTCTGACATTACAATGATATTTTTAATAGCAATCAATGACTTGTCTCATGACAAGTTAGGGTTTATGAGGCAGCCTAACAATGTTCTCATATCTCCAATTCACCTGATTGTGCTACCATCCTTAGGAACCAAACGACTGTCGTGTTATAAAAAGGTGCTGTCAGAGTTAAGGGGATTATAATGGAGTTTAATAAACCTGGAAGATAAGGCACAGAACCCTAATATTGGAGTGTTATAAAGCTATGGGTTGTCTGCAAAGGCTGATATTTGTATCCACATTCATTGACCTCAAAGAAGTAATATAAACGGAAGAGATAGAGGTCAAAAAGCTCACCTTCTCAGTTGCCGCAGATCTCCATGGAACTGAGCAAGTCTGTACACAGTGCATTGAAATGCCACTGTATCAATTCTGTCCTCACAAAGACCTCTGCTTATTTGGCCATGGTTGCTTTTTAATGCCAGGGACAGACATTGTGACTGCATTGCTTTACTATAGGGATAACACCAGGGTAAGTATTTCAACTATTACTCATGTGACATCATCCAAAAGGGAATTTTGAACCTCTGACATTACAAACAGATTTGTTGTTAAAGGGGGCCATCTACCTTATTGTGTGTATATAGCATCTGGGATAAAGTGGATAGGACACCATTTTGCAACTCAGGCTTTCATGGCAACTCCTGGTTGGTGGGCTGTGCTACACAGAACACCAAACTGTGCCTTTCCCCAATATGGGTGAGTTGGAAAGGTAAGGATTCAAGGAGCCTTTCCTCTACCTACCACACCTTTCATGCCCCAGGATGGGGCCAGATCTCTGTGTTTTGGGAGAGCTGACAGAGAGATCCCACCTACCATCCCTAGGAATGCAAGCCACTTCAAGGGAGTCTGGGAGAAAGTGGCCCATGTAGCATGGTCAAGAGAGCAGGTTGCACCATCCAAAGGGACAGTGCAGCCTGCTCATTGTGCCTATGCCAGCCCCAAACGTGGGCCATATTGTAAATGACACAGTCTGGTTCGCCATTGTTTCTGGAACATAAGTGCCTCCAGCTCAAGCTACCTTAGCTCAGGGAAGAGATGGCCCAAACAGAAATTGTTTAAAAAAAAAAAAGACCCCCACAGAACATGATTTATAATAAGTTATAGGAACAATTTATTCTGTCTCTCCATGGATTAGAGAGGTGGTACTTGGAGCAGCTTGTTAAACAGAAGTGCTTGGCCCTTGGCCTTGCACTGCTGGTTAATGATCCACTCTTCATGTGCCACCTCTCTAATCTGCAGAGAGATAGGTACAAATTGTATCTATAATGTTATATTACTTAACAGTATAATGTATTATAAATCATAAAATTGCATCCCTGCCTTGTAATTCGTGAAATGTGTTGCATGAGAAATCCCCTAATACAATATAGAGTGGTTGCTCTTATGCATAACTACCTCTCTGGATCAAACCAATTCAGTCCAGAAGTGGTGAGGGGAGAGTTAGAGCTTTTTTAATTAAAAAAAGCAAAAATATGACTTAGAATGGCTTTATAGGCCCCTCATTGGCTTTATAAGCCCCTGGCCTCAAACTGGTGTTTAATAATCCACTACTTGCTTGGAACTTCTCTCTCTCTCTCTGCAGCAGGAATTGATCTCTGAGATGTTTAGCATATATCTGAGATGACATGCTCAATATACATATACAACACACACACACACACGTAACACACCGATGCATATTTGTGTATGTAGCGCTACATATCTATTTCTTTCTCTCTCTCTCTCCCACCTCACACACACACACAGATGCATAGCATATGTATATCTATATATCACTCTCTGAGCCACACAGCAGAGATATAAAAGTTATTTTCCCTGCAGTGATATCACAACTTTCCCAAAGAGACAAACACTGTCAAAGGCTATCTTCATCTGATGTAGAAAAACTTGCTGGAGAGCCAAGTTAGACAAGTTGGTCCTGAAACTGCAAAGATCCTTCTGCATCATGTATCCTGTATTGTTTTACTGTATTTTAGTTACATATGGGTAATAATTTTGTTGTATGGTTGTAATGGATGTCCAGAGCACATGGATATATGACCTATTTTAGCATTTGCATAAATCCAAGTAACATTTGAACTGACAGCAGGTTTTTATAATGGAATATGTTAGGCACCCTTCATAATAGGAGGTGCCACCATTCCCGCCTATAATAGTGGAGGGAATATGGTTTTGAAATGTGTGGAGTAGACATGGAGTTTGACCCTCCTAAACCATGGATGTCTCAAGATTTGCAAGGAATCCTCCCCCGCCCCCTGTCCCCCCAACTCTCAGGTCCTCTGTATCTGGAGTCTTGTTGCCAATGTCTCCTCACCTGAAGTTTTCTTGTACACAGGATTCTGTTAGGGTAATAATGCTGACAGGTTCCGCATTCATTCTCACTGGTCTTTATATATTTGCAGGAGGTGGGTTGGGTGAAAGAAACTCTTCCCCATCTCCCTGCCCGGAGACATCCACCCGAGATTTGGGATTGTTACTGTTATTTAATTTTTGCATACAGTAACACCTAAAAATCCCAAGTAGGGTTAGAGCTTCATTATGCTAGGTACTGAACAAACACATAGAGAGAGACCATCCCTGCCCAAAAAAGAGCTTACAATCTAAACAGACAAGACAAGGCTTTACTCACAGTATTTGATCTTGGTATGGAATCAGTGGGCTGTATTTTGCACCCATTGAAATTAATGGGCTCTAAAGGGTAGGCATATTTTTTTCTTTCCCACCCTCTTCACTGTGTGTTCCAGTCAGAAGGTGAAAAGTGACCAAATCACCTCTATTGTTCCCCTCACATATCCTGTGTAAGGGGGTAGCTGATGCACCCTTTTTCTCCTCCTGTGTGCTGGGAAGGGTGTGTATGCCGAGGAGTGGGGAATACTCTCATACCTGCTTGCATATTCAGAAGTCAGACTTAAAGAACAGGGCGTGGTCTAATGGCACTCAGCTGTGTTTCATGTTAGTGCTGAAACGCCATATCCTGTCTTTTCACCCCAAAAGCCTCCCACTGGTGTTATCTGCCCTTATGTCTGAAATTATGAGGGAGGGTCACTGGGATGTTTCACAGATATTTGCAAAGTGTAGCACATTGGGGGCTGCATGAAGCTGGAAGTACCTCTGTGGCCCTAGCACCTCCAACCACCTGCTGAAATTTCAAAGGGTCAGAAGAAGGCTGTGATTTGGGCAATAGGCTTTACAAACTTGAGGCCACCATTCTCATTATGAGCTTTGTCCTGGTCTTTTCTCTTTCCAGCACTGTAAACATTACACTTTTCTATCAATAGATTACTCTGTCTATGCTACAATTAGACACCCGTGAATGGCCCATGCCACTCAGCAACTTGGGCTCGGCCTTGTGGGGCTGTTTAATTTGCAGTGTAGACATACCCTCTAGACAGATAAGTAGACACTGGGCAAGTATACTATAACTGAGCTTTGGTGATCTCTTACTATCACCAAAAGCTATGGTACTGTCTTCTATCTAAAGTATCTATCAAAAGAAGTTCAGTTAAGCATCCAAAAGTTCAGATACTTATTGGACTGTTCCAAACCATTTTGATTTGAGTGTTGAGCAAAGGAACAAGTTGGTTCTCATTTTAACCGAACTGTTCTGCTTGTTCCTTACAAAATCCCAATGTGTTAATAAAAATAAGCAGAAGTTAAGGCCCTGATTTTGCTCTCCTTTTGCACCACAATTCCTAGTGAAGTCTCGGGAAACAATATGTTGTTAAGAGAAGAAGGATGGTCTGTATGATCTTGGGCAAGTCACTGAATCTCTCTGCAGCTCAGTTCCCCAACAGTAAAATCTGGATAATAACACTTCCTTTCTCTACCTCTATTGTAAATTCTTTGGGCAGGGACTATCTTTTACCATGTGAAGGTACAACATCTAGCACAAGGAGGCACTATGCTTAGATGAGGCCTGTGAGCAATACTGTAATACAAATTATATGGCTCCTATGAGAGCTTATTTTATTTGTAAGTCATTTGTAACATGCATTTTAGTGTTCATACTTCCATTTTACAACTGACACATTCATATTTAATTTTAATCTGTATTAAAGTGAGGGAAGTACATTTCCAAAAATAATGCCAGCTCCTGCTTTTCAGTTTCAAGATGCCAATTTCTGCTGGGTCTTTTGTTTTGTTTTTTAAATTTATTTCCGTAAGATGAAAAAGGTACCCTCAAAATTAACAGCAAAATGTATTTTTTCCTATCACGGTTCACCCAGAAAACCTAACATAATGCTGTCAAGACACTTTTCCACAGTAATTGAGTAAGATTTTTTTAAATCATTTTAAATCAGATTTGTTTACGTTGCAAGTGAGTCGCCAGAATTTCTGTCCTGATTAAATCTGTGTTCATCATTGGATATGCAAATGGATGTGTTATTGTAAAATTGTTCCTAGCCTGCTCTTGCTGACCAGTATTACCTGTTCCCACAGGACGGAGCCTAGGGGGAGGAAAAAGTCCATCAATATCTCCTCACAGAATGCCCCCAAATCATTTTGTCAGGTTGTGGTAAGTGTCTACAGTTCCACCCCCAAGCTGTGTGGATCCCAAAAGAACTGCCAGAGACACAAGGAACCCTCTCTGTGCTAGATCTGGGCCTCCCCGATAGCCTTAATTCTCTGGTTCCATTGAAACTCTGCTACCAGTGGCTACCTCCAAGACACTCCTTAAAGCCCTGAGTCAGCTAAGCACATAAGCACATCCTTATTCAGCAAAGCATTGAAACACATACCTAACCTTAAGCATGTTCTTAATTCACATCAAAGCGAATGGGACTAAAGCAGGTGCTTAAAGGTAATCACGTGCTTAAGCATTTTGTTGAATTTGAGCCTAAAGGAGGGATCCCTAGTGCAGAGAAGCTCTGGATAAAAAGATAATATAATCTGAGCTTCATTGCCTGGAATGGGACTACTCACATACTTAAATTTAGGCATGGCAGGTAGGATTTTTAAAAGAAACTAAGGCCCAGATCTTCAAAGGTGTTTATGCGCCTAACTCCCATTTGATTTCAATAGGAGTTAGGCACTTGGATACCTTTGAGGATCTATGCCTTAGTGACTTGGGATCATAAGTGATTCATCAGTGAATCTCTTGGTCCTAAATCACTTCATCACTTTGGGTTTTGGGTGGGATTTTCAAGTTTCTTACTGTTTCAACATGTAAATGTACAAAACCTGAATTCCTTGAGGTTTTCCCCTAACTGAAGACTCTTGCTACAGTTTACAGTGTCTGTCTTTTCTATATAATAAATATCTCAATCTCTTTTCCTGTAAACCAAAGCAGAGAAGTAGTGAGAAGTATAATTTCATAAAGAGAAATTATACGATGTGTAGCAACAAAGGAATGGGCATAATGAGAATTCACTGAGAAAAGAGCATTTTGCTAATCAGTCTCATATCATACATTTGTAAAAATAACTGCCTAACAGGTGAAAAACCTATATTTCTGACAGCTTGCACTAAGTCTTAAATCAATCCAACAGAATAGTTCTTTTCCTGCGTTATACAAATGTGCTTTCACCTTTTGATAAACTATACTCCGATGAGCAGTAGGACTGCTTCACTTGCCTACCTTTCTCTGCATTAAGGCAATATTTTGAGGGTGATGTAAAGCAGATTCATTCTGTGGAATGTTTTTATATGCATAGCTGTACAAAAATAGGTTTTAATGATTTTGAGAATTAAAGGTGTGGTCAGAAACTTTTTAATATGGTATGAAATACTTGCACTGAGCACAGGTTTTTCTGACCTGCCAAGACCTTTGCTAGGCATGCTATTTTAACCTCGTACAGAATGCACAATAGCAATAAATCCTGGAGCAGATTATACAATTTCCCCCATAGTAGTCTGGCTTTTGGAGTTTCAAATAACCCAGAGTAGCCTTAAACATTTGGATATTCCAGACTATATCCCCTCAGTATGTAGACAGTTGATGGCAGGGCAGCATCCTGTACTCTGACTGCTTGTAAAAGTTTAAATTGCTGCCCTGCTGGGTTGAGTGAATGCTAATTATTTTGCTTCTTACAATATGTCCAGACTACTTATTAAAAAAAACAAAACAAAGCAAAACAAACAAACAAAAACAAAAAAGACACTGCTTTTGCATGCCGGATATATTGCATTCAACAAAATAAATGCAATACTAGGCATTTTGTGTGTGTGTGTACTATTAATGCAATTCTTAATTTGATTTTATAGACTTTTTTATTGTAGTTTTACCTTACTTGTGTAAAAATTCCTGGCATCTCCAAGAAAAGCTTACTTTACTATAGCATGCCAGGATAGCTGCAATGCACAAAATCTAGTGTATTTCTCTTAGCACTGGATAACATGTCACTGAAACCAAAGATTGTCTTAAGATTGTGGCTGTAAGTATATCTAAAATGAACTGAGTTGTTGCTTACAATAAATTAGGAGGATTTACCACTGTACCCATATCAGGGTGGACTTTTGTATTGCAGACAGTTAAAGCAAGAGCTAAGCTGTAAATGATGAAACAGCAGTCAAAGAGGCTGTATATTTAATTGTAGAAGCTCAAAATCTTTGCTGATTGTACTGGAAGTACAGATGCTTTTTGGTTAGCCAGAGTCTAATAATTAGTAATAGTTATTTAATAACAATATTAAATTCTGTAGAAGTCTACATTCACTTGTGATTGTTTTCTTCCTTTCAGCAATTATGAAACACAATTAGAAAGTCAGAAATTATGGGTTCCTGTCAGTTTAGTTCTATATGGGCCACTCAGTAGACCGCTCCTGTAGAACAAAGAGCTGTGGCAATAGTGACATTTCACAGGGCTCATGGAACACAGTATCAGCTTATCCCTCTGCCAGCATATGAACCGAGCTTATGAGAAACAATAGCTTAGAAGTACGGACGGACAAACCACAGCAGGAAAACAAGAACCAGAACAAACTGGCTCCTGACCAAGAGCTCTGTCCACCTCTAGATTTACATCTTTCTCATGCTGGGATACACAGTGTACTTTTTACCCACCGTTTTTTATGCCCAAATAAATCTGTTAGTCTTTAAGGTGCCACCGGACTCCGTGTTGTTTTTACAGTGTACTAGAATGCATACTTGAGAATGCATCGAAACAAGAAAGAACAAGAATTGGTCTCCATGGAGAGTATGTGTCTATCCTAAAACAGGCTGTATCTGAATACATCATGGCCAGTTGCAAGAACTGTTTTTAAAGTGCAGGAAAGAGTCATAATAAATACAATTTATATACACAGTGTGCAGCAGGTTAACACGAAGAGTAATAACTGGAGCCTACTGAAGGGCCTCCGTTTTTTTTAATTCTCAGGTAAGTACATCCTGCTCCACAAAAGGAAAGTACAGTTAGTCCGTCCCTATTAGATGTTCAATCCAAGTTTAGATGAAGGTCTGACTTGGTTCTCACTTCATCCAAAACTGCTTCTCTCATGCTGAGTCTCTTCAGAAGTTCAAAAATATTCAAATAACTTTTAAAAATATGAATTGAAGCCAGTAATTAATCTACAGGAGCAGTGCAGCATAGGAAGCTGCAATGCAAAACTCTCTCATGCACACAGAGAAATAAACCACTCCCCATTGTGCCTCAGCTACGGACTATAGAAGAAATCATCTCTAGGGGTTAGAGGATAGCTCAGTCTGTGTGCCCATTCTGCCCTTGACCCTTCAGCTGAGACTGCTAATAGAGTTGCCAACTACTGACGGTTGCGATAGTCTTTACTGTAAAATGAATAAGATCCTGCAGACCCTTTGGCTACAACTCCCCCTGTTCAATCTGAGGGATCTAGAAAGTCATGGTTTATCTCATCTGTTTAGTTTAAATTGAGTGTCACTTTTCCTTGCAAAGATATCATTGAAAATGTAAGCTAAAGTCATTAGCACAGGGCATGGGGTTATTCATGGTTTCCCCTTTATGGACACCTAAGATTGGCCTTTGAGATCCACAGACATAAATCTTTCTTTTTTTGGTGAGAGACGGCAGACAAAAAGGAGAATTTCACAATCAGTTTGGAAGCAGAAAAAGTGCTCCAAATCAACAAATACATGATTCATTATGACAAATTGGCTCCGATGTCAAAATGTCACGAGAGACTGTTATAGAATATTTAGCCTGACTAGAAGTAGTAAAGGACTAAACAGAGAACTTGTTTGAGAGAGCTTGTTCTTGTGAGAATACTAACCTGACTTTGCAGTCTAAGGGGTCTAGACAACCTCAAATCTGGCTGGCATTAGGGCTGGCTGGAAAACCACAACTCCATTTTGCAAAGAATATTTCATTATTTATACAAAACGGAGCAGCTCCAACAGGAGAGCTTGGGAGAGACTGACACTATATCCTGGTGGTTAGGGCAATCACTTGGGGTACGGGACCCCAAGTCACCACTCCAGAGTGTGGTAAGCATGAAGCTTTTGGTTATTCTTGGGTGACTCTCTCTCCATGGTTCTGAGAAACATTTTTGTCAAAATTGGAAACTGCAAAACATTTCAGTTTTGATAAAATGGCTTTTTATTAATGGGAGAAAGTATTGTCATAAATGTTTTGACCAGCTCTAATTGGGACAGTCATCTGTACTTTTCATTGTTAACTGCATTGAATAAAACTGGAGACGTCTCATCTTTAATTTTAAAAATCAGTATAATGCTACATTTTTGATCCTGAATAAAAAGGAGACTGTAACGTTTTTGAGACTATATGAGGCCTGCATTGGGGAAGGGTAGAAATTAAAATCATTCCTGTATATAATGAAGGCACAATTCTGGTAAGTTAACTGATTTACCGAAATAGTTCTAACAGCAAACAGAACTGCGGCATTTGCAGCTCTGTGTATAGGGCATGAGATGGCTGATCACAAATGTGAAAAGTGCACATCCTCTGGACTTAATGTTAAGAGCCATAACGGAAATCATCACACCGTGGACCCCCTTCTGGAGCTTATGAAAGGTCACCCAATCACTTTTTACCATATGATGATCCAGTTGTGCACCACACCAAATATCAACCTAGCACTCTCTTTGTGGATGCCTTGTCCTCAACAAGCAGACACATAAAGATGCCCTTAGGTACCACTCTGCATAGAAATCATACAGGTACTGATTGTCAGCCATGCCTAATTCTGTAACATACCGAGCAAATTTTCCATATCCAATCTATGGCTTGGTAGTATCAGAATTAATAACTCTATTTTAGATTACTCCCTGGATTTATTACTTTATGGAGAAGAAGTTATTTCTGGACCCCCTGCCAATTCTCAATTTCTAGAAAGTGAGAATATACTAGTTCTGGGACATGGGATGCTATATGAAAGAAGAAGAAAATGATGAAGGAAAAATTATTCTGATCTAAACAGAAATCCAAATAAAGGATTACCAGTGTTGTTTGAGCAGACAGTGCATAAACATGACTTTATATTAGAAAGAAGAGAGACTTGCAACATCCAGGAACTACTTTATGCACAAAATAAAACTAGGCCCATTTCTGCTTATTCAAATACCACCCACAACTTTCTAGGGAAAGAACATATGCAGAGCATATTTGGAAACATTATTAGGAATGCATAAAGTACAGTATTAGTCAATTTTATATGCTCAGTTGCATGAAATCTGTGTGTTTAAAAAATATAATAATTTGCATTTCATGGCTTTTGATAACCTCAAGAGTGCACTTGAAATTCAGCACATGCCCACAGCACCTCCCAGCTCACCCCATTTTTAACTGAAGACCAATGGTTTCTATTAAGGGATCAGGCAGGGACTCTGACAAGCCAGTCAATAACTATGTGAGGTTACTTCATTAATGCTATAATGGCTGATAGAGTGAGAGGCAAAAAACAGGTTCCTGACAGCAGCAAATGAAAATGATAGAGATTCCTGAAGCAATGCGCCTTTCCTTTGTCATTGTCTTTTGCTTGGCTTATTCAAAATGTGGCATTTATGTATTCAGCCTTGATGAATGTTGCAGGCTTTAAGTACTTTTTCCATCTCTAATGCAGTGCCGATTGCACATTGTTCTTTCTTTCTCTCTCTCTTTTTTTCTATAACCTCTGCTGTCAAGGCATTGCGGGCTGAAGGGTTGCAGGCACTGGCTAAATAGCTTTTTTGCTGTAAACGGTGAGGGTGATGGGACAATGTATCATGAGTGCTGGCGGGGTCACACAGCAGAGTGGGTGGTGGAGGCTGGATCCCACAGCTAAATGATACAGGATTCCCCATCCTCTCTTCTTCCTCTCCCCACCCCCCTTTCGCATAGGAAGCTGGGAGGGAGCCATATGTAAAAGTGAGAGAATCTCAACTGAGTTCAGAACAATGGGCAGGGATGCAGTTGTAGGAGAAAATGCAACTCAGGTAAATCAGAAAGCCAAGTCTTATGACATATAAAGGAAGGAACATTTTGTCTGGTTCATTATAGTACATATGTTTGTGGTTGGAAGAGTTTGGATGTGTGGACTTGTCAGCTGGAGGTTGGGACTTGCAGACCATTTTGGATGGTTTGCTCTGAGGTTGCACTGTAGGTAATTATAAGTAATAGTAGAATAGCATGAAGATCTCATTCAGAAAGGTACTTAAGCACATACTTAATATTAAACATGTGAGTAGCCAACTCATATATTTAAAGTAAGATACATGCTTAAAAACCTTGGAGGATCAAGGCCTAAATCAAGACAGCGGAACAGGGCAGACTGCAGATATCCGGCCTTCAAGGAATTAAGCCTTAGAAGGACTTAATGATTTATCTCACCAGTGGTTCTCAAGCTTTTCTATACCATGGCCTTGGGACCTCCCTGCAATTTAGCCATAGGGGTGGTGTGATCACAACCCTCTGACACCTGTTAGTGGCCCGCAGGTTGAAAACCCAGGGTTTATGCAACCACTGCACTGACCCCGACTGGACTAGCCCTCATGAGGTGCATTGGATTTATGTCGTCCCTCCTTCGCAGAGTCACATGCAGAATATGAAATCAGGGTAATGGCTCTGCACAATTTAGTTCCTTTAAACAATTTTAAGTGTAGCATATAAATGCTTGGATTACATTTGGAGACATGAAACAAAAACAAAAAAGACAGTAAGAATATTGTTTAACTGCTTATTGTACTGCACACCTGACATGCTATTTTACCACATCCCATTTTCCCTTTGCCAGACAAACCATTAGGTCATCCTGTGCCTGTAACCTAGCATGTGTTGTGCCCTTCGAAGAAGCAGCAGCAGCTATAATTTAGTAGTCACATTATTAGGTTACTTTATCATCCTCCATTCTTTTCATAAAACAACACTAAAGTTGATATATACCTCACCAAACTTGTCAAAGTTGCCACGTGATGGATTTCAAAAATACTCCCCATTTATTGTTTCACTCTTTTAATTATTCCTTATATGTCAGCCATGATATGTTGAGTATTTTAGTTAAAATAACTTCTCTCCTTTACGGATTCTTTGTGGAATGTAGTAAATACCTTCTTTCAACATCCCCCCAACTTCTCCTTAAAAATAAAAGAGAAAAAAAACCCATAGAAAGACAATTCTGTACTCTTAATGGAACCAATGTGTTGCTAGTGAAGAATATTACAAATTAGTTAAGCCCCCGTTTAACTTCAAGAGGTAGAATTATTGAAGTCAAGGGGGCTACACATATGCTTAAAATTAGGCACATGCTTAAGGATCTCATAGAATAGAATAGAATAGAATAGAATAGAATATCAGGGTTGGAAGGGACCTCAGAAGGTCATCTAGTCCAACCCCCTGCTCAAAGCAGGACCAATCCCCAACTAAATCATCCTAGCCAGGGCTTTGTCAAGCCTGACCTTGAAAACCTCTAAGGAAGGAGATTAAACCACCTCCCTAAGTAACCCATTCAAGTGCTTCACCACCCCCTTAGTGAAAAAGTTTTTCCTAACATCCAACCTAAACTTCCCCCACTGCAGATTGAGACCATTACTCCTTGTTCTGTCATCTGCTTCCACTGAGAACAGTCTAGATCCATCCTCTTTGGAACCCCCCTTCAGGGAGTTGAAAGCAGCTATCAAATCCCCCCTCATTCTTCTCTTTTGCAGACTAAACAATCCCAGTCCCCTCAGCCTCTCCTCATAAGTCATGCGCTCCAGCCCCCTAATCATTTTTGTTGCCCTCTGCTGGACTCTTTCCAATTTTTCCACATCCTTCTTGTAGTGTGGGGCCCAAAATTGGACACAATACTCCAGATGAGGCCTCATCAATGCCAAATAGAGGGCAATGATCATGTCCCTCAATCTGCTGCAATGCTCCTACTTATACAGCCCAAAATGCCATTAGCCTTCTTGGCAACAAGGGCACACTGTTGACTCATATCCAGCTTCTCATCCATTGTAACCCCTAGGTTCTTTTCTGCAGAACTGCTGCCTAGCCATTCGGTCCCTAGTCTGTAGCAGTGCATGGGATTCTTCCATCCTAAGTGCAGGACTCTGCACTTGTCTTTGTTGAACTTCATCAGATTTCTTTTGGCCCAATCCTCTAATTTGTCTAGGTCTCTCTGTATCCTATCCCTACCCTCCAGCATATCTACCTCTCCTCCCATAGAATCATAGAATCATAGAATATCAGGGTTGGAAGGGACCCCAGAAGGTCATCTAGTCCAACCCCCTGCTCGAAGCAGGACCAATTCCCAGTTAAATCATCCCAGCCAGGGCTTTGTCAAGCCTGACCTTAAAAACCTCTAAGGAAGGAGATTCTACCACCTCCCTAGGTAACGCATTCCAGTGTTTCACCACCCTCTTAGTGAAAAAGTTTTTCCTAATATCAAATCTAAACCTCCCCCACTGCAACTTGAGACCATTACTCCTCGTTCTGTCATCTGCTACCATTGAGAACAGTCTAGAGCCATCCTCTTTGGAACCCCCTTTCAGGTCGTTGAAAGCAGCTATCAAATCCCCCCTCATTCTTCTCTTCTGCAGGCTAAACAATCCCAGCTCCCTCAGCCTCTCCTCATAACTCATGTGTTCCAGACCCCTGATCATTTTTGTTGCCCTTCGCTGGACTCTCTCCAATTTATCCACATCCTTCTTGAAGTGTGGGGCCCAAAACTGGACACATATCCAGCTTCTCGTCCACTGTCACCCCTAGGTCCTTTTCCGCAGAACTGCTGCCTACCCTAGTCTGTAGCTGTGCATTGGGTTCTTCCGTTCTAAGTGCAGGACCCTGCACTTATCCTTATTGAACCTCATCAGATTTCTTTTGGCCCAATCCTCCAATTTGTCTAGGTCCTTCTGTATCCTATCCCTCCCCTCCAGCGTATCTACCACTCCTCCCAGTTTAGTATCATCCGCAAATTTGCTGAGAGTGCAATCCACACCATCCTCCAGATCATTTATGAAGATATTGAACAAAACCGGCCCCAGGACCGACCCTTGGGGCACTCCACTTGATACCGGCTGCCAACTAGACATGGAGCCATTGATCACTACCCATTGAGCCCGACAATCTAGCCAGCTTTCTATCCACCTTATAGTGCATTCATCCAGCCCATACTTCCTTAACTTGCTGACAAGAATACTGTGGGAGACCGTGTCAAAAGCTTTGCTAAAGTCAAGAAACAATACATCCACTGCTTTCCCTTCATCCACAGAACCAGTAATCTCATCATAAAAGGCAATTAGATTAGTCAGGCATGACCTTCCCTTGGTGAATCCATGCTGGCTGTTCCTGATCACTTTCCTCTCATGCAAGTGCTTCAGGATTGATTCTTTGAGGACCTGCTCCATGATTTTTCCAGGGACTGAGGTGAAGCTGACCAGCCTGTAGTTCCCAGGATCCTCCTTCTTCCCTTTTTTAAAGATTGGCACTACATTAGCCTTTTTCCAGTCATCCGGGACTTCCCCCATTCGCCACGAGTTTTCAAAGATAATGGCCAATGGCTCTGCAATCACAGCCGCCAATTCCTTCAGCACTCTCGGATGCAACTCGTCCGGCCCCATGGACTTGTGCACGTCCAGCTTTTCTAAATAGTCCCTAACCACCTCTATCTCCACAGAGGGCTGGCCATCTCTTCCCCATTTTGCGATGCCCAGCGCAGCAGTCTGGGAGCTGACCTTGTTAGTGAAAACAGAGGCAAAAAAAGCATTGTGTACATTAGCTTTTTCCACATCCTCTGTCACTAGGTTGCCTCCCTCATTCAGTAAGGGGCCCACACTTTCCTTGGCTTTCTTCTTGTTGCCAACATACCTGAAGAAACCCTTCTTGTTACTCTTGACATCTCTGGCTAGCTGCAGCTCCAGGTGCGATTTGGCCCTCCTGATATCATTCCTACATGCCCGAGCAATATTTTTATATTCTTCCCTGGTCATATGTCCAACCTTCCACTTCTTGTAAGCTTCTTTTTTATGTTTAAGATCCGCTAGGATTTCACCCTTAAGCCAAGCTGGTCGCCTGCCATATTTACTATTCTTTCGACTCATCGGGATGGTTTGTCCCTGTAACCTCAACAGGGATTCCTTGAAATACAGCCAGCTCTCCTGGACTCCTTTCCCCTTCAAGTTAGTCCCCCAGGGGATCCTGGCCATCTGTTCCCTGAGGGAGTCGAAGTCTGCTTTCCTGAAGTCCAGGGTCCGTATCCTGCTGCTTACCTTTCTTCCCTGCGTCAGGATCCTGAACTCAAACAACTCATGGTCACTGCCTCCCAGTTTAGTGTCATCTGCAAACTTGCTGAGGGTGCAATCCACACCATTCTCCAGATCATTAACGAAGATATTGAACAAAACTGGCCCCGGGACCGACGCGTGGGGTACTCCGTTTGATACCAGCTGCTAACTGGACATGGAGCCATTCATCACTACCCATTGAGCCCAATGATCTAGCCAGCTTTCTATCCACCACTCACGATCAGGGCCTGAGTGACTTAATATCCTAATAATTAGATTAATTTGTGGCATGACTGTGGAAGATAATGGATTTTGTGAACTGTGAATTGGGGTTGCAAGGGAGTGTAAAACTGGGCATGTATGTATGTATTTTGTGGATTATTTGGAAGAATTATGAGGAAAATTATGGGGGCATTTTTTGTTTGGGTTTTTTTTATAAGTGTGTTTGGAAGGGGCCTCAAAATAACACACGAAACAAACGTCTTGAGGAATTAAAAAAAAAGTACTAGAAGAGTTGAGAATTTTTTTCCTGTAAACTTTCATAAAAAACATTCCACCTATTTCAACTGGTGGTATTTATGGAATACATGCAGTACAAAGAATGACATTTAATGAAGTTAACAAAGCAAATCAGTAAAGAATATTTCACACACCTTCCATGATCTGTCTGCTCTTTCAAGGCAAAATTCTATTCAAGCCAACCGAAGAGTAGATAGCAAATATAATACACGAATACCAAAAGTTAGATGATTCACATTTTAAGAAAGATGTTAAATGAAGGGCATTAATGCATGTGTTGTATATGAATAGGGAACATTTAATGGTATATATATATAAAGCATTTTAAGAATCCTCTGCAAATTAGTCTGCATTTAGTCATTTTTCTTTTAAACAAAAGTTAGACAAATTATTGCTATTTTTTAGACAAACACATTGTGTCCTGAAAGATCCAGTTTGTCATGTCAACAGTCTCATTGGCTGTGATTTGTATATTAAAAAGATTTTAATTGCCCAGGTAAGTGCCTGCACCTGCTAAGACATTGTACATTAGAGCACTTTATTCTAATCTTTTACAATACAGAGCACACTTCACCCATAAAATTATTCTCTACACAATTATAGCTCAGTTTTGCTGAGGTAGAAAGTGCAACTTAACAGTTTGGTTTTACTCATTATTATTAAAATCATGGAAATTAGGATCATTAGGTAGCAGTTGTGTAGTTAACTACTCAATAGCCTGGTCATTTCTTTCCCTTTACAGTGAAAACAATGACAGAGATTTAAATGAATTTACATTGGCAGTATTCTCAATACTATTTGGTGTGAAATGTGTTCTAATCCCACAGAAGGTATTTTAGAAACCAGGGAATGCCTTGTTAAGCCTGGGACCTTTGTTACTACAACAGTTACGGAGGCCCAGATTCTGACTTGTGATCTGCCCATATGTAAGTTAAAAAATTCAAGCAGAAAAAGCAGAAGTGGAGTTTATATCTAGAATAATTCCTCATTGAAAATCCCCTGTAAGAAACAGCTGATGAAAAGCAGCTACCAATCTTATTCTCTTTAACTAGACTTGTGAGGTGCAGGCTAGAAAGGGGTGGGGTATTTGAAAAATGTTGCACTAAATGCTGATCAAATTATTCATCAGATCTGGCCATTTTTTCCTATTGAGAATTGTCTGTGATATTACAAATTTGTCTGTTGTTCATATTTGTTCATCAATCAGTTTTGAGCATATTTGTTCTGTGGGTTTTCTGTATTTCTGTATTTGATATTTATCATTCAATATTCGGCCTATGCGATTGGTCACCTAAGTCACATAGCATGATCCTTGTTCCCTGATTGGTAGTCTGAACCTTTATAAAGCAACCTGATGAAATCATCAAGGCATTAAACCTCACAGGTGATAAGCAGACCTAAGAAACTTTAAGACATTTAGAATCTTTTGTTTTCCATTTTTGCCAAAGAAAGAACACCGTACCTAGCTATGTATGTGGTCTCCAGAGTAGGGAACTGATCCAATGCTTACTTGAAGTTAATAGGAGTTTTTCTATTGACTTCTTTAGGCATTGGATTTGGCCCTTAAGGGGATGTTTACACTGCAGCTGGAAATGAGCTTCCCAACACGAGTAGATAGACTCGCCCCGGGTGGTAGATCTTGAGTTAGTGGCTAAAAATAGCAGCGTGGACGTTGTGGCTCAGCCTGCAGCTCAGGCTCGCAATCCCACCCGACCTGCTCGCATGGCTAGCTTGAGTCTCTGCCCAAGCTGCAATGTTTTTATGTCCACATTGCTATTTTTAGCACAATAGCTCAAGCCCCACTAGTGTGAGTCTGTTTACCCATTCTGGGAGGCTCACTCTCAGCTGAAGTATAAATGTACCCTGAAAAGCTCCTTTATAGCTTTCTCTCCTCTTTATTCAAAAACCAGGCTCATTTGGTATCTAGCAGACTTTACATTCAATTTTCCCTTGCCATATTTCCACCCCATAATTTGTGTAAGTGTGTGTATAGGTCCTGCTTCTCCATTGCCTTGAAGCTTGTGTAGTCATTTACACCAGTGGGATTGTGGATGTGAAATGCTGCCATTCTGATGCGGCAGCTTTTCACACATGTTTTGCCCAGCTGTCAGGAGTGTAACAAGTTATGGTTCTTAGGGCAGCATTTACTGGACCTCACTGCACATGTGCTACATTCTTTAATTGTGTTCCTTTTCTTTTTAAATGGATAATTTAATATTTGTGTTGTTTGCTGCATACATAAAGCCTACAGGATGGATTGTGTGGCTGAGCTAATGTGAACCAAAGCTTCTCCATTTCATGGATTTTGAGCACTGAAGTTTACTCTCACATTAATGCACATTGGTGTATTTTAACCTGTCGTATGAAAAGGGCCAGATATCCCTTTGCCTTTCATGGGTGCTGTGATGGGGTGGACTAGGCCCCGATGGAGACCTTGTGGCCCTGCTACACCCCACCCCAGAAAAGGGCGGTAGAGAGGTCCTCCAAGCTTCCTAGAGTGGCTGTGTGGGAAGCAGTCAATCGGGGCCCAGCAGATTAGTATAAGTAAAGCTGCAGGGCCAGAGTGAGTTCAGTTCCTTGCTAGAGCTGGAGGAGGGTGGATGGTTCTCTCAGCTGGCTCCTAAGACGCCACAAGGGCAAGGACCTGAGGTAAGGGTGAAGAATGTGTGGGGGAAGTGGCCCATGGAATTATAGCAGTAACTCAGTTTATTTAAAGGGACATTATGGACAGCTGCTACCTACAGGGTCCATGAGCTGGGACCTGGAGTAGAGGCGGGCCCAGGTCCCAGCCACTGGGAAAGTGGTTTGGATTTTGAGGCACCCCAGAAGGGGAACTGAACTGTAGTAGCCCAGCTGAAGAGCTGGGGCCAGAAAGACCCTGAGAAGGCAAAGACACTACCTCCAGGGAAGGAGTCCTGGGGCACTGCTCTATTCCGGAGCAGAGACAAACAGAGAGAGACATTATAGAGGGCACTGAGAGAGGACCCTTTTGGACTTGTACCCCCAAAAAGGGTTTGCTTTGCTTTTATCTCACAGGCAGACTGTGTATAACTTGGCCAGAGGACTGAGTCAGCAAAGACCCAGCAGACACAGGTAGGGAGAGAGTGCAGGCACAAGCTCTCGGCCAGAGGGTGCTCACAAGAGGTGAGTACAACCCTGTTACACTGGTACCAAGAGTGGGGTTTGTTCGGACTGGCCCCTGCAAACAAGGGGACTATGGAAGAACTGATAAGAGCTCTATGTAAGGAGACTGTTGCCCCCTTACTAACATTCAGTGGGGGTGTTTTAGTTGCTAGCTCCCAGTACTAAAAAGGGGGAAGGGTCGATGGGGAATCAGGACCCTGAGACTGACAGCCCCCAGGAACAACGGGGAGAGGCCAATGCTCCAGGTCAACCTGAATGACAGGGCGAGCAGGCTAATCAGGGAGTCAGGAGGCCAGGGAGGCCCCGTCCTCCGTGTGAGCTGCATTTGCCTGGGTCAGACAGAGTGGGGCCGAGCTAAGGAGAAAGCAGGGGCCCAAGCTAAGCTGGGGAGCAGAGCTGTGCCAGATCCAGAGGGACCGGAAAAGCAGTCCAGAGAGAGCAGACCCTGTCCTGGGAGCAGAGCTGCAGCCCCAAAGCCAGAGGCACAGCCCAGAGAGAACAGACCTGTCCTGGGAGCAGAGCTGCAGCAACCAGAGCCAGAGGGGCCAAAGAAGCATCCCAGGGAGCTGGAGGCAGAGCAGCAGCAGCAGTGCAGAGACAGAGTGGTGCAGCTGGGGCTGGAACAGTCCGAAGCTGGGTGCGGTGAGCAGCCGAGGAGACCAAGGGGGACCCTGGGCAGTGGGCCAGCACAAGGAGATGCCTAAGCCAAGAGGCTCTGCAGGCCAGGCTTGGATCGTAACCCCGACAGGGCGGGGGCGACACTGGCAAGAAGTACCACTTAGAGCCTGAGAGCGTGTGGCTACCACCAGAGCAAGTGTCCAACCCACAGCATCCCTTCACCACAGCCAGGGCCTGAGAAGAAGGCCTGGGACTTACAAGGAACAGACTGTGAACGGCCCTGACATTCCAGAGACACTGTTTGTGATGTTCCCTGCCACAGAGCGGGTTGATGTGTTTCCTTTAACCTTTCCCATTTTTCCTTATTCTTTTTAAAATTAATTGTTGATTAAATAACTTGCATTTGCTTTAACTTGTATGTAATGGTCAGTGGGTCAGAGAAGTGCTCAGTGCAGAGAGAGCACCCCGCAGTGGGGACACCCTAGCCCCTGTCCTAGGTGACCACAGCAGGGTTGGTGGTCGAGCCCCCCAGGAATCCTAGGCCCAGCCTTGTTGGGGTTACGAGGTCTCTGCCAGACAGGAGAGTGAAAGGGGAGTCCTCAAGGGCAGGGAGGCCACTGGGTAAAGGAAGTGGGAGTGAGGACTCAGATCCTTTCGCTAGCCCACTTCACCGAGGTAGTGCAGAAGCCAGGAAAGTTCCCCACAATAGCGGGACTGTTCCCCCGCTTACATAATTGGCGTCACAAACAGGATCCTATCCACAGGGTCCACCCCATTGGTTTACTGGTTGAGTTCTGGTAGCACTGTCCAAGCCTGGTCAAGAACCCTACCATGGCTGGAATTAAAGAACTACGGGCCCAGTTTGCTCAGCGCAGATTATCAGACCAAGCGGAGGCATTACAACAAGCTAGGACAGAACAGAGAAGCCTTATCACTGGCTAAGGCAGTAGTAGACCAACAGGCAGCAGAAGTTAAGAAACCCCCTACTATTTATGTCCCATGGGAGTGGAAGGTCACTGAGTTTGGTGGCTTCCTGACTAGACCAGGAGACATTAGAGTAGAGGAGTGGGTCAAGTTTGTGAAGATGGCTCTGCGTGTGCTAAGAGTATCTGAAAAAGATCATGTGGACTTCGTAGAGGAGCACCTCAAGGGCCAGGCCAAGGCCACAGTGAAGGTCATGGCAGTGGCAGACAAAAAAGATGTGGAAAAGGTGTTTGAACTCCTCCTAGAAGTGTATGGAGACAAGGTACCTATTGGAACCCGCCTAAAGGAGTTCTTTGAGCGAAAGCAGGAGCCCGGTGAAACTATCCGGGCATATGCATATGACCTCCAGGAAAGAATGAGCAAAATGGAGCAGCGAGACCCTCAACGAGTTCCAGACCCAGATACGGTTCTGAAAGAGCAGTTAGTGCTGGGGCTCCAGGGTGATTCCCTCTGCCGCAAAATGAAAAGGACGTTTAAGGAAGAGCCCAGTAAGAAGTTTCATGAACTCATGCAGGCTGCCATTATGTGGTCAGAAGAAGTGGAAGTTCCTGTGACAGAGACAGCCAAGCCTAACCCCCGTACACGAAGTGGGGGCCTAGTGAATGCAGCTGCTGGGGAAAAGGCCCTGCCCCAAACACAGCTAACACTGGAAAGCTTAAGTGAAGCTGTCCAAAAACTGGTGGTCCAACAGGGGAAGATGATAAAAGTGATGACTGAGTTAATGAAAGAAAAAAATCCCATTAGTATGTCAAAGTATCCAAGGGCACCGGGATCCTGAAGAACCCCACTAAAGGATGAGCTGGGAAGGTACATCTGTTACACTTGTGAAAAGCCAGGGCATACTAACCGGGAATGTCCACTGAGAAGGAGAACCAATGGTACACCAGAAGCGAGTGGTCCATCTACAGTAGAAGGCCAAGCAGTGGCAGAAGGATTCCTAGGCCTCTCCTTGGTGGAAAATCACTCTGCATACAGTGTTGAAAGGAATGTGGGCAATTCCAGCATATCTAGTGACTTCTGTAAGCGAGCATTTGGAAACTGTCTAACTGCTGAAGTATGTATAGCAGGGGTGAAGACTAGATGTTTGTTAGATACTGGCTCGGAAGTCACCACCATTACTGAGTTGCATTTTCAAAAATATTTGAAAGACAAGGAGCTGCATGCACAGCACACAGTTTGTACATCTAACAGCAGTTAATGGACTGGCAATCCCAGTGGTGGGATGTCTTGAAGCAGTCATAGACTACATGGGCCAGAAGCTGCCAGGGAAATGCATCTTCATCCTGAAAGACAAAGACTCTGAACGGAGCCATATGGGAAAAGGAGTCCCAGGGATTCTAGGGATGAACATCATTAGTGAGCTGAAGGAGCTACTGTTGCCAGAAGAAGGAACCAGGAGGATGAACCGTCATGGGCACTCCAAGAAGAATGCTGTGCTGAGTAGAGTACTGGCTCAAGCACGGAGACAAAACCATGCATTGGGCCCTGCGGAGCAGATTGGAAATGTTAAAGTGGGCAGAAAACAGAAGACTGTTATTCCTCCTCGGAGAGGGAAGTTCCTTGACAAACACTGCTGTGTATCAGAAAATACCAATAGATATCAAGCTCTTGTAGAGCCTACATCTGGGGTAAACCTACCTAATGGACTTCAGTCAGCCAATGTACTGACTAGTGCCATCAAAGGAAGAGTACCAGTGAGTCTTCTAAACTCAAGCGTGAAGGCTATGGAGTTACCTTCATCTGAGGGATCACCTCCTCAGGCTGTAATATTTGGGGAGAGGGGAGAACAAGTTACCTTTCCTCAGGAAAGATGTGGTGGGAGACTGCCAGTTCCAGTTCAAGCGGCATGCCAAGGGCTGATTCCTGCACAGGTGGCTAACTGAAGGGTGTTGCCAGAGAAGCATCAAGAAGCCTTGGATGAGGAGACCAATTTCGATGACTGGGTCAAAGGTGTCCACAACAGACCAAAGACAGCCAGCGAAGTTGCTCTCAGTACAACTAAAGACAAAGCCCAAAGTAGGAAAAGGACTTATGATCGCAAGTCCAGTGGGGCTCTCATCAGACCTGGTGACAGTGCACCAGTTCGTAGCCACAGACACCAGAGACGTAATAAAATACAGGACAAATGGGAGCTAAATCCCCACACTGTGGTCACCCACAACAATCCGGAACTGCCAATGTACGCTATCCAGCCTGAACAAGGAGGTCCTGAGAGAGTAGTACATAGGGACCAGCTAAAGCATTGGACTTTTAGTCTTACCAGGGCTCATAGGAGGCATAGAGCAGCATTTCCAGAGGAGACTAAAACCAATGGGGTAAACCCAAACCCTAACAAAAATGGCTAAATCCCTCAAGCTGACCCAGTTTTACCTGAGAACAGGAAAATAGAAAATATGAGTAACGAACCACCAGTTTTAAGAAGGTCCCAGAGGTCTAATAAGGGTGTACTTCCTCTTAGACTTAAAGATTATTATGTTATTGGTTCTAGGGAGTGTTTTAATGAATATTGTTATGTATAGTATGAAGAAGTAGATGTGAAATGTTAAATGTTCTTTTGACCATTGTTAATGGGTTTTTTATATGATATGATGTGGGTATATGTTGTTACTATGGGGCCTGGATGTACTGGTGTGAATATTGTGGCTGTGGCAGAATTTTAGCAAGGGGGAATGTAAGGGGACTGTTGCTCCCTTACTAACATTCAGTGGGGGTGTTTTAGTTGCTAGCTCCCAGTACTAAAAAGGGGGAAGGGTCAATGGGGAACCAGGACCCTGAGACTGACAGCCCCCAGGAACAACGGGGAGAGGCCAATGCTCCAGGTCAACCTGAATGACAGGGCGAGCAGGCTAATCAGGGAGTCAGGAGGCCAGGGAGGTCCCGTCCTCTGTGTGAGCTGCATTTGCTTGGGTCAGACAGAGTGGGGCTGAGCTAAGGAGAAAGCAGGGGTCCAAACTGAGCTGGGGAACAGAGCTGTGCCAGATCCAGAGGGACTGGAAAAGCAGCCCAGAGAGAGCAGACCCTGTCCTGGGAGCAGAGCTGCAGCAACCAGAGCCAGAGGGGCCAAAGAAGCAGCCCAGGGAGCTGGAGGCAGAGCAGCAGCAGCAGTGCTGAGACAGAGTGGTGCAGCTGGGGCTGGAGCAGTCCGGAGCTGGGTGCGGTGAGCAGCTGGGGAGACTGAGGGGGGCCCTGGGCAGCAGGCCCAGCACAGGGAGACGCCTCAGCGAAGAGGCTCTGCAGGCCAGGCTTGGATCATAACCCCAACAGGGCGGGGGCGACACTGGCAAGAAGGGTCCTACCACTGAGAGCGTGTGGCCACCACCAGAGCAAGTGTCCAACCCACAGCATCCCTGCAGCACAGCCAGGGCCTGAGAAGAAGGCCTGGGACTTACAAGGAACAGACTGTGAACGGCCCTGACATTCCAGAGACACTGTCTGTGATGTTCCCCGCCACAGAGCGGGTTGATGTGTTTCCTTTAACCTTTCCCATTTTTCCTTATTCTTTTTAAAATTAATTGTTGATTAAATAACTTGCATTTGCTTTAACTTGTATGTAATGGTCAGTGGATCAAAGAAGTGCCCAGTGCAGAGAGAGTACCCCGGAGTGGGGACACCCTAGCCCCTGTCCTAAGTGACCACAGCAGGGTTGGGTGTCGAGCCCCCCAGGAATCATGGGCCCAGCTTTGTTGGGGTTATGAGGACTCTGCCAGACAGGAGAGTGGAAGGGGAGTCCTCAAGGGCAGGGAGGCCACTGGGTAAAGGAAGTGGGAGCTAGGACTCAGATCCTTTCACTAGCCCACTTCACCGAGGTAGTGCAGAAGCCAGGAAAGTTCCCCACAATAGCGGGACTGTTCCCCCGCTTACATCTAGGCCAGCAGCAGCAGCAGGCTGCAGGAGCTGCAAAGCCCCGGAAAGGTGCCCAGCAACAGCACGGCGAAACCCTGGAAGGGTTTCAGCAGCAGCAACTCAGGATCACCAGTCTCAGTCTTGGCAGGGAGCTCGGTACCCACAACAGCATTGCCCCGGGTCCAGCCGCCACAGATGCTGCAAAGGAAAGAGTCAGAAGACCCCACTGTGGAGCTGTAGGTACTATGGACAAGTGGGGCAGGTGAGATGGGTTTACCCTGATACAAGCCCTGGTTGTAAGGCCAGATTGGTTGCCTTGAGCACCACTGAGACCAGTGAAAGGCAGGCTGACCAAGACACCTGGCTACAAATGGCTGAGGTCCAGGCAGTAGTGAAGGCAGAACAGAGCACCATTGGGACTCAGTTTAGGGCTTGGAAGGCAGCCCCAGAGACCATTTGTTTCCATTGTGGGGAAAATGGGACACATAAGAAGGTATTGCCCTGAGAAAACTCTAACTCAGGAAGGCAGTACTGATACTATCAGAGACCCAGGCCTCCCCATAACTGGCAAACCTGAGCTAGACAAGGAAGCAGGACTAAGGCCCATGCGATAGAAATGAGAGGATATATTAAGCAGTCTTGTCACAGGTTTTAGTCAGAGGGATTTCCAGGCCTGGGAAGTGTCCTGCATGATATCATCGAGTGAGTCAGGAGTCCCATGCAGATCACATGGCAAAACCATGACTTCCCACAGTTTCCTGCCACCTGCTGCTCCATTCCTCTAAGGGCCACTGAGCTCCTCGACAGAACTGCTCTGCATATCCTCCCAGCCACTTTGCAGCTCCTGCTTTCATGCATAATAGCAGATGAATGGATGGGGAAAATACATAGGCTCTGTCCCTTGATAGACCTTGGAATAACAGTCAGGTGACAGGCAGGTGGGGTTGAAAGTTTGAAATGAAAAAGATGACAGACATAGGATTTCTGCCCCCTCTCAAGGCTGTGATTGTGATTAGAAAGGAACTTTCTTTCGTTCGTCATAGTTTCAACACTGCTGGCACTGTTGCCATCTCTCATGATTTTGTCACGAGTCTCATGATGATTATTGTTTTCCTTAAAGCCCCAGCTCTTGGATTCAAGTGGATCTGTGATGATTTCAGCCTTCATTCTTAAGGAATAAATAAGTTTCTAGCCCTCATGGCTGTGGAGAAAGCTTCAAAATGTGACCCCAGTGCACCCTAAAGGCTTGAAAAGCAGAAGGCAAATAAAAAGAACACCACACCTATTATTTTTACATAATCTCATGATTTTTAAAGCCAATCTCATGATTTTGGTGAGCCTGACTCTTGATTTTTCAACATTTGGGGTTGGCACTACTGGAGAAGTGTTCCCGTAAGGGGTCCTCTCCCCCAAAAAGGACATGCTGGGGGTGGCAGGGGTGGGGTGGGGGGAGAGGCTGCGTTAGGCTGCCCTGAGGATTTGGAGATGGAGCAGATGAAGGAGGAGATAGAGCAGATGTTGTTTTTCCATGGGGAAAAATCCCCAAACCAAAACTAATTTTTCTTTTGTTAGTTACTTTTGTTATTGAACATTTCCCTATGTTCTTTGTTGCATACTCTTGTCTCAGTATCAATCTTGATGTAACAGCAAGTGGTAAAGCTCATTTGTCCTAGACTCTCACAAAGACCAACTGCAGAAATATTTTCTAAGTAACAGAGTGCTCAGTCTCATCCTTCCCAGATCTTGGTTTAATCTTCAAAGAATCCTTGCCCCTTTTTATCCATCCCTTTCTCTTTTTCCTGGATTCAGGGGGAGATTTTCAAAGGCATAAATCGGAATTAGGTGCCCGACTCTCAAACTGGAGTGACCCAGGACATTTCTTATTTGATACCAAACCTAGATCTGTGCAGGAACAGGAGTTTCCATTTTTCAGGAAAATCCATGAGTTTGGAATTTGTCCTCATTCCAAATTAGAACACAAACAAAAAAATTGGAAATGTCCCATGAATCAAAATTTTCTAAAACAAATTAGTTTCAAGTCAATCAAAATATTCTTTTTCAGTGAAATCAAAATGGTTCTAGTTTTGACTTTATTTTTATTTTATTTATTTACGATATAATACAAAAAATTTTAAATGAGTTTTCATTTTGAAAGGAAACATCAAAAGAGTACATTCCAATAAGGTCAAAACAGAACATTGCAACCTAATCACAACCCTTCATTTAGATTTTTTTAAAATTAAATTTTGTCAAAACCAACATGGGACTTAGTGTCAATTTCCAAGAAACGGGATTTTCTGATGGAAAATGTTCAGTCAGATTTTTTTTTACTGGTTCTAAGCAAAACCCAAAATTTTCCAACCGAAATAACGCCTCTACTTTATTCTCTCCCTGTTCCACCTTCAATATTTCAAGCATTTTGTACATTATATTGTTGTCTACAGTATACTGTATTTTGTGTAGGTCCTAGTTGCAGATAAGAAATAAAACAGAACTACAGTATAGTTGTTGGCTCTAATTCATCCCTCGGGTTACTCCATAGCTTCAATGGAGTTACTTCAGGGATGAATCTGACCCACTGTTTTTATAAGCATCCACTCGGGTTACTTGAGATTGCATCATGTGAATGTAAGCCAAACAAATAAATCATTTTATCGCAAAGTTGCTGCACACTCTGAAGCATATTGCTTTAATTATAACAGTGGTTTTATTATTTTGTTTGTAAATAAAAGGAAAGTCTCTTTTCTTCTTATGTATTTTGCTAATTGTTGTTTTCTTCTAGAGATAACCTGTCAATGAATGAAAAGACGCAAATAAGAAAAGAGAGAGAAAAAAGATTTTTTTCTATTATTTTTCCTTGCCTGTAAAACAGAAACAAACCTAGGATTATAAATATAGGTAGAAGTCTCTCTTTTAATGTCATTTTTGACCACTCCCTAGTCAGCTACTGAAATGTAAACTTGTGTTGAAATGTTCCATTTCCCTCCCCACTCAACTCTTTAATTAAAAAATATGTGCCAAAAATAGTAAGAATGTGTGAATGCTGGAAAGACATGGAGAACACAGGTATTTGTGGCTGGTAAGAGAGGCTGCTAGATGCCTGGGAAATGCAATGAAAGCACCCTGCATATCAGAACAGGAAGTATGATCCCTGGTATTATATCATGCAGCTAGTCTGGATCATATTTCTATCCAGTGGAGTAACTCCGTTAAAGTCAGAATGAAGTTATCAAGGGACCACATAGTTCAAAGGAGTCAAGGTGATGAACCCAGTACATAAACTGTGCCCTTGCACTGAGAAGTAGGCAACTATTCAAAAACACTTGATTCTGACAACTACCAAAACACTGGTGCTTGATGCATATATTGATGAGACAGGCAGAGGAGAAAGATGGCACATGGAACCAGTGCTGGCTCTTTGTGAGTTTCTTAGCAAGGCTGACTGGGTAGAGTTAAAATTAGGGATAAGCAAAATAGCTCATTCCATCTTTACCCACAGTGAGGCAAAGCTTAGCAATAGCCCAGCTCAGCAATTTGCCACCAACTGGAGCTGGTGCCTGGCCAACTGGATCTGGTGCCTGGCTATGGCTGCAAGCAGAGCTCTGTCCCTAAGCTGGCATGAGATCACTGAGAAAAAAACATACAAAAGGAACAGTATATATAAGGCCTGGCCTAAAACTGGTTGCATGTGTAGGGAGTTCCTTTTGGATGGCGGTTTTTCTTGTTATGGGCCAGATTGACTCTTGCTGGCAGAAGGAGATTTAACTTACATTTCCCTGCTCCAGCCTACACCGTTGCATCCCACTGGGATTCATGCAAAGGAGGGCAGGCATTTCTACTACCACCTGCCCTCTGTTATTGCTTCTCATTGGGAAAGGCAGTTTTAATATGCACCATTGGCTCTATGGGAACCCTGCCAAAAGAGACTGAAGTAGGGAATGCACTAATTCAATGCATTCCATAACCAGGCCCCATCTTAGCCAGCATGGCCAAGCAGTATTGACTTATCTGATGGCTTCCCAGTAGGGGGGTGCTTTGTACTGCCCCGTAGTGCACTTTTGGATGATGGAGAATCTGTGACTGGGAATCCCTGTGCTGAATCAAATCCAGAATTCTTTCTCTGGTGGGATTGCTTCCTTCCACTGAATTTGGAGGGTGAATGAGAATGGAGGGACCTGCTTTTTAAATATAAGGATGTTCAAAAAGCAGACTAGATAACAAGGAATAGTGTGTTAGTGTGTGCTGCACCTATCCAGGCCAGAACAAGTTCCTCATCACCTGTACTTCTATCCTCATGGACAACCAAACAGGGCATCTCATTCAGGGTATCATCACACCATTAAACAATATCACAGTTACTGAGTTGGAGCTCCATGTGGCTAGAGGTAAGCAGCATTAGTATCCTAGGCGTAGACAGGCTAGGTGTCTCCTACAGCTGCAAACTGGTATGAAAACTCCAAAATGGAGAGACCTTTGGCTATAGACCTCAAAGACACCTGGAGAAGAGGGATAACCCAGTGGCAGGGGCACTAACCTAGGTCTTGGGAGACCTGGAAGTCTCTGCTCCACCACAGAGTTCCTGTGTATTGTTGGACAAATCACTTAAATCCAGATTCTCAGAGGTATTTAGTCTCCTAACTCCCACTGATTTCAATGGCAGTTAGGCATCTAAATACCTTTAAGGATCTGGGCCTTTGTCTTTCTGTGTTTCAGTTCCCTGTATGTAAGATGGGGATAATAGCACTGCCTTATCTCACAAGGATGTTGTACACTAAAGATCCTATGGGGCTCAGATAACATTCCATTTAGGTACAATAGACTGATAGTTGCCGGGAGGATGCTGAAGTTAGCCAGCATCTTCAGGAACACTCAAAGGCAAGCCATCATCACTAGGGATTAGTTTACATTACATTTGCTCAGAAAACATTTTAAAAAAAAAAGTTGAGACTAATTCTGACATTTCTAGCCTCAGTGTTTTTAGGATTCTGCAGATCAGCGGCGGCCTGTGGCTGTGAGCTATGCAGACTCCCAAAGCCATCACTCTGGAAAGGCAGAGTTTTCTCAGCCCTTCTCCTTCAGACTGGAATCCTCAATATATTCATCTAGAGTTCTCTAACTGTTAATAGATGACAAGTTAATGCCTTGGAAATCTGCTGTAGAAAATGGGAACTCAAGGCTACTATTATTCCAGGGAATTCTGGATATAAAATTGACCCATCTTTGGTGGCATATAGGGAAAAAATACAGAGTGATCAGATCTTGTTTGAAGAGAGGCAACGTGCCATTTGGGGGAATAGAAAAAGATGGCCATCACAGTTAAAGGTAACTGCCTTTGAAAAGGAGTACTTGTGGCACCTTAGAGACTAACCAATTTATTTGAGCATGAGCTTTCGTGAGCTCACGAAAGCTCATGCTCAAATAAATTGGTTAGTCTCTAAGGTGCCACAAGTACTCCTTTTCTTTTTGCGAATACAGACTAACACGGCTGTTACTCTGAAACCTGCCTTTGAAAGTTCGTTGTTTTTGCCAATTCTGTGTAAATGGGCACTTAGACACACAATTTCCTTAAGTGTCCATTTGCATGCACTAATGTTGGATTTGCACTTGCAGCATTTATGAAACCACTTTTGAAAACAGGGCTCCTTGTCTTACCCTGGGAGAAGCTCTCAACATAATTGACTCATACCTGACTGCATTTTCCATCTTCATACTCATTTTGGCCTCTGCCTGCACAATCCCTCACCTCACAAAAATGGAGAAGCAGACTGCTGGGTAATATGAAGCCTTTCATTCATTTTCAAATTTACAATTGACTGATCTCTTTTTCTTCTACATACATTAAAGTAAGTAAGGGACAGTTGCATCATTTCTGTGGTGGGGCAGTTTTGCTTCAACAGAGGCATGTTTAAAAAGAAAGGAGAAAAAAGGAATCCTGAACAAATGCTGTTAGCAAAATAAAAGCAGTGATCTATCTATACATCTCTTGCTCTGAATGAGAACTCAGTATTAGTGTTCTGTCAGTGTGTTCCTTTTTGCTTTCTCTCTAATGGTGCTAGATAAGGAAAAAGGTTGTTACTATATTTTATAGTGCCAAAGTCAGTATTAGGGTCCTCCCAGTATAAACAGAGAGACATGATCTTTACTCCTAGGACCTTACAAATTAGTTTCAGACAAGATACAAAGATAAGGTAGTGAGACAGTGGAGAACGGTAGAGGAGGAAAGACAGGGATAACCTCAGGAGACATGGTCACTCAGGGATGCTAGTGCATAGTATGCTGGATTAATTTTTTTTTAAAAATACATAAAGTAAATGTTATCTGTGAAAGTATATGGAGAGAGAAATATAAAATGGATTGCCTTGCATGCCTTCCACACTATAATGACAACCTGGGTTTGCTCCAGTTTTAAGAATATTTTTAAAATTTCTGAATTACCTTTTCCTTTATTGAATGCCTTAACTAGGCTTGGTCAGTTAATAGAAGTTGCTTTTACAGTTGGTAGAGCAGCAGGATCTTATCTAACTAAAGAGCGGAGGAACCGGAATCCACAAACTAATCTGATGTGAATGTTGCAAGACTGCTGGCAGCACACAAATGTGCTCAGGAAGTTCTTTGAAAAGGAAGTTCCGGCTGGTTATGAAACAAGCACTTTGGTCTTGATTCTCATTTACACTAAGGCCTGCCTACATCCCTCTGGTAGCATAAAGGGGCCTTAAAGTGATCATAAAGGGCCTTTAAGTGGACACAAATGAACATTTTAAGGACACTTTAAGCTGCCAGAGTGGTGTAAAGGCAGTGTAAATTAGTGTAAATGAGGCTCCAGTTTATTAATGCTTTTAGTATCTGAAGAGTTACATATGTATCCAGATGAGGACTATGGATAGATATGGAAACTGCCCGCATGTATATGATGAGCATAAACATCACGGAGGAAGAGGAATTATTTAAGGTGCCTCAAAGGCATAATAATAAGGAATAATAAGGAATAATTGGATGAAACTGTTTAAAGGAAAACTTAGGGTGAATACCTGGAAAATGTTGAGTGAAGTCTGTTAGTTTGTGGAATAGTCTCACAAAGGGTATGGAGAAAGTGCCATCACTTGAGTCAGTTAAAACAAAATACTGTCGAAAATACCCAGAAATATAGTGGAGGGAACATACTTTAGTTGCCAGCAGGCTGGACAAGATGCCTTAATGGGGTTTTAGAATTATTCAGGGATTATTTGTTTTCATGTTTTCTTTTAAAATTGACTGAAACATATTCAGCCAAGTCTCACAAGCCCATGTTAAGTCAGTACTCTCACTGAAGCTGAATCAGGAAGAGGTTTAGGATCTGGCCTGCTGAAAAATGTCTGCAAGGAAGAATTTAGGAGAAATTAAACAGAACAATTCCCCCTCAAAATGTCCATTTCCCATAACTTCCCCAGCAGAGGAAAGGCTGGGTGTGGTTAATGCTCACTTCTAGTAAACAGCTCCTTAATCCTGATAACAACTCATTTTGAAGGAAACGATTGTCACTACAAACATAATATATGGATGGGCCTCTCTACTGGTAACTAATGGTGTCTAGCTGTGGAATGCCTCTATTCACAACGGAATACCTGCCAGTCATAGTATACACTGCAAGGTTCTCTCAGTGAGGTTCGTGGCTTGCCTTCCATGAGTACAATTCACAGCATTATGGGGAGATGAATACATTTCTCCAAGACAGTTGATATTTCACACCATGACAGTTCATGGTTAATATAGGGAAGTGGATGGTCTCTGTATATTTTGGCTTTTGAGGAAACATCCTACCAAATAATCTCTTAAGAATGATTGAGTTTTTCTTTTTTAAGCACTTAGGGTAATATTCTCCTTTGCTGTGCTGAAGTAAGGTCCTTACTGTTAATGTGCCTACTTGGGCAAATCCTTTATTCTTTTGCCAAGCCTCAGAAGCTGGGCATGACAAAGGGGTCCTGAGGTACTGGGAGATGGAATACTTCTCCTTTCCATGCCACTATTTGTTGTACGGCTGCATCTTTAGGCTTGTACTAACTAGCCTCTCCAGCATTTGCAATCCCTACCGTGTGGGAAATGACTGGTGGAGCCTCTTAATTGTGCATCCTAGGTTCCCTCCATCTCCTCTATTGCCCCACAAGTTGCTCCCCCACTTGCTTTTTATGCAGTCCCAGAATGCTGCCTTTCTCCATCACACCCTGTAGCACAATACCACAATGGTTCTATTGCATCAAGGGCCTTCAATGGCCATGAGTGAGGAGACAGTATTTGTCTAAGTGGGTGCTCATAAGAGAGTAACACTTAATTTTTTTTAAATATCATCATACGGTGACTACTTCCTTAACCTTATTAATTGGAGTAATGTACATAATACCTCCTTGCTGTGCAGGACATTTCTCTGTAGACAGTTTTCTAAATAATAAATACATACCAATTTTGAAAATTCTACAAGCAGTTTATCCCTAAAGGCACCAGAACAATACTATTATTATTTATACAAAATTCTACTTGTGTTGTTGAGGTTCATGACTTCCCCCATTCTTCACTCCCCAGCAAAAAGACCTATTATTCAAATAACTGTAGAGAAAGAAAAATATTTTTGACAGTGTATACCAGGCATTTGCTGCCCCCTACTGGAGACCCTGACGCCTGGGCACTCCTTGCTTGAAGAAGGTATACTTTTGGAGAAAAAGAGCAGTGAGTTCAGACCTCCGATAGTTGCCTAGAGAGGCCGCCCAGGAGTAGTTACTGCCCAAACGAGCAAGATGGTCCTCCAGTGGCTAAAAGGGCTGGGAGCAGGCAGAAGCCAACTGGGGCACAGTAAGTCAGATAAAAAGGGCTGGCTGCTTCTTCTAGGGGCCAATTGTGGATGAAGCTGGGACAGGGAAGGAATGATTTTCCCTGTCTGAACCTAAGCCACCCAGTCTGATCAGGGGCCTAATTCTAACTGCACTCTTTTGGTTGGACCAGTGAAGGACTGTTGTTTCTGTTACGGAATTTAAGGCTCAGGTGACCGTGTTGAGTTAAATATCAGTTTGTCTGTAGAATTCAAGTGAACTCACTTTGCAAGATGCCCCACTGAATCAGGACAGCCTATGACAGTATTTGATATATTGGGTTGCTCCTAGCCAGAAGAGTTCCCCTTTAAAATAAGAATAATTAAAGCTATGTTCTGTTCATATGCATTGTACACAGTAGCTCAAAACACCATTTACTTCCATGGGACCATGCGTGGATTGGGGTACTATTCAACCTGAATAAAGGTATCAGAATCTGGCCTTTAAGTTGGAAATACACCTTGTCACCATAGCCTTTCTCTTTAGTTCCCAGTGCTTCCACTTGGTGTGAAATACCATAAGAATGTCCTGGAGTGTTTTGGTATTACCACTCCCAGTTGGAACCAAAACTGATAAGAGTATAAACAAAAGTAACAAAAGCTGAGGTGGAGAAAGTGAATCTGGTTTGGATCAGTTCAGTCTGAGTCTTGGGTGAAGATTTTCTGGGCTGGAAACTTCTTATTTTTGATGAACCAGTACATCTATTGCTAATGGCAAATGAAAATAGGGTGGTTTTAAATTGGTGGGAACCACTGATGAGAGGGGACATCATGAATTGTGATGACCTACTTTATTTTAAAGGGCTTCCCTTTTGCCCGTAACTGTGGAACCCACCCTTCCACCAACACCTCTGTTGTCCAGTGTGTTTTACTTCAGAAGTAATAACTTCTGCAGGAGGAAAGGAGTACTAGTGGCACCTTAGAGACTAACCAATTTATTTGAGCATAAACTTTTGTGAGCTACAGCTCACTTCATCGGATGAAGTGAGGTGTAGCTCACGAAAGCTTATGCTCAAATACATTGGTTAGTCTCTAAGGTGCCACTAGTACTCCTTCTCTTTTTGCGAATACAGACTAACATGGCTGCTACTCTGAAACTCTGCAGGAGGATACCCCTGTGAATGCAAAACCTTCATTGAGGGCCCTCTTACTGTTGGGTTAGGTGCCTGGACAGATGTCCAAATATCAGCAAAATGCTGTACACCGTGCTATTCATCCACAGGAGGAGAGCATTTTCTGCTCTCAGCCCACTACTTACAAATGTGAAAACCTGCAGCCAGGCACATCTCTTTTACAATGCAGTGAACCTTCCAAACCCTTGTCCTAGTCTCTTGGAACCAAACAAATTACATGTCATAGCACACTGTATATCACATAAAGAATGTTTATAATGTAGGGCTGAGCAGAGCTTTGGAATGTGCTTCTCTAGAGCTGATCAAGTTGTTGACTGACAAGCTGCCATTTTCATGGAATTTTACAATTTGGGGGCCTCACCTATCCATGAGTGCAAACCTTAACTCCTTATCTTTGGCTTTTGACCTCAGTATTTTTTATATACAGTAACCATACATACATTTATCACCCAACTTTATGAACAGTGAAGGTTTATTACATTGCACTTAAACCTCATTTAACCTTTTCTCTGGAAGCAATACTTTCAAATAGAATTGTGAGAGTTTGCGAAATCCTGACTAGCAGGCAAGTCCCTTCCTGGGCAATCTGTGTTCACTAGCTTTCCACACTCCTACCGCTGTTTTTTTTTTTTTTTTTTTTTTGCCATCAGGCAACATATGTGGCCCGGTGAAAATTTAGCAGTGGGGACAGCATGTTGCTTGAGCTCTTTTTCACTTCAGGAGGAATAACTTTAGAAGGTTTATTTTAAAAATGACCTCTAGTTCAAGAATGAGAAGCCCCTTGGACATGGGAAGCAGATCTGAAAGGTGCCAGAAGACACAAATCATGCATTTATACACAAAATAGGTATAGCACAGGCAATGGCAAACTTTCTCCTGCCAAGACCCTCACACCTGTACTGAAGAGGGGGTAAAATATATTTCATATATATCCACAGCAATTCAGTCCTAGTGTCAAATCATTATCTATTACTTGTATTATAATAGTACTCATAAGCTTTGTGTTAGGCACTGTACAAACATCTAGTAAGAGAATGTACCTGCCTCAAGGAGCTTACATTCTAAATAGACAAAACAAGAAATTGGAAAGGAAAGAGTGGCAGAGAGAGGGGAAGTGATTTGCCTGAGGTAATGCAGCAGGTCAGTGGCAGAGCTGGGAATTAAACCCAGACCAGGTTCTCCTGTCTCCCCTTCCAGAGCCTTAGCTACAAGACCACACTGTTTCATTTATGATGATTTTTTTAAAGTGAACATCTGCCCACTGAGAACTGGATTGAGACAGATGCCATCTCATTTCACCTGCAAGCCAGCTGGTCTGGGTTTAAAGAGGCAGAAGGTTATATACTGTGTCCAAATACCAATTACTCAGTCCTCTCCTAACAGTATAGCTCCATGTAGGCCAATCAGATTAAAAACCAGAAACAATTGCCCTGTGTACACAGAATTATTCATTGCTGTGTGCACCAAATACTGCCCAAGTCAGCACTACAGAAGAATCAATAATCCTGATTCTCTTCTATGTGGGAGCAACGGCAATGTAATCTAGGTACTTCCACATAGAAGCTTCTCCACTCCGACCTGACTGATCTTGAGGGTCAGTACAGATGGAGGCATGCTGGCTCTGCAACCAGTTCTCTGTTGGGACCCATGCAGCTGGCCTCTCTGTATCCTGCCCCTCTCTCTCGCCTGAAAAGGCGCCTTTATGTTCACTGAACTGCTGGGGTTGTACCAACCCTTCTGGAGCAGTGAGAGAAGGAAGAGAGGATTTTGAGGAGAGGAGGGAAATATGGTTTAGGGTGATCATGGCAGACTGTGTCATCTCCCATCTACTCCAGTTGTCCAGGAGAGTGTTCTTCAACGCCAAAGAGCTCATCCTTCTTGATTGACAGCTCTATTCTTGAGCCATCAGCTGCATCTGTTGGTTCTAGGCTACATGTCTCAGTCTGACTGGCTGACACTCTACTAAAATAGTCTGCACATTGTTCTACTGTTATAAAATGTAAAAAAGGAAAAGTAAGGCTGAATATTGAGGGAAACTTCCCGACAGTCAGAATGCTAGGCTGTGGAATAGTTTCCAAAGGGAGGTGGGCAAAGCCCTATCACTTGGGACATTTGAACATGCATGAATAAAGCACTAGAATAGAGCTTCTAGGGAAACAGTCTTGCATTGATGGGGAAGTGGACCGGATGACCCAATTCTGGAAGTCTCTTCTATATGCATTTTGTATGCTCTCCATTGGTGGCAGGAGTTAGCCCTTTGTTTGCAAAGTGTTTTGCACACCTTGGAATGAAAGGCTTTATATATAGATGATCAATAGCAACAATAGCATAATTTGAGAGAAATGAACTAAAGCTCCTTAATTCTGACAGCACTATTAACTACTCTGGGATAGCACAGCATAAATAATGGTGTTACTTGAGTAAGGGACCCCCCAGCTTAAGGAAGGATTGCACAGTCAATTGCACTAGGACTGATTCTCTTCTCCTTTATACTTATTTTACACCAATATAATATCATTGACTTCAAAGACATTAGTTTTGATTTATTTTTCTGGAAGAGGAGACTCAGGCCCTTTGCACTGAAGATCTCATTCATTACACAGGCTGGGGAGGAAAATGGGGATCTATTTATTTATTTATTCATTGCTACTCACTTGTGCTTTATCTAATTCGTAATTGGGGTTCTTTCAAGATTTAAGATATTATTTGAGTGAAATGACTCTTTTAGTGTCTTTCAGTCATTCCAGAGTATCCCAAGCACTTTTCAAGTGGTGAGCTAACCACCGAAATTAGTGGAGATTGCAGAAATTAGAGATTGACTAGAACTACAGGAGTTACTGGGTCATCTAGTCCAATTCCTTGCCAGTGCAGAATTGTTCCTGACAGTGTATATTCTAATGTTTTATCCAAGTTTTAAATGTGCAAAGAAGTGGGATGTCTACCACTTTCTGTGAAGTTACATAAGAGCTCGCAAATGTAAGGGTTCAACTACTGGAAGTGTGACTTCTCCTGTCTGGGATGCTGAACTGTTACTAGTTTCAGATAAAATGCAGACAAAAGTGTCTTAAACAATCATTAGTAAATATAACCTTAAGCTGGCAAAGAATCTATATTGCATGGCACAGTTTATGGGAGGTTGATTTTGATGATTTTCTCTAACTCAAGAAAGCAAGCAGATGCCTGTTGAAAAGCCACCTCAGAGATATTTCAAGATGCTTCAGCCAGAGAATGATGCCTATAAGAGAACTTGACAATTAAATCAGTTACTTACCTTGTGGTGCTGTTGCAATGGTTGAGTCTTCCCAAGTCAATTTAGAGGTAAGCAAGAAAGTGCCATAACAGTGTGTTTTTGAGCCACAGCATAGTGCCTTAATTGATTTACTCTTTATTCTTTTTGAAAGACAGCAGAATGTCAAAGGTCTTTCTTTTGTGAAGTACTGGAAAACCCGTTGTCAAACAACCTCTACTCATTTAATAATTTATCCCATTTTGTAAAAGAAAAGGCAGCTGACATGCAGTAAATCTAGTCCATGTTTAAATTACTGCATTGAACAATAATAAGGCAAATGAATAATCTAGTATATCTATTTAAAATTAAACATATATGAAACTGTTTTTCCAAATGATCACCAAAGGCTATAGTTTAAAGGCAGGACTGAAACCATGAACAGAATGAAAATGCCTAACAGTAGTCTGTGAGTGACAGCAGAATTATTTATTCTATTTTTTCTATACATAACGAATAGAGCTAAATGAACAATGTTTAAGCATGTCAGAATTTCATCAATTTTGCATGAGCATTCACAAATATCCTGGTGGGGGTAATTGCTTGCAAATACATTTAAACTAATGATATGTTATATCCTTACTTGATATAAAACTATTAAAAGATACGGTATTGCATTTGACAATGCCATGCGGCTGGGTCAAATCTTAATGACAGATTTCTGCATTTGTAAATTAAGATACACTCTGCTGGAAGCAAATATTTTGTAAAAATAAAAGCCATATACTATGAAAGTTTGATCATTTATCTAGGATTTCTTTTCCGTTTCTCTAAGCACTGTGTTTGCCAATATGGGGAGAAGGGAGACCTGCTATACAGGAGTGGAGGGAACTCTGAAAATCCAATTTGGTTGTTTTTCATGTTGCAAGGATATACGGGGCTTGTAAAATATACCATATGGGTTTAACAATCCAATTGGAGAGTTACAGGCAAAGGTAGCCGCTGTGCAACAATTCAATTAGAATAGTCATGTTCTCCCAAACTATGCTTTTATTTAAAGTAAGCGAGAGAGAGTGTGTGTGTAAGTATTTTAAACTGAAGTTAGTGTAATCAATGTGACAGAGGCCTGGCTGGGATGGCCTGGTTGGTTCAGAGTGACATCAGCGTGTTTTATATAGACATTCAGCATAGATTAGTTATTATTCTATTTTCCTGCTTAGTTTGCAATCAACATGACTTTATGCAACTGAGCAATTTTGGTTATTTACTAAGGATGGAAATAAATATGAAATACCTAAATATTAAATTTCCACAAAATGCAGTGATGTATCCTTAAACAGATGATAATGTGCTTAAAGAATTACAGAAATCTAGGGGCTAACCTGATTTCCCAATGGGAGCCATATTATGTTATGATTGTAAAAGACGTATTGATACACTTTCCCAAATTGTTTCTTGGGACTTAGAATTCTATTATGATGTCATCACAAGGCTATGCATTATTGCCGTAATCTCAAAGAAAAAGAATCCCTCATGAAGGAAATTGTGTCCCACTGAGAGAATGCTGCTGCGTATGGCTTCCATACATCCAGCAGCATACGTATAGTACCAAATAATAAGACAGCATGGAATAATGGTAAATTCTAATTTACTCCATAAAGAAAGCTTCCAAAAATTGTCACTATTGCTGCTTAATTGATCCACACACATTGAAAGGCTCTCAGCCTTACAGCCTTTGTCACTATGCCCCATCTCTTGACGGAGACAGTGCAGAAAGTGTTTAGTGACACAAGCTTGATGTTGCAATTGCCCTCAACAAACCACCTATTGCACTGCTTCCTTCTTCAGCATAGGCAGCACAATCCATTTTATCCACAAACCGGGCCAAATTCTGCTTTATTAACTCCATTGGTGTTATTCCAATTTACATGAGTGTAACAGAGCAGGGCACACTGTTGTTAGGATACTCCTGGCTGCTGCTGTTCTTTCTGCAAGCTCAGATTTAAATAGAAAGATAAAATATATGTATTGATGTGTAATAAGATAATGCTGTGTATCAAACGAGCTTTCCAGAGGGGAGGGCGGAGCAAGGAAGGGAGGTATATTTCATTGTGGTTTTGATGTTATATGCCAGAAAGTCTTCCGCTGACTCTGTAGAATTCTATAAACCTGGGGCCAGATTCTCAGCTGGTGTGAATCAGTCATAGCTCCACTGAAGTCAGTGAAGCTATGTCAGTTTACAGCAGCTGAGGACCTAGCCCCAGATACTATATATATATATCCATCCACATCACCTTTACTACACTATGAGGTTTTCTGTTACATAGCAATACTGAAACACTCTTTTCCGTCACATCTCTCTCTCACTCTTTGAATTGCTCTGATTTCTAACATCACTGAAGATTATAATAACCTTCCTTCATAATGTACTGCAAATTTTATTATAAAGCACAAATTCTTTGGCTCCTAAACACTGTCTTATAAGGAGCCAGTGTGCTGTAGTTCTTACACTTCCAGTAATGTGAGCAGAGAGCTAATGAAGGTCTTTATGTAAATTTTCCGGTTATCAGGTAAAATCGTCACATAGAAATCTGTCACATGTTATAAAAATTCTTTATGTTATCAAATGCTAATGATAACTCAGAACACAGAGCCCATGGAGAATCTTTGAAACCCTTCATAAAAACTGCATTCCGCCCCAATGTCTGGAGCCTTGAATTTCTACTACTACTACTCCAATTTGTAATTAGCATAGAGCAGGCTTCTCTGCCCTCTGAAACCATAATGTTAATTACAAAAATTACACTGTGTTTAAAAGTGCAATTAAGAGACTGTGCTGCACAAAGGGAATCTTGGAACCGCTTTTCACACTTTGAAGCCAGGTCACTATGCAGCCCATAAAAGAGAGGCCAAGGCTCATTCCCCTTTAAAGGCTTCGGAAGATCATACAGGGATCTCAGCTAAAATGAGCTCTGGTGGGATCTGCAGAGTCCTTAATGAATAATACTCTTCCTTAGGAAGGAAAGTAGGCAAAAGGAAAAAAACTGAACTAAGTAAGGGCCCAATCCTGCAAATGCATAGTGTACGTTGCTAGGACTACTTTCCAGAGTAAGCACTGGGGTCAGAAATACATGGACACGTGAGCCCACATCAGTTACCAACATGCCATGCTATGATATATCTGGATGGTGCCTAAAAAGCATTTGTTATGCTCTAGTGTGTTTGCTCTGTTAGTAACTTTTGTGAGATTGAACTCTTTAGGTGCTGATCCTTGCTTGAGCTTCTGAGCTGTCGTGGGGCATATTGGTGTTCCACAGGAATGCTGGTGCATCCGAGATACTGTACCTGGTACATGGAGCAGGACTAGAGGTTTGTCTTGCAGTATTTCAGGTGTGTGAACTCCCAGTGAAACAGGTTTTTTCCTTTCAGACAACAAAACGGATAAAATACAATTAATAAGTATTCAGGGAATGACCAGGAAAAGGCGGGAAAGCCTAATGTTCACCCAGGCAGCGAAGCGCTTTAAAAGAAAAAGCAAATGGATTTATTTTTATAATAAGCATAATTCTTCGGAATGTCTAAATCACATTCCATCAGAGGATTTCAAAGTGCTTTCCAAGCACTGAATTAATTAATTAATTAATCACTCCTCAGAGCAGTCTTGTGTGGTAGGTATTTGTTACAAATAGGGAAACTGAGGCACAGGCTGACGTGACTTGTGCCAGCTCACAGATAGTGTGTGTGGCAAAGTCAGGAAATGGAACACAGACCTCTGGACTCCCAGTCTTTCTTTTATACTCTCATTGACATGTCTTTTTGAATAATTGGGAAGCTGGCTCTATATTCTCTATATATCCACCCACTATGAGTATTTTGAGGGTGTACAGTACGCATACCGAACATCCAAATCATACTTTTTTAGTGACCTCCTAGGGCAAAGCATATGACCACCTCTAGTGACACAAATGGGCCATATCTCTATTTGGTATACACGATAGAATTAAACAATATTGGTGGGTTTAAGACATAATTATAGACCAAGTTGAAATATGAAGTGTGATCCATTAACTTAGTTTAGCCCTTTCTTTAATTCTTCGGGAACTTTTCTATACAACCTTATGTAACAACTTCAATAACTGTTCAATAAATCATCAACCTGACCTTTCCCAGTAAAATTGAATACTGGCAATGCTGAGGATGAAGGAAGGCTGAAATTTGCTGAAGAGTTTATGAAGTGCAGTTGGCAGATTCAGAAAAAGAATCTATTTTCCTCTTCTTTGCCTTTTACCTGCCCAACTGGTTATAGAACCAGACAGTTTACATATGTGATCCTTCCTATTTAGAAAATTAATGGTGTTTCCTGGCTCCAAATCGCAGCTTGTGGTGCTCTGCAGGCGATGAAAAACTTGGCCAGCTTCAACAGCAAAGCAGCCATTAGAAAATTAACCCTTGGTGGCAAAAGAGCAAAGGTACCCAAGTGAGGTCCACAAGAAGTGGCAGACTGTAGCTTTCAGGTGTACCTACATATGTTAACAGTGTAAAAACAGCAAAGCAGATCCCCCAGAGAGTCCCCATCAAGCATGTTTGTAGTTGGATACTGTGGAGAGGGCATGGCCATATCACTTGGCAGCAAGAACAACCAATATGCCATGATTTTCATTAGCGCAAGAGAGAAGCACTGAGCAGAGATTATGAATCAGAGCCATACCTGTAAACTGTACCTGATTGTGAGGCACAATATGTTGTTTATTTTAGACCCAATTTTGCCTCTGCTCCAAACAAATCTGGCATGAGCTGTTGCCATTTGTCATTGTAAATTACTTACATCAGAAATAGTCAGTCATGAAAGCAGAGGTTGCAGAAAACTTTAAAGAAGTTAATCCCACATCATTTCAAGCCTTCTCCAGCAGCCTTTACTGAGTAATGCATTGTGAGTAGAGATGGGCCCAAACCAAAACCCGGGTCCAAGTACCTCATCCTCAAAATTGTGGAGATGATTGGAATGTGAAGCATATTATCCAGTTCTGAATATTGCAAATATCCGTAATTTATATAATCATGAACCAAAACCCTGGCTCTAAATGCACCCAGAGTTTGGGGTGTTTAGAATCAAGGGGCCAGATCCTCAGCCCAGAGTAAGTCTCCTTGTGTCCAGGGCTCAAAGGGGACTTAAAGCCGCTCAGACTGCGCAGATTTGGAATCCTCTAGCTCTAAGGCATGTTTCACTTTCTCTCTTTTACACACACACACACACACATACACATGAACACTGAACATTTCAGTGCCAGATCCAGGACCAGGGGAAAGTATGGGCAGATCACATTACAGTTTAGTGATCCTGGGCCAACATAACAGCTCCTAAGGGGCCATACTTAGAGCATCCTGTGGCTGTCCTAACTTGAACAGGAAAGAGGAAAGCCTACTCCCAGCTGACTCCAGTATTGGAGGGGCAGAAAGATGGCAGAACAGAACCTCTTCCACCTTCTCCTTAGGCGTACCAAGCACAGCTCTGGATTTGAATTTTGCAGCTTGATCCCATCTTTAAGTCATGCACACATTTTAAATGCCTTTGTGTTATCCACTTGGATTGTGGTGGGTTAAGTGTTATGGTGACAGCCTTTCTCTCCAGAGAATTATCTCAGTGGCATTGTTAGCTGTCCACTGTGCATGATGTGAAGTAATGTAAAGAAACACCTCCATGCCTCCTGTACTGTGGATTGGTTTTTGATCCAGGATTCCTCCTCCTAGTCTGCTGCAATTTAAACATGTCTGCTCATCGGTCATTACCTTTCCAGTGTGCACACTAACCTATAGTCCCTTGGATCACATCACAGGAATATTTTTTATGGTATGTTTTAAAAACAGATAAGAGAAGTATCAGAATGAATTGGCTTGTTGCTTGGGTACCTGTGGCAGGTAGAAAATAATGGGGCTGATAATTCTGCCTTTTATGTCACAGAAATAAGAGATGAATAGTCACTATACTACTCCAGCCTTACGTACCCTTATTCTGCAATATTAAAGCTGGTTTTATTTTTAGGCTCATGATACAGGAAACTGCAGCTTTTAATTTCACTGCCTCTGAATTCTGTGCTCTGTGGTATTCAGTGAAATCAGGCTATATTCATCTCTAACATTGTGTTAACACCAGCTTTAATAAAAACAGGGGTAAATAACACTAGAGTGTTAATTACTCCTTTCTAGTTTACTCTGACAAAAATGCACTAACATGAAGACTAACATAATTATAAATGATGCATTTTCAATTAGCCTTTGTTAATGCTATTAATAAGATTAATAATATATAGCAAAATGTCAATACGTTTATCTAATTTTTTATAATTTTATATCACCTTTCAAGTCACAGTATCAGGCATTCTATGTGCATTGTCATTGTGCTCAAAAATAAAGTTACACTGGTTCAGTTTTATTTCCAGAGGACTGACAAACACACAGAAAGAGTGTGTGGCTACATCCAGCTCTCACAGCCTTTCTGCTGTACCATTTCTATAGTGTAGGTGCTTACATTCACTCAGCTCAGGCCAGGACTTCTCAAAGTTCCTACCCATTGAAACCGTCTCACTCAAAAGCCCATTGCTTATTACATGAGCTGACGTAAGTGGCATCTTTATGAACTGAATGATAAATAGTATAAGAAGCTTGCTTCCCCCCCACCCCCCTTCACATTTTTTTAAAACATACAACACAACAGCAACTGGTGTTAATGTATTAAAATTAATTGCCTCAGTGAGATTTTTTTTCAAAAAAGCAATAATAGTCAGGATTTAGCCTTGCAAATGTGAAAACCCTCTGGTATACTAATAAAATGAAAAGGTTTCACAAAATAATATCCCAAATAATTGGGTTCCCTCTACCAAAGTACCCCATGTTGTTTCTCTTAAGCAATATAAAAAATGGTGATTATTCCTTTGGACTTAATAAAACGTAATTGGAAAAAAAGTATCTTTAAAGACAACATAGGATAATCGTTTTCACTTTTCCCAATCAGGTTTATGTTTCTCCTCTCCCCATCCTCCTTCTTAAGGTACATTCAGAGCATTCAAGGAACGAGAGTTTTTTCTTTGCAAACGAAGCAATGATGTTTATTTGTAGCATTAATATTCCCACTTGTGGGTTTTCTATTGTTTTTTTTTTTTTTTTTTTTTTAAGAAGCATTTGACCATTCAAACTTTTAAACAGCCCTGGCTTGTAAATCCACTCTCCCAACGCTCACCAGAAACTGCACGCTCCTACTGTGCTGCATTCATAATCAAATCAGTGCACTGTGAATAGGTGCTGCGGCCACCAAAGATACGTTAGCCCACTCCCCCAGTGCCTCCCTCCTTTTTTTTTCCCCCCCTTCCACATGAGACATAAAGACACCCACACGGACAGAAAGGTCTTTACCTTACTTCTTCCCACTCAGCTTCTTTATGTATTCATGTTTTAAAACAAAACAAACAACTAAACCGACCACAAATGAGTCCCTTCCAAAAGAAATGGGGAAGGGGCTGGGAAGCTGGTAGGCTGTAAGAGACACGCTGTAGAGAGACTGTACTGGAGATAGTTGTCCCAGCTACGAGATAAAAGCTACATTACATGAAATTAATGGAGGCTGTCTGAGACATACATGAATCACTGTTTCAACACTAAGAAACCAGCACAAAAGAATAAAGAAATCTGAGTACTAACTATATCTTCAAAGGTCTCCTATTTACCCAGCTATACTGGGTACTGACACAAGTGGGGGAAAATATAAGGAAAAATCACTGCTGTGATCGAATGAATGAGACCATATGAGCTATATTGGTGCCGTATGCATTCTATTTAGCTGATATCAAACACAGTTTAATGAAAGTTAAATAGTTTCTGAGGAGTGCATGAGCTGGAACAGATTAGATTCCACCGAGAGGTCTGTCAGCATATTGTTGCTCACATGTATTCCCTGCTCAGAGCTGCCACAATTCCAGCACTCCATTAGCAATACACAAAAGACTTATGCAGATAGCGGGCATAAGCACATACCGCCATGTTGGGGGGGAAAAACAGATGAAGGTTTTGTTCAATGTGTTCATCTGAAAATAGATCTCTGTAATTCAAAAGTGATAAGAATAGATGGAGAAAAGAAGAAGTAGGGACTCGAAAAAAAAAAAGGAAAGAAAGAAATATGTAAACAACCTTAGAAGAACAGATATTGCACCAAGTATATAATGAGGTTTTGATCTTTCAGGGGACAATGACATGGGTGAATGCTGTGCCCTTTTGATCTGCAAGCTACATCTGGTCTTAAAGGAACAGCAGCTCCCATGTTCAGTTTCCCCCAGAAGTTATAGTGGAACGTGCTATTGAAAAAAAATCTTCACACAAAACAACATTTCTCCAGCTCCTCTGCTATATTTTAAGATGCAGAATTCATCCCACAAATACCACTGAACAGCCTGAATGACTATTAACATTGCTGTCACTGAAACTAACATGAATTTAGATTAATTTACATCATTTTAGAGGATTTTATTCCTCTCCCCACAAAAGAAATATGCTTTTTAGAGGTGTCTGTTTTAAAATTAGGACTAGGATCAGACTGATGATGCTGTTTAGATATCAGATGGCAATTGCTCAGCAATTATTGCATTGATTTAATCTGACAGAATTTATCTTGCACTTTGAAATCTATATGTCCACAGGAAAATAGAAGTTGCCATACTGGAACAGAGCATTTGTCCACCTAGTCCAGTGTGCTGCCTCTGGCAGTGGCCTGTACCTGGTACTTCAGAGGAACATTAAAATCACCTGGCCAGCTGTGCAGTTCTGTACTGCAGGGGTGCTTGGGGAGAAAATTCCTTCTTGACTCCAGCTGTCAATCAGATTATGCCCTAAAGCATGAGGATTTATAGCCCTGAAACTTTTTCTAATACAGCTAGTATAACTGCAAATTATATTCTTATTCAGAAAAAAAACATTCTAAACCTTTTTTGGAGTGTCAAGGTCAGTTCGTATATACAGGCCATATCCTCCTGGGTGACATTTTACTCTGGCCACCAGAACATGTTCCTGGTGAATAAGAGCACTAGAGTTCTCCCAAAGGCCCCTGCTCATTGTCAGGAATGAAGGGCACAAGTCTCCTGTAATTCAGTCAAAGAAAATGGGACAAAAGTGAAAACATGATAATTTGTTCAGGTTTCTTTCTCTGCTGCTCGAAGACTTCCCTATTAATATTATCTGGGCTGAAAATGTGCAGAATTTCCTCAGGCATCTCTTCTAACTCATTTTATCATTATTCAGAGGGATAAAAATGGCCCAAACTGAGGAAGTTGAGGATCCATTTAGGGTTGCCTGTCAGATCCACTAAGGTAATTGGCTCCATTTCTTCATTCCTCTTCTAAATTAAAATAATTTTATTAAGTGGTACAGTAGGTGTTTCACCTGTGTCACCAGCTGCCTATTAGAGCCAGAAAGGGCTTTTCCACATTATTTCTGTCTGTTCTTATATTATGTCATCATATTCAATGTTACATCATGTCAGAGGTTGTGCAGTCTCATGTATTTAAATCCAATAGTTACAAAATGTAGATCCAAGATACCTTTTCAAAGGAGGAGGGGGAGCCAAATATACTTGACTGCCAAAGCTTTGCTCAGTTCTTAGATTTAATTCATGCATCTATAAAAACTACAGTATAAGTGAGGCTAGGAGCCAAAGCATAACTGAAAATGGACTAGTAACAAATTATAAACTAATAGTAACAGCAGCATTGATAACATAATTATTCTGAAGGGGAAATCTCTTGGGGTTTTTTAAGATCCCTTCCATATTTGAGAGGAAAACACAATGACATAATGAACTTTTGCAGACAGTAATGATGCACAGTGTAATTGTCCCATACACTTGATAATTCATTCACAGCATTAAATAAATAATTAGTATCTGCTAATACTATTCAGCATTTATATGTACTTTTAATCTTTCAGAACACTTTGGCTACTCCTCACAATGCCCCTGTGCAGTAGATAGGAATCAGTAACCACATTTTACAGATCCAGAAACTGAGGCAGAGAATTTCAGTGGCTTCCTCAAGGCCACTCAATTTATTGTCAGAACCAGGATTAAAACTCAGTAGTGCCTAGCTCCCAATCTCAAATTCAGACCATTAGAATGCCAGTTAGATGTAGAGCTCTGTTTTCGGTCACTAGTATACAAATCTCAAATCTTAAGGCTCAGATCAGTTCCTGAGCAAGAAAACTGATGTGCTTAAATGCTGATTTTTTCATTCAAATTTAGGAACTGGATGTCCTTTTCAGGTGCCCACATTTGATGACTGGGATCTCCATGTCATGCTGAGACATGGTTCCCAAAAAAATAATTGAATCTGGTTACAATAATAATCAACATTGCCAGTGTATACATTATGTTATCCTCCCCATAAACAATGGTATTAGTTCACAAAATTATGGAAGTTGCTAACATTGATTCTACAATTAGAAAAGGTATTTTTTTGATAAAGACAAAGACATTTTTCTGACTGTGAAAGGTGCACATGCCTTGTATTTAGATTTTTAAAAAAGGCATATATTTGTTCAGCTTTCAGGAATCTTGCAACTGTTTTTCTTCAACCTGCAGGTGGCATTAGCACTAAAAATTGATTTTCTTTCTTTCTTGAAAAGTGTTTAGAAATGAAATGAACAAAGCTGCAAGTGGATCTATAGTAGGACTGCATGCTTGGAGTTAGTTATACTAACTGCAGATGGCATTTTTGCATGCTTTATAATGCAGGGATGTAAAAAAAAACATTCTGGCACCCTGAAATGTTATATTTTGTTCCCAGCAGCAATAGAAATGGGAGAACCAGAGAAGTATGAGATTTTACAAAGTCTTTGTGACTATAAAATTAGTTAGTTTGTACACAGAGTGCTGATCACCACAGGACTTGAGATCACAACTGTCCATAACAACACAGAGAGAATCCAGTGGTCTGACTGCAGGCTTGGGAGCCGGAGACTTCCCTAATGCATTCTTAATAGTGATTTCCCCTGTGGCTCTGGGAAAGTTACTAAGGAACAAATTCTGATGACCTTCGTCATGCTGAGTAGTACTTTCTTCTGGGCATGACCTGCTCCCATTCAAGTCAATGTAAAAACTCCCATTGACATGACTGGTCAAACTCTTTGGGTGCACTGCCACTGAAATCGATGGAGCTATTCCCAGAGGAAGACACTACTTAGTGTGAGTTAGGGTATCAGAGCCTGGCCTTTAGCCTTTCTGTGTCTCAGTTCCTCAGTCACAAAATGGGAGATAATACTACGTACTTCCATACCTCATGGGGAGGCAGATGGTGGCTGGGACGATTAATTAGTTAATGCTGGAGAAGTGCTTAGAATAGGAAATGCTTTCTTTTTTATTTATGTTCCGTGATTAAAGAAATAAAAGCGCATGAGGGAAGAAAGTGAACAAATCTGAGTTCTAATCACAAAGTTCATGGATCCCAAACCCTACCATGAGCTCAAGGGTTTCCCCATCCTCCAGAAACAGTGACATGTCACACATGGTATCTGTGTTGTGAAGACGTCAATGTCACAGCATCACGGATGGTGCTCCGAGCTTCATCTTGCTCTCACAGAAGGGAATTTTCCCACTGACTTGAACTGGTGTGGGAACAGGTCCTAAGTGTGACAAACATGAACTCACCGAAGTTCAGGTTTGGGTTGACTCCTGGCCCACTGGGGCGAATCCTCCTGCCTCTCTCCACAGCTGAATCATTCAATCAGCTCTAGTAACAATGTAGCGCAAACAGCAGAACTGGGGAAATGAAGTAGACTAAGGGTGAGCCAAAGTCCTTTGAATCTGAGTTCCCACCTTTTTGATTGCTCCAACAGATTCAAGGGAATCCAAACAGTGACAAAACAAAAAGCAGACAAGAAAATCATCATAGATTTGTGTGACCTTGTGCTGTTTCAAATGCAATTGACTTGTCACACAATATAAATAAATGCAGCAGGAAGATGCAGTATGTGAGAGCGAAGCACCCACTAAATACTCCCAAGAAAAAGAGCTGATTTTCAGTGGGAATTAAAATAAATGAAAAACCTTTTTCTGATATTAAACACTGGCTACAGAACCAATGTGCCACCACATATCAGTTAAACCAGGCTAACTTTCTCCGATTGCTGATATCTGCTCCTGTGCTTCTCACTTGTAAATCTCTGTTCTTCACATGCATCGACTTCTGTGCCATCCGGTCACCCGAGTGTATTTGCATCTCTTAATTCTCCAGAGCAACATGCCAGAAACAGAGCTCTAGAATCCAGAGACTCTCCATTAGCACTCCCTCAACACACAGGAGTAAACTAGGAAAGCTTTGATGTTTTATTACCATTTCAGAACTTGAGCGAGGAGGTGTCATCTGGGCTGTTGTAGCTGCAAAAGCTGAAAGCTGTCCTCTGTTCTTAAACTGCTCTCTTCTTTTCTTAGTTTTCCCTTACCACTTGAGTGCTCCTTCAATAACCAGACAGTTTACTCTGGCTAGCCTGCTGTCTTCCATTCTAAGCTAGTCTCCCCCTTACTTAGTTTTATGATGCCACTGGAGTGTTGCTTTATTCTTCCTCTCACCTGCCACTTGAATGCTTTAATTGCAAACTCAGCCTTCACAACTCATACAGCTCAGCTGTTTGTTCTTTGTACCGCTGCCACATTCCTACCATTGAGCCTTTACACCTCACGTTCAGGAAAGGTATGATCTCTCCTCCCCCATGCCCTGTTTCCACTTCACTTACTTTATCTTGCAGGTTTTCTTTGGGGTCGATGGCTCTTTCCTACACACTGACTACAGGTTCACTTTTAAGAGGGCCAAACAGCTGTCCCTCTTATTCCCCATGAGGGTAGCAGGTTATTTTCAGGGAGAAGCCAGTGGCTGTACTCCAGGGGCAGCAGGACTCAGTCAGCTCCTCCACTGGACCTTATTGCAGCAGCCAGCAGTATATTAGAATTTCCCCAATACCAGAACCATTTATATTGTTCTGGCAGGAATCACTAGGTGGCACTGTTATACATACTCTTACAAGTTGTTTTGTTATCATGAAACTAGTGTACAGTCTGAAAAAATGATATATTGTTGTTAGTTGTGTGATGTAATTTTCTTTTGCAGGGAACTGTTGCAGGCATCAGGATAGTTTGCTCTCTTTAACTGGAATAAATTGTTGAAGCAGAGTCGGTCCCTGGGACCTGGGTAGGTGTTTTGGTGGAAATTCTTGGAAGGGGCTTTTCTGCATGCTATTCATGACCACCTCTGTTCCAGGACTAATATATATAATATAAAAAATTCACCAAAAATAACCACACTCTGAGTAATTGATTTTTCCTCCAAAGGGAAACCAACCTGCAATGCCTTGCATCTGTTACTCTTGGGCAGAAGGATGACAATATCTTCTGCTCTGAAATTTCAGAGGTGCATGCGGTGTCTGAAGCACAAATATTGGCAAAGGCTAGCCTAAATGGGGGCGGGGGCGAAGAGAAATATACTGTGTTTTTAAAGCTGGACTTCATTTACCTGTGAAGTTCTTCATACGGGGCCAGACCCTCAGCTGGTGTAAATCAAAATAACTCCAATGACATCAAAGGAGTTACACTAATTTACCCCAACAGAGGATCTAACCCAGAAGAGTGTTTGATTCCTCTTCTTGTTTCATTTATTGTTTTTATAAAAACACATCTATGGTGCTGTGTGTGGAGTGGAGACGTGGAACAGATTCATATTTTCCTTACTGACCCTTTGGGGCCCATTGAACCAACTAGGGTAGGACAGACATCTAGAGCGGGCATAAAGAGGTGGTAGGGAAGTCATAACCACCCTCGGAGAATAATTGCGCCCCTGGTGAGTTAGCTCTGTGCCATTGCTACAGGATATCCTGGTGCAGGAAGTGTTCTAGGCCAGGAGCAGGCAAGCAGCAAATTGAGGGAGGAGAGGAAAGGTATCTTGGGGGTTCTTAGTAAATCTTATTGGGAAAATTTCAACAAACCATATCATCAAAACCAAAAGTGTTTGCAGAGAAAGGGTTGGTTTTGACAAATTTCCCATATCATTTTCTTAAAGTTTCTAAATTGTTGAAATGTCCCATTTCAGCATTTTCCAAATGAAAGGCTTTTTGTTTAGAAAGGTAAGTTAATTTATAATAAGAAAGTAAAGAAAAAAATTAAAAGGTTAAAATCAAAACAAAAATTTTCAAAATGATTGAAATGAAACATTTCCATGGATCCCATCTGAACTGTTGTTGGTGGGGGTGGGATTTTCAGTGTGTGACAATTTTTGAGATTTTGAGTTTTCTGTCTGATTCAGGATGGGAAATATGTTTGAAATCTCAAAAATTCTCATGGGACAAGAAAACCCTGGGGTCAAGGAGTGGCCTCTTCCTCCCACTCCCCCCCATTACTGAATCAGAGATAAGCCACCTCCTGGTAAACGCTTCCGGGCTGTTAAAAGACGATGCCAAAGCTATTAGCCATGAAGATTCAGATTCAGCCTCTGGGCTCTCGCCAAATTACAAAACTTGTTTTGCCACATGATGGGAGCCAAAAGATCATAGAATCATAGAATCATAGAATCATAGAATATAAGGGTTGGAAGGGACCCCAGAAGGTCATCTAGTCCAACCCCCTGCTCGAAGCAGGACCAATTCCCAGTTAAATCATCCCAGCCAGGGCTTTGTCAAGCCTGACCTTAAAAACCTCTAAGGAAGGAGATTCTACCACCTCCCTAGGTAACGCATTCCAGTGTTTCACCACCCTCTTAGTGAAAAAGTTTTTCCTAATATCCAATCTAAACCTCCCCCACTGCAACTTGAGACCATTACTCCTCGTTCTGTCATCTGATACCATTGAGAACAGTCTAGAGCCATCCTCTTTGGAACCCCCTTTCAGGTAGTTGAAAGCAGCTATCAAATCCCCCCTCATTCTTCTCTTCTGCAGGCTAAACAATCCCAGCTCCCTCAGCCTCTCCTCATAACTCATGTGTTCCAGACCCCTAATCATTTTTGTTGCCCTTCGCTGGACTCTCTCCAATTTATCCACATCCTTCTTGAAGTGTGGGGCCCAAAACTGGACACAGTACTCCAGATGAGGCCTCACCAATGTCGAATAGAGGGGAATGATCACGTCCCTCGATCTGCTCGCTATGCCCCTACTTATACATCCCAAAATGCCATTGGCCTTCTTGGCAACAAGGGCACACTGCTGACTCATATCCAGCTTCTCGTCCACTGTCACCCGTAGGTCCTTTTCTGCAGAACTGCTGCCTAGCCATTCGGTCCCTAGTCTGTAGCTGTGCATTGGGTTCTTCCGTCCTAAGTGCAGGACCCTGCACTTATCCTTATTGAACCTCATCAGATTTCTTTTGGCCCAATCCTCCAATTTGTCTAGGTCCTTCTGTATCAAAAGGACTAAAAGGAATTAAAAAGACTCTTTCTGTCCAGAGATCAGTCAGCTGTTGGGGATCTGTTCAGTCTGACACCTAGAACCTGCTGGGGGAGTTTGGAGACGCTAGATCCACCTAGATCAACATCACAGAGTAGTAGGCTTTAGGTAAGTTAGACATTATGACAACTGTTGTTTTAAAGTCCTTTTCTGTAAATGATTTGTTCCTACTGTTCAGGTTAAACAATATTTTGGTTTAAGAAGGCCGTTTGGTCACTGTATTCATCACTGGTCACAGACTTCCAAAGGGATGAACTGCAGGTGTCCAAATCCAGTAGGACCTACATGGTTGACACACAGGGCATTGTAGCCCAGAGCCTGCTCTCAGAGTGGGAGAATTGCAGAATTTTGCTTTACATCACAACATACTTTATCTTTCAAACTCATATTTAAAGAATTCATATCACGTATGTCCTCTCTTTAATTCATCTGGAAACATGAACACATTTTTGAGTTTGCTATTACTTGAGCATTAAAACTACATGGAGATCCCCCAGTCTCCTGTATTTTTATGCATAATTATATACTCCTCTGTATTTAGGGGGGGCTTATTAATAATTATTATTTGAACTTATACCTTGGGCTTGGATACATCAAAAATTTTCCTCCTCAGAAGCCAGCTATGTGCACTAACCATGTTAGAAATGTAACTCCCAGCTGCTGTCTTGGCTTCCATCAGCTCGTATTATGACCACACTGGAAAATTTGAAGAGGGCACCCTGGACTCTGAGTGCTGGTTCACCTCATTGTGGCCTGTACTAAGTATGAATAACCAACTGTCATGCAAACAGCTATGTTCCGTGCCCCATGATGAGCGCTGATTCAGAAGCTTCCTCGAAGTGTAGTGCCTGAAGCCAAGGATCTAGTTTTAACTCTTTCCTATTTGCATTCAGTTTAATTGTATGAAAATCTAAGTCTGCTTACTACTTCCTGGCTATGTAAATATTTGCTCACTCTTATTTTTATTAATACTTTTCACTTATCAAATCTGGGTTTCTGTTTTCAGAAGTGTCTAGCGGTTTTAAGTTCCTCAGTTTTTGGCTGCCTAGTCGGGACATCACGGAGCTAATTTCCATAGGGTGGGTGCTCATCACTTTGTAGAAATTCGACCTCTTTAAGGTGTCTTACATTGGACATGTGGAAATTGACACCCCAAAACTACCATTAGAACTGGATGAAAAAAATAATGATAGTTCATGAACAATTTCAAAAAAGAAAAGAAAAAAGAAATAAAATCTTTTCTCAAATCTTTTCATTTTTCAATGAAAATTTTCAAAATGAACTTTTGAATTTTTTTTTTTAAAAAGCCATTAAGTTTCAGTGGTAACCCCCCAACTTTTACTGTATTTTAGGCTTTGTCTACACTACACACTTCTGTCAATAAAAGTCATCTTTCATTGAAAAATCAGTGGAAGTGTACACACTGAAATGCTCCTCCCGCCAATGTGACTCCCCTGCTATGCTGACAAAATACAACCACCTCAACAAAAGCACCGCTTAGAGCTTTCTGCAACGTAGTTAGAACGACACAGCATTAGTGTGGACACCTCACTCAGTTATGTCACCCTAACTGGCCTCCAGGATGCCCATCATGACCGCTCTGGTCAGCAGCTCAAGCTCTGCTGCCCTGAAGGTACAGCGGTATGCATCCCTCCCCCATTTAAAGACCCAGGAATTTTTGAAATGCCTCTTCCTGTTTGCTCAGTGTACAGAGTTCACACAGCATCTTCCCAGCAGACCATGCCAGTTTACACAGCAGATGTGCTTCCATGTGGAACACACTGGAGCTGTTGGATCTGCTGAGTATATCGGGAGAGGAGGCTGTGCAGCTGCAGCTTCCCACTAGCTGTAGGAATTTAGATACCTAGGGACTGATTGCTAGTGATATGCAGAGAAGAGGCACAAAAGGGCCATGCAGAAGTGTCATGCTAAAATAAAGGGGCTGAGGCAGGCATACCAAAAGGCAAGGGAGGAGCTACCTTGGTGGAAATCCCATCTCCACTGCCATGGTGGCAACCCCATCTCCACTGCCAAAATCCCTGTGGATACTTCAGAGGAACTGGAGGCAGTCGCTAGTGGACTCAATCCCAATAAGGAAGTGGTGGATGAGGAGGTGGAGGTGGAGGATGATGTGAAGCACACAGCAGGGTCATCCTGTGGTGCAGCAAGTCAGGACCTCTTTGCCACTCTGGGGGGTCTAGCCAGTCGCAGAACTCCAGATCTGGCATGCACAATGCAGGAGGGGGGAGCTCCGATAAGTGCTCATTTTGCTTTAATGCTGCACTGTGAGAGGAAATTGAGGTGTCATGTCCTTTTTAATATGGTAGAGGAGGGAAAGGGGACATAAATTAACAACAGAGCCTGTCCATCTACGCAGTGAGGCCATGGCAGAAAAGTTTGTTAACATACACAAGGATGTCCCTGGAATCCTCCAGAGTGATCTCTAGGAAACTGTCCTGTAAGGTATTCTGCAATCCTCTGCTGCAGGTTCCTTGGCAGAGCTGCCTTGTTTCTCCCCTCATTGTAGGAAACTTTGCCATGCCATCCAGCAATTATTTCTGCAGGGACCAGAGTGGCACAAAGGCAAGCGGCATATGGAGCCGATCTGAAACCACACACATGCAGGAGATGCTCACTTGCTTCCTGGGTTACCTTTAGGAGTGGGATATTGGTACTGTAGCCTATGGAAACGGGTACCAATATTCAGAATAGGCTCCCTAGCCACTTATAGTAACCCCCTTCACAAACCACCCTTTGTCCCTTCCTCCCCTTTCCCTCTTACCAACCCTCTCCATCCCCACAAACTTATCATAATTGGGACTTGCGGTGACCTGTGTGCTAGCCAAGGGACAGTGAGAAAGAGGTATGTGTAACTTTTTTGCTTCATGGTTGCAAGTGCACTCACAATCATAGTTGCTGGAACTAGGGGTGCTGGGGGTGCTGCCACATGCCCTGGCTTGAAGTGGTTTCCATCATAAATAGGGTTTACAGTTTGATCCAATGGCTCTCAGCACCCCCACTCTATAAATTGTTCCAGCACCCTTGCTCACAATACTATCTCTGTTCATTATTTCTATGTCTTCTGCAAATGTGCTTTTTACAACAAACTCCTCTACACCGGCTGAGTGCCTCCATCAGATAAGGCAGAGACCCAAGAGGGGTAACGAGGATATCTTTTGTGAGGTGCTGCAGTCAACAGATGCAGCACAGAGTGAAACAAGAGCATGGAGGGAGACAATTAATGAAAGATTGAAGCTGCATTGCCAGGAAAGGACACGGGGTAGGAGCTGATGATAAAGCTCCTTAAGGACCAGACAGAGATGTTGAAGTCCCTCATTAACCTGCAATTGCAGCAAATCTGTGCCCGACTCCCCCTCCTGCCACTACAGAACTCTGGTCCCTGCCCTCCCCAAACTCCCTCATCGCATTCCTCGCATGTTCCCAGTCCCTCACAGTACCCATGCGCTCCACACCTGGCGACAGGTTTCCTCAAGGAAGCTGGAGTTACACCCGGCTGTGAGATCCCCTAACCGTGACACTGTTCTTCTTTCTCATGTCACCTGTTTGACCAAAAGTTTGTGTTTGATCCTGTTATTAAACTTGAGTCTTTGAAATTAAATGACTCTTTATTTGTGACAGGTTTCAGAGGAACAGCCGTGTTAGTCTGTATTCGCAAAAAGAAAAGGAGTACTTGTGGCACCTTAGAGACTAACCAATTTATTTGAGCATGAGCTTTCGTGAGCTACAGCTCACTTCATCAGATGTATACCGTGGAAACTGCAGCAGACTTTATATACACACAGAGAATATGAAACAATACCTCCTCCCACCCCACACAAATTCACTCTCCTGCTTGTTAGGTGGGGTGCTGGTTAGGGGGGGTGGAGGGTGAGAAAACCTGGATTTGTGCTGGAAATGGCCCACCTGTTGATCACTTTAGATAAGCTATTACCAGCAGGACAGTGGGGTGGGAGGAGGTATTGTTTCATATTCTCTGTGTGTATATAAAGTCTGCTGCAGTTTCCACGGTATACATCTGATGAAGTGAGCTGTAGCTCACGAAAGCTCATGCTCAAATAAATTGGTTAGTCTCTAAGGTGCCACAAGTACTCCTTTTCTTTATTTGTGAAATTCATACATCGCTCAGTGCTAACACTGAAACACATTGGCTATAGGTAGGACTATTTGCTCCTTGCAATTAACGCCCAAGAAGCAAGCACTACAGGGGTAATTCATGGCAGCAAGTAAACATTGTCTGGCCAAATGCATCACATAGAGACACATTACTGGGAACTATTGTCAAAGCGCTCCTTCAAAGCCTCCCTGATTAAAATAGCCTCCCACTGCACCCCTCTAATTGCTCTTGTATCTGGCTGCTCAAAATCAGCAGCCAACTGATCAGCCTTAGCAGCCCACCCCTGGGGAAACTTTTCCCCCTTAGATTTGCAATTATTATGTAGAGTACAGCAGGCCACAATGACCATAGAAATATTTTCCTCATTGATGTCTAACCGGTCAAAAAAATAGCGTCAGCAGCCTTTTAGTTGGCCAAAGGAACATCACCACGATAGTCAGTAGCTCAGGACCTATGCTGTCAGGCAGAGAGGGTGGGTGCACATATAACCCACACACTTTCTGGTTGGGGTATTCTGTCCCGTCTAGTGGCACCGAGACCACTTAGAGAGAGGGTTAAATGAGTCTGCTCTACAGCCTTAGTTAAGAGCCAGTTGGCTTTTAGCTCACGCTGTAGAGGCTCATACACTAAGCTCCAGAGATCCCAGGTTTGATCCTGCCTGCCGATGACCAAAATTAGGGGTCTGTTTGTGTTACACACAGTTTACAAGTGCTGTTGAAAAATGTTGTGAAAAGAAGTAGAAAGTACAAAGCCCATGGACTGATGGGATGGAAAGAACTGCATCACAGGATGGTGAGCATGTTCCCATGATGCACCCGTGATCTGTTCCCAGAGCTCCTAGCAGCAGAGGGTGACAGAGGGTGGGGAGTTGCCATGTGGGATAGGTACCCAAGATGCAAGGCTGTCTCTGTCAATGCAAGAGCATCGACTGTGGACACACTCAGCTGACACAAGGAGGGGTGTGTGGACATGCTCCACCAATGTTAATAAGGCAACTCGTGATCGTCAAAAAAAAATTAAGTTGCCTTGACTCTGTAGTACAGACGTGATCTTAATCTTCCTTCCCCCTGCCCCCACAAACACCCTGGCTGGATAAAGCTTTTCATTCGATTTTTTTTTCTCAAAACCGAAGACACTTTTAAGAAATTGACATGTTTCAGAGTAACAGCCGTGTTAGTCTGTATTCGCAAAAAGAAAAGGAGTACTTGTGGCACCTTAGAGACTAACCAATTTATTTGAGCATGAGCTTTCGTGAGCTACAGCTCACTTCATCGGATGAAGCTGTAGCTCACGAAAGCTCATGCTCAAATAAATTGGTTAGTCTCTAAGGTGCCACAAGTACTCCTTTTCTTTTTAAGAAATTGCCATGTTTTCCTGAAATATCTTCATTTCTTTGAAGCACCATTTTTGTAGTTGAAATTTAGTTTCAGTGAAAACATTTCTGCCAGCTCGAATCGCTAAGCATGGCTTTTGTATCTTTTAGTGTATGGCCAATAATGTGGCTATATATGAGGTGTCTTCTCCAAGAAGTAGGAGTCCTACATTTATGTTTTTTCAAGCAGCCTAGAATAGAAATAGCTCATTATGTAAAGTTTTGTCACCCAGTATTTATGATGTGTGTGTTACCATAGAGCACACCAGCATTTTTTTAAACCTGAATCCAATGCTAGCAAATTCCAATCTCTCTTTGTGTTTGAGTTCCATTCTATCTCACTTTCATTACACCAGGATACATAGGAAAGGCTGATACTTATTCCAGACCTATGACTATTTTGGGGGGACTCTTTGGCATGTCCCCAATGACTTTGCACAATTGGTACTGTATATTTAGTGACTTTCTGTACCAGTAGTTCAACAGCTTTTTTCCACAGGACCCCACCTCATAGAGTGCAAAGGATGGGCAGTGTTCAGTTAATGATCCACTATTCAATATTTAGTTTTATCTTCATTGTTCAGTGTGTGTCCCTATGCCTTATTTACTGCCGCTATTCAAACACTTCCTGAACACAGCACTATTCATTTTTTTCATTGACTTTTCTATGGTGCTCATCATGGTAGCATCTCAGTGATTCCCAAATATTAAGGAATTTATGTTCACAACACCCCTGTGAGGGTAGGTTGCTATTATCCCCATTTTACAGATGGGGCCTGAGGCACAGAGACATAAAGGTCAAACATGTCCACTCTTCTTAGCATATGCGCAATGTGCCTCAGGTAGCACGTGACCTGTATTCATCACCGAATTTGGTCTGCTAGTTGGATCATTAGCTTCCCCAGCCCAGGCCAGGTACCGACGGGGTTCCCGACATGAACACTGATCCTTGTCCCCAAAACTTGTCCCCTAATTTTGGGTGTCCAATTTGAGATGTCTTGAGTCTGATTTTTCAGAGTACTTAGCATCATATATGTTCAAAGCACAGCTCCCAGTGACTTTAGTTGCAGTTGTGAGTGCTCAGCAGCTTGCAAATCAGATCCAGGCTCTTAAATTGGGCACCCAGAAAAGGAGAAACACAATTATTGATCATCAGTGAAAAGTCTGGTTTAAGTGACTTGGCTAGCATCACAAAGTTACTCTCTGGCAGAGACAGGAATAAAATCCAGTTCTCCATGGTGGCATCAACTTCCTTAGCCATGAGAACATCCTTTGTCTCCCTGCAATCCCCTGTGTCATTCTATACACACCTTCCAACTTCTGCAACAAACAAACAACTAAGATAGCAGTCTCCTTCACTGTACAACTCTGCTTCATCCCCAGAGCAGGTCCATCATGTGCAGTATGTGAACTGAGAGTTTTCAAATGGCTTATAATTTGCCAGATTAAGGTGAAGTTTCACTGGGATGGCAGACATCCTGATACAAAAGTCACTCCCCTGCCAAAATTCAAGTCCCTGCTCCAAAGCATGGGTGTGCTAGACCTTCTCAAAGGACAGGTAACCTGAATTTTTTTTTTTTACATTGCAAAATAATATATTTTTCTCTAGCTTCATTCTTGGTAATGACTGAGCCATTTTGGCTGAAATTTAAAAAAGAAGAAAAAGAAAGGTATCCTGATGCAGGCCTCTGACATGGAACATTTCAGTCCAAATGGCTAAAGTTTGGCAAAGTTATAAACAAATGAAAAAGGATCAGGCAACTTTAATAATAGGTGGTGCTTCCAGCCCAGCCTATATGTGTGTATGTTTGGTGTGTGTGAATGAACTTAAAAAGGACTTGATCCACTCTCAAACTGATATATGTAAGCCCTATCTCTAGAGAAAAAGACAGCACTAACCTTGGACATCTCTAGCATCATTTTATAGAAGTTTGTTATGAGTGTAGCATTAGTGTAGAAGGAGACTTGCAGACAGGGGAAGGATATTTGCAGGATCTCATTTACACATGGATAAAATGCACTCACTCTTTTTAATGCAATCCAAAGAAACTGGCATGCTGGAGCACACGGCAATTCAGACAGATGTTGAAACATGCTACACTCAAAGGCAAGTCTAAGGCCACCGATACAACTGCTGGTCGAGGTCCCCAAAGAACCAGGTTATCCCCCTGGATAACAATTTTAACTGTATAGTTTCTGGGTCTAACTCACAGCTGCCACTAAGTTAGAAGATAGTGTGCTATAATGGAATTTGTAGTACTCCTTTAAAACACATTGTCAACTTATTCGGAAATAGTTCTTACTTCTGGAAGAAGCATTTTGTGAACTGTCATTCTATTTTTCCTCACAAACATGTAAATATTGCTTACCTGACCTGGGAGCTAACATCATTTAAATTTTTGCTCTGCATGTCTCTTAGGGATTAGAAATACAAAAATCACATTAGTTGTATAGAGGATGAGTTCAGTACACATGAAGTCTGAATCTGGATCGAGATTTTGTACTTGACCCCTATTTCTACTTAAAACTTGGATCCAAACAGGCCCTCCACTTTGAGAAATCTCGGCTCCAAACTTTATAGCTTGGGCTGATGTCTAGTTTGACTGTAAATTAGTTGTTACCCGTAAGATAACCATGAGTTCCATATCAAAAACTGTACAAATCAAACCTGGCCAAGAGCTGGGGTTTTTTATGGGTTGAGAAGAATGTAAAACTAATGTAACCATGAAATGTTTTTAAGCTGAAGCCTGCATTATTGTGAGATTCTCTTCATCTTTGCTAACATTTCCAGTACAGTTTTGAAATGAGATTGCCAAAGTTCTTAGCATAAATTTACCACGGGATGATAGATTTTGGCAACTTTAATTTCTTAACACTTCCTCCTCTTTAGAGTTTCCCCAACAATGCTTCCCATAGGCCTGTTTTATGGCAAAGCCCTCAGTGTTGACCTTAGATTTAGCAGCTGTAAGATAGCTTAAGGCACGTATGCCCAAATCTGTTTTGTTTCCTCCTGAGATCCAGCCACTTGGCTGAAATAATGTATATGCTGTGTAAAAGTCAAACAATCAGCATGCTTTATTTTTGAAAAGAAGATATATCCATCCTTCCTACTCTATTTATACCATGCTTCTCAGAGTGGAATCTGAGCACCTATACGTGGATGTCTGATTGGGGAAGTTGGGGTGAGTGTGGGTTGGGCCCAATAAATATGATATTAATTGAAGCAAGATGACAGTGGAACTTTATAAGGAAGCAAGTAATCCTGAGAAAAAGTCTGAATGGCCAAAACATTGGTGTTTTATGTGATGAAGCGGATTGTAATTTACACCCACTTCCCCCTGAAAGAAATACATGTTAGAAAATTTGTCTAATTCTTCCCATGTGAAAAGAGTGCATGAAATCTCCCCTTTTGTTTTCTCATTAATTTTTTCATTCTAAAGCCCTCTTGCCAAGCTCCATTCCAGGTGCTAGAGCTTTTCCTGTAATTTATCCTTGGTATTCTTATCCAGAGTGTTACCTCCAGAACTGTTTCCTTTTAACATTAATTATCCTTTGAGTCAACTCACCCGCAGCACACAAAAAGGCATAAAGACTTTGGGGGAGGAGGGTTCTCACTGAGCACATGTGCTTCTCTTTCCACATATAGAGAGACACCACCAGCACCTTGAAGACATTACAGCATGTACTGTAGAAACCAAAGTTAATAAGTTTAAAATGCGTGGTTATTGTTTGCTTATGTGCCATGCTGTTTCCCATATGATGCAGTTGTAACACGAACAGACCCCGGTCATCGACGGGCGGGATTGAACCTGGGACCTTTGAAGCTAAATTCAAGAGCCTCTACTGCATGAGCTAAAAGCCACATGGCTCTTAGCTAAGGCGGTAGAGCAGACTCATTAATCTCTAAGTGGTCTCAGTGCCACTAGAGGGGAGAGAACACCACACCCAGGAGGTGTTTGGGTTACACAGTCCTGGAGTTCACAATGCTGGAAGTGTTACATTAGGATAAAAACTCAAGAAGAATGGATGTAAACTTAGCAACTCCACTATAAACATCTTTCAAAGAGGTATCTTCGCTGTAACCATAGCTGTGCATGTGTGGTCTTCTTTTGCTCTCTCAGACCAGACGAATAAATATGAATAATTCTATAAAACCATGAGGGGCTGTAGTTGTTTTTGTGGTACACAATACACAAAATGGCAAGGGAGAGGTTAATCTTTTGTCCTCCTTGCCCACTGGAATGTTTATCGACTCACAGGGAAGGTCCCCTTTCTTTCGGTGAGTTAAGTCAGCATCTGCTTTGTTTGATGCTGCCCATTTGAGGAAAGCTTATCCCTGACCTTCTGCCAGAGAGACTGATGACAAGGACGGTTTGCACTAACCTTGACATTCACCAGGGTAAATGGCTTTTTCCACAAGTAGTCAGCAAACAAGAAGAGCCAGTCAAGAGCTAATGAATCTGTACCTGAGAGAAACTGAACAACAATTGCGCTTTTAAAGAAGAAAAAGGGTGACAGCTTCATCTGTGCTTAAAGGTTGGAGAATTAACTCTTACAGCTAATTTTAGAGGGTGTCTTTTTAATTTATACCAGAGAGAGAAAAGGAAAAAATAGAACTTCAGTTTGCCACCCGCTCCCTCCCCCCAGACACACATATCCCTGCCTACCGCAAGCATTCAGTGAAGTGTTTTTTACCAATCAGTGGCTGGGTAAAAGAGGAGATACCAACTGAGGCAAGCATAAGGAAAGGTGCTGAGAAAGGAGACTTACTCAACTCTATGATTATTTTATTAAAGCATAAACTTTAAGATCTATCTCTTCCCCCCATTCCCTCTTCCCTTTCTGATTGATGTTGTGCCTACAGGTGGTAATATGTTGTTACAGAGACAGCCAAAGCTAATCATTTAGTTTTAGGACTTCATTCTGCATTCTTCCTGAGCTGTGTCTGGTGCAGGAAGCAGTGGTGGGGCATGGCTAAAGGTGAGTATAAGATGTTATTGTTCCTCCTATATCCTAGGCCTTGCATGTGAGGCCCCCTGGATGACTTAGAGCAGCTTCTGAGCTCACGTAACCTCCATATGAGAATGGCTGGGAACAGCAAGGTCCTAGCATACACAGAGCCCATCTCCAATGTAAAAAGAAAAGGAGGACTTGTGGCACCTTAGAGACTAACCAATTTATTTGACCATGAGCTTTCGTGAGCTACAGCTCACTTCATCGGATGCATACCGTGGAAACTGCAGTAGACATTATATACACACAGAGACCATGAAACAATACCCCCTCCCACCTCACTGTCCTGCTGGTAATAGCTTATCTAAAGTGATCATCAAGTTGGGCCATTTCCAGCACAAATCCAGGTTTTCTCACCCTCCGCCCCCCCCACACACAAACTCACTCTCCTGCTGGTAATAGCCCATCCAAAGTGACCACTCTCTTCACAATGTGTATGATAATCAAGGTGGGCCATTTCCTGCACAAATCCAGGTTCTCTCACCCCCTCACCCCCCTCCAAAAACCACACACACAAACTCAGTCTCCTGCTGGTAATAGCTTATCCAAAGTAACCACTCTCCCTACTATGTGCATGATAATTAAGGTGGGCCATTTCCAGCATAAATCCAGGTTTTCTCACCCTCTGCCCCCCCCCCCCCCCCACACACACACAAACTCACTCTCCTGCTGGTAATAGCCCATCCAAAGTGACCACTCTCTTCACAATGTGCATGATAATCAAGGTGGGCCATTTCCTGCACAAATCCAGGTTCTCTCACCCCCTCACCCCCCTCCAAAAACCACACACACAAACTCACTCTCCTGCTGGTAATAGCTCATCCAAAGTGACCACTCTCCCTACAATGTGCATGGTAATCAAGGTGGGTCATTTCCAGCACAGATCCAGGCTTTCTCACCCCACCCCCCGCCCCCCGGGAACACACACACACACACACACACATAAACTCACTCTCCTGCTGGCAATAGCTCATCCAAACTGACCACTCTCCAAGTTTAAATCCAAGTTTAACCAGAACATCGGGGGGTGGGGGGGGAGGGGTAGGAAAAAGCAAGGGGAAATAGGCTACCTAGGAAATAGGCTACTTTTGATAAGCTATTACCAGCAGGAGAGTGAGTTTGTGTGTGTGGTTTTTTGGAGGGGGGTGAGGGGGTGAGAGAACCTGGATTTATGCTGGAAATGACCCACCTTGATTATCATACACATTGTGAAGAGAGTGGTCACTTTGGATGGGCTATTACCAGCAGGAGAGTGAGTTTGTGTGTGTGTGGGGGGGGGGGGGGGGCGGAGGGTGAGAAAACCTGGATTTGTGCTGGAAATGGCCCAACTTGATGATCACTTTAGATAAGCTATTACCAGCAGGACAGTGGGGTGGGAGGGGGTATTGTTTCATGGTCTCTGTGTGTATATAATGTCTACTGCAGTTTCCACGGTATACATCCGATGAAGTGAGCTGTAGCTCACGAAAGCTCATGGTCAAATAAATTGGTTAGTCTCTAAGGTGCCACAAGTACTCCTTTTCTTTTTGCAAAGACAGACTAACACGGCTGTTACTCTGAAACATCTCCAATGTACAGGCTGCTAAGGTGGTCAGCAGGGAGCTCTACTCTGGCCAAGGAACCTTCTTCTGCTTGGGGTATGCCTCTAGGGATGGCTCTGCCTGCTTTATGGCAGAGTAAAGGGCAAGAGTCAAAATTTGTCCCTTTGTGCCCAGGTCTCTTTACAATTAAGCACAAAAGCAGAGACCTTTGCCCTTTTCTCACCTCAAGTGGAAGGAAGTTTCTCCGGCCATTTAGCTGAGGTCTGAAAACAGTAAGAAGAGCCCTGTCAATTGCAACATATTGCCATTTTTTTCCATTGCCATCTAGATGAAGTATTCGTATTACTAATTAGTTTGTTTGAAACTTAGTTTCTGTGAACACGCCATCTTCCTGTATTTGTGCTTGTGAAAGTGCTGGACTGACAATGCTATAGACTGAAATCCTCTCTTTCCCCGCAAACCCAGCCCATCACCTTAGATAATGTTAACTCAATCATTGTAGTATTAGAGGTATTTCCTACAGTAAACAGAGGAGGTGTAACAAAAATTGCTGATATTGAGGTTATTTTACCTGTTTGTTTAGAGAAAAAGACAAATTTGTCAGAGTGATCACTGTACAGCAGCAATGCAAGGGGCTCCCACAATGCTGTGCTGTGTTCTGAAGAGACTCTTCTATTGGTAATAGGATTTTCAATCACAGGGACCAGTTGTAGATGTAAGAAGGTAATTTAGTCTTCATGCTCATTCCATCCTTGGCCTTCCTGCTAAAACTCCCAACAAGGGAATGATTATGACTTGGGTGTCTGTCCACTAGAAACTAAACAGTGCCCTCCAACTCATTTCACATTTAGACAACACACCAGGTGATTAAAAATTGTATTCAGTACAAATCGAGGCTAGATTCTGACCAGCCCTGTATTGCATAACCAATCCTCTAGGCAATACAGTTTCCCTAAATGTTTAAGAATCAAGGGCTAGATCTTCACCTGGACTTACACCAATTTACAGCAGCTCAGGATCTGATCCAAAAGGTTTGTTTGGGAAATGAAACCCAAAGCCAAGTCCCGTTTTTTCTTGATAAAAGGGAAGAAAATCAAATTAGCAGTTGTCTAGTGGGACTTGGAGTGTCATGGCTCATATGTTCTGTGTCTGATTCTGCCACTAATTCATGTGTACATAACTCACACTTGGTGGACTTGAGCAAGTTCTTTGCCTCACTGTGCACATCTGCAAAATGGATATATTAATACCTACCTTATAGGCAGGCTGGGAAGTTTAATTCAATGTTTGTAAAAGGCTTGGAGGTGTGAAATAAGTGAAATGGTCCAGCTCCCATGCTAAATCATAGATACAGACCATGGAAATGGGCTGGCATGGCCAGCAATGCTAGTCACATTTTCTGCAGGACAAGAAAATTGCCTTTTAATGACCAGCTTTGGTATCTGATTTGTACTAAGCAATGCTGCTCTCACACTTAAATAAATAGTATTTTAAAGACAAACAATAGTGCTTGAAAAACGTCCATGTCAGTAAGCTACAATGTAAATTAGATGCCAGATTAAAGCAAGATTGTTTGATGTTTCCTTAGGTGGAGCTCTGTCCAGATTTTGCAGCATGCATCATGATATAACATGTAGATGAGAAAAGAATAGGAAAGAGTGAACTGGAGGATAAATTAGGACATAACTTTGTATGTGCCTAGGATTGGCTGTTTTTTTGTATTTGCTGATCAAACATGCAGGAGTCCCTTGAACTGTCAGAACATGAAACGTGGAGCTGGCTCAAAGTAAATGGACAAACCTTTTGAACTGAGGACAGTGGGCACTCCTGGGTGAAGCCTGTCAGGAATGTGTCGATGGCAGATAAGTATGTATCCTTGTGAAAGTCTAAAAACAAAGCTGCAGCGGCAGTGAGGCTCCCAGAGAAAAAGTTGTATACAGTGAAGAAGATAATATTTCATCTCCCTCCGGGTCAGTTGGTTCTCAGCAGTGTTCTCTGTTTGAGATTTGAGGATTTGCAGACAGACAAACTCCACAACCCAGCAAAGGTCAGTCTAAATATCAGTCAGATAAACAGCACCTTAACCATAAGCACAACTCCGATTTATGGTACTCAATTTATTCTTTCCTTTACATGATAAAGTGAAATGTGTGCTTCATCAGAGATCCAGGGCTGAAGAATTTAAAGCAACATAACTTCCTGAGGTGCTTTAAAAGAAATATACCTCCCTGTACCCACAGCCCCTTTCCTCTTTAAGATTCTTTCTTCCTGACCATTTTGCTTCTGAGCATTTCTCTTTCTCATCCCCCCCCCCCCCCCCCCGCCATAAAACAGGACAGCTGTCTTACAATTACTTTGCAGGATAAAATGTTGGTGAAAGAAAATCCAGTTGGGCTGGATTCATTACTGGTGCAGCTCTGTTGGGTGGAGTCGCAATGGGGATGAATTGGGCCTACTTTATTTTTCAAACTTGTGATTTGAGGTTAATGAATGCATGATGCCCATGATAAAGAAATCATTACTGGCTGCAAGCTGCAGCTTGGCAGATTTATACTCCCTTCAAACGGGCAGTTGTCTGCAATCTGCAAACAATCTGATGCCCATTTCCATTAGAAGCATTGAGAAGGGTTTTTTTTTTATCATCTAGGTTGACGGAATCAAACACTTTCCCACTATCTGTGCTTTTTACTACCTTTGAAATATAGCAAAGTAGTAATAATCTTGAAGGTTTTCTCCTCGAGAAGGTCTCCCACCACTTCTACTGGAACTACTTGTTACGCTGAACAGGCTAAAAGAGACCCGTAGGAGACGTGAAAATAGAATTCCATTTACCTATTCCCTGCCCTTAGTTTTCCTTAGAAATTAGGTGCTATCTCTACCTGAGTTTTCCTGGTATTTCCCTACTGCTTCAGATGCTTCACTATGGTAATTTCACCTGTCAGAATCAAAGAACTCCAATGTATCACTTGAAATGGGAGTTTTGCATGAGTAAAGTCTTCAGGATCAGCCCCCAAAAGAAAGAATAAGGTACATAATCCTGCAGCTTGTGTTCAAGGCTTTTTTTCAAATGCCTTTCACAGAGTAAGGCAGAAAGCAGGGGATCTGAAATATGTCCTTGCTGCAGTACACAAAATGCAGGAGTTAAGCAGTTTTTGCATCTGCTTCCCTTATTTTCATTTATACTTAATCCCCTTTACACGACCTTAGGGGTGAAATCCTGAAAGCTGGAATTTTGCCATTAACTTCGCTCTGCCAGCATGAAGTAGCTTTAAAGTGGGTGTAAATTACTTGTAAATGAATGTGGTGAATATAATGAAAAATTCACACACCTGAGCATCCTAGCTATGTTGACATAACCCCCATTGTAGATGCAGCTAGGTCTAGGGAAGAATGCTTCTGTTGATGTACCTACCATTGCTCAGGGAGGTGGAGTACCTACAATGGACCTTGGTGCTACAGCAGCATAAGCTACAGTTTACATTTTTTTTCCAAATTGAAACACAGAAATGTTGTTTACATTCCAGTCATACTTGGGTTCTTTATCCATGTATAAGGACTGTATGTATGTCCTCCTCCTCCTAGCATTGTGCTAGGTGCTATACAAACGCAGAACAAAAAGACGGTTCCTTCTCCGAAGGGCTTACAATCTAAATACAAGACAAAAGGCAACGTATGGATACAAACAGATGAGGGAGTACAAGTCAACAATGAGATAATATTGGTCATCACAAGAAGCAGTGGCTTCACCACATCAGCAGCCTAACCATATATACCTAAGGGTCAGTTTTTTTCCACTTGAACTCATTGGCCTTTATCCCAATTGATACAGTAGCTTTTGTGGAAACTGATTTTTAGTGTCACTGCACACTTAATGTAGTTAAAAAAATGCTACTTCTGCAGCACTGTAAGCTAACATTTTTCAGCAAAGTATCCAGCTATAGGCTAGTTGTCACAACTCTAGATGCCAATCTAGTAAACCATGGTTCAATTCGCCTACTCACAATTTGTAGTTGCAGCCTCTAAATCATGCAAATTATCTCCATAGTCCATAATCTTAATACAAATAACTTTTCAATAATTTGTATGATTTTATAACACACATAAGCATTGTAAAGTTATGGAAAATGCTAATGTTATTTTAATTGCTTTTAATTCCCCTATGGGAATCTGTATTTTATAAGAATACCCCTTACAACTTTCACAGTGAGGAGAAGACATTTGAGTCCACAGAGGAATGTAATTTAATTTGCTTATCTCTTTCAAGTTTTTTTTCTCCAAAGGCAACATTTTCACCATTAAAATTAAAAAGCTACATTTTGGGGGCTTAAGTTCATGTTTGGGATTTTATATACAGTTTATGTAAAAAAAATACTACTTTGTTTGAGTGCAGGGCAGAGTAAGAATGAAAAGCTGTTTGGACTGATGCAGCAACTTGGACCTAATGTGAGTAGCAGGAATAAAGGGCCACACATTTATAATGGTGGGGCAGCAAGTTACATGCATAACTCCTGTTAAATAAAGCAGACACTGGGCACATACCTCCCAGTTCACTGAGTTGAGCAGGCATCCCCATAGCATCACCACAATTTATTCATTTATACTTGGGAGATGGAAGAGTGACATGCTATTAACATTTGTTATTCTAGATAGTTTACTTCAAAATGCACTGGGGATTTGACATAATTACTGGAACACTCCCTTACTACCCATGCTCGGGGCAGTGGGGAATGCAATATCACATTGTGCAACAGACAGATCCCAGGATATGGTGGGACTCTTTAAATTGTAATTGAAATATCATCCTAAAACAATTTTTTTCTCATAATTTTTGACCCACTCTTCCATGACCTGAGCAGACATAACCTGACAATTAGGGTTGAGCAAATATCTTTAAAAAATCTGTAAATATTCACCAGCATAAATAAATAAATCTGCCTCAGCTGGGTTTGGGCCCTTCTTTCCTTTTCACACACAAGTTCATGGCAGCCGTACTGGCAGATATAGCAAACTTTAAGCAAATATTAACACGCTTTGCAAAAATCAAATTTTAAATTCATTAACATGAATGTGCTTAGTAGATTCTAGCTCAGTCAGTCAGGAAGCAGCAATAGAAATGCGTGCCCTATGTGTCCAATCAAAACAAACTGGTGCAGCTCAGATATCAACATCTCATAACAAACTGCTTACGAACAATCTGTTCTTCAGACGAAAAGATTCTTGTACACATTATTCACAGAATAATTTTAAATAACAAAGAAATGTTAGAAATCTGTAAACTGCTTGCAGACAACTGATGCACAGGGAAAAAGTTAATTTCACTGGGTACATAATTCTCTATTACTTACTTACTCAGATCTGCTGACAGTGCACAAAAACACACAGTGTTACATGTTAAATACTGTACTGAGTTTTATGGCACGACAAAACATCATCAAGACTTCTCAAAATATATTAAAATAAATTTTTCATGTTGGCATTTCTTTGGGGAATCCCATCAGCCTTCACAAAATAAATTCAATACTAAGGTAGAAAAGAGAGAGAGCACTTCTGAATCTTTGCATACTCACCAGTCTTCTGGTATTTATTTGTATTTGGCTCTTTGAAATCTCAATCATAGCTAATGCCTACATATTCATCCTGAAGTGTCCTTCCATTGCTTTCTCTCCTCTTATGAGGTGGCTGCCATGTCACCTTCCCATTCACACAAATAACTTCCTCAAAAGCTACCAGCAATACTACTGATCTAAAGAAAGTTCATTGTAATCAGTGGGACTCTATCTATGGCTTCACATCAGGACCTAGATAATCAAGTAGCTACTATTTTAGCTATAGGGTGTCAATCACTGTGCACTTCCTTCTACAAAAGAACCAAATCCTAATCCTCATTGGCCTGGGCAGGAGGGTGGAGAAGCATCCTGAAATAAAGCAATACCTAGGTTTCAGATCTTTCAGCAATACAGAAGCTAAAAAGTAATTACATAAAAAAGACAAGCTTCATGCTCACTTCCACTTGAAGCAAAACCCATGAATCTGGGCTAGAAAAGAAGAAGAACAGAGGCAAGTTGGCATGGAAAGGAACCATTTGCCAAAGACCAACTAGTGCTGCCTAAGGATGCTTATAACGCACCAGCTGACCAAAAGATGACAAAAGCATGTAAGTACTTTGATGCCCTTACAGGTACCATTAGAAGAGCTTAGTCAATGGGAGTCAAACTAAGCCTTTAGCACCCATAAGTAAAGGTGGCCCTATGGCTTGTCAAGGATAAATCACCATAACTTTATAATTATGGAACTGATTTTTTTTTCTAATATGACTTCACTTTTAGATCTCAATGAGATCTTCAGAAAATGTCAAGATTGAAGAAAATCAGGTCAGCACTTTTAAAGATACAAACATTTGTGTTTGGCAAGTTTTGAAAATAACTGAAGCTGGGAACACAGCTTACTTCTAACCATGGATGGAAGAGGAGAAGGACACACTGAAATTGCTGCTGAAGAAATGATCAAAGAGATGGGAGGAGGATGAAGACACAATGGAGTCATGGAGAAGATAAGATGGTGAGACGGAAAGATAGATCAACAGAAACAACAGAGAAGTTGATGGGAATGAAGCCAGAATAGAGTCTCTGGCATTTTGCCAGGAAGAAGTCATTAGCCATCTTAGTGAGAGCAGTTCCAGTGGAGCAGAGAGGTATAAACGAGAGTAGAAGGAGTTGAGGATGGTGCAGGATGAGACGAACTCGAGGTTCAGTGAATTGGGAATTGAGGGAAGAAGGAAAATGGGGTACTAGATGGAGAGACAAGGAGGGTCAAAAAGAAGACTTTCTGAGGATGGGGAAGATCAAGTCATGCTTGTATTGTGACAATGAGGAACCAGAGACAAGTGAGAGCCAAGGGAGGGGGTGAAGGTGAACATGAGGGAGCTCAGGAACTCAGAAAGGAGGTGAGCAAGGGACAGGTGAAGGGGTCACAGGTATGGAGAACATTTGCTATTAGTGACAGGGCAGAAACAGAAGAGGTTGTTGGAAGTGGAGAGGGGAAAACAGGTCATGGTAGACATTGTCAGCAAACTCTGTACAGAGCGGGAAGAAGGGGCACTATAGGCAGAAAGCTCTAGGAGGGAGTCAAGGGGTATAAATAGGCAGCGTGGAAGAGAGGGAGCATGGGAACTATAGAAGTTACTGCAGCCAGGTGTCACAGCTGTGGAACAGCTCTACTGCTGTTCACAGCCTCAGCGTGCAGATAATTTCCCCATCAGCCTCCACAGCTCTTCCTGGCACTTGGCTCAATTATGCAGGCTTTGCATGGAAATAGAGGTTGGCCCACTGATAATCAGACTACAAATATTTCCCTGTGTGTTTCATTTAGGGTTGCCAACTTTCTAATCACACAAAACTGAAAGCCCCTGTCCCGCTCCTTCTCTGAGGCCCTGCTCCCTGCTCACTCCATTCCCCCTCCCTCTGTTGTTCACTCTTCCCCACCCTCATTCACTTTCACTGGGCTGGGGCAGGGGGTTGGGGTGTGGGAGGGGTATGGGCTTTGAGCTGGGGGTGTAGGCTCTGGGGTAGGGCTGGGGATAAGGGGTTTGGGGTGCAGGAGAGGTCTTCAGGTGGGGCTGAGGGGTCTGGAATGCAGAATGGGGTATGGTCTCCAGCTGGGGGTGTGGGCTCTGAGGTGGGGCCAGGGATGAGGGCTTTGGGGTATGGGAGGAGACTCCGGGCTGGGGCAGAGGGTTGTAGTGCAGGGGTGGGGGTGAGGGCTCTAGCTGGGGGTGGGGCCAGGGATGAGGGGTTTGGGATGCAGGAGGGGTCTCCAGGCTGGGCCAAAGGATTGGAGTGTGTGTGTGTCGGGAGGGGGGGAAGGCTTTGGGTGGGAGAGGGGTCGGGGATGAGGGGTTTGCGGCACAGGAGGGGGTTGGGGTGTGGAAGGAGGTGAGGACTCTGGCTAGGGGTGTGGGCTCTGGGGTGGGGCCAGAGATGAGAGGTTTGGGGTGCAGGAGGGGACTCTAGTCCAGGGCAGGGGGTTGAGGTGCTGGAGGGGGTTCAGGGTCCCGGCAGTACTTACCATGGCTCTGAGGTCCCTGCAGCCTCTAGGCGCATGGGTGGCCAGGCAGCTCTGCGCGCTGCCCTTGCGCCTGCAGGCGCCGCCCCCGCAGCTCCCATTGGTAGCAGTTCCCAGCCAATGGGAGCTGTGGAGTCAGCACTGGGGGTCAGGGCAGCGTGTGGAGCCTTCCTGACTGCCCCGAGCCTAGGGGCCTCAGGGACCCAGCGGCTGCTTCCAGGAGCCATGCGGATCTAGGGCAGGTAGGGAGCCTGCCTTAGCCCTGGGCCCCTGCTGCACTGCCCACTGGACTTTTAATGGCCTGGTTGGTGGTGCCGACCAGAGCTGCCAGGGTCCCTTTTTGACTGGGCGTTCCGATCAAAAAACGGACATCTGACAACTCTGGTTTCATTGTACATTGTGTGTCTCCTCGTGTAGCTGCCGATCTCTCAAAGCCATGTCCCACCATCATTCCGTGCAAGGAACTTCCATGAAAGTCAATGGGGTCCTGTAGTGAAAATCCACAGAAGGATCCACAGGAACTTAGTATATCTCAGAACATTAAAGGTAGCCTTCTATAGACTAAACATGAACCTATTAAATCTCTTCACCCTTCCCTCCCCCTGCAACTAATTGCAGCTGCTTAAAATTCAGCATGTTCACAACTGAATATGTACTCATGCCTTAAACACTAAGCATAACATGCTAAAGAGAGCAGCTTCTGACAGTTAAGGAAGATTCATCTTATCATGAAAAGCTGGGGAGGGGGCAAGGAAAGGTCACAGATGAAAATGTTATAGGAGACCAGCCTGTTGGCTCCTGATAAAGAGTTTGCTGCTGTGAACCCATGAGTTTGAGACTAGTCTTGTACTTCTTGGTCACTGGGCCAGTAAAAGGAGGTCATGCTGCTGCTGTGTTCTGTCTCTTGGGTAAGGATTGTTGGCTGCTGTCCTCGTCAGCATTTCACCCTGCTGGAAGACTGCTCTGCCATCCAAATTCAATGTAGGTGAAACTAAAATCACACAGCGTCCATGTCTGTCTGAATCTCATAGGCCAGCATGTCATTATGAGCTAAGTAACTCATTAATATTCAGACAAACTATCGGAGGTAAGTTGTGGAGCGCAAACCTGCAGATTAGTACTTCTCACAAACTGTTGCCTTTTTATTTGTGGCTAAGGTAGAGGGAATAGTGCTTCCTTGTTTTATGTGAATAAATGGTGGTAAGAGTGAATAATTACCTGATCACAAAAGGAAACACAGTATTGAGTGTCATTGAGGGAGCTGAGAGGCAGCAGACCTTCTCCGTCTGAGTTGTGTGTTTTTTCTTCCTTTTGTATAAAATACTAATAAGAATTGAACTCCACTCACCAGATTTCTGGGGAGGTTTATTTGTCTCCCTGTTTCCTCTGGAGTTGGCAATTGGAATATGTTTGTTCCTTGGATGGTTTGGGGTTTATTTCAGCCAAGAAATGATTTATTTGTAGTAAATTCACCAAAGAGTGAAATACAAAGGAGGCGATGAAATAAATGTATAAGCTTTACCTTAATCAAAGCAGAGTCATTAGCTTTTTTTGTTATTATCCTTCACCTGTTCCACTTCCCCAAATCACAGAGCCAAGATTTTCAAAAGAAGGTAGCGATTTTTGGTGCCCAACTAGAGATACTGTGAAAAGGGCCTGGTTTTCAGAAAACTCTAAGCACCCTGCCTCTGAAAAACAGGCCCCTTCCAGAGGTCTCATGATGAGCCCCCAAAATTGAGGCCTCCCAAATCACTAGTCATTTTTGTAAATCTTGTCCTACAGCTTTCATGATTGTAAAAAGATGCTGTCAACTTACTCCTAAGGCTTGATCCTGCTCCCATACAAATCAACGGAAAATTCCCATTAACCTTAATGGAGCAGGATCAATTCCTTAGACACGGTGTCTTAAAACACACTTTTTTTCCAGAACTCTTTTTACCTATTATTGTTACAGTGACACTGAATATTACTAGGATATTAGAGGAAAACAAATATTTCTCTCTGTTTCTTCAGCTCATTTACTTTGGGTAGTTTCCAGCACAGTTCCACTTTGCAGTCAGTGAGTTAGTTCAGTTTTACCTGTGGTTTTTGTAGGTTTTTCTCACAGGGCAGAGGTGCGGGGGAGAAAAGCCTTTGAAAAATCTCATTGTAAAGCGATACAAATTCGCAAGGAGACTCAAGGCCAGGAAGAGTACCTGAAACTATTTTTAATCCCTGTTCTGTAATTTACTGGACTTCAAGTTGACAATGTCCCTTTTAAGATCAAGGCCCTATCCTGCACCTTTGGAAGCTATCCCCTTTGAATGCAATGTGACAAGTGTCAGTTCCTAAAATTAACCTCCACTATTAGGGCCTGACTTTGACTGGTGCAGAGCAAGGTCCACGTTTAGGAAAGTATCCCCAATTCACAAAAGAATTTAAGCCCCTATATTAAGTTGCTTTGAAGTCAATTTGACTAAGGATGCCCTTAAAGTTAAGCACTTGCTTCAGTTCTGTCCCGAACAGGGATGGAATACTACAGCATGTTTTGAAGTGCACTCCTGAATTGGGGCTCAAGGTGACAGGAGCGGCTGGTGCTAAGCACCTAACAGGATCAGGCCCTGTGTGAGGAATTAAAAAAATGGGGGATGATCAGCAGTGATCTCCTTATTGGCTGAGGATGGAGCGGGGGAGAAGATAGCTCCCCAGCCCTAAGCCAAATACACTGGGCTGCTTTTCTTTTTCCAAATCTGCTATTAGTAAATAATTTAGAAAATACTCTTCTTATCTCCTGGAATTCCCACCAGAATGAAAGCACTGGACTAGATGGGACTTTATCAGCTCTTTACCCAAGCAAAATTAAAATGGAATGTGCCAGACTATGTGTGTCCCTGCTGCACCTGGCTTCAGGAAGGTCACGGCTGGGTCAATCTGTACTTTTCTGCAGAGCTTTGTTATTCATCCATATCACTCTGTTATAGTTATAGGGGTCAGTTCTGTGGGAAAGCTGAAGAGCCTGGAGATTGTTAAGCACAGAATTTTGTTTACTCCCTGTTTTATATGGGCATATTTCATATGACTTAAAGAAGAGATCAGTTGCTTGCAGAGTTAACCATCATTTTAACATCCCACATTTCCATTTTAGGACTGTGCCTCTTACGAGCTATTATATTATTCAAAAACGCCCCAATCTCCTGGAACAAAATGTGTTGTGCAGGGCTGTAGACAGGCTCTTAAACATACGTCTACAAGAGTGGTTAAAATATCACTTCACGTCGATAAGGGATTTTTCTTTCCCTTATGAAAACAGTGTGGCCTCAGAATGTCAGCCCAGTCTGTCTGTCAGTTCTCAGCTGCACCATGGGATAAAATTTCTGATCCCTTTTATCCCCTTCTGGGAGTAGTATTAATAGTACACTCATTTTTCTTCCATTTATAATTCATTTCTCTCCAGTTATTTGGATTTACTTAGTTGCATTAAAAGGCAAAATGAGACAAAAACTTAGATGGTAACAAGGCAGGGAGGGTTTTCTTTTTTCATTATGGTGTGAGGAGAAGTGGCTTCTGGATGTGTTTGCTTGAGACTGTTGTGTGGTGCCTGTATTGGGTGCAGTTTTGTGCTCATTTCCTGCAAGGCTGACCAGGGAGCGTTTAAATGTGCATATTGCTCTTTTGCCAGGATTTGCTTGGAAATAAGATGCAGGGATCAAAGTGCTAATCTTTGAATTGGGGACAGTGGGGCGTGGGGGTGGAGTAGAAGGTGGGGGAAGGGAGAAATAAAGACTACATAATAACAAACAGTAGTTTGGGTTTGCTGCTAAAAATGAATACAAAGCCATACACTGATCATACTTTTCAGGATGTATTTGTAATTGTAGGCTATTAATATGCAAGGAATTTCAGCTAAAGTGTTATGGTAACACCTTTATTAAAATGCTGATTCAGCATATGGACACAACCCTGAATTTAATACAGAAGACTGATCACTGAAATGCATGGAAGTTGCAGGCACTCAGAATGTCTTGGGCTGTTTTTGATGACTGTAGGTATTTAACTATGAGCACACTGCGTTGCTTGGTGTCTTCCTCTGTGTTCTGTACAACACTGTGCCAGCAGTCCTCAATAAATAAGAACAATAATCGTAAGTCAGAACGTGTCTAAAACATAAATAACTCCAACCACAGGTTTCCTCCCATTCAGGAAATATAATAAGTTTGTAATTCTCTAAATCTTAGTGATTTTCTTTACACCCCAAAGTAAGAGTCATGTTATTCCTGGCTGAATCACACTCAATTTCAGCTGGGAACTGGACCTTTGAAAATCTCCCCTATGATCTCTGGGTAGAAAGGTATTTTTATTTTAACCTTTGTTTCTTATATATTTTTGTCATTTTCAAATCACATGAGCATAAGCATCCCATCTCCCCTCAGAGGGTGACAGCTTTAGGGACAAATTCTCTGCTCTTCCCACAATACCCTCAGGGTTTACCCAGATGTGAGGGAAAGAAAAGGAAATTTTAAACCATCTTTACACTCCCCTGATCTGGGGCCAACCCACTGTGTAAGTTGAAGCAGCCTGAGCCTACTTTATCTCACACCCAGCTGTCCCTGATCCCAAGGGTATGTTCTGACAGACAAGGCTCAGCTGGACATAACAGCTTCCAGGCCATGCTCCCTTTTGCCCAGCCACACCCTTACACCATATGTGTATATGTGTGTGCATGTGTGTGCAGGTACTAGTATACCAGCCTCACACCACCCAAGATCCCCCTAAACAAGGAAATCCTCTGTTAGCAGCTTAAACTGGCTTTATGGTAGTTCTGCTGTGCTAGAACAGTGCAAAGCAGCCAGAGCAAGGGCCACACACTGGCCCTTAAGATGTTTCTGCAGGTAAAACTAAACAAAAAATCCAACAAGCCCATCACTTTCAAATTAGCCACAACACGAGCTAATTGCATTTGTGTATTTTGTTGGAATTTTTCTCTTCTAAACATATTTAATATTTGAAGCTGTGGTCCCATGTGAACATGAGCATATCCAAATGTACGGCTATGAATATGACCTATAATTTTTTAGCTAGGTTATTGCACTTGACCATGAGGGATCTGAAGAGGACATTCTGGACATTAGGCCCAACGTACACTGTCTAACAATGATCCAAAATAAGGCTGACAAAATATTCTTTAGAAAATAAACCCATGGGAGGATAATACACCAGTCATAAAAGATACTCTTCCTCATAGGAGAATGCTAGTCAAATCAGTCAGTCTAATGTGAAAGTTACTCTGAATGCATGGACTCTAATTTCTTTCCCTGAAGGTGTTTTCCACTTATTAGTGGAATGGTTCCCCATTACAAGCAATTGGCTTTAGTCACTAACCTGCACCCTGCTACCCTTGCCAAAATGGACTGCAGGTATAGAGGAGGAGCTACTGCTGGTTTCACCAACTAGGAAATTCACAGTCTGCATAGACAAGCTTACTATGTCCAGTGTTGCACACCACCAGCCTGTCACTTCCAGGCATCTTCTTCTCTGCAGGCCCAGAATAATCCCTTTAAATTCTCATAGAGACTTCCCCATGGTCGGGTCAGAAGGATGCATGCTATGGAGACAGCCCCCATTTCTTCCTCATTTTGTTCCACGTTGTATTACAGTGCCTAGAGGGGAGCTTGTGAGGGGAAATCCAAACCCTTTTTGACAACTGAGGCACATTCTCAAGATCAATATTTGTACCAAAATAGGTTTTCTACTTCTTTTTTGCCTTGATGGTTGTAAAGGAGATATTAAGTTCTCTCAGATCAGAAAGAATGGCAAGAGAGGTATAAGAAGTGTTCCCAAATACTTCCAAACTACTCAAACACAATGAGTCTGATACTGAGTTTAGCATCTCCAGTGTAAATCTGGAATTCCTTCATTGACTCTGGATTTAGACCAGTATAAAATATGATTGGAATTTGGTTATATGCTATAAAAATTCTTATGCGCTATATTCATCCAATCCTCACTACATAGCAAAATATTGCTTTAGAATGAGTATGTGGAAGAAGAATTCTATATTGTATAAACACATGGTTTCTTATTTTTTTCTCAGAACACGGCTGTTTTTTTTCAAAATTCAGAAATGAGAAATTCAGACCCAAATCCTACATTTTAATAATGCTAAGTTTCTGCCGCTTATCAACAAAGGCCAAGAAATTCAAACATTTGGGTTTTTTTTACTGCTGTACTGATCATACTTTTCAGTATGTATTAGTAATAGACATCATAATGTGGCAGCATTGCTCCTGCTCTCTTCCAGCTGCGTGAGTTAAGCTTCAACTTTGCATGTCGTGGTTTTTGTTGTAGTCACCATTTGTAACATTATTTAAACACAGATTAGATGGGGCAGAGGGGGAGACAGGTCTGAGAACTCATATAGAATCATAGAATATCAGGGTTGGAAGGCACCTCTGGAGGTCATCTAGTCCAACCAAATTATTGACAGCACTATCACTTGTATTTCCATTCTTAAATTAAAGTTACTTGAACTGGTTGGATATTTGAGGTGGCTCAAGTATTTAATATATTTGTAAAAGGGAAAAATATTGAAAAGGACTGGCAGTGGGTGTATGGTGCAAAGGGGGAGGGAAGCAAGGAAGATGCTCCCAGCTCTTTTAGCAGGAGCACAGTTTGCAGTTCTATTCACACTCATTGTCTGTCATTGTTGTACCAGACACACTCCATTCATGGCTGTTCTCTTTTTCCTTTTCAAAATGTGCCCAGTGGTCTTGCTCTGTTTGTTGTCAAGAATGAGCTGCCTGGAGTAGGAATGTTTCCCAGACGGGAGGTCAAGAGGTCAGTCTGGACCTCTGGACATTTGCAGCGCTAACTTGCAGACATGTCATGTGAAAGCAGTGTGATCCTTTGAGTATTTGACGGGGGTTTGTTTGTGTATATGCTGCAAAGCGCGATTCAGATCATGAGATTAGCTGTCAGGTCATCTGCTGTGAAAGCCATTATGAAAAACACCCGGAAACTGAAGCTTGACTTGAAATCCTTAGTTTACTAAATTGCAGAAATTATCTTTGGAAGGTTTTGTCAGTTTTATGTATGTATTTTCTTAAATAATGTTTGCAGCAATGCCTCATGCAAAGTGCTAGTTGAATAAATCTGTCACTGAAACTTCAATTCCAGATTACCACACTCCAAGATCTGCTATTATAAATGAAAACGCATCTTTAGAAAGTTCTCAACAGACTGAAGTAGATGAGCTTATTGAAATGCAATAGAAAATCTACCCTTTACGGATTAGTCAAACAATGATTGTAGTCCTACATGTAAACACTGTCTAACTGTATTGTCAGGGTAAATGGTTCATGATTTGCTACCACAAGAATAGGTTAGCTTTTCCTAAGACTATGAATAATGACATAAATTATCTAAAAATAAAATCTTTTGCTTGCAAGCACGGTCAAAAATTTCAAAGGCAGATAGCAAATCAGTCCATTACCAAAGTACTATGTATCCTCAGTATTTTTTTTTTAATCTTTGTGAGCATCAAGATATAATTTGTCAGAAAATGCATCTGAGTAGCTCTTAAAGTACTTTTAGAAGTGGCTTTTATCAATGAAATTCTTAACAAAACCACAGCCCTAAACTAACAAGATTAAACAGGAGTGAACTGGTCTCATTTTTCTATGTAGTCATTTTTAGGATTTGGGAGGTCTTTATTTGTTGTTGTCATCTCTTTTCATGTTTTCAGACTGCACAATGTTTTCTATGTGTGATGGATTTATTCAGTAATAGCCACATTTACCTTTGCTACCATTTGAATACAGCAGCAAATCACAAACTCCTTAAGGAGAGGAAAGTAAAAGAAAAAAAGAAAGCAACAGAGTAATATAGGTTCTCTGTTGAGGAGCAACACTTCTTATTCCATTAGCAAAATACTTTTCCGTTTTCCACTCTGTCTCTTCAAAAAGCTCACCTAGCCCAATGTATTTCAGTGAAGTTGAATGGCTGAAATATATGAATAAAGACATAAAAGAAAGAAAGAGCTAAGAATTGTGCCAGATATATAGCTTGAATAATTTTAGCTAAACATATTGAAATCACCCTTGCAAAACTGTCTTGAAACCTTACCAGCCTAGGCACAAAATCTGCTCACATACCCTTACCATGAAGATACCGATAATCATGGGGGAGTAGAAGAGTGAGGGAGAGAAAGCTGTTTTATTCGCCCATCAGAATAAATGAATCACCCCAGGCAAGTGATTGAGCAGAATTTTAGAAAGCTGTCTTCAATTTATTGAATAATTTTAGGACAAACTAATTTTTTAAAAAGGATTTTTGCAGTGTCAATTTTTAGTATCACACACCAGCCAAGTAGTACAATATCTACATTAGAGACATGATCAAAAAATGGTCAATTCCGCCCCCCCGCCCTCCAAAGTGCAGCCAAGAGGTAGTTGCCTAATGCAGGAACAAACATCTACGCAGAGTACATGATTACGAATTCTCTGCATACAGTCCAACATGGCTCAATCAGATTGCACGGGTAGTGGATGAACATGTCACCATTGTACTTTTTTATTTGCATAAAACAATTACCCCATGGACAGTGGCTTCAGAGTTGTCTAGACAACATGCTTTAGATGGTATCACTGACCTCAGACACACTAGGCTAACTCTAAATTAGCAATGAGCCAGGCTGGAGGGATGTATTATGGTAGTTATAAACCATAAGAAGGTATTTAAATAGATAGATAAGACACATGCAAATCTTTTCATTGCCATGACAACCATCTTGATATAGGTTTTCCATATGTAGCAAGAAGGGCAGAGCAAAAGGCACTAGAAAAAATAGCAAGAACCTGTAATGATAATGAACCCTGACAGTGTATTAGTCTAGATCTTGGTCACTTATTAACTCTTAATAGAATACAAACTTCTATAGTAATACACTGTTCATTGGGTCAGGGAGCAATTACTTCTAAATCTTTGCTATAAGGATCTCTGCTATATGGTTACACCTAATGTACCAATTCTTCACAAATTGATCTGACTGATTAAAAAACACTTTGCTATTAGATGTAAATTGCTTAGCTGCTCAAAAGTGCTTTGCAGGGTGGTTTGCACAAAGCATGAAAATATGTCATTTATGCATGTCTATATTTCCTCCTGGCTTTATCGGCCAGGCAGCAAATCCCTGTAAATCTGAATTCCCAAATAATAACTGCACCATAGCACAGGGCAGCCTATTTCAAAGGGAGAAAATATTTCCATGCTAAAACACACACACAAAATCTTTCTCTACATTACATGTTTGAGGAGGTGAGATCCAGGTATTTATCCTTATTATTTTTTCCTCTTAGCTCTTAATTTCTTCTAAGTGCCAAAATAGTAGCTTTGAGGCTGGCTGTAGGCACTAATGATCCCTCTGACAACCAGCGAGGGTCCCCCGCCAGCAATGTATTTCTCAGATAGATGTGTGGAATAAAGTAAGACTCTGCTGCTAGGAACTCGATGCATCTTGCCCAGTCTGTCTGTTTCTCCTTCCTGTGTTTGTCTCTGGTTCAGTCTGCGGAATGCTGAAGAGTGTGTGAGAGAGATGGGGTCAACAGAGGCTGCTATAGCACCTCACTGGATGGATCTATAGTCCCTGGGATCCTTGAAAACGAATTGTGAGAAAGTTTGAGGGTATTTTTCTAGGTTCTAAAAGGACTCTTCTTGGGAAGTACCTGAAGGCTCTTTGTATACTAATTCATTATTACAGCATCTTGGAATGTGCAGGTAATGTATGGTTTCATTTAGATATACAGTGGTATTTCAACACACTGAGCCAAATTCTGGCTTTGACTTGTGCTTTCATATTTTCTGGAAAGTGGCAGACAGAAGGTACACACAGTGGGGTGTGTTCTACCCTGATTCTATTCCCTCAAACACACAAAGAGTTTTCTGCAAGGGGGACTGAAGTGGGATGCTCTTAGGTCAAGCACCAAAAGGCACAATTCATGGGTTTTAATATAAATATAAGCTTCCTATTTCATTGCTTCAACCATGTTATCCTCCCTCTTTGCTTCCCTCCCCTGGCTAACCCTTTATCACCACCTCCAGCACAAAATACTTGTCTTCATTTTTTAGGCCCTTCATGGCTTTAGCTCCACCCTCCTCCTTATCCCTTATATGGTATGGCGCCATCGATGCCTGCCTCTTGTCCACCCATCATGTCACCCTCTATTGTCTGTTAATCAACTTTTCCACATGCACCACCCCACTTTCTCCCATGCTGCCCCCTGCACGGAGAAAGAGAGCCCCATAAAAATCCACTACCTCCTTCTCCTTAAAACTCACCTCCATCATGATTCCTCCAAAACACTTGATTATGGCTAGACAGCTGGTGTGCTGTATCGACTGCTTATTATTTTAACTGTAATCCTCTCACTGTTACCTTGTGTAATATCTGCCCCATCTGCCTGCTTGTATCTACCTGTTTTTTCAGTCATAAACTTGGACTGTAAGCAATTTGGGGCTGGGAAAACCTGGTCATTTTGTTTTTGTGCAGCACTGACCACAATGGGGTCCTGATTTTTGACTGGGGCATCTAGGTGCTGCCACAATACAAATAATAATTAATAATACACACTTTGGTCCAGACAAATATACTCCTGTCCAAATTACTCATGCTGCTCATAAATAACCTGCTCAGGCTGACTGTGAAGGGACAAGGCACCAGTCAGACTATGGCCTCACAATAACAGAGCTTCTTTTTCCATCTTCTGGCCAAAGAACTTGACTCATAAAGATGTTTTGATAACATTTATTAGCTTCATTAACGAGATCCTGAAGGCCATGTACATGCAAAATTCCCATAAGAGTCTCACCATTGACTTTGTTGGGGCCAGGATTTCGTGCTGGGAGTTTAATCATCGAATACAATGGAAGGAGACGCAGGCCCCAAATAGAGATCATAGCTCAGACTAGTCATATATTGTGCTGTTTAAGGTTGTATCTTTCCCAATTATTGTTATTTATTATTCATCCTATAGTGGCATTCCGAAGCCCTAATCAGGATCAGGGCCTTGTTATTCTAGCTGCTGTACGAGTGGTTATTCTCTAGGGCTACAGAGAACTCAAGACAGGAATGGACTTTGTACCCAAAAAGAAATCCAAATGCTAATGTGAAAGTAAACCTTAGGAGCAAAGGAGGATGTAGTTGTCCTGGTATCAAATTATATTTTCTTAAACATATCTAAGATATATGCTAATAGCTAGGGTTGTCATTAAAAAATAAAAATTAAGCAATCACATTTTGGTGCTGCAGAATATTAATTGCTTGTCTTTTTTTTTTTTTTTTTGAGATTGTCTAAACTTTCTTGAAACTGAAGACAAACCACAGAACTGAAAATTGTTGGTAAGCACACTCTAGGGTAAGTTGTGTATTGAAGTCTCAATTTCTTATCCAGAATACGTGTTGTGTCTGACAAATATTGGGGTGTTATTTTGCCTTCTAGATATTCAGATGTTCCTCTGACATCTGGGAATTTAATTAACAGCCTTCGCATGTATTTAAAGGAAAGTAAACTTTTCCTGATCCCCTGATGCTGAGGAGCAATCTTATTTATGAACATTGGCACCTGTCATGTTAATTTGTACAAAGTTTTTGATTTATCCTAAAAGAACACATTACATGGTGGATTTGGAGGAGTTAAAGGGAATCTGCAGGGTGACTTTAATCTTTATGTCTTTATATACTTGAGGGCATTTTACTGCACCTCTGCACTGCTTTCACTACACAATCATTTTCTGTTTTAGAAATGTAGCCATTTGGATCAATAGTTACAGTACAATATATTGTACTTCTGATGGGAGCCTCATAGGACACTTAAGAACCACAATAGTAATTTTACAAAATGCTTGGATACTGCCTGGAATATATTTTAAAAGTAAATTTAGCAAAATATACACCAGGCAAAATTTACAGGAGCCCTGATAAAATTTTACTTACTCTTCTTATTTTATTAAAATTAAATTGGGAAAAATTAGTTCCCTACTTGAAACATGGGGGTTTTAATAGGAAACAGAAGTATTAAGGACTAGAATACCTGCCTCTCTGAATTTGTTGCAGCAGCAATCTTAATCTCCTGCAGAATAAATGGTGTTGCATTATTTTCAGGGGAGTGGCGTTGATGGGAAAGAATTCTAGCTGGCGTGATGGCCGTGCACTTCCCAAGCTTGATTTATACATATATTAAAAATATATTTAAAGATGCTCATAGATAGTTGCAGAGCACGTGGAAGACAAAATAAAGGAGGGTCAAAAATTATGCATCCCTTAAAGCGTTAAAAAATGTATCCTGCACATTGAGGGTTTTACAGTAAATTCTTTATCTATCAACAAACTGGGTTATCACAGCTGTTTATTGTACTGCTAGCCCTGATCCTAACCTTTGTGTCTTTATTGCTTACATACCATTCCCTTGTTTATACATCTGTACCAGTGTGTGCCCTTGAACTTGGCCTCTCTGAGCCCTGACCGCTGCATGCTTGCTCACTCGCTCAGGTTGCGTCTGCAATCAGTAAATCTGAGACGGGGCTGGCTGATAGCTGAGCTGCAGCAGGGCAATTAACACAGAACTAAAGTGTCATTCATGGCATGGCTATGAGAGTGGCAGACCACAGATGACAGTCCTCAGCTCTGAAGCTGTAACATCCAGGCCAGACTGAGGATTATCGTGAAAAAGAAAGAGAGAGAGAGAAGGAAAAGGACTGACTGGATTCTTTTTGAAGAATTGTTTATTTCTCTCTGTAGGATTCCAGATGCATGACTGGCTGATTAGAGGCGCACCAGCACCTAGAGCTGTGCAAAACATTCTGCACATAAAGTGAAAAGGCAACATGGTGAGGGTGCTTTATTTTTAAACTTTGTGAAACCCTCGGCCTCCTTTAGGCTACAAGACACGGGCCTGTACAGAGTAACAAAGAAATTCAGAGACTGGGAGTGCCATGTGGTCAAATGTGCCATTCCCTTCTTTCTCCTCCAGTCTATAACTTAGTAGTTCTGACGGGCCAGGCAGGAGTTGCTCTGATCTCTCAGTAAAGTTTAGTTTGAATAGAAACAAGCAAACAATGCAGCCTTATTGCTACTCAGTCCTGATGAGCAAGGCATAGAGTCCCACGTAGTCTATGTGAGCCCTGGGGACTTGTAGTGGCCGCAATAAACAGGAAATAGGAGATTGGCTATAAGGGGTACACCATCATTAGATTACTGAGGGGCTCAAACCAAAAAAATATGTGTCCGTTTACAGACCCTAATTTCAAATACCATGACTTTCAGGGGAATTCAGATCCAGAGGTTTAGTTTGCCTTGTCGTAAAGATTGGTGTCATTTGCCAAATGGTGATGTTGGTTTGTGTTGTGGTGAACACACCCCAAAACCAGAAGTGTTTGTCTCAAAGAATTTGGTTTTGACCATGCTTTACATTAAGGCCAACAGAAGGACACTCAAAAAGGCAAGAAGTAGAGTGTGTGTGTGCTAGGAAAAACAGGCTTCTAAGGCAAAATATACACGGTACTCTTTAAAACCTGATGAGACTTTATGCATAGTGAAGGAAGAAATTAGTGTGAGTTTGTTTTTAGTTTAATGGGATTTTCACCAACAGTGTGTCTACCTGGAATTTTTGTAAAGATATCTGCAGGTCTAAAAGCTGGCGAAACAAATTCTTCACTTTCTAGTAAAAATAAGTAAATAAATGGAAAGGTTTCACCCCTTTCTCTAAGTGAAAAGAAAGAGGATCCAAGTAACCTACATCAGAGTTGTCAAGATTCCTTCCCCACTCTGAACTCTAGGGTACAGATGTGGGGACCTTCATGAAAACCTCCTAAGCTATTTTTACCAGCTTAGGTTAAAACTTCCCCAAGGTACAAACTGTTTTCCTTTTTTCCTTGGACTTTATCACTGCCACCACCAAATGTCTAACAGATATATAACTGGGAAAGAGCCTGCTTGGAAACGTCTTTCCCCACAAAATCCTCTCCAAACCCTACACCCCCTTTCCTTGGGAAGGCTTGATAAAAATCCTCACCAATTTGCATAGGTGAAGACAGACCCAAACCCTTGGATCTTAAGAACAATGAAAAAGCAATCAGGTTCTTAAAAGAAGAATTTTAATTGAAGAAAAGTAAAAGAATCACCTCTGTAAAATCAGGATGGTAAATACCTTACAGGGTAATCAAATTCAAAACATAGAGAATCCCTCTAGGCAAAACCTTAAGTTACAAAAAGACACAAAAAACAGGAATATCCATTCCATTCAGCACAGCTATTTTATCAGCCATTTAAACAAACAGAATCTAACGTATATCTAGCTAGATTACTTACTAAGTTCTAAGACTCCATTCCTTTTCTGTTCCCGGCAAAAGCATCACACAGACAGAGAGAACCTTTGTTTCCCCCCCTCCAGCTTTGAAAGTATCTTGTCTCCTCATTGGTCATTTTGGTCAGATGCTAGCGAGGTTATCCTAGCTTCTTAATCCTTTACAGGTGAAAGGGTTTTTCCTCTGGCCAGGAGGGATTTTAAGGTGTTTACCCTTCCCTTTATATTTATGACAAGAGTCATCTCCACAAAAAGTTACCACTTGTCAACAGTTACCACAAAGAAATAGCTGAGATACAATTATCCCTGTAGCTAGAATCAGAAATCACTGGTCGCTGTGTGGTATCCACTGGCAAATGCTGACTTTTCAATGGTGACCATTGTCTTCGGGTGCTTGTTATATGAAGGTCTGATCCATATGTCTCTACATGGGAGTTTCAAATGTTCAAAAAAAAGGCCTAATGCAAAACCCACAAAAGTCAATGGAAAGTTTCCCATGGACTCCAGTGGGCCTTGTACAAGGCCCAAATTCAGGATTGGCTCCATAGCCATATGAAATTCCAGGATTTTACTGCCTTACAAGGTCACAATAAATCAGTACTGAGGATGATACAAGTATAAGCATTAATGGCATCATATCATGTTGTAGAAGATGTTGTTTCACCTACTACAATAACATGTAGATTTTTCAGGGACTATGCTTGGTGAGTGTGCACGTTTATATAAACCAGGGGTTCTCAAACTTTTTTGGCTGGGCTCCCCTTTGAAAATATTTCAGACTGTGACCTCCCCCCATAAAAAGGAGTGATAGCAAATTACTGTGCATACTCATAGGAGTATTGCCACCCTTACTTCTGCACTGCTGCTGGGGACAGTGCTACCTTCAGAGTTGGGCAGCCAGAGACCGGCAGCTACTGTACTCCTCTACCACTTCCCCCTGGCAATATTTTTTGTGATCTCGTGACCCCTCTACAGTAGCCTTGAGACCCCCTTTTGAGAAACGCTGATATAAAACAATAACATTCTGCTCTTTCAATATATTTTACTCACCTTAGCCAATGAGGCTCTGGATACTGCCATTCAAATGATCTTATTGCAGAGGCTTTCATAGAATCATAGAAGTTTAGGGTTGGAAGAGACCTCAGGAGGTCATCTAATCCAACCCCCTGCTCAAAGAAGGACGAACACCAACTAAATCATCCCAGCCAAGGATTTGTCAAGCCAGGCCTTAAAAACCTCTAAGGATGGAGCTTCCACCACCTCCCTAGGTAACCCATTCCAGTACTTCACCACCCTTCTAGTGAAATAGTGTTTCCCAATATCCAACCTAGACCTCTCCCACTGCAACTTGTGACCACTGCTCCTTGTTCTGTCATCTGTCACCACTGAGAACAGCTGAGCTCCATCCTCTTTGGAACCCCCTTTCAGGTAGATTCATAGATTCATAGATACTAAGGTCAGAAGGGACCATTATGATCATCTAATCTGACCTCCTGCACAACACAGGCCACAGAATCTCACCCACCCACTCCTGCGAAAAACCTCTCACCTATGTCTGAGCTATTGACGTCCTCAAATTGTGGTTTAAAGACTTCAAGGAGCAGAGAACCTCCAGCAAGTGACCCGTGCCCCATGCTACAGAGGAAGGCGAAAAACCTCCAGGGCCTCTTCCAATCTGCCCTGGAGGAAAATTCCTTCCTGACCCCAAATATGGCGATCAGCTAAATCCTGAGCATATGGGCAAGATTCACCAGCCAGATACTACAGAAAATTCTTTCCTGGGTAACTCAGATCCCACCCCATCTAACATCCAATCACAGGCTATTGGACCTATTTATCATGAATATTTAAAGATCAATTAATTACCAAAATCATGTTATCCCATCTTACCATCTCCTCCATAAACTTATCGAATTTAATCTTAAAGCCAGATAGAGCTTTTGCCCCCACTGCTTCCCTTGGAAGGCTATTCCAAAACTTCACTCCTTTGATGGTTAGAAACCTTTGTCTAATTTCAAGTCTAAACTTCCCAATGGCCAGTTTATATCTATTTGTTCTTGGTAATGAGCTTAAATAATTCCTCTCCCTCTCTGGTATTTATCCCTCTGATATATTTATAGTTGAAGGCTGCTATCAAATCCCCCCTCACTCTTCTCTTCTGCAGACTAAACAAGCCCGGTTCCCCCATCCTCTCCTCATAAGTCATGTGCCCCAGCCCTCTGATCATTTCGGTTGCCCTCTGCTGGACTCTCTCCAATTTGTCCACATCCTTTCTGTAGTGGGAGGCCCAAAACTGGACAGAATACTCCAGATGTGGCCTCAACAGTGCCGAATAGAGAGGAATAATCAATGCTCCTACTAATGCAGCCCAATATGTTGTTAGCCTTCTTGGCAACAAGGGCACACTGCTGACTCAATCCAGCTTCTCACCCACTGTAATCCCCAGATCCTTTTCTGCAGAACTGCAATTTAGCCAGTCTGTCCCCAGCCTGTAGTGGTGCATGGGATTATTCCATTCTAAGTGCAGGACTCTGCAAGTGTCATTGTTGAACCTCATCAGATTTCTTTTGGCCCAATCCTCCAATTTGTCTAGGTCATCCTGAACCCTATCCCTAACCTTCAGTGTATCTACCTCTCCCCGCAGCTTAGTGTCATCTGTGAACTTGCTGAGGGTGCAATACATCCCATCATCCAGATCATTAATCAAGATGTTGAACAAAACCGGCCCCAGGACCGACCCCTGGGGTACTCCGCTTGATACTGGCTGCCAACTGGACATCAAGCCATTGATCAGTGTTCTACTTGATCATCAGTGTTCTACTTTCAGATACTCCTCAGAATACTGTTTTTGTTTCCTAAGATAAATTAACAAAAGCAAATGAACTGCAGAAGGAGAAGGATAGTCTTGTGGTGAATGCATTGGTTTGCTCCTCAAGAAATCATGGTTTTATTCTTGACTTTACCACCACTGCCTCTGTGACCTTGGACAAGTCTCTCAGTCTTTCTGTGCTTCAGTTTCCCATCTCTAAAATGGGTATAATAGTGCTTAATAATGCATGCTTACCTCACAAAGGTTGAATAAGGCTAAATTCATTGTTTATGAAGCACTCAAATACTATGTTACTGAGTTTCATATAAGTACCTAGGGAAATATTTGGAAAGAGAATGAAGCCTTGATACTGCAAGATGCTGAGCAGCTACTATGAGCTTCTGAGGGCCCTCAACAGCCATTGACTGCAGTGTGAGTTCAAGATACTCAGGACCTTTCAGGCCTGGGCTAACTAACTTCAACTGAAGTTGATGGCACTCAGAAATGTATCCCATGTGTAGTAAATAGTTGTGTGGATATGTAGGTTGGTAGATCAATAGATTAAAGCCTGCTTTAGTAGGGCATGTGTTTGGTTGGTATCAAAGCGTCATACAAAATAAAAGGTACCGCAGCTACATTCTACTGGGCTTGCAATTATTAGAAACTGTTTATACACTTATTAAATATGGAGGAAATGCTTTTGAATTATGAATACTTAAAAATAATTACTTTTTACAGGGTCTGCAGGAAATCAAAGTTCTGTGATCTGTACACCAGTACCAGTTTACTAATAAAAACTATAGGCCAGATTGTACCATGCACCATGTTTGATCGGGGCGGGGGGGAGAGGGGGAAGGGGAGCAGGGGGAGGGCACCAGAAATTCTCCTTCCCCATCCTTTGAATCTCTTTTTAGCATTAGACTTTCATTCTCTTTCCAAATATTTCTTTATTGCCCTCATTATTGTCAAACTGGTTATTATTATCCCCTTGTGACAGCTGGGGAATTGAGGCCTTGCTCAAGGTCACACAGGAAATCAGTGACAGAGCCAAGAATAGAAACCTGGTCTTTCAGGGACCACCAAGCACCTTCACAAAGACCATCCTACCATGATGCTGTTCCAGCTCCACTTTCCCACACTCTATGCTCTGCTGACAGCAGGGCCTTGTTGGGCCTCCTTGGGCACAAAAGGGACTGAAGAGGAGGCAGGGTCATGGCTTGCCCACTGGTCAGATGCAGGAAGTGAGCAGCATGGCTACTACCCTGAAAGGGTGAGGCAGTGGGTGTTCTAACCCTGTGTGTCTGGGATTATACTCAGTGCCTCCTGGTGCTCTCACTGAGATGGCCCTGTTCTACATAGCCTACCAACATGGGACAGTGGGTAAAAGTGGGTAATTGGATGTGTGTTAGGGAAGTGCTTGTTTCCCTGCCTGAATACAGAATTTTGTGGGAGTAATGGGCATGAGTGAGTTTTTGTGGGTTCTGCTGCTTCTAACTGTCTATGCTCTTTAGAGTCTGCAAAAAATGTGGCACTTTAAGGAAACCATGAGATACATACTGTGCACACCACCAAAAGGAAAATTATTCCAATGTAACCATGTTCTGGGCTAAATTCTCCATTCTGTCACACCATTGATTTCAAAGTAGTTGCTCTAGAGTTACACCGGTAGAAGTGAGGGTAGCACCTGGCACACTGTCTTTAGTTAATTCTGCTGTGCTAAGTAGTGTAACACATGTATATAACAAACGGAGGCAAATGATTTTAGAGCATGCTACACAAAGATGCAATGAAATTGGCCTCATGCTAGAACTAGCCCTCACTTTGTGTATCATAAGATTAATAAGATAAGATAAGATTAATAATAATATATATATAATATTAATAAATATATATAATAATATATACATAATTTTAGTAGCAAAGACTAAAAATAAAGGAAAGAGGGAAAAAAGACCTCCCTGTAATAGTTTACAGCAGGGGTGGGCAAACGTTTTGGGCTGAGAGCCACATCTGGGTGGGGAAAGGGCCAGGGCAGGGGGCTGGGTTGCGGGAGGGAGTGCGGGGTGTGGGACGGGGCTGTGCAGGAATGGGCTCAGGGCAAGGGATTGGGGCAGAGGAGCAGTGTGGGGTGTTAGAGGGGGCTCAGGGAAGGGGGTTGGGGTTCAGGAGGGGTGCCGAGTGCAGCAGGGGGCTCTGGGCAGGGAGTTGGGGTGCAGGAGGTGCGCAAGGTGCAGGCAGGGAGCTTAGGGCAGGGAGTTGGGGGGGAGGGGGCAGGAGTGGTTCGGGCTCCGGCCCGGTGCCGCTTACCTAAAATTGCTCCGGGGTGGCAGCAGCACGCACCAGGGCCAGGGCAGGCTTCCTGCATGCCTGCCCTAGCCCCACGCAGCACCGCTCCGGGAAGCCACCGGCACCACATCCCTGCACGGCCCCTGGGGGAGGGGGAGCACAGGGCTCCATGCACTGCCCTTGCCACGCCTCCAGGTACCTCCCTCAAAGCTCCCATTGGCCGCGGTTCCCTGTTCCCAGGGACGTGGGGCCAGCGCGGGGCCTGCGGCACCACGGGGGGCAATCCCGCGGGCCGGATCCAAAGCCCAGAGGGGCTGGCTCCAGCCTGTGGGCCATAGTTAGCCCACCCCTGGTTTACAGTGTGAGAATGAAAAGGTACTGAAGGCGTCAAGGGATTTTTTATAATTTGATGCAAACTGTATGACGAAAAGTTTTGCATGGTTCTATAGTGCATGTAAAAGGTCTCTTGCAGTCACTTTTCTGAACCCCTCTTTTCAACTAATCAAAACCCAACCATAAATGCTTGCTCTATACTGTACTTTGGGGTATGCAGTCTCAGCCCAGGATTTTTCAGTTGTTTAAACAAAATTTGTGGGGGTTGGGGGATAACAGTCAGACCCTTTCACCATTCTGGGAAGTAGCTGCACAAATGGAAATCCAGTGTCTTCCTAAGCTTTGTTTTTTGCTTTGTTTTTTTAACAAAAACGTTGTAACTCAACTGTGGCTGAATATTTTGGGGAGGAAGGTGGACATGTTGAATTGCCTCAGTTTCTCCTCTGCTTACTCCTTCCCACCACGATTCATGGACCCTCAGAACAGTATCCATTGGTTCACCCAAGCTGGTGCATGTTGCTGGGGAGACATGTTGAATCCATCTATTTTTCAGGCATGCTGGGTGTTATCTCTCCCCAGCCAGCAGAGCCTCACTCACTGTTAGTTCACCAGTGGCCATGTCCAGTGCCTCTGTCACAGCAGGGGTTGCAGATGCACTGTGCCACTACTCCATTGCCAGGTGTTCTTCCCACCAGAGACACAGCATCTCTGATCTGAGGATCATCAAGTACTTTACCCACTGCCTGTGTGCTGTGATTTTATCCCCTGTTACTGATGAGGAAGTGGAGACATTGAGAGGTTAAATCCAAGGACACAAAGGAGCTATTGGTAGAGTCAGGAGTATATCCCAAGTTTCCTGACTCCCATTTCCCGGCTCTACTAGACCGCATGACTTTCCCATGTACTTTAAGGTGGATAGGGATGACAGACTGTGATAGCTATTAACAGTAATCCCTTCTCTTCTCTTTTCCACCCAGTGTCTACAGGCCTGAAAACAATGATTTAAAGGAAGCTCCAAAAGTGTCTTGTCAGGGAAATGGTCCATATATTTAGAAGCCACAAAGATGCTCACATTATAAAAACAGGTGAATGGGAAAACTGTGACTGCCCCTGCAGGGGTATGCTGGAGGGGGAGAGTCCCCTTCCTCCCTTATATAACTGCACAGAAGGCAGCTAGAATGCTGATGCTAGCCGCACCTAGCACAAAAGAGGGGCTTGGAGCACCCCATAGAAAAAGTGATCAGGCAAGCTGAGATAACCCTTTGTTTCTTTTTGCACCTTTGTAAAAATGCAGGAAGTTCTGCTCCTGGCCAAGTATACTACCTACCGTGCACCTCTCGCTGCACAAGGGTAACTGAGCCCTGAGAATTTGCCTGATACATTGTTATAGCTCTGTTAGACCCATCAAAGACAACCAGGCAAACAACATGCAACCCTCCCACGCGGGATTTTAGCCCCTTCCCCGCTCCGGCACCTTTGAGTTGTTGTTTGTTTTTAATAACATGAAGAATACTCCAAAAACTAAACTAGAGGAAATACACATGGTAAAAACTATATTAAAATAAAGTTGAGAGTCTATGTTACTGTAACTAGGAAATAAAATGTACTTTACTTTAAAGATAAGCCTGAAATATAAGCCATCCGATTGTGTCTAGTTATTTCAGCCAAAACAGTCCTCTCTCAGGACTTGAAGCAGTGAGTGCTGTGGCATGCAGTAATGTGTAACTTAAAATATCTGAGCACAATAAGGTTAGTTAATACTAGTGTTTCAAACTTAAGCCTGAGCATCCTGGTGTCAAGTGCTTATGTCTGACCTTTAACTTAAGTGTTTCGTGCATGTTTAGATAGCAAAAATAGTGTATGAATACAGTGACTGTAGTTTGTTTTTTGTATTAATAGGAATGACTGCATCACTCAGATAGGAATTTGTGATTCCATAATGTGTGCTGGCTAGTGAATTAAAAGCAAGAGTCTTTCTTGGTAGATGTATAGGGTCATCTTCAAAAATTACACAATTTCTTCCTATATTTTGTAGTGGGTAGATATGTTGGAGAGAGGAGGCTGTTGTAATGAACTGAATAAAACATTACAACTAGAGTTTAAGTATAAAATGAGATTCTCTGTGTTTTGGGTTTGATGTTCTTAATTTAATCCCTAGTGGACAGTAGTCTGCATTACAAAACCTTCACACATAATGTGGCACGGTTTGGATGATTTGCAATCTTTCTCACTCTCTTCAAGAGATCCCCTGAGCAGATCTTGCATGGAGACGGAATGACTTTTCATCTCTCAAGAGGGTGGTCCCTTCAGGTCAGTGTTCAGGTCATTTCTGCAGCGTGGTAAGGAAGCTTTGACTGTTTCTGCTTGTGTGGGTAAACAGAGGGTTTCAATTTCCAGTGCTTCTGGTCCTGAACCCTCAGGAACTGAATAGTCAAAAGGAGGGAAGAAAGAATAAAATAAAGTGAGGACTGAAGAATGTAAAGAATTTTACTTATCTGTTACACATGTGTAGGGATGTTTGATTATGGTAATCAGGCTACATCAAGAAACCAAAGGAGTTTAAGGCATGCGCTCTATAAACTGCTCTGACTGAAGTACAATGCACATTTTGAACAATATATGTTTTAAATGGGCTATGTTAGAAATATGGTGGAGCTATGCTGAAAATATGGAATTCAATTTGATGAGATAGGATGGGCCAATGGTGGCTAATGATGGAGCGTGTATCTAGTGAAGGTAAAGTCCCTATCTTCTGTAAAATGTGCACAATACTCCACCCTTAAAACTCTCCCCTACCTGAAAATATACTCATTGTTTTAAATTATCTCTGCCAGTGCAGTGCTGAATTAGTCCTTTGGAGTCCCTGAATAGGAGGAGTAAGGGAAGAAGAGACGGGAACAAGAAGGTGGGAAGGGAAAGAGAGTGAATGAGAAGTAGAAGGGGAAAAGAGGAGGTGGGTATCTTTCATGTAAATACCCTTTTGCTTCCTGTAGGATTCTACATGCTTTATAAAACACGCCATGCTAGCAAAGAAAACACTTCCTACATTCTCCCTGCTTGTGGTGTATCAGACATGGAGCTGGGGGTGGGGAGGATGAAGGAAAGAAATTGTTTATCAAATATTATTCAACCCCATCTAGTCATATTCTTAAATATTTACAATTGTTTTGATAAAATCAGCCTCTTAAAGGCCCCGATTCAGTGAGTTTGTTAAGCACATGCCTAAAGTAAGGCACATGAATAGTCCCCTAGAACTGAATTGGGGCCAACATAAGGAATACTCCACCTAAAATGATAGAGACAGGAGTGCTAATCAGCTCCACATCCTTTCTCCAGCTCTCTTCCATTCTCCTGGCAGCGGCTTCTCTGGCCCCCAGAAGTGCTAGAGATAGCTCATTTCCTGGCACTCAGTGGTTTCCTGAACCATCCAGGAGCCAGGTACTGAGAAATAATTAGGCCCAGTGAGTGGTGAGCGGGGGCTATATTCCCATTTGGAGATCTGAATCTTTCCTGAAGGCAAATAGTTGTGAGTACCATCCTTGGTATTCAAGCTGAGGAGCTACCGTTGATTTATACATGGACACTGTAATATTTTCCATGCCCTCCACAGTGCACCTTATTATGGAGTAGCACTCTGAAAGGACAGTATGGGCCCTGTTGTGCAGCTCTTACTCACATGAGTAGCTCCATTGATATTGGTGGGGCTAACTGCATGAGTCGGTCCTCAGCAATGAAGGGTTGCACAGTTGGGCCCTATTTAAAAATGACATCTTCTTACTCAACAGATCCATTCTCTTTGTGCAACAGAGTCACATCTGCTTACTTTGATAACAAGACATTTTTTTTATTGATTTTTGCTCAAAGCTGACACTTGTTACAGAGAGGGACCAGGGTATTGTCCTTTCTTGTACATCGTTAACAGATGTTTGCTTCTAATCAGTTGTACCTGTGCAAACCTGCTGAAGACTATGGCATTGCACAGATGTCACACAGAGCGTAATTTGAAAACAAAATGGTTGAACAGGTATAACTGAGGGCCTAATTTGGCCTGTAGTATTTTCGTTGCTGGTGATGTTGGGGCTCAGGCTGCAGCCCGGGCTCATGCTGCAGCCCAAGCTCTGGGACCCTCCCATCTCTCAGAGTCCTAGAGCCTGGGCTCCAGCCCGAGCCTGAACATCTACACTGCACTTAAACAGCCTCTTAGCCTGAGCCTCATGAGCCCAAGTAGCTGGCATGGGCCAGCTGCAGGTTTTTAATTGAAGTGTAGACATACCCATTAATACCTAGATAATGTCCTTAAAAGCTACGACTAATTCAGATGCCCAGCAGCAAGTATAAGTGGTTTACTTTTTTTTCCCTATGTGTATTACCTGGAAATTCTTTTCAATGAATTCCACCTGCCATCGTATTCCCCAGGTGTCTCACTCGGTTAGGTCCTTCTAGTGATCCTTCTTAGTGTTGTCCAATAGAAACAATTCACTTCTGTCAGTCAGCAGATTTTGCCACCTTACTATGCCACCACCTTTTTCAGTTCATTCGTGAACCACAATACTATTAACTTTATTCCAATCTGATAATTGGTCATGTATTCCTAGTTTTATCTTCTTATCTCTTAACCAGTTTGTAATCTATGGCAGAATATTGGTTGCCAAATTTTCCTTAATAGCCTCTTGGGATGGCCCTTATCAAAACCCTTTGAAAGTATAAATAAACCACGTACGGGTCTGGGGTTTTCTCTGTATGGGCGCATGGAATGTAGGGAACCTCTTGCCTCCATTGTACCCATGCTGTAGACAGCCCCAGAGATCTGAAATGAGTGCTTTCTGAGTACAAGTGAAGGGAGCCAGCACTCCTTCTGCTCCTGCATGCACTAAAAGGGGCATGATTGAGAGGGCTGAGGGCATGGCACATCTCCCCCTGCTTTCCCTCTCACATCTTCATTAATGATCTGGAGGATGGCGTGGATTGCACCCTCAGCAAGTTTTCAGATGACACTAAACTGGGAGGAGTGGTAGAGACGCTGGAGGGTAGGGATAGGATACAGAGGGACCTAGACAAATTAGAGGTTTCGGCCAAAAGAAATCTGATGAGTTTCAACTAGGACAAGTGCAGAGTCCTGCACTTAGGACGGGAGAATCCCATGCACTGCTACAGATTAGGGACCAAGGGGCTAGGCAGCAGTTCTGCAGAAAAGGACCTAGGGGTTACAGTGGACGAGAAGCTGGATATGAGTCAACAGTGTGCCCTTGTTGCCAAGAAGGCTAACAGCATTTTGGGCTGTATAAGTAGGAGCGTTGCCAGCAGATTGAGGGACACGATCATTGCCCTCTATTTGGCATTGATGAGGCCTCATCTGGAGTACTGTGTCCAGTTTTGGGCCCCACACTACAAGAAGGATGTGGAAACATTGGAAAGAGTCTAGCAGAGGGCAACAAAAATGATTAGGGGGTTTGGAGCACATGATTTATTAGGAGAGGCTGAGGGAACTGGGATTATTTAGTCTGCAGAAGAGAAGAATGAGGGGGGATTTGATAGTTGCTTTCAACTACCTGAAAGGGGGTTCCAAAGAGGATGGCTCTAGACTAGCAGGTAGCAGATGACAGAACAAGGAGTAATGGTGTCAAGTTGCAGCAGGGGAGGTTTAGGTTGGATATTAGGAAAAGCTTTTTCACTAGGAGGGTGGTGAAGCACTGGAATGCGTTACCTAGGGAGGTGGTGGAATCTCCTTCCTTAGAGGTTTTTAAGGTCAGGCTTGACAAAGCCCTGGCTGGGATGATTTAACTGGGATTTGGTCCTGCTTCGAGCAGGGGGTTGGACTAGATGACCTCCTGAGGTCCCTTCCAGCCCTGATATTCTATGATTCTATGATCTGTGTGTGATGGCTGCCATCTAGGTTGATGCACTGGGTGGGGATTGAACTGGTACCCTCCAGAGCTAAAAGTACAAACTGCTAATACTCTCCAAGTGTTATTGTTCCTGGCACATATCCTCTGTGGACTGGGGATATGTGCCAGGGATATGAGGCACACACTGAGTGAGTACACTAGCACTCACAAGCGGGCACTGTGGGCAGCACATGCTGCTTCAGGGTGTAATACCTGCTGCTTCTGAGTACACTCCCGTGAAAGGCTTTGGAGGCACTATGCCTGCTTCTTCTGCTTTCACTCAGGCACTGAACCTCTGCACTCTCCCATACCCCAGTACTCACGTGGCTGGTTCACTGTTCCAGGCCAATGGGGGCTGCGGGAAGTGATGCAGGCCAAGGGATGTGCTGGCCGCTACTTCCTGAGGCCCCGATTGGCCTGGAATGGTGAACCACAGCCAGCGGGAGCTGCGATTGGCCAAACCTGTGGGTGCCACAGGTAAACAGACCATCCCAGCCTGCCAGCAAGTTTCCCTGATGGGCCACATGCCAAAAGTATGCCGATCCCTGCCATAACTTATCTCTCAATGTGTTTTTCTCTTTCTCGCTATTTTAGAAGCAATGGATGCAGGGAGTACCCCACAAATACCTTACTTACAGGAAAAACCATTACAAACTACTGGAACCTGCCAAATTCCAGTGCATCATCCCCAGAATTCCCACTTCCAGAGGACATTACGCTGGTTGGAATGAGACCATAATGGCATCCCAGTCACAATGAGGTAGTTTATTTCTGGAGGCACTTCTTTTGGGCACCCTGCTTTAAGCAATAATTACTTTATAATAAAAATTAAACTGGAGGGTTGATATCTGGATGTGAGAGCAAAATTAAGCTAGGATTTGGTTCAAAACCTTAACGAGATTAGGCTTTGGATCTGATGGAACTGAAATATCATGAATTATTTTCACAAGGTTTTATCCCAGTATGATAGAAATTTGACCTGTTTTGAAGGTACAGTTATTTGAGGAATACTTTTAGGTGGATTGGTAGGTAGATATTTAGCTTATGTAACCCTTCTGCCCGTCAGAGTTGGCAGCAACAAGGGCCGGGTTCAATATCTAGGGGATCCATTCCAATAACACAATGCAAACCGGCTCGAGCCCCCACCCAGTGACCTGGGACAAATATATACCACCCCCGCTGGGCGCCTCCAAGAGGCAATACTTCCCCTCTCGCAAGCACATAGTCTGAGTGTAGCAAAAGCCTTTTAATAACAGAGAGAAACAATGTGGCATTATGTTGGGGAAACACCACCAACAGGATTCATAACACAACCCATGAGCAAAAAAAAAACAAACCCACCCCAGGCAAATTGGGGCATGCCCTTTTCCCTTTGGTTCTTGAGTCCAGCAACCTCAAATCACCCAAAGTCCCAAAAGTCCAATGCCCCAAAAGTCTCTGTCCCTGGTCAGGGCAGCCCCAGAGTTCGAAATTTTATCTGCAGAGCTTTACCTCCCAACCTGGGTGGAAATGGGATGGGGGTAAGAGGCACCTTACATGATCTGAAGCTGACCGCCCCATAGCTCCATAGCGGCGCTCCGCCAGCCGCCCCACAAACTCTTTCGCTCAGCTGCGCTCCGCTCCGCCAGCCGCCCCACGAACTCCTTCGCTCAGCTGCGCTCCGCTCCGCCAGCCGCCCCACAAACTCCTTCGCTCAGCTCCACGGCCCACAAGCAGCTCCTGCCAGCCACACACTGCTCCGCGTCAAACTGCTTCACCAGCCGTCCCGCAAACTGCTCCACAATATATCTTCAGGCTCCCCCCACTACTTAACACAACACTCAGTGATTTCAGCTCTTAGGTGAATTCAGCTTGTAGTAGGGGAGCCCCAGTGCTGGTGCACTGTCAGCCCAAAGTGAGCTCAGCAGCCTATAACTAGACTTCTAATGAAATCAAAATTAGCTCTGATATTCCACAGTGGAGAGAGGAGGAAGTGCAATTAGCATGTAAGGCCCACACCAAGGGGCCCATGCCACCAAGTATTACTACTTGTCCCCAGCCTCTCTCCATTCACACAGTTTTGGAACCCATGACCCTTGCCTAGCGAGTGCTACTTAGTTGATGGTGAATCCCTCCATCATAACAAAAGGCCACATACAGTTCCAAGCACAGTTCCCATAATCAGGGTAATAACAATTTATTCTTCCTGCCCCAATAACAGAGACACTGGGGATCCCACAGCAGCCAAAGTGACCATTTGGGCAGCTACGGTCTCATTCTAGGCGTGGTGGGTGTGCCTATGCAAATGAGATCGGCCCCTGAAGTTCTTTTCCACAACTTGCCACACCTCACCACCAGATGTCAGGGTGGAGCTCATCCTGACACTGCTTACACTTACAATGTACCCATGAGTACCTTCAAGTAACATTTCTGAGTCAGGTCAGAAATGCTGATGAAGAAACATGGTATCAGCCCTGCAGACCAGTAAACATTCTAACAACATATTTACTAAGGCCATGATTCTGCAAATCTCATAAGTACATGCTTAACTATAAGGACATACTTAATTTCCTTTTGACAGGTTTCAGAATAGCAGCTGTGTTAGTCTGTATTCGCAAAAAGAAAAGGAGTACTTGTGGCACCTTAGAGACTAACAAGCATATTTGAGCATAAGCTTTCGTGAGCTACAGCTCACTTCATTGGCTGCATCCAATGGTAACGAGTGATCGCCCCATCATCATGTTTCAGTGTATTGGTGAATGGGTATGGATTTATGTATGAGTTTAAATGCTTTGCTGAATTGGCTCAAAATGAATAGCACCAAACTCATTTCAACAGGCGTTTTCCAGGTAGTATCCAGCCCTGAACTTTGTGGATACCATTTAACATTTCTTCTTTTGGTGCCTTTGGGGTGGAAAAGGCATTTTAATACCCACACATTTGCATGTTTAATAAACTGAACCTTTTATTTGCATTGCTCTTTTCTTGCCTCTTATGCACATTTCCTGTTGATTTTTGTCAAGTTCTTTGGTTCTGTAGATACACAGAGTTATACACTAGTGATATCCAGAAGAACTGTGGTGGAGAGAGAGAGTATGGCCATAAAAATTACTAGGTGCAAGAAACATTGCAGCACTATCTGGGTGTATATCAGTAACATCTGGAGATTATTGCATACACGCTACCTAATCAGTAAATCAGCCAGCCTCCAGTTGTTCCCTTAGCCCATCAGACAAAAAGGTAACAGCTGTTTAATTTAATTTTTATGATGGAAAAATTCATATCCTGAATCACTGATATCTTTATTTTTGCAATTTGCTGCTACTTTCCCCTCTCCTTCACTGATCCAGCATGGTTTATTGTACAGAAAAGAAGGGTCAGGTGCCTTGGTTTGCATGGACCCTATTGTCTGATGTAGTGTGTCAGGATAATGCTCAAATGGAAGTTCACTTAAAGTCTCTTGATCTACAGTGTTGGGATAAGGTGGAACATTCCCTGGAATAGTGTGGGGTACTTGCTAAAGTAAGAGTTAAGTGAAGGAAATACATGCGCGGAACTGAGATTGTGCAAGCTCTAGAAACTCTGAAGGAAAGAGCTGCGGTTGGTTTGAGACTGTGCAACAGCCAGCTACAACTGAATGCTTTATTGCCGTCTGGAAGTGTTTATTTTCTGAACATAAATTCAAGGGACAGATTCAAGGCATGTCTAGAAATAAAGCATATCATCATGTGAGCTAAGCTGACAAGGACAATTTACTGTACCCTGCATTCGTTCTGGGCCAATCGGAAGAGAACAGGCTATTAACATTCTGAAATTCCCGCTGTTCAGTTCTTATTGTCCCTTCCCTGAACTTTGGAATGGCATGTATTAACCCCTTGAGGGCCTCAGATGGATAATATGCATCGAAAGAAGGAACACTTGTTTAGGCACCGTGGACATATGCAGTATGTCCATATATTATTGACAGCAACAGGGTTGCCTTAAAAGCCATGATACTCAGTGTACTGTCAAGGGGCCCAGCAGAGGGTTAAAATATTTCCTAAAGGCAGTTTCAGTGCTATACATGAGGGCTGACTTAGTCTGTTTAAATTTTGGAGTTCACTGGTCAGCTTGACCTTGAATTCTCTCGCAAAGACAGGAACAAGCTGACATATTGTTCATGTTTTCAGTGGCTTCAGAATTCATGGAATATGACACAAATGCTGTTCACATGCTGTGAGTATCTCTTTAAAAAGAATCATTTCCTAATTTTCTAATCATTCAAACAAGAAAAGCAACAAAATAGAAGAGTATTAGAATTTAAACACAAGATTCACAATGTCATAATTTGCAGAGAAAAATGACCAGACTTTAGTCATTATGACAAAATCATCTGCCAAAACACAGTGAACTGTTCACATTACTGTAACGTGTCAGCCTGACAATATATGCATGTGTAAATACAGGGAACAATATGATATTTGGGATTGTTTTGGTTTTCTTTCCTGTTCTGTTTTACCCATGTTAAAGGGTTTTTTTCTTTAAATTTATTTTTCAGTCAGCAATTCCTGGGCCTTTTGCTGCAGACACACTTGTGAGCAGCTCCTGTTGATGTCACAGGGAGTTCCATGTATGGAGCAACTACAGGATCAGATATCTATGACCATTACTGTTTAGGGAAAAGTAATGCGCCAGGTCAGAATCTCAATGTCCCCTTATGGAGCTCCAGAAGTGTGAAAGGGCCATGTTATTGGCTTAACTGCCCTCCAGATCCTTATCCTTTTCCCAGCTGCCTCTTTCACAGCAGGTGGTATAAAGCCAGCACAGTGGCTCTTTGTTATTTTTTCCTCCTGGCCACCAGGCATAAGGGGTGTGACCAGGGAAAAGGGACACCACTGTTTTCTTCTCCTTTGGGATGGGCTCATGTGGACTGTGTTCAGAAGGGCACAGAGCCCTCCATGACTTGCCCACAGCCACACACTGAACAGTGTCAGAGCAAGGATTACACTTCAGGAGGACTTTGTTCCTGAACTGTGGTCAGACCACTAGGCCACGCCTGTATCTTCAGGTTATTAGGCATCAATAGGACAAGCCACGGGTCCAACTAAAAGATTAAGAAAAGATTATCGGTCAGATTTTCATTTGGATCTTAACCAGTCTTCCATGGTTGCACCCATAATATTATACACCTATCCAGCTATCTATCCATCCATCCAAGTCTCTATCTCTGTCTCTCTTTCACCATAAAACAACCCTTTCTCCTCTTTCCCCAAACCTTCCTCTCCCACTAACCAGCTTGTCTTATCCAACCCCCAAGCTACCCCTTATGGCTTAAATATTGCAGCCTCCAGTGCCAGGCCAGAAAAATGTAGGAACCACAAAGAAGCATGAAACTGAAATGACATATTGTATGCTCTTATATAAGTTTTCCAAAGAGACTTCTGAATGTCCTAGTGGGTGAGACATCAAGGACTGAAAGTCATAGGTTTCATCTTTATTACAAGCCTTGAAACACTCAGCACAGAGACAAAGATGAGCTTATTTAACTTTTTTTGAAAATCACAATACTTTATTGTCTCTCTGCTGTTCTTTCAAAGATCCCTTTGACAGCAGATTGGTTTGAGGGCTGAAAGGATCTTAGCACTGAAATTGGTCTTAATTTCACATTACTATGGAAATAATTCTGCATGTTAAACTAAAATGCCTCTCCCTATCTCTTACTTTCAGACTATCCTAATTTCAAATTAGACTTCAGTGCAAAGGTCATGTGTGCACAAGTGAGGGTCTTATTGGTTCAGTTAGAGGAAATAACACAAAATTGCACAGGCTATTGCAAAAGTTCTTGTCAACAACTTCCTGAATACTGAGAGGTTGCTCAGAGATGAGCAGTCTATGTAGCCAGATAATGCTGTTATTAGAAACACATTAGCACAAGTATATATATATATTTGTGTATACACACACACACACACAAACACACACACACACAGAGTGACCTAGTTGATACATTCATCTCATTACTTTCACAGCAAAAGTCTTTGGACAATTGCTTCTTGTTAATTATTAATATCTTCTTCTTCTTCTTCTTCTTCTTCTTCCAATTTGTTTACCACTTAGTCTTGTCTCTCTCTTCCAAAATGCTCACACATAAAACAAAGCTCAGATTGCTACACTAGTAGCTGTAGTACTATTACTTGTCGATGTCCTTAATGATGAAATGTTTAATATAATGTAACAATAAATATTTTGGAATTAGGGAGTTGGCAGGTATCTGGGAAAGGCACTTTGTACTAACGGTTGATATACTTTTGCTATATTAATGAAAACTAGGTCTAATGCATTTGTGTAAAGATCTTTCTTTCTTTCTTTCTTTCTTTCTTTCTTTCTTTCTTTCTTTCTTTCTGTGTCCCTGTGGCTGAACATTTGACCCTCGGGGTGTGGGCGGGAATGGTTGTTTGAATAGCAGAGAATTGTTTATTTCAATTCTCTTTTTTTCCAGTCCTCTTTATAGGTAAATCACTTGTAAGAGTCTCAGAAAGTTCAGAGGTTCAATGCAGGAAATATAGCTTCTCCCTAGAAGTTTGGATGCTGAGCCAAATTTATCTGAACACTGTCAACTCCCTGCTTTTCCTTGCGTACCCCTTTCACTGCATTCTTTATTCTCTCTCCTCATTCCAAGCCAGCCAGATCTTTATCCTTTCCCTCACCTACAGCTCCCCCTCCTGCCCCCCAACCAGCTTCCTACTTTAAATGTCCTAGGGATAGGTGTAATGGTGATAGAATCTGGTTGTTTTTTCTGTTAAAATGTTTTGTAGGTAATAGGTATCCCAGAATACATTGCCCTCGGAGACTCTGTCAATAGACCCTAGATGAGTCCTGGAGCTCATACGACAAGAAGACAGCAGCCATGTCCAACAGAGACTGCCAGGCCTATAGATAGCTGGATATAACAGTGGCTGGTGGCCCATTGAGGGTCAGGAAGGGGGTGGGGTACTTAAGTAAGCATATTGTTTTAATTAAAAGGATTTTGAAGTCAGTGTAAGATTGAACTGAACTTCAGAAGGGTTCTTACAGTCTCTGACCTCGTTCGTCCATCCACATCAGTTGTTACTAATACAACTAAATAGATTCTGCTCTCACTTTGTTGGGAGTACATGGAGTTCAAGCGGACCTTTTCTTAACATTATAGTCTTGTGCTGCAGCTATCCTAGTTTTCTATCAGACGTGGCAGGCAGCCAAATGCTGGAGTCATTATTTGCAAACTCTAAATATAGAGTCAAGATTTATATGAAGAAAACAGATATGTCTTGTTATAAAACCATGAATAAGCATTGGCACAAGCATAATGGTTTATTCTTTCTTGATATCGCTTACTGTAAATTGCTTTCTATCTTTCTGAGAGATACTGTAGATACTTACTGTACCAAAACATTTCTTTAGTTGAAAGTATTGGGGAACTGCTGTTTATTTGTTGTTAAGGCTTGATTAATCAAAGGATGTGATAAGGGGCATAGGAGCCCCCTGGGTACTTTGTATATTGTTGGGGTGGACAGTTTGTTATAAAAAATATACAGGAATCTTTTTCTGCAGGTCGCTGCATGTAGAAACTACACTCAGAATATCCCTTAACTCTTCATAAAAGAGCGCCTCAAACTTTGCATTTCTGACTAGTGCCGCTTATATAACCTGGGAACATCAGCTGCCAGGTACAGCAAATACCAATGATACCATTCACACTTTTCGTAATAGTCTCTACCTGGTCAGCAACAAAGGACAAATGAAAAGAGAGAGACTTTCAGAAGGAGTTAAAAAGCACTGATGAAATCCTTACAACGTACATCATATGGCTTGACATTTACCAGATTAGTTAAACATTTCTACTGGGGATCAATATTCCTACACATCGAAGTAAAGAAATTGCATGAGACAAGGGCACATACAGCATATTTATGCCATGGAGTAATCTTTCTCTCACTAACAGCATTCAGGATACTGAACGGGTAAGGTCCAACCAGCCTGAATCCAAATTAACTCCTATTGACTGGTTGTTTTTCAGAGGGTCTGCAAAAAACACAATGGGGGAAGAAGGAGTATGAGGCTGGGGAAAGTAATGCCAGCCCTAAAAGTTTAGGATGAGCAATCCGTCTACAGAAATATCTCTTTGGAGCAGCTAACGCATTCAAGTTAGTCAAAATCTATTTCAGGACTCCCGTTGCCCGTGGAGAGATGACTGTGATGGCTGCCAAATTGATTCTAGGAGGGTTGATGCGGAGGAGGTGACTGCTGGTGCCCGTGTCTGGTGTAGACTACCCTGCTCCTTGGTGAACAGCCCTAAAGCCATAGATTTCATTTGATCTTTGCAAAGGCTAACATCTGTCTGCTGTCATTTTAGTAAGATTGATGACAGGCTGGGAAAGGGAAGGAGGGGGGAAGTGCAGCGGGAGGAAGGCAACTCTCAGCAGCCCCAGTAGCACTGGCCAAGGCTGCCAGGGGTCACTGGCACAGGCCCTCTGGTCGTCTGAGACAGTGGCAGGAAGCAGCTCGTGCTCCATGCTGGCAGTAATTGCACTTGGTTGTTACAGCTGATTGCAGGCACTCCGAGACATAAAAGCGGCATTTTGCACCTTATATATCTTAATAGATTACTCACATTGCAAACAGCACAGAGCTAAATGTTATGACAACCATAAGAATGTAGTTTACTGTTATCTTAATGTAGCTGGGCAGTGCAGGGTAAAGCTATCAAAAATATTATTATTTTTTTAAGTTTCCAAGAGAAGCTAACTGATGTGGACATGCAGCTACTTTTACATAAAACCTTGAATTCTGGCAAACCCTTTCCAGGCCACAATATTAAATGCTTATTCTTTTTTTCTCTCCTCACAATGCCGAATTAACAATCATATGCTTCCCCCTCTGATGCTTCCCTTGAATTGTTGTTTGAGCCCCGTGCAGAGTGGATGTAATTTAGGTACTTTTTAAAGGGCACAAAGTGTCCCAGATGGAAGGCTGGACCTTGGCTTCATAATGCAAAGCTCTTGAAAAAACAGCTCTCATATTTGTGCATGGAGGAACCTATGTATTTGTTGTTTGTGAATGGATGGATGACTATCAACACTGGAATTTGATCCTAGTGCAGTTACAGATTCTGATTTGGCTGTATCTGTGTGGGCGTGTTTGGGAGAGTACTGAAATATGCTCTGAGGGAAATGGGTGACAAAAGGTTAATTACCTCATGGAATGGGAAGTGAGAAATGTATTTTCACATTTTAAGCCTGATACTAGATTGGAAACTGTTGAGGTGATGACTGAATTGGAACTTTCAGCTGGTGTTAGTCTCTTCTACCAGGGTATAGGTTCTTCCAGTGGGGATTTTGGGAGATTGTTACATAATCAGTGAACATTAACAACTTGGAAATCAAAATGAGTCTGAATAAAGCCCCAGATGTGAACGCCCACAAACTTTGGGGGAGTTCAGCTCCAGGTTTGGACTTTGTGGCTGAGGCCCATCCCTCTTTGGAAGCAGAGACAATATGATACCAAATTTAAAAGCACAGCATCACATCATGCAGGAGAACGTGACACAGTTCATATCAGAATGGAATTTCAGCGGTGGGCAGCTAAAGGTAGTTTAAAATCTGGAAACTAGCTGAATCCTCCCCCTCTTTTATATATAGCCTCCAGATCAGGAAAGAGACGACAAGACTCCCACACTGAAATCAGAGGGCTGGCTTGGGCAGCATATGAACTGTGTGTTTGGGTAAATACTAGTGGATTGATAAAGGGTGAGACAGAGAGAGAAATACACATGCAGAGAAAAGTAAGTTGCAGTATATTTCCTCCAAGTGATGAAAGACTAAGAGTGAGTTGTAGATCTTTCCTCATGATAAGAATAGATATTTCTTTCCAAATCATTTATCTATAAGATACTGAGATACTATTTACACCTGCATATATTTTCAACGATACATAGTGGAGGGGGTCGATGCTAATGCTATTGTACTAGTATAGCAATATTGAAGAGAGCAGGACCAGTTGTGGTAATGTCCTCACTAGCATATTAACAGGGCAACAAGGCCACAAGGCTAGCAATCTTAGAATTGAAAAATGCTTATAAAGCTTTTCTAAAGCAAAGACAATACACAAAGGGAAGACAACTGTGTAGGACTGAAGAATCTAGGCAGTCAATAGCAGTGCTGTTATACAAAACACACCGTTTCTTTTGTTTCATAGGCTTGGGCCTGCTGGTTTCTTTTATCTCCTGTTTTCCTTTCTCACTCTGTTATTTCTCCCCTCTCCTCATCACTCGGCTTTTCACTGATGAAACAGTCTCTCTTTATTTATTTTTTCTTGTTGGTGGGCAACAATGGAAAAAGCAGTGCAAGCAATGGTCTAGGAGATACTACAGTCTCATGGATAGATGGAACAAGGTGCTAAAAAGATGGTCTAGATTCTCAGGTGATGTAAATTGCTGTAGCTCCATTGACTTCAGTGGAGCTAAGCCAATTTGCATAGCGGGAAGCTAACGATCTCAAGCTTCCAGAGGACAGTTCACATTGGCTAAAGCTAGGCTTAAAATGCAATGGGTATAAATGTGCACTATGATATGTATCTTGGAGTCAAGTACCAAATCCCATCTAAATGAAACTATCTTACTCAGTGGTCCTGTTGGACAGAGGCGTGCCAAAGTCTTGCTTGCTATCAAACTCAGTTCCTGGGGAAAATTTCTCCATTGCATTCCTGATGGTATAAAATTATGTGCAGGGCATTTGTGTTAACCTTGATACATTTTGCTGTTTACATTTGTCATAGTCATTTAATGATGGAAAATGCTCTGGCAGGTACCCTAAAACATAGCGTTAGGGTTTACATCTGCAGATGAAAACTTTATTTTCATTGTAAGATTTCAGAAGACAGAGGATGAATTTATTCTTGTGTTACAGAGAAATATGATATGGCTTTTATACATTGCAAGAGTTAAATCATAGTTTGTTCAGGCCCTTAATGCATGAGCAGCAGTGCTATATGTGTTACAGGATATGTTTACTGCTCTGGGATATAATTAACTTTAAAAAAGATGCCTCTATGAAGAAATCAGCTTTGCCTGACAACTTTGATATCATCAGAACCTTCTCCCTTTGACTGTTTGGGAGACACTGCGGTGCGTCTTCTGATGTAGCATGCGGTCCTGTTAATCATTTCATCCCCTTGCTCAATAGTATGCCATTTACATGTCTCAGAGATATGACATATATAATATGTGTGCGGGATGGCCAAGTCTGACTGTTTCATTCTTAAAAGATTATTGAGGAAGATCAGGATGATTTTTGTCAATCTGAAAAGAAACAGTAGCTTGTTTTTACAACTGTAGTATAGAACACTTTCTCACGTGATCTAGATCAGCAGTTCTCAAAGCTAGTCCGCTGCTTGTTCAGGGAAAGCTCCTGGCAGGCCGGACTGGTTTGTTTACCTGCCCTGTCTGCAGGTTCAGCCGATCAAGGGCTCCCACTGGCCGTGGTTCACCGCTCCAGGCCAATGGGGGCTGCGGGAAGCGGCGCGGGCCAAGGGACATACTGGCCACCCTTCCTGCAGCCCCCATTGGCCTGGAGCAGTGAACTGCGGCCAGTGGGAGCCGTGATTGGCTGAGCCTGTGGATGTGGCAGGTAAACAAACCGGTCCAGCCTGCCAGGGGCTTTCCTTAAACAAGCGGCAGACCAGCTTTGAGAACCGCTGATCTAGAACATCCTTGACTTTTTACCCACAGAGGTGTCAGATAGTAAATACTTGAGCCAAATTTGCTTGTAAGTGTCAAGGGTCTGATTAAAATATACCAGGGTCACCTAAGAACTTCATGTTTGTCATTATGATGCATGTGATGGCCACATGAAACTCCATGATGACCAAGGAGCTAGAACTCAAATTCTTCCATTCCAACCTTAAGCAGAGCCTCCTTCAGCCCTTAGAGGGATAAGGTCTGTGAAGCACAGCAGAGAGCTGTTCTGGTTGCATCCGCAACAGAGTAGGATTACACATACAGTTTATGCCATTTACAGTACCATTTTTGTGCTCTTTTTTCACATCTCCCAGATGATGCATCTCATTCTCTTACCATATGCTCTGAAGCTGATTTCAAAAACCCCAAACCCAACAACATCATGAAGTTCAGTGGTTCCCAGCCACTGGAATCTTAGCGAGTACATCAGCCTTTTTTAGTATTGGTGTGTTAGCTTTCTTTTCCTTAGGCTACTTTAATCAAGGCAGAGAGCTTAATACAAGAGCTATAGTTGAGTAGACAGAAAGAAGAGAAGAGATCTTAAAATTATTATGGAGGAAGAATCAACAGGATTGCGACACAGTCTGGATGTGTGGGACAGAAAGAAGGACAACTGAAAGAATACCTCCAGGTTATGGGCTTGTGTGATGGAGAAAGGGTGGTAGTGGCAACAGGGATAGAGAATGTGGGGAGGAAAGATCAGGATTTCAGTGCTGGCCATGTAATGCTTGAATAGACAGTTAGACAAGCAGATGGAGATGTCCAACAGAAAGGCAAAGACACAGGGCTCAGTGGAAGGAGCAAGTGAGGAAGGGAAAGGCAGAAATGTGAGTAACTGATGTAAAGGTGATAGCTAATTCTGTGTGAGGTCATCCACAGAGAAGGTGTAAAGAGGGGAGATGAGGTGGCCAGTGGTGGAGCCCTGCCGGACCACCACAAAGAATGGGAGGGGGAGGAGGGTGTCCTTATGAAAGAAATGCTGAAGAAGCCATCAGAGAGATAACATACAAGAACCAGGAGAAGAGAGGCACACTCTAATGCCAAGTAACAAAAACAAAAGAGAGGTCAAGAAGGATGAGGGTGGAGCACGGGCCTTAGAATCTGACCTATGAAAAGACTTTTGAAACATTAGTAGGAGCAGTTCTGGTAGAGTGGAGAAGGCAAAAGCCAAACTGAAGATAATCTGGAATGGAGGACAGCGAGTTTAAGGCAATGTCTATAAACAGTGTATTCAATTGTTTAAGAAGTAAGAGGAAGAACAGAGATGGGGTAGGAAAATCAGGTGGGTCAAGAATGTGATGCTTCTGAGGATGAACTAAAGTGAAAATGTTTGTATTTTGAGTTGAGCAAAGCCTAGGAAAGTGAAAGGTTAAGAAGAATGGCAATGGAGGGGCTCAGAGATGGGACTGAGGAGATTAGCAGTCAGAAGGTGGTAGGGACAAAGGTAAAGGTATAAGAGTTAGAGCAAATAAGAAATTTGAGGGTCAGTGACAAAGAAGGAGGATGGGTTTGGATGAAGGGGTGAGAAGAATTGAGGAGGCGGGATGTAGGGAGGTCACAGAAGTTCTTGTCAATCTTTTCTTTGAAAAACAGCAGGAGGAGGGTAAGGGAGGGAATTGACCCAGTAGCTGGAATTGTGGGCCAAGGAATTGGTGAAACAGGAGAAATTCTGTTGTTTGGCAAGGAATATTTTCCCTAAAATAGACTTTTCTGTAGGAAGGTGTAGTGAGCACTAAGTACAGTGTACATCTCAACTGGGATTGAGAGGGTTATGGATGGGACACAGGGAGGACAATGCAATATGGCTGATGCTACAAGTTCAGTACAGTATCTATGAATAATGGCTATTTACATGCTAAGACATTTGCAAGTCAAGCGGACTCACATCCAGCACATTTTCACCTTCTATAATCTGGAGTTAAGGCTTTTCTGCTATAAAATCCTTGCTTAAGAGAAATCTTTACAGTGGTCAGTAAATCCTAATGTCCTATTTGTTCTATTTTATGAGATTTCAAGTAACACAAGGTGTCTGAGATTTGTAACTTGGCAGATCAAACAGCTCTAAGGACACAGCAGTCTTGGAGTGGAATGGGGAAAAGTCAGCCGTCCCCACCTTGTTTAAATGAGCTTCAGGTTCAGTACATTAATGTGCTAATAAGGAAACCTTGTGTTCCCACACTGTTCTTAAAGGCATTCTCACACTAATGACCTGACCTCTTTAATCCTGGCTTTCCTGAAGAAAAAGCTGATCCATCGGGCCTCCTGTATCTAACATGGGATGAAAGGAAACGATGAACCTTTTTCCAGGCTAGGGTTTCTCAGGTCCCTAGAACCTTTTTAAAGCTCTGATTTCCATGAGAAAAAGTATGCATCGAGGCTGAAAGGGTTAATGATGAATAACAGCAAAAGGAAATAAAGAACCCACTCACCAGCATTAGCTTGTGATTTAAAAAATAAATAAATGATGCTATTTTAAACTTTTTAAATGTATTAAGTTCTAATTTAAAAGGGCATTATATATATATATATATATATATATCTGTGAGTATAGGTCAGGATGATTAGCTTTTAGCACGGGAAGCTCTTTGAGCTTCATTCTCTTCTCAGTTACACCAGTGTAAAACAGGAACAAGTCCATGAAGTCACTGATGTTAAACCAGTGTGAGTGAGAGGAGAATCAGGCCTTCTGTCTTCATTTCTAGTACCGTGAAGTGTGACGATCTTCCAATCTGGTACATTTTTAAGAACTTAATGAAAAAATTGGTGTAATTGGTGTGCAGAAACCAGAAGTCCCTATGGCACTAAACATGATGGACTGGATTGTGAAGCTACCATAGCCCCTGAAGAAGACATAGTTGTGCTGCCCTTGGAGTAGACAAGGGATAGCATTCTGGCCCAGAGTCACATTACAGTTCTTGCTTCTCCCTTGTTCAAGGGTGAGTATTCTGTGTCAGCCACATGGTTCAATTCACCTCCCAGATCATCTCTGCTCAGCAGAGCTGGTTGGTGCATTGATTGGAGGGGAGTCAAGGGGCTTTGCCCCCTCCCTATTCCTATCTGCCTACTCTAGGTCTGCCTATGTGGGAAAGGGAGTAATGCCCTTGTGACAGCTGCTCTGTCCCCCATACAAAGACAGGCTGAGGGAGTAATCCACACAGGGGAGCTTGGTGGTGCCTTGTCCCTCATACCCCCCCCCCCCCCATGTGGGTGTGATAGGAGGCTCATCATTGACTCCTGAATATTTGGAGTCTGAAACTCAGGACATGGAGCCTGATCCAAAGGCCAGTAGGGTCCAGTGGAAAGACTGAATTGACTTCAGTGGATTTTGTTTCAGGACCATGATCCTAGAAACTGTGATTTAATTTTTTACCTGTTGGGCTTTTGAAATATTCAAATCATGGGAGATAGAAACTAGAAGGTTCCCTGTAAATGGAGTTTCTGTTTCTCCAGTACACCACTGTGAAGCTGGATCATTGCTGTAGCACATGAGATATAAGCAAAAGTACTCAGAAAAGTATGCCAATAGTTTGGCTTGGGGGACTCTTGGTCCTCCCTTTTCTCTCCTGAACTTTCCTCATACGAAGCAACCATATTATTCAAAACCAGAGAGGAATGTTAACTGGAGAGCCTTATGAATGAACGTAACAATTGGTTCACTCCAATGAGTGAGAATACAAATGAAACTCACAGTCATATAAAAAGCTTAGACTAGAGCTCTGGTAACAAAACCCAAAACAAGGCAAAACACAGCCTGGTCTCATTCTACCTTAAGTCAGGCGAGAATCACTGAAAATTTCACCAAGCTTTGCAAACCTGAGCTGAGTTTTGAGAAATTTGTCTTGGCATCATGTGGTCTGGGCCACGTGACAGAACTAATGCAATATTGGCTGGTTTCCTAGGGGAACATGCTACTTAAGAGTGTTCTTCCCTGAAATCTACCCCCTCCATGTTCCCTCTTTCCACCAGACTATTGGCCACGCTCTCATTTGGCAGCAGTCATGGTCACACATAATTTGCTTAATGTTCAGCACAGGGGAGTGTGTGGAGGGAAAGTTGGTTTCTATAGACGTTGCAACTCTCCACCTCGCTGACTTTCGCTGATCTTCTCTATGATTACCTCCCTTTCCTCCATTTCTCCTCTGCACGGCATGTCGGGGGGTGGATCATAGGGACAAGAGTTAATATTACAAGATGCGGCCTGGAGTTAATAAAGGAGGGTTATTCATGAATAACTCTCATGATCTATGGAGAGGGGGGGAAAACCCAAACACACAAACCTGCACCAACTAAGGCATAAATGTCAGTTCTAGGTGACTGGTGAAAGAAGGCTAGGAAGACCAAGTGGTAGTTTAATACCTCTCTTTCGCTGAGTCTTACCCTTCCTTGGCCCAGCACGTGACTGCAGCATGAATAGACCGGGTTTTTGACACTGCATGGATGTGGAAACTTTTCATCAGAACTGAATTCCCAAATAAACAATTTAATCCAATGGGCCTAAGCACCTTTCCTTGGCACCAGTCGCAGAATATACCATTGTAGGGACCATTACTCATGTGATGACAAGGAATGATTCAACACTCCAAAGATGTCAGCATAGCCTCCATTATAAGATGAGTGAATGGAGTTTGTTCACACATGCTAACAAAATGCAAATCCTCAGATGGAAATTCACGATCAGCTCTTTCCAATGCTATTTCCAGAACTTCCACAAAACACTGTGCTGTGATTATATGTATTCATAGTATGTATATCATGTATTTAACTCAAAGGATATTTGAATGATGGTTTTAGAATTATTCCCAAAAAAAGGACCAGGCATCTGAAAACTGCATCATATTTGAGAAGAATAAAGGGGCAAAAATCTAGCTTGATTTTCTTTTTTCTTATGTTTAACTATAGCAACTCATAAAGCCATGCAGCTTATGAATTGGTGTTAATGCTATATTACACACAGTCACACTTTTACATAATCACATGTATTCGCATGCACATCATCACAAATACATAAACAACTCAATGCGATCCCTGCTCTCCATCATTATTTTAGTTTCCACATTCACTTCTTGCATCAAGGAAGGCTCAGGCATCAAAGCAGTATCTCTCCCCTCCTCCCCTTTACCGGACTGGGTAGCAAGCCGATCCAGGAAGACAGAGGGGCGTTTTTGCCCACCTGGCCATTCCTGGCTACCTCTTTTCCCCCTGTCTGGCCACTCCTTTGTCTCTACTATGAAGTGCCCTTAGTGCTGCAAATATTGATTTCTCCAGCCCCTTTGAGGCCAAGAGTGTCACCTCTGCGATGCTCCCTGCCTCCACTGACCTGGAAAGCAGGGAGAACTGAGGTTGCTGCTGCCAGACACTGGTCTCCCACGTGGGAGACAGGGAAGACAAGTAGCCTTAAGTCACTGGACTGTCCAGTTCATTTATTGCTGTGATGTCATTCACTTCAAATTACCCCATATTTTTATAGTAAAGCTGTTAGGCCAAGATGCCCTATGGGCCTTGTCTTAGCAATGAAACTACAAAGGGTGAAGAAGAAATACCATTCAGAACCAGGCAGCCCCGTCCTTCGCCTCTAATTGCATCCACCACGTTTTTTGTTTGTTTCGTTTGTGTGCAATGGGGTGCTGTACATTCAGAATCCTGTGATGGAACTGCTACCCCTCACACCGCAAAGCAGGAAGATGCTGTCCTGATTGTCACACTCTCCACTCCTATTGAAGTCAATCGCATTTCACAGGATATAAACCAGGGCTGAATTTTCCTCTTTGTGACCAAGAAAAACAATAAAGCAATAGAAAGTTTCTCCCAATTCACACTATGGAAGATTTTGTCAAGTACTAAAACTGTGGGCCAGATCCTTAGTGGTGTCAAGTGGCATAGCTGCATAGGCTTCAATGAGTTAACACAAATTGTTGCTAGCCGAGGATCTGGCCCTACAAATCTTGATTCTGTGTCTTAGGGTACTGATCCAGCATCTTTTACTGGCCACACCCTTCCTACAAGAGACTGATAACTGATTTGTAAAATGCCCTAAGCCTGAGTTTGCTGAGTAGCATTTACCACTAGCAGAATGTTGCTAACTATGGTAGAATACCCAGTGCTTAAGACATTGGTCGTTGATTACAGGCAATTCATTCATCTTCAAAGCACTTTCTGAGCATTCCAGCCTTCCTGTGATGTATGTAAGGGACTATTGTTATGCCCATTTGCCAGGTGGGGGAAAAAGAGGAAGAGAGATTACAAAACCACAAATTTATTGTCAGAGGTGGGATTGGAACTCAGGATTTCCTGGTCAGATTACGAGACCTCACCTCCCTCTCCTACAGAGTATGTATTATTTCTGTGCAAAAACCACATTCAAACATACTTTTCATTGGACCTTACAAAAACTTTTCTGTGGTGATCTAGAATGCTATTTTTGACTCCTCCGACTCAAGGAATATTTCCAACACACCTCTGAACAACATACTAACCCACAGAGAGCTTCCTACCAAGACTACAAAAAGAAGGATTCTGGGTGGACTCCTCCTGAAGGTCGAAACAACAGACTGGACTTCTACACAGAGTGCTTCTGCCGACGTGCACGGGCTGAAATTGTGGAAAAGCAGCATCACTTGCCCCATAACCTCAGTCGTGCAGAACACAATGCCACCCACAGCCTCAGAAACAACTCTGACATCATTATCAAAAGGGGTGACAAAGGAGGTGCTGTCGTCATCATGAATAGGTCGGAATAGGAACAAGAGGCTGCTAGGCAGCTCTCTAACTCCACATTCTACAGGCCATTATCCTCTGATCCTACTGAGGATTACTAAAAGAAACTACAGCATTTGCTCAAGAAACTCCCTGAAAAAGCACAAGAACAAATCCGCACAGACACACCCCTGGAACCCTGACCTGGGGTATTCTATCTGCTACCCAAGATCCATAAACCTGGAAATCCTGGACGCCCCATCATCTCAGGCATTGGCACCCTGACAGCAGGATTGTCTGGCTATGTAGACTCCATCCTCAGGCCCTACGCTACCAGCACTCCCAGCTATCTTCGAGACACCACTGACTTCCTGAGGAAACTACAATCCATCCTTCCTGAAAACACCATCCTGGCCACTATGGATGTAGAAGCCCTCTACACCAATATTCCACACAAAGATGAACTATAAGCCACCAGGAACAGTATCCCCGATAATGTCATGGCAAACCTGGTGGCTGAACTTTGTGACTTTGTCCTCACCCATAACTATTTTACATTTGGGGACAATGTATACCTTCAAATCAGCGGCACTGCTATGGGTACCTGCATGGCCCCACAGTATGCCAACATTTTTATGGCTGACTGAGAACAACACTTCCTCAGCTCTCGTCCCCTAATGCCCCTACTCTATCTGCGCTACATTGATGACATGTTCATCATCTGGACCCATGGCAAAGAAGTCCTTGAGGAATTCCACCACAATTTCAACAATTTCCATCCCACCATCAACCTCAGCCTGGACCAGTCCACATAAGAGATCCACTTCCTGGACACTATGGTGCTAATAAACGATGGTCACATAAACACCACCCTATACCGGAAACCTACTGACCGCTATTCCTACCTACATGCCTCCAGCTTTCATCCAGACCACACCACACGATCCATTGTCTACAGCCAAGCTCTACAATACAACCGCATTTGCTCCAACCCCTCAGACAGAGACAAACACCTACAAGATCTCTATCAAGCATTCTTACAACTACAGTACCCACCTGCTGAAGTGAAGAAACAGATTGACAGACCCAGAAGAGGACCCAGAAGTCACCTACTACAGGACAGGCCCAACAAAGAAAATAACAGAATGCCATTAGCCATCACCTTCAGCCCCCAACTAAAACCTCTCCAACTCATCATCAAGGATCTACAACCTATCCTGAAGGATGACCCATCGCTCTCACAGATCTTGGGAGACAGGCCAGTCCTTGCTTACAGACAGCCCCCCAACCTGAAGCAAATACTCACCAGCAACCACACACCAGAACCACTAACCCAGGAACCTATCCTTGCAACAAAGCCCGTTGCCAATTGTGTCCACATATCTATTCAGGGGACCATCATAGGGCCTAATCACATCAGCCACAAAATCAGAGGCTCGTTCACCTGCACATCTACCAATGTGATATATGCCATCATGTGCCAGCAATGCCCCTCTGCCACGTACATTGGTCAAACTGGACAGTCTCTACGTAAAAGAATAAATGGACACAAATCAGATGTTAAGAATTATAACATTCAAAAGCCAGTTGGAGAACACTTCAATCTCTCTGGTCACTTGATTACAGACCTAAAAGTGGCAATACTTAAAAAAACTTCAAAAACAGACTCCAACGAGAGACTGCTGAATTGGAATTAATTTGCAAACTGGATACAATTAACTTAGGCTTGAATAAAGACTGGGAGTGGATATGTCATTACACAAAGTAAAACTATTTCCCCATGTTTATCCCCTCCAGCCCCCACTGTTCCTCAGAGGTTCTTGTCAACTGCTGGAAATGACCCATCTTGATTATCACTACAAAAGGCTCCCCCTCCCCGCCCCCGCTCTCCTGCTCGTAATAGCTCACTTTAAGTGATCACTCTCTTTACAGTGTGTATGGTAACACCTATTGTTTCATGTTCTCTATGTATATAAATCTCCCCACTGTATTTTCCACTGAATGCATCCGATGAAGTGAGCTGTAGCTCACGAAAGCTCATGCTCAAATAAATTAGTTAGTCTCTAAGGTGCCACAAGTCCTCCTTTTCTTTTTTCATTGGAAGTTATTTATCTCAGGGTCATTTCTAATATGGGTGTTTCTGATTTTTAATGAGCTGTTGTCTAAAAGCAAATACTAGCCTCATGGCAAGTGTTTCCATTTCTGATTATAATCTTATTCTAATGCCTACGAGTTTCAGAAGGAGGCTACTAGTAAAACTTGAGTTTTAAAAAACTCAACCCTATGGCTTTTTGTTGTTGTGGCTGGTTTGATTTGGTTTCATTTTTAGCGCCTGACTTGTTGCCACTTGGATGGATATCTTACATCCTTGAGATGAATTTTGTACAATCCTCATTGACCTAACAAGCCAATTTTTCCCTGATGACAAGCTGGGATCATGTCTTGCATTGACTGCTGCGTGATTGTCTTGTTAGGCAAAGGGCTAAGGTGGGTTCATCTTTAATGACAATGAGAGAACCTCATCACATCTGATTCTTTGCGTTTAGAGGCACAGTGCTAGAATTTTAGCCGACATAGATTTACTAAATCGGTCAGTCAAAAATTATATCAGTTGAAGTGAAATATTCATTGCAGTCCAAAAACCTGAACATGTAGGTGATTTGGAGGTCATTTTGTTAACTCTTTAATTGGTTGTTTGAGTGCTGGGAGGCAGCAGTTAATTGCCTGTAGGTCAGAAGAGTCCTAAAGCTTAGCTAAATGTACACAGTCATATGTCATATTTTCATATAGTCCCTTTGCCCAGGTTGGTAAAAAAATTATGCAGCAATTAAAATTAAGACAAGGTGGGAAGAGTGATTCAATTAAATCCCTGAAGCTATTACACAAATTATCTGAAGTACCAAAAACTAATGAATAGTTATAACTAGTTTTATCTTTTTGCTCTTTGTTCTTCAATCCTGAGGGTATTAAAACAGCTAGATTCTCTTGTAAAGTTCTCAGTGGTAAGTTGTTAGGTGGGTAGTGTAAGCATGAGTCAGCACAGAGGAATCCAGCTCCTTTAAACTACATACATACAGAAACTTTTGTTGACTAGTTGCTTTGAATTGAAAATAACCAGACCCTGAGCACAAGAGACCTTTTGGTTTGTCCATAGCCCAATATTATTTTGAAACCATCTGCAATATGTTACTCTACATGTAGCAGGTATTATATACCAGTGCGGGTGATGACAGTGAAATTAAATGAGATATATTATAACCAAAACATCCCAAGTTTTACATCATACGTTTCACAACCCTAGCAACTATCTTACACTTCAACTTGAAGGCCCAGAGCGTGTGGTAGTTTTACAAATGTCTATTAGCATTAACAAACAAGTTACATTATTGGACAACTTGCCACTGCCCTAACCTTGTGGTGCCAAGTGGTGAGTTAACAGTGCTTACAAAATATAGCATTGCTACAGGCAAAAGCTTAGTAACCAAAGACTTAAGCTAGGCCGGTGGTCTCATTCCCTTTGGGGGGCACATTATTGCCAGCCTGAACATAATCATAAAGGCCACTTCACAACTGATTAAGTATTTTTTATTTATTTATTTATGCACAGTGGTATGATGTTAGGAGTTTGGATGAAAAAGACCTGCACCATTCAGATATAGGTAACATACAGATTCTGTCTCTGGCTGGGTTTAGAATAATGGAATTTAAATTACTGTATTTACAATGTCCCCCCATTTTAATAGAGGCTTCAGCCACACATACAGCAGGTCCAGGTTTTCAGGACACAGCACACTTGGTGCAGTGACTTATATAAAAGCAAAGAAGTGTCCTATCAATAAAAGCTCTAAGGAGTTCAAAAAGAGGCTCATTCTGAACGTCAGCTCTCACTGCCAGTGGTCCAGAAATGCCAGGAGAGCATGTCAAACGTTACATTTCTGGGATAGCGAAAGCATTTCTGAACCAAGATTCCCAGTTTGAGGGATATTCTATCAAGCATGCAGTGAGGACTTTCTGGCATGAAGCTATGCAAAGAACAAGTTGTGACTAGCTCAATCTAAAAGTCTTTCCTTAATCTTGGTTAGAGCAGATGTTATCCTGAGGGTTATTTAGAGTATGCTACTAAAAGAATGGCTGCTGTTATTCAGGCAGGGGCCCTGGGGGGACAATACAGAGAGGCAGTATCCTTTTTCACTTCACTGTAGGGAATGAGTTTCACCTTTTTCCTAACAATGTGTGTGCTCCCGTCTCTGCTTTCGCCCCTTTGTGGCCAGACTCCTTCTGGCAATCATAACCGAAAGAATCTACCTGGAGCATACAGTAGTATCTAGGGAGGTGGTAGAATCTCCTTCCTTAGAGGTTTTTAAGGTCAGGCTTGACAAAGCCCTGGCTGGGATGATTTAACTGGAATTGGTCCTGCTTCGAGCAGGGGGTTGGACTAGATGACCTTCTGGGGTCCCTTCCAACCCTTATATTCTATGATTCTATGATTCTATGATCTTATAATGCTACCACCTTCTACAAACACTATCCTCTCCCTCCCTGCTGACAGACGTAATGTACTAGTTTCAAGGTCCATTCTGATGTTTAACGTAAATGACATCGGGAACCTTTGATAGGATCCAAATGACCATCATAAGCAATATCTTCAACTAAATAATAGTACTGTCAAGTACAATCAATTACACCTTCACAAAGGTTTAAGCCATTCATCCAGGGTACAGTGGATTATTGAAACACAACAATATCAACTAACCACGAGTCCCTCATCAGTGGTAAAGATCCTATAGGTAGGAAAAGTAAACCTCCAAGAAAATGCCCTTTAGAGAAATCCCAAAAGATAAAAAGGGCAGGGGGAAAGAAGAGAAAACTGAAACACAGGAGGTGTTGAAATTATGGGAGATCTCTGTATGTCCCAAGCTTCTCTACAAAAAAGTAAACAGCAAAACATTAATACTATTGTCATAAAAGGGCAAAATGTTTTTTGTGACAAGCCTAGCTACTAGAGTGTCATGCTTCCTCCCAGAATGCCATCTTCACACTGTTCTGCTGCACTCTCAACACAGATCATCAGTGAACAGGAGGGAAGAATTGACACTGTTTGATATCCAAGCTCTGTGTACGTTCCAAAAGCAACATACACACACTTCTTATACAATCATAAAGACGTGTTTTTCCATAGAGTGTGAATCTGTACACTGGCCTGAGACTACCCAAACTCCAGGCAAAAGGTTCCCAGTGTACTAATCTAAATGTTCCTTATAAATAAGCCACGCAGCACATAAGCTTCTAGCTGCATTTTTGCTTTTACACATGCAGACCATGTTAGTATAAAACTAATAATGATCAGATTTTATTATAGGCTACTGTAGATTGTATGGCAAGGGAGCATTGAAATTCCTGCATTGTGTACAAAATGGGGAAACTACTTAACAATGTGTTGTCTGTCTTTGTGGTTTGCTAGTATATTCACAAAGCAAGAAACATTATACAATGTACTGTAAAAGTCATTAAAAGTAGTTCCGTATCTGTTAAGTGGCTGATGCTCTGCATCTGCTCTTCATATAAATAGAGGGCATTAGTCTTCAGGGCCATCACTCCAGGGTCACCTTTCAAAAGCACTAAGGCCCAGAGCCCAAAAGGGGTTTAGACTTCTAACTTCCACTGATTTTAATACCTCAAATACCTGTGAGGATTTGGATTTAAGAGCCTCTTTTTATCAACTTCAATGAGTTTTGGATCAGGACTGATATTTATTTTAAAAATATTTTAAACTGATTAGGACCTACAGTTTGGTCTGCCCACTCAGGCCCTCCTCAGTTGAAAACAGTGCATATTGCTAGTAGCCAGATCCAATGTGCATGCCGGGACACTGCAAACTGCTGTTCATATGCAGTGCGACCAAAACTCCTGCTCAGACATGCAGGGAAGTAAGGGGGCATAGGACACTCCCTTATTCCTCTGCACAGGCTACCTGTATCATGGGTAGCAGTGTGGGCAGGGAAAGCAGAAGCTGCGGGCAACTACTCCCCTCCCTATGCTAGTGGACAGAGCATGGGTGGAGCCTGGGTTCACTTCTCCAACAGGCTGGTTGGCACAGTTGCTCCAGTACACTGAGGGAAGGAATCTGCCCCAGTTATCTAGAGCTGGTACAGATAACTTCCTCCCTAGAGCAAGAGGGGAACCAGATTTTGACTCTCTGACTCACACTCTGTTCCGCTTGTGGAGCAGAGAAGCTACACAATGGTCCTTACTCAGAGTTTCTAGCAAAGCCATGACTGAAGCTATGAGTAATCCCACTGAACCTGGTACAGTTTATTATTTATTGCTTTATTATTTCTCTCTTCATTGTAAGTTTTCCTTCCTTCCTCCTTCTTAGGGGTTTGAGTCTGCAAAGCTTCACTCATCCAAGTAACCCGAACAAGCTTTGAATACAGAATCTGTCTGAACTAAGCCAGACTCCATAGATGAATAAAGATTTGTGAGGTCAAGCTCTTTCTATGGAGTTAAGAGGAAAGGAGATCACTAATCTTCAGGAGAAACAATTACAGACCACAGAACAGCACTCCTGGACTCGGAAAGTAATATGCTTTCCCCTTTGCTAGTCAGGTATAATCTAGAGGTATGCTGTGTAGGGCCAGATTACAGCTGGTCTGTGTGTGTGCATGCCAGGGGACAGAGGATGGAAGAAGTCTCTTCCTACCCACCCATGTGTCCTCTGTGAAGGAGCCAGTGACAATTATAGACTTTAAGGACACAGCTGCTTTACACTGACCCTTATGGAAAAGTCCTATGGAATTTAAAAGGGATGAAAACAGTCAAATAATATAATAGGGCTATATAAAATTTATTCTACAGACCAATGAAATTTAACAGATTTTAATAGATTTCTTTTGGAACAATCCTTTCTATAGCAGGATTATCATAGAATCATAGAACGAGAAGGGACCTTAGGAGGTCATCTAGTCCAATCCCCAGCATTCATGGCAGCATTAAGTATTATCCAGACCATTCCTGACAGGTGTTTGTCTAAACTGCTCTTAAAAATCTCCAATGATGGAGATTCCTCAACCTCCCTAGGCAATTTATTCCAGTGCTTAACCACCCTGACAGTTAGGAATTTTTTCCTAATGTTCAACCTAAACCTCCCTTGCTGCAATTTAAGCCCATTGCTTCTTGTCCTATCCTCAGAGGTTAAGAAAAACAATGTTTCTTCCTCCTTCTTGTAACAACCTTTTATGTACTTGAAAACTGTTATGATGTCCCCTTTCAGTCTTCTCTTTTCTAGACTGAACAAACCCAACTTTTTTCAATCCTCACTCATAGGTCATGCTTTCTAGACCTTTAATCATTTTTGTTGCTCTTCTCTGAACTTCCTCCAATTTGTCCACATCTTTCCTGAAATGTGGCACCCAGAACTGGACACAATACTCCAGTTGAGGCCTAATCAGTGCAGAGTGGAAGAATTACCTCTCTTGTCTTGTTTACAACACTCCTGCTACTATGTCCCAGAATGATGTTTGCTTTTTTTGCAATAGTGTTACACTGTTGACTCATATTTAGCTTATGGTCCATTATGACTCCCAGATCCCGCTCTGCAGTACTCCTTCCTAGGCAGTCATTTCCCATTTTGTATGTGTTCAATTGATTGTTCCTTCCTAAGTGGAGTTCTTTGCATTTGTTCTTATTGAATTTCATCCTATTTACTTCAGACCATTTCTCCAATTTGTCCAGCTCAATTTGCATTTTAATCATATCCTCCAAAGCACTTGCAACCCCTCCTAGCTTGGTATCGTCTGCAAACTTTATAAGTGTACTTTCTATACCATTATCTAAATCACTGATGAAGACATTGAACAGAACCAGACCCAGAACTGATCCCTGTAGGACCCCACTCCCTACCAGCATGGCTGTGAACCACTGATAACTACTCTCTGGGAATGGTTTTCCAATCAGTTTTACACCCACCTTATAGTAACTCCATCTAGGTTGCATTTCCCTAGTTTGTTTATGAGAAGGTCATACGAGACGGTATCAAAAGCTTTACTAAAGTCAAGATATACCACGTCTACCGCTTCCCCACTATTCACAAGGCTTGTTACCCTGTCAGTAAAAGCTATCAGGTTGGTTTGACACGATTTGTTCTTGATAAATCTATGCTGACTGTTACTAATCACCTTATTATCTTCTAGATGTTTGCAAATTGATTGCTTAATTATTTGCTCCATTATCTTTCTGGGTACAGAAATTAAGCTGACTGGTCTGTAATTCCTCGGATTGTCCTTATCTCCTCAGTCAGCTCCTTGAGTATTCTAGGATGCATTTCATCAGGTCCTGGTGACTGGAAGACATCTCATTTATCTAAGAGGGGTAGCATCTGATGAAGTGGGTTATACCCCGAGAAAGCTTATGCACAAATAAATGTATTATTCTCTAAGGTGCCACAAGGACTTCTCATTGTTTTAATTTGTCTAAGTAATTTTTATCTTGTTCTTTTCCTATCTTAGCCTCTGATCCTACTTCATTTTCATTGACATTCACTATGTTAGACGTCCAATCACAACCAACCTTCTTGGTGAAAACTGAAACAATTTCCACATTTTCTGTTATTATTTACCACCCCCCCACTCATTGAGTAACAGGCCTACCCTGTCCTTTGGTCTTCCTCTTGCTTCTAATGTATTTGTAGAATGTTTTCTTGTTATCCTTTATGTCTCTAGCTAGTTTGATCTCATTTTGTGCCTTGGACTTCCTAATTTTGTCCCTACATTCTTGTTTTATTTGTTTATATTCATCCTTTGTAATTTGAACTAGTTTCCACTTTTTGTAGGACTCTTTATTTTTAGATCATAGAAGATCTCCTGATTAAGTCAGGGATGTCTCTTGCCATACTTCCTATCTTTCCTACGCAGTGGGATAGTATGCTCTTGTGCTCTTAATAATGTCTCTCTGAAAAACTGCCAATTGTCTTCAATTGTTTTTTCCCCTTAGACTTGCTTCCCATGGAATATTACCTACCAACTCCCTGATTTTGCTAAAGTCTGCCTTCTTGAAATCTATTGTCTTTATTTTGCTGTTCTCCCTCCTACCATTCCTTAGAATCATGAACTCTACCATTTCATGATCACTTTCACCCAAACTGACTTCGACTTTCAAATTCTCAACCAGTTCCTCCCTATTTGTCAAAATCAAAATCTAGAACAGCCTCTCCCCTAGTAGCTTTCTCCACCATCTGAAATAAAAAATTGTCTCCAATACATTCCTAGAACCTGTTGGATAATCTTTGCCCTGCTGTGTTATTTTCACAAGAGATGTCTGGGTAGCTGAAGTCCCTCATCACCACCAAGTCCTGTGCTTTGGATGATTTTGTTAGTTGCTTAAAAAAAGCCTCATCCACAATTTCTTCCTTGCTTGATGGTCTGTAGTAGACCCCTACCATGACATCACCCTTGGTTTTTTACCCCTTTTGTCCATACCCAGAGACTGTCAATAAGTCGTCTTTTATTTCAATCTCAACCTCAGTCCATTTTTAATATATAAGGCAACAGCTCCTCTCTTTTTTTCCCTGCCTGTCCTTCCTGAGCAAGCAGTATCCGTCTATACCAAAATTCCAGTCATGCGTATTATCCCACCAAGTCTTGTGATGCCAGCTATGTCATAGTTGTGTTTGTTTACTAGCATTTTGAGTTCTTCCCCTACTTATTATGATTCACTATTAGATTCTACAGAGTGGTTGAAGGAACCTACAGAATGATTTTATTCTCATTAAACTCTATAGGATTTTTCTCTGATAGGAGTAGGTAGGCCCATGGCCTCACCATACTGTTCACCAGTCAGCAAAGCTGGCTGGCTGCAGAGCGGTGCTTGCATTGTATCCTCCTAACAGGGGGCAATGCAGCTGTGGTCCCTCCAGACCTCTTGGAAGCATTGACCCTGTGTTCACTCTGAATCTACACTACCCCCAACATGGGCCTGTGCTTTAACAGCATCATGTGGCATGGGATTGTTTGCAAAGATTGTTTACTTTTGCAGCACCAAGTTGAGGCATTTAGACAAAGATCTCAGAGAGGTACAATTCTACTTGACTAGCCTGATGCGCATGGGGACAGCACAAGCTGCACCATCCTTTAACATGGTGCAGCTTGCTCCCTTCTCAATGCTGCTGTCCCACTGTATGAGCCTAAGCATGGATTGGAGACAAGGGATCAGCTCCTCCCAACCCCTCCCTGTCCCTTTGAAGTAGTGTGTGTCCCCAGAGACATACCCAGGAAGCTGTCTCTGCTCTACTTTGTGTGTAGCCTACACAATTATGATACAATGACGATGCAGGAAGGGGCTGGAAAGCTGATAGGCTGCCCCTACTGGGAATTCCCAGTGCAGGGGAATCTGTGCACGGTGTAGACAAGAGCCAGGGTAACCTGCTCATACATTACTTTTCTCCTGGCTGGTCAGGGTGGTGCTGGATAACTTAGGAAGTGTGGCCTGAGTGGAATACACTCCTGTAGTCCCTGGCTGGTGCACCTGCTCCATGAGGCCATAGCTTGTGAGCCAGGAGTTGTGAGATTAAAACAGCCCCAGGATTGAGAAGTCACAAATAATTGTTTTACAGCTTTCCCCCAGCCCCCTACAGCAGCACCCAGTGTTCAGTGCTTCAAGGCCCCAATCTTCAGCAAGTCTCTTCTGTTTAACATCCTAGCTGTCCATTTGGAGAAAGCTGCATCTTGTGAGGTGCACCAGTCACTGGGTTTATGTCCCACTAGTTTAGATATGCAGATAGCTGAATGTCAGACATCCTATTTGCTTTTTCGGATCACGTGCCAGGTTTTTAACATTTCACTATTGGCTTGACCTCGATTCATATGGAAATAGTAACGCTGATGTCTGGACAAGACATGGACAGTTTGTGATTGCATGGTTTAAGTGCCTATAAAATATGACCCTGCTTACTGCAAGGAGAAAAATGCTGACAAATCAAATCTTTTCATAGAGGAGACTGACTTGAATAAAAGCACCTAAGGACTATAAAGTTTTCTCTTGGGAGAAAGGCAAGTAGAGACACACACGTGCACACACACACAAAACCACCATGCCAGGAAATATTAGGTTTAAGTAATGGGGTTGGCTGGATTTTTGCCATGCCAGCTTCATGGAGCTGCACTAGATTTATGACTATATTTACATTTTTAAAGCTTTTTTAATTTTTAAAAAATCATCTGCTAATTGCTCATAAGGCAAAGTTGTGCAGCACAATAGTGCCCCTTTATAAAAAACTCTTCAGCCTTGCAATCATTTTGCAGTTTTATTATTTGCTTTGATAGTCCAAAGGATCAAGGCTAACATATGTCAAGGGTTGGGCTGGGAGCATATCTGTGTGTGTATCTACGAATGGTGATTTTCTTCAGGTCAGCTGCAAGCCAGTTCAAATTTAGCCATCTTGGCCCTGATGTAATCCACATGGCTGAAATTCCCAATCCATTTACCCAGGAAATTACTGTAGCAGTGGACTGCCAAATTCACAGTTCTGTTATTCCGACACTCAGAGCTGTCACATTAGTGCTGTAGTTGAGCAGAATACACTTTCTAATATTAAATAACCAAAGCCTGAGAGTTTTCTTTGCTCATTTGTTTAAAAGAAACAACTGGAACAACGTTTGTCCTTATCATTATTCTGGAAACTGTCAATATTCATTGTCATTTGCTGTCCTCTAGGAGAGGCTGGTACGACTTCAAGGACAGGAAGGAAGCAAATGGGCTCACGTAGGATTTCTGAAAGCACAAGTCTGTTTCCTCTAGCAGACAGTGGTGAATCATAGTCTGCAAACTGAATCACCCACTGGCAACAGTTTTGCATGCCAAATGATCCCACAGTGGACAAGATAAAGGGCCTAAAAATATGGAGAGACTGACCACTTTAATTTATGGTGGGAAGGTTGGTTTAGTGGATAGGGCACTAGACTGGACCTTAGAAGACCTATCGAGCCACAGATCCTGGACAAATCATTTAATCTATGCTGTGCCCCAATTCAGTAATATTTTCCTACCTCATAGGTTGTTGTGACGGTAAATCCATTCATGATTGTGAGATGCTCAGGTGCTATGGTGATGATGGCCACCTTAGAATCACCTAGGTCGATTATCATTTACTTTAAAAAAATAATTTGCTTTTAGTCCATCTTTAAAGCAAAGATGGACTGAACCAAAAACCATCACTCCTCTCCTTTCTGAATGATGGGAAAGTCCCAGTCCAGATCTGAATTTCCAGGGTTAGGCCAGTCTCTTTTTGCACTGTGAAAGGCCAGGCATCCTTGGAGAAGGCATCTTTATTCCTTATGAAAAACATTCATAATGTCAGCCCTTGGGGATGCATAACAAGGAGGAAGCACTCACAACCATCCTCTCCTGAAGGATACTCATCACAACTCAACCCCATCCACCTGGAAGGAAAAGGGGGCCATCAAGGTAGGAATTTTTCTAAGGGCCATTCCTAAACCAGAGAATCCTTCACCAGGAAAACTGAGATAAATGACAATTTCTTCACTGTCACCCCTGAAGCTGAAGGATTCTTATATGGCCCACAATTGTGCAAAAAGAATGGTCTTACAGTTTCTCCAGGAGATATTGATGTTTCTCCATGGGAAAAGAGGCACACACCAAAGAAGCCACTTAAAGGAAAGAGATTAATCTATCTTTCCATGTGACTCATCCAATAATCAAGGGCAAAACCTCTGAAGAATATTTGCTGACATTTTCCAACAAAAGACCTTATGTGTAGTGCATTTGCGTTCTTTTGGTGGGAGCTCTGTTAAAACATAGAACAGTCCACCATTTGAAAATTACAGACGTATAAAAATAACAAGAAAGTTATTAATTTGGGACATGCTTTTGTTCTCACTTAACAGTGGAACGCCAGGCTGCAATGCGTTATCCACACTTCAAGCATTTAAGAAGCAGCAGTTAGAGTAGGGTTTCAGGTAGTGATTAGCCAAAGCTAGTCTTTGATTGGCTAGTTGGACCTTCTGATGATGTCACATCTGTGCACCAGGTTCCCCTCTGTGATGTAGAACTGGGATTTTGTAGCCCAAATTAATCTACCCTATGCTAATTGGTCAGATTTATCCCTGGTGTGATTCTATTGGCTTCAGTGGAGTTGCACTCAAGATTAATTTGGCTGAGTTCACTCGATGTGTGAAGAAAAGGTTACTATAGGAAAATATAATGCAAGTCCTCTCCTTTCCCTTTTTCTACATATGCTCTCCACGCCCCCTTCTTTTCCTCCTCCAGTTACTACCTCTCCTCTTCCCTTCTCCCAACCTTTACATTGTTAGTGCCACCTCAGGTGTTGTCTTGGGACCTCTGAAAAGGCTTCTCCTCCAGTTTAGTAAATAACAGTTAACCTGACTGGAGGGTGGCTGCTTCTCTGGTACTGCTGAGTGCTGCTGCTAGGCTGGGAAGGGAAACCGTGGTTTCCCTCTCGATAGATTGTGGCTAGCTCTCCTCTAGCAGCACTCTGAGGGAAACCGCTGCTTCCCTTCCCAGCCTCACCCTGCCATGCAGCAGGCTTAAAGAAGTGGCCAGGAGCCTCTGGAACTAAGTTTCACTTAAGAAAGGGAAATAAGCAATTATTTAACTTTCTGGGGGCCCAGTTCAGCTTCCCTGGTAACAAATGAAAGGAAAGCAGAAAAGCAATGGAAGGGGAGGAAAGAGACAGGAGGAGCTCTGAAGAAAAAGTAGGATTTTTAACTGCTTTCAGCCCAGTTAGTCAGCTGCCTTTTCGGTAGCAGTTTGTGGTCCAACGGTCACTTTTCTCTCACTTGGGACCTAATCCTGCCTTCTTTGCTTACCTAAAACTCTCATTGACTTAATAATGGCAGTTTATACAGCACCACTGGTGTGGATGGTGCTTCACAGACAAAGATTACTCCAATGGGAGTCTTAGGTTAGCAAGGAATGAGGGATCTGTCCCTTTATAAGGGTAAATAACTTCTAGAGTTTTAGGAAACTTGGAGTAAGCAGGAAACACAGTCAGACCTATTTTATGCCAAATGCAAGACACAAACAAAACAAGCCATCGAGGAAGATGCTTGAAGCAAAGAGTATAAACGTGTTCCAGAGATACCAACTGTAGATGTCTCCCTATAGTAAAATGAATGGACAGGTATGACTGAGAAAATGCAGAGTGCAATTAAAATATACCAAAAAGGGTAGCTTTATTAGACTAGGCTAGAGAGGAACAAATGGCATATTGGATGAATTTATCTTTATTTATGCTAATCAAATATTCGCTATTTGAATGAATAGGACAGATTTTTACTCCAGTGGCTGATGGCAAATATTACAAATTTGAGCCGCTGTGCTTTTCTGCAGTTGGCCACTGAAGCTACGTCCTGAGTGGAAGACAGTATGAGCACTTCTAGTGCAAATATTGAATTGCCCTTTGAAATTTGCTTTCCAGGAATATTTCTTCCATTAAACTGCATCACTGAAATGTGTGAAGGAAGTGAGCACAAAAAGGCACAAAAATAGTCGCTGGTATTATTTGCCCAGCTCTAGACCAGTCACCGTTTTCCTGTTCTTAATGTGGTATATTTTCTTTATGTAACTTACATACTGGTATTTCTCCTTCTCAAGTGCTCTCCAGACTGGTAATTCCAGTGGTGACATTATAGTGTCAGGCAATTCTCATTATGGAAGGATGTTACACCATTCATTGATAAAGGCAGCATTTTCAGAAATTATGGGAAGAAGAGGCCTTCCTTGATAAGCAGCAACTATTTAAACCAGATTAATTGGCTATTTGGTGATATTAGAGTCCAGCCATGGTAGGACACTTAATAGCTGGCAGAGGGAGGCTAGGGGGAGTTGCAGGGAATCTCTGTATTGGAGGGGGATTGCAGGGTGGCACACAGGGAGCTTGTGGGGGATTGGAGGGACGCAAGGATCACCTGGCATGTGCAATAAGGTGACCTATACATGCTATGAAGTGTGTGTGTGTGTGTGTGTGTGTGTGTGAGACCCCCTCATAATTATTGGCTATAACTACAAATAATGTTTGCTAATGTGCCTGTTTGTTGCAGTTTGAATGATAGGTTTCTTCTTTGTAGACTGTTAATGAAACCCCAGTCGCAACAATACTGCTTTTCAGTTATGATTTTTTTTTTAAAAATCATGTGGCCATATTATAATAATGAATTATTTAAATTATTAACCATTCTGGTTAACACACAGCCTGAGAGAGCCGATAAATCGCAAAGCACGGACGAAGCAATTATTTGCTTTACTCGCTGCACTTTTGTGGAGGCTAGCAACACTCAGAATCGAGGCCACATATGCCTTTGCTCAGTGTCGGTAAGATCTCGTTATAAACTTTTCAGTGGGGAAGACAGGCTGTATGAAGCTTTTGTTTCAGAATCATAGTCATGTATTATTATCAGTATTTGTTTTACAGGACAGTCTTGAGGCCTCATCTGAGACTGGGACCCCAGCGTGGTAGGCACTATTCAGACACCTAATAAAAGACAGCTCCCACTCCAAAGAGCTTACAGTATGAATATAAATAGCCAGGACAGACAAAAGGAAGTGTTGGGGTTGGGGGTCAACAGTAAGTTGCTCTAGTTGTACAGAGCAGGATAGCAGCATTGCTGAAAGTGTAATCCTGGTCTCTCAGTTCTGAGTCTGGTGTCTTGTCCATTACACCATGCCACCTTCCCAAGCAAAGGAAAGTAGAAGGAAAGGTCAAAGACTCATTTTTCAGATGGAAGAGATCAGTGGCCACAGTTTGTTACATGATCCCATTAAGACAATTGCCACGATTTATAAGGCACCAGTATTGCAAGGGGATTCATACAGGTAGACCTTGTGGAGTACTGCTGAAGCTAATGGGACTCTATGTATATTCAGCCTACATGGAGCCCATGACAAGACTGGGGTCTGAAAAATTATTCCAGCTGCCTTTACCAATTGGAAGATCCAATGAACACTACAGTTCAGATAAGTCAATGGAACAGCTGTTTTCAATGAAAAGCTAATTCTGTGAACAAAATACATGGTTCAAAACATGTCTGGTATCAAACAAGGTCTCAATCTGTGGTTTCTTTTTGTGGGAGAGTATCTATGTGGATCCCAATGGGTAATAATCTGCTACTTAAAAGTGAGATGATTGAGAAGAAATGGACGAAGAAAAAGGCCACGCTCCTCCATGCAATAATTTCACATGGATTTAGAAGAAACTTACATTCAATATAACAAAAAGAAAAATGTGTCAGGATTTACTTCAGCTAATACAAGTTTTATAAACATGTAGGCAGTTCATTTGCTGGAGCTGGGACAGACATAGCCATAGAACAGAACCAGGAGTGCCTTCTTCAGTTCTATGAGCAAAGAGGCCACATCAGTGTAAGGTAAAACCCAGAGGAGGGTAGAAATTCAGTAGAAAGGATGGCAAAGCACTTTGCAAACATTAAGAAATGGAGCCTCGCAACACCCCTGAGAGATAGCTATGGAGAAACTGAGCCACAGAAGGAAGTAACTTGCCTAAGACCTTATACAACATCCATGGCTGAGCTTGGGACAGACCATGTGTATGAATAAGAAGACTTTCTTCCCTCTCAACTTTAAAGGTACAACAATTTTTGGCAGACTCTCCTAGCATTCACATCTGGGAACACTATTACCCAAAATGAAAAGTATACAAACCAGTCCCCCAACCCATAAGATTCTATCTGTGGGTGAAACCTGCAGCTGAAGAGTTCTTGAGTGTAAGAAGGTTCTATTCTATTTTGTATAGGGTCTTATACCATGATAATCACTGTAGTATCACTGTAGCATGCTGACTATGCTACCTCCACTCACAGCCCAGCAGAGTAGAGGCAAATGAGGTAGGGCACAGCTGAGCTCCTGTTCTCCACAGCCATCAGAACAGATTCAGGGGGTCGTGAACATCTGAGCACAGCATGGAGCAGCCCCAGGGCTGCTCTAAATTACCTGAGGGAGCCAGAATCAGGAAACAGCAAAGTGGGGAAAATACATTTTTGCTCTTCACAGTCACATCCTGCACTAAGCACAGCTCAGCTGGCTCGAAGTATTGTACACACCTCCGTGAATGTAGAGGTCAGAGTGCATAACTAACTTACAGACAGATTTCTGAGTATGTGTTCATCCTTCTCTGAAGGATAAGAAATAAATAGAAGAGAAGTAGCTGCAATATTATTAACACCTAAATGTGGAAACAGAAAACAGAACAAAAGTCTCCATATCAGTCAAATCAAATGGTAGTATCCTTTGAAAGTTTAATTCAGCATGATACTAGCAGTTTTCACATGGAAAAAGGGTTCATGCCTTGCAGCAGAAGCATAGAAAGCCAGTCTGGGAGTCTGTCAGATTTAAAAACCAGCCTGGAACTTTGACAGCTGCAAGGACTGAGAGAAGCAAAGAGGTTTCTGTGTGGAAGGAATGGCCGCCAGAGAAGTGGGGAAAGGGCATGGACTGGGAGAAGTCTCTTCAGAAGAGAGATGGCAATGGGAGGGGAGGAGAGTTGGGCAGGATTAAGGAGCCTTTTAGGGGGAATGTGTGGGTGGATCAGGGAGTCTCTTCAAAGGAGAGATGGTGTTAAGGGAGACAGGAGGGACTGTGAAATCTCCTAGGGCTTGGCTTCGCTGCAGTGTTAGCTCAAGGCTCCAAGATCTGTCCCTAAACTTACTCCTGTCCACTCACAACAAAATCTCTAGCTCAAGTTAATTGGTGCTTTAAACTCCAGCTAGCTGGCCAGTGGGGAGGGGTAACTGAAGCTCAAGCATTGCTGATACTGGAGCTAATAATGCAGTGGGGATGCAGCAGCTCAAGTTATAACAATCCATCAACTGCTAATCCAATCACTCTGTATAGCTCGAGTGTTGTTTCACAGTGCGGTCACTCTTAGGGAATATGTCTACACTGCAAGCAGAGAGGGCAGGGATCAGGAGAGAATCTGGGCAGGAAAAGATAGCCTCCATAGGAGCTGGGTGTCTCTCAGGGAGAGAGGGGCTGGTCTGGGGAGAGAGCAGAAAGGATTAGGGAGTCCCTTTGGGGAGGCCTCATTGGAACTGAGGACCTGATGGAACTGATGATTCTATGATTCTATGACCTTGCTAGTAGAAGGGATAGACTCATTGAAAATTGAGATGACGCACTTTGGGATTAGCAAAGGGAAGGTTTTGGGCTAGGAATCTTCAGATGGGGGAACGACTAGTGTGAATGAAGAGGGATTGGAGGTGCCTTGTGACATGAAGCTACCTCCTTTGTGACTTGTTAGAAAGCTGCGTCCCCTCTTCTGATAAGGCAGTCTCAGAAATCACTTTTAATTTCAGGCTGTCCTGTTCAAGAGACCCACTGTTCTGACATGTGTCCTCTACCTTGGGAAATGTGTTTACCTAGATACTTTTCTATTTATAAAAACAAACAAACAAACAACCCCATCCCCACCCCCCGCTTCTATTTTCTTCTGGTTTTCTCTGAATACCAGTAGAGAAAATCTTTTCCCAGAACTTCCATTCCCAAATTTTTTTCCTGCAGTGGGTTAGCCTGTAATTTAAGAGTTTTTGTTTAATTAGGTTTTAAACTTCCCTCTCTTAATTACTTTTTTTTTACACCTAAACATGCTGCTATTTGGAGCACAAACAGACAGTGATAACAATTAGTGAAATAATTACACTCTTTCTGTCAGTGTAACCTCATGGCACAGAAAGTATTACAAATCCATTTTAAAACATATTAAATGTTCATATTAATGAGGATAATAGAGAACAAGTACCAGCAAACTAAATATTGTTAATGATTTTGAGCTATTAAATTCATTACCATTTCCTTTCATAATAAAGTGGTTACTTGCTAATTAGACCTTTTTTAACTCATCATTATTGAATTCATTACATTGTGTGCAGTTAACCCTTAAAGGTCTGCCTGGGTGTATAGGCACAATTTAAAAACCATTTCAATATCATATGAAGAAGATATGTGGTTTGAAATTCTTTTTGTATTTTTGACTGTAGCTCCATGTACTTTTCATCTGGTACATCATGCCTAGCAACTTCTTAGTTGTCATAGCGGCTTCAGCATCATATAGTATGGAAACATGCTGTATTCATTTCATTTAATAAGTCTTGCCCACTTGTTTGGGTGGTGAAAAAGTACAGTAAATGGCTGAAGTCAGTTAGGCACTCTCCTCCAGAATTCAATATGATAAAGGTTGATGTTATCAGCCTTTCCACTTACCTTTATTTATGTCTATGTGTCTGTCTTTGTATATGACTTCTTCTAGAGTCCTGGAGTGAAAACCTGTCCCCACCGAAATCAGTGGCAAAACTCCCGTTGAGTTCAATGGAGCGCAGCTTACAATCCTGGAATCTTAAAATCCCACCTCTTCTGCAGGATTTTTCCTGCCCCATAGCATGAAATCTACTGAATAACATTGAGTTCCTATGAAAATGATATTCCTTTCCTTTATAAACATGAGTAAATGTCAGCTTGTGGAGAGATCAGCTTGTGGAGAGATCAGACTCTATAGTCTGATCTTGCCCTCCATCTTCCCTCTCTCATATACCACTCAATTCCCATTCTGTCTAGGTCAGAACACATGGCCCCCACTTCCACAATGAGTAAAAGTTCTGCCAGCTCCTTCTCTCCTTCCCCATTGTTCTCCCTCCATTCTTCAGTTTCCCATCCTGTCTCCCTCCCACTCCTCCCCTGCACCCCATAGTGCCTTCCTCCTTTCATGCCTTCCCTTTGCAAAAAAGTATGATCTCCAAAATAAACCATAGATGCCACACCTCTCATAAAGCTGGAGCGAGCCCCAAGTACAGTGTCTCAATGTGCTCGGAGGCAATGCTAAAAGGCACAGATCCAGAAACAATTTTAATAAGGCCTCTTATTTCCAGTCAGCAACACCCCTGAATGTTGCTTCACATGCCACCAATGTTGGTCCCCTCCTCCTAGTAGTTCCTTTCCTTCCTGACCACTACCAACAGATCTTACTGGGATTCTCAGTGACTCTTCCATGCCACATTCAGACACAGATATTTTTGCCTGGGATACAGTTATTCCATGGAAAACAGGGGCTATCTTCACAGCCCATTTTATTAGCATTTTGCAAATATAACTGATATTTGTTTAACCATTGAAAATATGTTGCATGTCTAAACAAAATCATTTTCATGTGGAAGCAGACAAGGTTTGGTCTCAAGTTATAATAATGCAAATAGTCGTACAGTTGTCATGCAAATCACTGGGCTCTGGCTGGTCATCAGTAGCTCTTAGTCAGAGCACATAGATTTCAGAGCTTGGTGCAGTAGTTTTCTATTTGCAAAAACCATTCCTGCAACAACAACTAGATGACAGAGGATTGCAACAACACACTAATAGCAGTAAGAAACATAGATAGCTGGGTTTGTGATGACCGGGAGAACGGAATGGTGACTTGCCTGCCTGGTGCGAAGGTTGCGGGTCTCTCAAGGCATCTAGATAGACTTATGTGTAGTGCTGGGGAGGAGCCGGTGGTCGTGGTACATGTAGGTACCAATGACATAGGGAAGGGTAGGAGAGACGTCTTGGAGGCCAAATTTAGGCTGCTAGGAAAGAGACTGAAATCCAGGACCTCTATGGTGGCATTCTCAGAAATGCTTCCAGTTCCACACACAGGGCCAGGTAGGCAGGCAGAGCTTCAGAGTCTCAATGCATGGATAAGACAATGGTGTAGAGAGGAGGGGTTTAGATTTATTAGGAACTGGGGAAACTTTGGGGATAGGGGGAGCCTATACAGGAAGGATGGGCTCCACCTAAATCAAAGTGGATCCAGACTGCTGGCACTTAGCAATAAAAAGGTTGCAGAGCAGTTTTTAAACTAAGAGATGGGGGGGGAAGCCGATTGCTGCAGAGGCGCATGTGGATCGTACAGAGACTTCTCTTAGAGGAGAGTCTATTGATAGAGATTCTCTAGGTTTTAGTCAGTAGGAGAGAATGGAAGAGGATAAAGTATGGGCCAGATCAGACGAGAAACATTCACATAAAGAATCTAACACATCAGAAAAGGGCACACAAATCCATGGTGACAAGTTTTTAAAGTGCTTGTACACAAATGCTAGAAGTCTAAATAATAAGATGGGTGAACTAGAGTGCCTTGTGCTAAAGGAGGATATTGATATAATAGGCATCGCAGAAACCTGGTGGAATGAGGACAATTAATGGGAACCAATCATTCCGGGGTACAAAATATATCGGAAGGACAGAACAGGTCTTGGAGGGGGGTGTCACTATATGTGAAAGAAAATGTAGAATCAAATGAAATACAAATCTTAAATGAATCCACATGTTCCATAGAATCTCCATGGATAGTAATTCCATACTCTAGGAAGAATATAAAAGTAGGGATCTATTATTGACCACCTGACCAGGACAGTGATAGTGATGATGAAATGCTAAGGGAGATTAGAGAGGCTATCAAAATAAAGAACTCAGTAATAATGGGGGATTTCAATTATCCCCATATTGACTGGGTACATGTCACCTCAGGATGAAATGCAGAGACACAATTGCTCAATACTTTAAATGACTGATTCTTGGAGCAGCTGGTACAGGAACCCACAAGGGGAGAGGCAACTCTCGATCTAGTCCAAGAGGTAACTATAACTGGACCACTTGGAAATAGTGACCATAATATAATAACATTTAACATTCCTGTGGTGGGAAGAACACCTCAACAGCTCAAAACTGTGGCATTTAATTTCAGAAAGGGGAACTATGCAAAAATGAGGAGGTTAGTTAAACAGAAGTTAAGAGGTACAGTGACTAGGTCACATAAACACCACCCTATACTGGAAACCTGCTGACCACTATGCTTATCTACATGCCTCCAGCTTTCATCCAGACCACCCCACATGATCCGTTGTCTACAGCCAAGCTCTACGATACAACCGCATTTGCTCCAACCCCTCAGACAGAGACAAACGCCTACTATATCGCTACCAAGCATTCTTACAACTACAATACCCACCTGCTGAAGTGAAGAAACAGATTGACAGAGCCAGAAGAGGACCCAGAAGTCACCTACTACAGGACAGGCCCAACAAAGAAAACAACAGAACGCCACTAGCCGTCACCTTCAGCCCCCAACTAAAACCTCTCCAACGCATCATCAAGGATTTACAACCTATCCTGAAGGACGACCCATCACTCTCACAGATCTTGGGAGACAGGCCAGTCCTTACTTACAGACAGCCCCCCAACCTGAAGCAAATACTCACAAGCAAACACACACACACAACAAAAACACTAACCCAGGAACCTATCCTTGCAACAAAGCCCGTTGCCAACTGTGTCCACATATCTATTCAGGGGATACCATCATAAGGCCTAATCACATCAGCCACACTAGCAGAGGCTCGTTCACCTGCACATCTACCAATGTGATATATGCCATCATGTGCCAGCAATGCCCCTCTGCCATGTACATTGGCCAAACTGGACAGTCTCTACGTAAAAGAATAAATGGACACAAATCAGATGTCAAGAATTATAACATTCAAAAACCACTCGGAGAACACTCCAATCTCTTTGGTCACTGGATTACAGACCTAAAAGTGGCACTTCTTCAACAAAAAAACTTCAAAACCAGACTCCAACGAGAGACTGCTGAATTGGAATTAATTTGCAAACTGGATACAATTAACTTAGGCTTGAATAAAGACTGGGAGTGGATGTGTCATTACACAAAGTAAAACTATTCCCACCTCCCCCCACCACTGTTCCTCACAGGTTCTTGTCAACTGCTGGAAATGGCCCACCCTGATTGATTATCACTACAAAATGTCCCTTCTCCCCCGCTCTCCTGCTGGTAATTGCTCACCTTACCTGATCACTCTTGTTACAGTGTGTATGGTAACACCCATTGTTTCATGTTGTCTGTGTATATAAATCTCCCCACTGTATTTTCCACTGCATGCATCCGATGAAGTGAGGTGTAGCTCACGAAAGCTTATGCTCAAATAAATTTGTTAGTCTGTAAGGTGCCACAAGTACTCTTTTTCTTTTTGCGAATACAGACTAACACAGCTGCTACTCTGAAACCAGTGACTAGAGTGAAATCCCTTCAAGCTTCAGGGACACTTTTCAAAGACACCATAATAGAGGCTCAACTTAAATGTGTACTCCAAATTAAAAAACACAGTAAAAGAACTAAAGAAGAGCCACTGTGGCTTAACAACCATGTAAAAAGAAGCAGTGAGAGATAAAAAGGCATCTTTTCAAAAGCGGAAGTCAAATCCTAGTGAAGTAAATAGAAAGGAGCATAAACACTGCCAAATTAAATGTAAAAATGTAATAAGAAAAGCCAAAAAGGAGTTTGAAGAACAGCTAGCCAAAAACTCAAAAGGTAATAACAAAATGTTTTTTAAGTACATCAAAAGCAGGAAGCCTGCTACAAAACCAGTGAGGCCCCTGGACGATCGAGATACAAAAGGAGCACTTAAAGACAATAAAGTCATCGCAGAGAAACTAAATGAATTCTTTGCTTCAGTCTTCACGGCTGAGGATGTTAGGGAGATTCCCAAACCTGAGCCGTCTTTTATAGGTGACAGATCTGAAGAATTGTCACAGATTGAAGTGTCACTAGAGGAGGTTTTGGAATTAACTGAGAAACTTAACAGTAACAGGTCACTGGGACCAGATGGCATTCACCCAAGAGTTCTGAAGGAACTCAAATGTGAAATTGCGGAACTATTAACTATGGTTTATAACCTGTCCTTTAAATCAGCTACTGTACCCAATGACTGGAAGATAGCTAATGTAACGCCAATATTTAAGAAGGGCTCCAGAGGTGATCCTGGCAATTACAGACCGGTAAGTCTAATGTCAGTACTGGACAAATTAGTTGAAACAATAGGAAAGAATAAAATTGTCAGACACAGAGACGAACATAAATTGTTGTGCAAAAGTGAACATGGTTTCTGTAAAGGGAGATCATGTCTTACTAATGTATTAGAGTTCTTTGAGGGGGTCAACAAACAAGGGGGTCCAGTGGACATAGTGTACTTAGATTTCCAGAAAGCCTTTGACAAGGTCCCTCACCAAAGGCTCTTACGTAAATTAGGTTGTCATGGAATAAGAGGGAAGATCCTTTCATGGATTGAGAACTGGTTAAAAAACAGGGAACAAAAGGTAGGAATAAATGGTAAATTTTCAAAATGGAGAGGGGTAACTAGTGGTGTTCCCCAAGGGCCAGTCCTACAACTAATCCTATTCAACTTATTCATAAATGATCTGGAGAAAGGGATAAACAGTGAGGTGGCAAAGTTTACAGATGATACTAAACTGCTCAAGTTAGTTAAGACCAAAGCAGACTGCAAAGGACTTCAAAAAGATCTCACAAAACTAAGCGATTGGGCAACAAAATGGCAAATGAAATGTAATGTGGATAAATGTAAAGTAATGCACACTGGAAAAAATAAACCCAACTATACATACAATACGATGGGGGCTAATTTAGCTACAACTAATCAGGAGAAAAATCTTGGAGTCATTGTGGATAGTTCTCTAAAGATGTCCACGCAGTGTGCAGCAGCAGTCAAAAAAGCAAATTGGATGTTAGGAATCATTAAAAAAGGGATAGAGAATAAGATGGAGAATATCTTATTGCCCTCATATAAATCCATGGTACACCCACATCTTGAATACTGCATACAGATGTGGTCCCCTCATCTCAAAAAAGATATACTGGTGTAATCCTTCTGCCCGTCAGAATTGGCAGCAACAAGGGCCGGGTTCAATATCTAGGGGATCCATTCCAATAACACAACGCAAACCAGCTCGAGACTGCACCCAGTGACCTGGGACAAATATATACCACCCCCGCTGGGCGCCTCCAAGAGGCAATACTTCCCCTCTCGCAAGCACGTAGTCTGACTGTAGCAAAAAGCCTTTTAATAACAGAGAGAAACAATGTGGCATTATGTTGGGGAAACACCACCAACAGGATTCATAACACAACCCATGAGCAAAAACCCACCCCAAGCAAATTTTGGGCATGCCCTTTTCCTTTGGTTCTTGAGTCCAGCAACCCCAAATCACCCAAAGTCCCAAAAGTCCAATGACCCAAAAGTCTCTGTCCCTGGTCAGGGCAGCCCCAGAGTTCGAAAGTTAATCTGCAGAGCTTTACCTCCCAACCTGAGTGGAGATGGGGAGGGGGGGAGAGAGAAGTAAGGGGCACCTTACATGATCTGAAGCTGACCGCCCCACAGCTCCATAGGCCTTTGCTCCGCTCCGCTCCGCTCCACCAGCCGCCCCAAAAACTGCTTTGCTCAGCTCCGCTCCGCAGCCCACAAGCAGCTCCCACCGTCCCACGAACTGCTCCGCTCCGTGTCCCACAAGCAGCTCCCGCCGTCCTACGAACTGCTCCACCAGCCGGTCCAAAAGGCACTCCAGCCATCCCACAAACTGCTCCACAATATATCTTCAGGCTCCCCCACTACTTAACACAACGCTCAGTGTTTTCAGCTCTTAGTCAGTTCAGCTCTTTGGTGAATTCAGCTTGTAGTAGGGGAGCCTCAGTGCTGGTACACCATAAGCCCAAAGTGAGCTCAGCAGCCTGTAACTAGACTTCTAATAGAATCAAAATTGGCTCTGATATTCCACAGTGGAAAGAGGAGGAAGTGCAATTAGCATGTAAGGCCCTCACCAAGGGGCCTATACCACCAAGTATTAATACTTGTCCCCAACCTCTCTCAATTCCAGAGTTTTGGAACCCATGACCCTTGCCTAGCAAGTGCTACTTAGTTGATGGTGAGTCCCTCCATCATAACAAAAGGCCAAGTACAGTTCCAAGCACAGTTCCCATAATCAGGGTAATAACAATTTATTCTTCCTGCCCCAATAACAGAGACACTGGGGATCCCACAGCAGCCAGAGTGACCATTTGTGCAGCTTTGGCCTCATTCTAGGTGGGGTGGATGTGCCTATGCAAATGAGATTGGCCCCTGAAGTTCTTTTCCACAACTTGCCACACCTCACCACCAGATGTCAGGGTGGAGCTCAGCCTGACATTGCTTACACTGGCATTAGAAAAAGTTCAGAAAAGGGCAACTAAAATGATTAGGGGTTTGGAACGGGTCCCATATGAGGAGAGATTAAAGAGGCTAGGACTTTTCAGCTTGGAAAAGAGGAAACTAAGGGGGGGATATGATAGAGGTATATAAAATCATGAGTGGTGTGGAGAAAGTGAACAAGAAAAAGTTATTTACTTGTTCCCATAATATAAGAACTAGAGGCCACCAAATGAAATTAATGGGTAGCAGGTTTAAAACAAATAAAAGGAAGTTCTTTTTCACTCAGTGCACAGTCAACGTGTGGAACTCCTTGCCTGAGGAGGTTGTGAAGGCTAGGACTATAACAGGGTTTAAAAGGGAACTGGATAAATTCATGGCGGTTAAGTCCATTGATGGCTATTAGCCAGGATGGGTAAGGAATGGTGTCCCTAGCCTCTGTTTGTAGAGGGTGGAGATGGATGGGAGGAGAGAGATCGCTTGATCATTATCTGTTAGGTTCGCTCCCTCTGGGGCACCTGGCATTGGTCACTGTTGGTAAACAGGATACTTGGATGGATGGATCTCTGGTTTGACCCAGTATAGCCATTCTTATGTTCTTATGTATGTTCTAAGCAAGGCTGCCATACTGGGCAGTGATAAAGAACAGTAATGTCCACTTTTGACAGTTCTATGGCCCTTGTGTAACAAAAGTATCCATTGCTGACAATGGGCGTCATCAACAAATAATTTTGCTAGTTTGGCGAAATCTTGTGTGACACTTAATATTACTATACTTGAGGGCTAGAAACTATGCCGATGGATACCCTAGCAATATGATAGATACTGCATGGCACTTGAGAAACCACACTCAGTCATTATTCAAATCAGACCATCCCACTTCTGCCAATCAGAATGTTGGGATTTGCATAAATGAGAAACAACCACACAGTTGTGGGTCAGCCAGCTGCTGAACAGTCAGTACTGAATAGCATCTCTTCTGTGGCTGAGAAAATTCTATTTCAGTGTAATATATAACAACAATAACACTCTGTATTTGTAACCTGTGTTTTATTTAAAACTGAGTCCCTTTCACCTGTAAATAGCTAGGGTATAAATGTGCCTCACCAATCACACTGGACTATTGTATTATACAGTCTATTGAATGTTTTTGGCAGGCATGAGCCCCTATGCCACCGTGTCCTTATTTTATTATTGTTTTGAGGGTAGAGCTGTATGATTATCCATTCTTGCTTCAGGCATAGCAAGCCATCTGGAATGCTTATTAAACCCACAGGCAGATCAGAAGGATATAACTCTGATGATGTACATGTATAAGAGCTGTACTACATCATCAGAGCATTGCTTCTCTGATGATGTAGTACACATTAGTGGGCCTAGATAATGGATTAGAACATAGCACAAATAATTTAGACTTTTTGAGGGATGGATTTATTTTGCCTCTGGGTGGCTGGCTTAAGATGTGGAAGGAAAAAATAAAGTAAGGCAAGGAGGCTTCAAAACTTTTAAATGTTCAGTTAGTGGATAGGGAGGGCCAGATGATCAGCTAGAGGCTTGCTGAGAGAACTTGAAGTCCATATCTTTGAGAAGGAGTCACACATATCCTGAACCTGTCTATTAATGTTAAAAGTGACATGGAACTTGTCCTGAAATAAAAACTGCAATAATTCTAATTCTCAGCCTATAGGAATTTCTCAACCTATTGTAAGAGGTACTTCTATTCCATTTATTTCTACAAAAACCAAAAACCATTCTTCCTCGTCTATAAATTTTGCCTGCCAACACTGACCAGATTTTTACACAAAGAGAATTTGTTTTTTCCTCATGCTTTCACTCTATTTAAAATATGTTTTTACACCATGTGAAGCAGCAATGTGGTTTTCCAGTAATGCTAATTGGTATTGTACACAGAATTAGCTTTCCAACAATTTTACCACTTATTTATAAGTGCTTTTTAAAAACAAACCTGTCAAATGAACACATTCTTCCAGCCAGCATAATGAAAGAAATGACAAAAATTAATGCTGTGGGCACTGTATATTATATATAGGTGAATAGTTGTGTGAAAAATGTATGTCGTGTCTAAACAAAAAAATATCATATAGATGCAGACAAGGTTTGTAAAATTTAGGTCATTTAATCAGGAAACTGAAATGATGCCATGTGACTTAGATAACCGGTCACACACCTTACATATCAAGTTGAAAATATCAAATACTCAAATGAATATTCACAGGGAACAGTTTCTGATCAATCCAAAGGCTGAAATTTGTTTGCACAAAACATTCATAGAATAATTGTAGATAGCAAATATATGTTCTAATAAATCGCAACTTAAATTTTTTATAAGTTTCTATAGTAACTGTGGCATATATAGAATACATAATAGTGTGGATCACATTTGTTGATGATCACAACTTTTAATTGTTAGCCCTTTTCGCCAGCATTCAAAATGCAGCGTGCTCTGCACAGATCTAAGTGAGATGTACAGTGCATGAGTGCATTTTCTATAGTGCACACTGAGTGAGGCAGTGATTTTTAAAAGTGTGAGAGTGCGTGTGTGTGTGCACATGCGTGTGTGGATGCAGTCTATGGTGGTACTTTAGCAGCAGTATTTTCCTTTTGATGCGCTTCTGTAGTCTTCTAGTTCAGTTGTGACTTGAATATTCTAGGGGAGGAAATAATGGAAATTATAAATCTGATCATGTTTCAATTTGGTGTGTTATTTTTGGGTTCTTGAGTCACATGGCTGTGAAGTCTCAATAATTCACTTTTTACAGATTTTTAGAATTAGAGATTTCATTTTATTTTAATGTTTTTGTAAGTAACGTAAACCAAAATTTTTCACGGGCCCACTATGTTTCTCATTTTCTGGGTGTCCAACCTGAAACACTTGGGGTCTGATTGCAGACCGGCTGAGCAGACAACTGCAGCTGAGATCTAGGGGAGCTCTTCTCTGAACATGCAGAGTGCTATAAAATTGTAAGTAAAAATCATTCCATAGGGGGTTTTTCAAATAGGGCACTCAAAAGTGGGTGATAATTTTGTCAATTTGAGCTTTAATCTCTGTCCCTCTGTTTCCTATGTGTAACATGAGGATAATAATAGTAACTCTGCACTTCATTTGGAGTGTTGTGAAGATCAATTAATTAATGTTTGTAAAGAACTAATATATTACGATGGCAGCACCACAGAAAAGCCCATGAGGAAATTAATAATTCTCTATTCAGAACATCGTTTGAGATGACCAGTGAATAATACATGGGGACACACATTGAATGATGAGGCTAGAAAGAAATATTGAATAGCTGTTCATTGAGTGGGCTCCATGTATTCTGAACACTGAATGAGGGAGGGATCATGTAGCAAAAATAGTCTGTGATCATGTACTTAAAGAGTGCATCTTAGTGTACATATATAAGGGTTCTGAATTAAGGTTGTTGTATTTTCTAACTTCTGAGTGTTTGACTTTGCAATCTTAATGTTCTTTTAACGTAGTTTTTGATGATCCACTTATTGTGCTCAATAGAAGAGGCTCTCGTTTACTGCACACTGAAATCAGACATGGATACTTGTACAGTGAAGCCTTCCTTCATTTGAGAAGTTGGTAGATGCTGTTCTAATGGCACACACACGATTCTGTGTGTACACAAAATGTCATTATCTATCTATCTATCTATCTATCTATCTATCTATCTAATCACATGATGTATTATATATACATGAGTATGTATGTTAAAGATTTTTATCATAAAACTGATTTTTAGAGAAATTTCTCTCATAAAATTGCCAACAAAACAAAAAGAACAAGGAGTACTTGTGGCACCTTAGAGACTAACAAATTTATTTGGGCATAAGTTTAAACAAGTTAGCAAACAGCATACATACAAACATCTTTGGGAGAGAGAGAAAAAAAGCAAATGAAAAGGTTCCCAGACTTACACCCCACCCTCCATAGCGATACAGATCTTTCAGCTTTGGGTGTCTTTATTTTGGGCATCCTCCTCTGGCTCTTTTTGTTCTTTCACGCCATCTCTTTACTATCTTTCTCATCACAAGTCCTCCCAGTGTTTTTCCCAGGAATTGAAATTGGGGGGTGGGTCGGGGGGGTCAGGGCCAATGAGGAGTGAAACCGTGAGGGTGAAGGTGGGCTGTATGGCACCATAATAAAAACTGAAAAATGTTTAATGACCATTTTATTAGATTTTAAAATCATCACACAAATTAAAGTTGGCTACTTAAGCCTTCTATGAAGCACTACATCTACCTCCTTCTTGGTTTCTTGTTATAATTTTGCACAACTCTGTTAATGAACTTCTTGAATGCAATGCATTCATCTTTGGTGGCTTCTCGTGTGTCCAGTACTTCCATTCCTTCAATTGATATGCTCATTAGCTCATTCACATGATCAGGCAGAAGACGACTTCTTTCAAAACACAGAATTCTATTCAATGATGAAAAAAAACGCTCAACTGTAGCTGTTGTGACTGGGAGTAGCAAGAGATGAATTCTTACTTCTTTCAGCCCAGAAAACATAGCATAAAGATCATGTCGTGCCACTAGTGATGATAAAAAAGAAGTTGAAGTCAAATCTTCATTCATTCGTCGTATGATATTCCACTCTGTGTTCAAATTCTCTATTCTGTCCTAAGCACATGGCAGCCCCATTGCCTCACTCCACTCAACTGTCAGTGTTTTATAAGACAGGGATCAGTAAAAGCTACATAGAGGTTGAGTAGAATCTAGAAGTCACTGTTGTAGATTTTTACGAATCAAGTCTGTGTACTTTTTCAGTTGTCTTAACAAACACTTCTTGTCCTCTTCACTTAAGGATTCAATATAAATGCCTTCATTAGTCAACTTCTGGACTGAAGTCTTTGCTTCTTCCAGTACTTTTTCAATGGATAGCTCTCTGATTGATCCAAATGTAGCTTCTATTGCTGGACAAAGATCTACTACTGTTGTAGCAGATGCCTGGATGGCATTGTTTAATGACCCAAGTGGTTTCAACAGTAGACTAACAAGAGAGAGAATGACAATAGTCTTCTCTGAAAGTAGTAGCAAAAGTAATCCACCAGCCTCACTACTTAGATCCACCCCATCTTGGTAGATACCTTCCAAAGCCAGTAATAATGGCTGGCGTAATTTTAAGACAACAACCAAGGGTCACTCATGAGAAAGTCAGAGGGTTTTCCCAGGTTGGACTAATTTGAACTTCAGTCCCAGTGTATCTTCTATATTTTCCAAGATATTCAGTCTTTTTGGACTCTTGCTGAAAAAAGAACATAATGAAGACATTAAATTTATAGCTTTTTAAATGTCTGGCATAAATATAAAGGGAGGAGTTGGAGTAGATGGCCTCGGTAGTGTTTATAGGAGAGACTAGGGTTACACTTTTCTCTGAGCAAAGCTTGTGCTCCACCATGTCTTCCAGAGAAGTTTGCAGCTCCATCGAATGCACAAGCAGACATCTGTTTGGGGTCCAGTTGACAAGCATGTAACTCTTCTAAGATGTGGGTTGTCACAGATGCAGCCAATCTGTCTTCTATAATTTGAACATCTAGAAATGCATCTACTGGCCTACCACTGACATCAAGATAACATACACAATGACTTTATACCTGATGACCATTTGCATTGGTGAATTCATCAGCAATGTATGCAAATTTTTTGAATGTGGTGAGAGAGTTCTTCACTTTTTCAACTGTTGAGTCTTTCACTGTTGCACCGCATGCATCTAGCCAGTCATCTGAGTTTCTTGCAGAAAGATCATGAGCATTTGCTGGTCTTGTTCAGAACCAGTGTTCAACTTCAGGATGAACAAGTGACAATGCACTTAACATTGGCCTCCAGTTTGTAGTGTGTGGTATCTCTTGCCTAAATAGAAAGTATGATGCCAAAGCCATGTTTGTTCGCATGAACTGTGTTGTGTCTTGAGCATTCCTAACAGCCTCATTAACATTCACCGGTGTTGTCCTTGGTCAGTGGAGACTCAGAGTTCAGAGGTGCTTTCACATGAGTTCACCCCCCAGGTGGGGGGCAAGAAGGCACCTTGCTCGTTCCTCCAGCTGCTCACTGTTCGCTCTGGCCACTGTTGTTCGTTGTGCCACCGTTCACTCCATCGCTCTGTTGCCAATGGCCCTGCACCGTCACTTTCTGCTGCCTCCAGCCACTGTGACCTCTGTGGGTTGGTCTCTTGAGGTTCCGCCCAGCTCTCAGTGATTTCAGCTGAGCTCTCAGTGGGGCAACCTCGCTGCTAGGGCAGAATGGGCCATTTCTTCCACAGAAACACTGTCCCACAGCAGGTCTAAGCACTTAGACCTGATTATCGGTGATTTCAGCTGTAGTGGTCACTTAACAAAACAAAGGACTATCTATGGAGCCTAATCAGCTCTGTCTTTAAACAGTGGAGAGGGTCAGGTCAAATAGTACTTGTGACTCAGGCAGACCATCAAGCAAAAGACCTCCCTCCACCCTCTCTCTTGATGCCCTCAATCAGCACAGGCTAAGTACAGTTCTACTGCCCTTTACTCATACATTAAGAATAACAACATTTCTTTACCCCCCTCCCCCCGCATTCAAGTGATTTGTAACCCAACCCCAGCCAAAATCACTTGGGCAACACAGCTCTGTTTGCTTGATACCTAGGTAGATTAGGTGTGAATGTAAATACAATCTGGTCCTGAAGCCTTTCCTCCCACCCCCCAGGGAGTCAGCTGTCAGGGAGAGCACATTTAGACTTTGCTTATAAATCATAATTTGAAATTATTAGGTTGGCCAACAATCACTGAAATGAATGCACTGACATTGTCATAAAAAATGACAGATGTATAAAGAAGCTAGTCTATGTTCATACTTTTCAAATCTATTATGCTTTTTCAGATACACGTATTTTATGATACACTTTATATGCTTTTAAAGTGTGTATTAATATTTCAATTTCATTTCAAATTTCCAAACAATCACTAAATTGGCAACACTGCATAAAATTAGTTCATAAAACTGGGGACGGGGGGTGTTGGGGAAATTCAGAGGGGGTAAACACCCCCATGGGGGGGTGTAGGGAAATCCATCCTCCCTTTTCTCTCTCTCCGGGATTTGCCCTCTGTCCTCCAAGCCCCTCTCTTTTACCTTCCATCTCAAGATCCTGCTACTGTCTTCCGGTTAACCATGTTACTTATAACATTTCTGATGTCTGTCACTGTTGCTAACCTGCCATTTCCTGTCCCTTTCTTTCTCAGATTAGCACTTAAGTCATAGCAACAGTTTGCTTGGGAAAGAGATAACAAACTGTCACTTTCTCAAACTCCCTCTCCTCAGCCCAGCCAGTCTTAAAGAGACAGTGTGATAAAAGGAATTCAAAAGGCTCTGTTCCTTCAGAAAATGTTAAGCCCACAAGTGAGGGGTTTCAAAATCCATCCCTAGCAGTTAATGCTCCAGCCTAAATGACATAGCTTTTCAGCAGTGACATGTGCATTGATCTGCATTACAAAAATCAGAGAAATAGCACTTCTTTTCAGTAGCAGATAATTACTAGCAAACACCAGATTCCCTCCTGCTGATAGCCACGGGGTGCAGGGGATGGGCATGGGCATTATGTGGACAGGACATGGCTATTTTACACATTCAGCCAGATAAATAATATTGATCAGGAATTGTGTGGAGCAAAAGAAACACCCCCCTTTGCCAGTTTGATTAGCCATGGGGGTACATTCTCTACATTTACAGGATTTAACCCAAATCATGTCTCCTACACAAAGGTGCTAGTTAGGCTGTGAATAAGAGTTATCTGGGAGCTGATTGTTTCCTTGATCTTTACCATAGAAGTTTTCACTCAGGTTTTAACAGCATTTGTGAAGGAACTGGAGGAATCGGTCAAGACGCATTCATAACTAGATTTTCATAACAAAATCTCCCACCTATGACATGGACTTCTCCTCTGCACCCCACCCCCACCCTCACCAACATTCTATAAATTAGAACATTAGAAGCCAGAGGAAGACCAAGGACAGGGTAGGCCTGTTACTCAATGAGGGGTGAAAAAAATAACAGAAAAAGTAGAAATGGCAGAAATGTTAAATGACTTTTTTGTTTCAGTTTTCACCAAAAAGATTAGTAGCTATTGGATGTCTACTATAGTAAATGCCAGTGAAAATTAGGCCGAAAAGATCAGAGGCTAAAATAGGGAAAGAACAAGTTAAACATTACTTAGACAAGTTAGATGTCTTCAAGTCACCAGGGTCTGATGAAATACATGCTAGAATATTCAAGGAGCTGACTAAGGAGGTATCTGAGCCATTAGCAACTATCTTTGAAAAGTCATGGAAGATGGGTTTGTTTACTCTGGAGAAGAGAAGACTGAGAGGGGACATGATTACAGTTTTCAAGAACATAAAACAGTGTTACAAGGAGGAGGGAGACAAAATATTCTCCTTTATGTCTGAGGATAGTACAAGAAGCAGTGGGCTTAAATTGCAGTAAGGGCGTGTCATAAATATAAAGGGGAGGGTAAAAACCTTTAAAATCCCTCCTGGCCAGAGGAAAAACCTTTCACCTGTAAAGGGTTAAGAAGCTAGGATAACCTCGCTGGCACCTGACCAAAATGACCAATGAGGAGACAAGATACTTTCAAAGCTGGAGCGGGGAGAATCAAAGGTTCTCTCTGTCTGTGTGATGCTTTTGCTGGGAAAAGAAAAGGAATGGAGTCTTAGAATTTAGTAAGTAATCTAGCTAGATATGTGTTAGATTCTGTTTTGCTTAAATGGCTGATAAAATAGCTGTGCTGAATGGAATGTATATTCCTGTATTTGTGTCTTTTTGTAACTTAAGGTTTTGCCTAGAGGGATTCTCTCTGTTTTGAATCTAATTACCCTGTAAGGTATTTACCATCCTGATTTTACAGAGGTGATTCTTTTACTTTTTCTTCTATTAAAATTCTTCTTTTAAAAACCTGATTGCTTTTTCATTGTTCTTAAGATCCAAGGATTTGGGTCTGTGGTCACCTATGCAAATTGGTGAGGATTTTTATCAAGCCTTCCCCAGGAAAGGAGGTGTAGGGTTTGGGGAGGATTCTGGGGGGAAAGACATTTCCAAGTGGGCTCTTTCCCAGTTATATATATGTTAGACGCTTGGTGGTGGCAGCAATAAAGTCCAAGGGCAAAAGGTAAAATAGTTTGTACCTTGGGGAAGTTTTAACCTAAGCTGGCAAAAATAAGCTTAGGGGGTTTTCATGAAGGTCCCCACGTCTGTACCCTAGAGTTCAGAGTGGGGAAGGAACCTTGACAGGGTGGTTTAGGTTGGACATTAGGAAAAACTTCCTAACTGTCAGGGTGGTTAAGCACTGGAATAAATTGCCCGGAGAGATTGTGTAATCTCCATCACTGGAGACTTTTAAGAGCAGGTTAGACAAACACCTGTCAGGGATGGTCTAGATAATACTTAGTCCTGCCTTGAGTGCAGGGGACTGGACTAGATGAGCTCTCGAAGTCCCTTCCAGTCCTATAGATCTATGATTCTATGATAAGACCGTGGTTATCTTATTCATGAAGATTATATCAGCTATATGATCAAAGCCCAATGTGAGGCTACTTCCAGGGGTTTGACTTCCAGTCAGCAGAGTATACACCCCTGTAAGGAAAATTCTGATTTGCAGATAATTCTGAGGCAAGAAACTACCTCAGGCAAAACACCATTCACAAGCAACATAACTTATGAATTTCAGAAAAAGGATGGCGCATGTTCATTTAACCTTTCTTAGGCCAAATTACTGCAAAATCAACTCTGTACTATCATTTTCTTGGTGAACAGCCAATAACACAAAGAACAGTTATATCCATGGGAATACTAGAACATGCCCTGTAAGGAATGCCCTATGTCGGCAGGAAGGTGGGCAGGTTGGCCTATTTCTCATTTCTAACTTTTGAGTCTGTGATTCTTTAGATGCAAATAAAGTCTATTGATAATGGCACAGAAAGCTTTCTGTGGCTCTAAATATGCTCCAGTGTGTTAGATCTACTGTATTTCTTCTCATCAGTGAATCCAATCTGCTGTGAGAAAGTTTTACTGTCTCTGAGTCCTTCTGAGCTAATTGAGACATTCCTAAACAATTAAGATAACCAGATGCTTCTGTTATTTGTAATTACCTGAACATGATTTCCTTTCTGCAAGAACCATTCCATTTTTTGATCTTTTTGAACTATTCCAGATAATGGGTAGGGAGATTAACTCCTCTGAAAAGTAATCTGTTGTATGTGCCTACTGTGCCTCATTCTGATGTGAAATCACCTTCTCCCATAATTAAATACTAAAGTTGAAAACATACGTGCAAAGAAGAAATTCCTTGATTTTGCTGTATTTACGATTCATCATGTCCAATGGCCTTTCAGACAGCACGATGGGCAAATTCTAAGACTTGAAATGTATGTAGAACTTGTTAAGTAGAAGATGTCAAAATAATCTCCCCAAAGAGGGAGGATTGCGGGAAGAACTACAATTAATTCTACTCACTGTTTTGTTAAGTAACTGTTAGTTAAAAGGACTTTCTGGACCCCTCCATTTCCACCAGATGCTTTTGTAACAAACCACTTGGCTTTCACTATAGCAGATATCCCAAGAAGCAAGGAAGGTAACACTAAGAAAGAAGGGAAGGGCCTTCTTATGACAAGATCCTTAGCTCTGAAATTTTTCTCTCATTGTTCTAACTTCAGTGGTTTCAGTCACTTCCTGAAATAGATATACGTCTTGACAGTGAAGTAATAGCTTCCTGGTATCTGTCAGTAGTGGGAAATGTAAGCATTACATCATAAAATGAAAAAGATAATCAAGATGGAGCCATCTTCCCCGTAGAGGTAGATTTCCTAAGATAACTACATCTTTACAGAGTGTCTTCAAAGGTATCTAAATAAAGAACTTTTTAAGAAAAGGTTGGTGAGAGAAGTTAACTAAGGAGTAAGCTATAAATATTGTTCCTGTGTTATTGGCACCTTCTTATCTGGGCACTTCCCTACTCTCATTCTCAATCTGTATGCTGCCTTTAGTATCACTTTCCCTTTCACATTCAAGGTAGCGTGTGGACAATGGCTGCTGCCTGTAAAAACTGAGTCATGCATGGACATGTGACTTGCCCATGTGACTCCAAAACTCCATCTTGGAGCTGGACTTTGCATAGGAGAGAGGAGAGGGGTCTCCACCCACAAGAGAAAGTCTATTTAAACCCCTGAGAGACCCCTCCATTTGGTCTTCAGTTGGCTCAAGAGATAGCCTCTCCACCTAAGGATACCTGAAAGAAACTGGAACAAAGGACAGTAACTACAGGGGGCATGAGTGATTGCTTGACCCAGACTAGAAGGAGACTAGTCTGTAAAATGAAGCTTACTGGAATTCCTCTGAGGGTGAGGTTTTTATCTGTATTCAGTTTTATCATTGTATTAGACATAGACTTGCGTGTTCTATTTTATTTTGCTTGGTAATTCACTTTGTTCTGTCTGTTACTGCTTGGAACCACTTAAATCCTACTTTCTATATTTAATAAAATCACTTTTTACTTATTAATTAACCCAGAGTATGTATTAATACTGGGGGAGAGGGGGCAAACAGTTGTGCATATTTCTCTATCAGTGTTTTAGAGGGCTAACAATTTATGAGTTTACCCTGTATAAGCTTTATATAGGGTAAAACAGATTTATTTGGGGCTTGGACCCCATTAGGACTTGGGCATCTGAATGTTAAAGACAGGAACACTTCTTAAGCTGCTTTCAGTTAAGCCTACAGCTGTTAGAGGATGTGGCTTTGCACATCTGGGTTTGCAGAAGGCTAGCGGGTCTGGCTCAAACCAGGCAGGGCACTGAAGTCCCCAGCTGCTAGGGCAGGAAAGTAGGGGCAGAATTAGTCTTGGAACATCAGTCGGCAATTCCCAAGGTGGTTTCTTTGATCAAACCTGTCACAGTTACATTGTTATTATTAATGTTGTTATTGTTTTTACCTTCACTTATTGCAAGGTTTTTGCAAAAAGGTAAATCTTTTACCATACTCTACAAACACTCATGGTAGAGCTCAATCTAATTTCCTCTGGTAGCTCATTCAACAGAACACTAACCTAAAAAATATTTTATCCAGCTCTTGAGGACTATGCCCTGGGCATTTTTAGCTGTGTTGTCTCAGAGGAACACTACTGTCTCAGTGGGTAATAAACACAATAGCAGAGACTTCTGTAGCTTTTCCCCAACATGCTGAGGGCCTTAAAGATCACAGCCTGGACATGGCACTGAAAATTATTGGAACTAATGAAGGGAGCAGAAGACCAATATGACGTGGTTTTAGCATTTTATTCTTGCTAAAACAGACAGGCTGCTGCATGCATTGAAAGTTGGCCTCCCCCTGAAATCCCAGCTACAGTGTATTCTGGAGGTGAAGAATGCATTGATCATTGTGGATAGATCGTCCTCTACTCCTGGGTGAATTCTGCACCACTGTGTGGGCACAGAATTCATGTCGTCCACAGATTTATTTGCTTCTCCCCAGAAAAATAACTTCTGAGGGGAAGCCAAGGGAAGCTGCAAAAGAGGTCACTTGCTTCTCTCCAGCAGTCTGGAGCAGCTGGTGGAGATGTACATCAGTGCGGGGGTTAGGCAGGCTGGGTGTTCGTGCGTGCGTTCATGCAGAGATGTCAATCACTGTGGGGAAAGGGACTGGGTGGGTATCTGAGAGAGTGAAGGAGAGGTTCTTGTGTGTTTTGACCTTAGTTACTGTCTTTATAAGTTGGTCATGATCTGTGAGAGTTCTATCCAACGTGACCCCTTGATAGACCTGGTGTGAATGTCGAAGGTGAAACTCAGACTAAATACCAGTATTTCAATCCAAATGGGATTGTGTGTGTGATTTAACTAACTCGTATTGGTAAAACATTTGGGGATCCTTGGGTGAAAAGTACTATGGGTCTGAACCAAAATCCACAAAACTCTGTGGGAGTCTTTCCATTGACTTCAGTGGGCTTTGGATTAGGTCCTGTGTAAGTTGGGCCATGATTTTGTCACAAAGATCATAGAATTTGAGCAAAGTCTGTGAAATGCCTGCAAACACTGTGAAATGCCTCCCCAACCAAATGGCATTATGACTTGGCGCATGGGGTCTAAGTGTCACTCAAGTTGGGCCCATCTGTTCCTACTCCCTTCCACCTCCACTTGCAGAGGGGGGACACACCAAACCTGAGTGGCATTGCAACCCCACGTGCTAGATTGCAATGCCAATCAAATTTGGCCTTCTGTCCTCTCCATCTCCATCTCCAAAGGGGCAAATGCATCAAACCTAAATGGAGTTGCAACCATGTCCAGTAGGTCACAACGCCCAGAGCAGGGAGCCAGGCCCAGCCCCATGGCACAGAAACTGCTGCTGCAAGGTGAATGCATGGTGGGGTCACTCTTCAATCTCCCGCCCCCCTTTTCCATGACCTTCCCTCTTTCACTGCCCCCCACACCTCTGCTGTGAAATTAAGTAAAAGTTTTTGTGACAAAATTGTAGTTTAAAGTACCATTATCATAAACACTGTTTCTGCCAAGCAAATTATACCTGTTTACCCAGGCTGTTCTCATTCAGAATCTTGTAGTTCTAAATAAAAATTTAAGGTCAGGGGATTTTATAGGAAGTTAGTGTAGCTTATTGGCTTTTAAAAATTCATGTTTTCTAAATTCCCAGTATTATTTTCCCTTTGCTTTCAGAAAACGGGAGTGAATACTCTCTACAATATAACTTTAATTACCCACACCATCTGGAAAAAAAGCTTTAAACTGAAATTCTCATCTCCTAGTTGAGCATTTCAAGATTTTCTCGTTTTGCAAATTCTATGTGTGGGCCAAACTTTCAAACTAAGGCCTAAATCATCAAAACTATTTAGTTGCCTAATTCCTTTTAGGACTGACATTCTAAGGACCTAAAGGTGGGCATGCACATCTATATTTTGGCATATAAAGTCAAGTGGCCTGATATTAAGTTACCAGGTTCCCAAAACTCTGAAATCAATGAGAATTGTGGGTCCTGAGCACCTCTGAACATGAAGCTACAAAATTTAGCACCAAATCGTTGAAGAGGGATACTCAGCTGTTTGCAGTATTATGCTCACTAGCAGGGAGACAGATTTGGAGAAGAGGAACAACAAAAAGACTAGCCATAATTCTCCTTTACAACGCAGTGCTCTAGCAGGGTGAAGAGATTGTAAAAGGGGACAGAAATAGGCCTCGCAGATTAATGGTAGGTACAGAACGGGCATAATGGCTTTCCACCAGGATCCATCCTGGGCCCTAGCATAGGAAACGTGTCAGGGATAGGCTGCAAGAAGGAGATGGTGTAGCTAGAATGCACTGTGCTCTTGGCTATTCTGAGCTAGTGTAATGGCCCAAAAAGGGCTGTTGCATGCTAACACACCTCACAGCACTCCTAGTGCTCCTCCAGCTTGTTCAGGATGCTAGACATAAGGAGGCACAGATCCTCCCCCTCTCTTTTCCAGTACAACCCAGCACATAATTAACTATCTTCAAGCCCAGATATTCTGTTAGCAGAGGAACACACTGTGCAAAACTAGAGGATTGCACTTCACTGTCCCTTCAATGAGCGTGCCACCATGTGAACCGAGGAAGGGAAGAGGGCCTTTGGTGCACAGCTTGCCCAGGCTATCACAAAGAGCCATAAAATTAATCTGAGCGTACACAGCACAAGCAAACCCAGTAGTTAACAGCAGGGACCCCAATACCTACAACTGGCAGTGTGGGGAGCCAGAATGGAAAAGAAGTAGAAGAATGTGATAGAGCATGCCGGTACCCAGCTTGCCAGCAGGTGACAGGTACAAATCAGCAAAACATGCTTCAGAAAAACCAGGCATCAGCATGGCACAGTGATTTCTTGCAAGGTGAGGTGCTGTAGCCTGCAACCCACCTATGCATGGGCACTATATAATACCATTGAACTGGCGGCAGATTCAGGCACAATTGAACCCCATTACCTGAGCTGCTTTAACTTAGTCCCTGTGCTGAGCCTTGTCTAAACATTTGGTCCAGTGTAGACAGTATGGCCTAGTGGCCTGTGCACTAGCCTGGGACTCAGGAGACCTGTCTTCTAGTCCTTGCTCTGCTTCTGGAGGACCTTAAGCAAATCATTTAAGTGCTCTGTGCCTCAGTTTCCCTTCTGTAAAAGGGGGGTAATGATACTGATGTCCTTTGTAAAGTGCTTTGAGATCTACTGATGAAAAGCCAGGTGTTATTATTATTATTAGTTAGTCTCCCCTTGTCTAGCCCTCCTTTTTTGGTGAACATGGTCCCTTCTAGTCCCCACCCTCTTGCACCCTCAGTCTGTGACTTAAAGAAACAATTCAGCTTTATGTTCCCTCTTTTTGACTAGATTAATTGGGCTAGAATAGGATAGGGATAGGTAGTTCACATTACTGCATGCAATTCAATTCTTGCTAGCTTGCAGCATTTTTATTATTACTATTATTATTATAACTAATCTCTGCTCCGTTTCCACAGTGGGAATTAAATTCTTTCCCATTCTTTACCCCCACAGTCTAGAAGAGCCTTCCTGTTCTATGATTACCTTCTAGTCTTCAAATTCCAGAACCCCATGTCCCTCCTCCAGCCTGGCACTTCTATCCCTCTCTGATGCAGAAATCAAATCCTCTTCCTTGCAGTATCCCACTTGAACCATGTTCAATCTATTTCTGTATCTCAGGGTTTTTCTATAGTGCCCATCACCATAAACACTTCTCAGCTAAAGTTAAATCTGCATGGTGAGGGCTCCAGCCGATGTCATGACTTTAGCTCTTCTCCCTTCCCTGATATATGAATAAAGTAACCATACCTCCTACTTTTACCAGGATAGTCCTGGTTTTTCATATGATGTCTTGTGTCCAGGAACTTTTTTCAGGACACCTGAAATGTCCTAATTTTTATTTAGTCAATCAAAGTGTTTGGGTTGTTCATATTGATTCACGGTGTATTGCTATATGGAGGAGAATTTACTTTGTGTTTACCCAACAGTCCAGTGGAAAAAAACATTCTGTGTGATGAACCAAGTCTGGAGGGAAGAAGGAAGCTGAATGAGTGTAGAAACTATCAAAGTGCCCTAAGTAAATGTTCATGACACTTGTTCAGAATTGATAAACTCACTCAGAACAGTGTGGCCCAGACCTCCGCTCTGGGACATACAGATGCGTTGCTGTGGACTCCGAAGGGGGCAGTAATGACACAACCCCCCCTTTTTTTAGCACAACCCTAAAAAATGTTGCCACCAAATGTGTCAGGTTTTGATTTTGAAGAAGTAGTCATCTGACACAGGAAGGTTCTGCTTGAACTATAGGAGTACTTGTGGCACCTTAGAGACTAACTAAGGTGCCACAAGTACTCCTTTTCCTTTTGCAAATACAGACTAACACAGCTGTTACTCTGAAACCTGCTTGAGCTATATCATTCTGGTGGCATACCAGCGAAAGCAAAGATGCATTGGAGAGAAGGGCATTAGTTAATGGAGTCGAACTGGGATTCTTCACCTGTGAATCAGAAAAAGAATCACGTCTTTCTAAAGGACTTACATCAATGTTTGGGATGTGGCTGAGCTCAGGGTGATTTTTTTTCCTGAATGAATTTACCCACCCACTCAGTAAATAACCTGCTTCCCATATGAATACGTTGAGATACAGAGATTGGATAGTATTTGCTGTTTCATTAATAAATTGGTAGCCTAGGGCTGGAAATTGCGTTAGCTAAAGTCTCCATGCTCTGGGAGTTAGGAGTTGCATGTCACATGGAAAGAATATGGTCCTCTGGTCTAAATCTGGCAGTGGTTTTCAATAGGGCACCATAATGAACATGAGTGGGAGATCATCTAAAAGTCAGACAATCCATCTACTCAGCAGACATCAGCAGCACTCAGATGCAGTCGCCATGACTCTGTGAGGAAGCAGAGTCATTGAAGCTTCATGTTGTGCTGGCATGCAGCAATACAGGAAGGGGAAGGTGGATCCAGGATAATAAGCCTCCATTCTTATCAGTGGCCGAGTACATTGCAATAATGCCTCTGCAATTCTGCGCAAAGAAATGGCCACCCCGGAGAAAATCTGTGAAGCAGAAGCTACAGAAAAGCATGTGGGAGAAAGTAGATGAAGGATATGCATAAAAATATATTGAAGACATATCTGATCGAAATGTAAAATCTGACATTTCTCTAGTTGTGATGCTGCAATGCGTAATATCTGCAACACTGGCACGGCTGCAAAATGCGGGTTTTTTCTATTAAGAGTAAATAAAATGATGGTAAAATTTTAAGTTGAGGAATTTGCTGTTACTAGAAGGCAAATTACTACATGCAGTACGACAAAAGAACAGAGGTAAACAATGCAATATGCTGTGAATGGAGAATGCATGTGCAGTAATGTCATGAATACATTAACTTTGTTCATTGTCAAGGCAAGTGACAGTGGCTGAGTGAAATCCAGAAAGGAAGTACTGTGACTATGGAGCTCATACAGCTACAGTCACATCTCTGCTAATAACCAGCTCTGTTCTGTTTACATTTGACACGGTGATCGAAAGGCCTTTTTTTATTTTATTTTTGTTATTTTTTTCCCCACACAGAAAAGTCCACGGAGCTACCTATTCAGATTCAAGTCTCACCCCAAAACAGGAGGATAATTAGACAAAACATCTGATTCATTGCTAAGGGGACTGGATTTTGTTTCTAATTTTATGAAGTCTATATTCATCTCAGTCTGTGTTCCCAATGACTAAAACTTTTGCATGCCAGTGAACTTTATTTTTGAACGGGAAAAAAATGTAGAGGAGCAGGTAATAAAGATATTTTGAGATCAGAGGATAAAAGGTGCTGCACAGAGGTGCAAAGTACATAGTAAATTAATGAAAGCCACTTGACATGCCAGTGAGACAGGCAAAATCATCATTCCTACAGGGAAAGTGAACCACAGAGGACTTTAGTGCCATGTCTAAAGTCACACATAATTCTGGGGCAGAGATGGGACTGTAGAATTCAGAGCTCCTGACCCCAAATCCTGTGCTGTAGCCAGGAAAAACTCCCCTGAAAGGCTAATCAATGTATATCCCACTTTGATTATGGTAGGTCTGCATGTGACTTATTATATTCGAAATGTACCCAAGACAGGGAGGTAAACATCCCATTGTGTTGGATTGGAGCAAAGAAAATCCTGGAAAATGTTGCAAGTGTGTATGAAAAGAGCTAGAGCCAGATTATTAGGTCCAAATTAAAATGCAGACAGGATTCTTTAAATTGTTGATACTTTCCCCCTCTAAAGAAAGTCAGGTTGCCATCTAAAATGGACAGCATTAGAGAAATTATGTGCACTGATTAATAAACGAGGGATAAAGTATGAGTCTGAGAGTTGGTGGAGTGCTGTGGGAAAGGGAGTAAGGGAAGACGGCCCCACTCGAGCAGAGGTGGCGAGAAGCATCATGCCTGAATAAGGTTTAATGGCCCCAGAGGCTCAGGAGGGACACTGCTTCAGCACTAACTGTACAAGAAGTGTTGAGTGCTCCCCTCCTGGCGCTAGCTGGCCTGCAAGGGATAGGATATTGGTCCCAAACCAGTGCAGCACGACCAGAAAAACTAGTGCCTCTGTCCACACACATACACTATCACCCAGAGAGTTGGCCCATTATGGCTGCTGGAAATATGGAGCACTGTGCCCCCCACTTCCCCTCTCCAGTGTACAGCTGACTATAATTTGATCCTAAATGTTTTTCCCCCATGTGACAGAGGCACCTAGTAATGTTGTTACAGTTAAGTGTCTCTGAGGTTTCCCAGGATAAATATACCACATGCTCCCAGCTGTGTTTCATTATTGGAACAGTGTGAGCCCAGGACTAATATATTTTTCCCCCTACACATTTGGTTTTTGGAGGAAAAAAATAAAAACCTGTTTGGGTAAAATTTTCAGAAGTGTCCAGGCGACTTTGAAGCCTAAGTTCCATTGTCTTTCAAAAATAAATAAGAAGATCAGACTTCTCTAAATTTTACACTGAGAACAACCATTTCACTGCTATATGGACTCAAACACTGCTATTAATTCACATGGTACAGTGCTTTGAAAATACCATGAAGTGTAGACAAATATCAAAATTAGTGTTATTAGCATGTTAATTTTAATAACCCTTTAACCTATTGATTAGCCAAACAGAAGGAAACGACATCTTTTCATGCAGTTTGCTTTTAAAGTAATTGGATTCAAATGCACATCTGTAGCTCCTAAACCAATGTTTTCAACCTTTCGTCTACACCTCCCCTTCCCCCTCCCCAATTATTTAACCTCCCATCTCCAGCTCTGGCATAGATGTAAGCCTTTATTTGTGAATATTCCGATAAGCACTTTGCCTCCAACTACATTGTTCAAGTACCAGCATCATTGTTATAGCTGTAATTGTTACTATCAAGACACAGTTCTTTGTCATTAGAAAGTCAAGATGGTATTCAGCAGTATGGCAGCCCAGATTCTCATTTGTTAGGCTATTAGAAAAAAAATGTTTACAGAGAAAACAGTGTCATTGTTTAGTGCTCTTAATTGACCATCTGCCTGGTAAAGAAACGTCCAAAGAAGGATAAATAAGACTATAGTAAACTTATTTATTTATTTTCTTTGTGCAACGAGTAAATTAGGAAAGGCAACAGCAGAGACAAACTAGACAAGACATTGCTAAATCAGATTGCAAGTGAAATCATGTCATGCATACATTAACTTTTATTTCTCTCAGTGTCAAGGCCAGTATTTGAATCCTCCTCAAAGTCTGTTGGGGAAAAGAAGGCCAGATCTTGGTGGGCACTGTGGAGTTGACAGCATTCATCTTTTAACAAAGTCAAGCATATGCTGCTTTGAGTGCAGCATCTTTGCATGCTCAATGACGTGTTTAATGTCACCTTTCCCACTGTAAATCATCCCTGAGTAAATCCACAAGGGAGAGTGAAACTAGGAGTTAAGCAGGAGAGAAATAAAATTCATGAACATGTGGTTCTATCTCAGGGAGTTCGGTACTTATTGACAAGAGAGATTCACACCTGATGGGGCCGAGAGCTAATTTGTAGCCAGGCTGTTTTTCTTCTGCCTTAAAGGAATGCTTTTTCATATTTAATGTGCATTTTCCTCTGTGCATGTGTGCATGCATGTGTGTGTGTGCTTTAACACTACTTTTGCTAGAGGAAACTCTTTTCTTGTTGCTTCGCAAAAATATATTTTTCAAGTCTGATCCAAAATTCTTTTTTATTCCTATAAAAAAAATAAAGGAGGAGTGATCGGTCTTCATGAAATTTACTTCAAAGGTATCACTACACAAGCACATCTCTTAGGCACAGAGCATTTGATCTGATTGGGTAACATTTGTTTACAGTTTTAAAATTAAAAAAAAGAAGAAGAAGAATCAAGCTAAACCAATACGGTAAATGACCAAGCTGATCTTTTACACTATTTGTCTTCCAACATTTCAGGGGGAAATAATCCGGTACATTTATATGTTGATTTATTACAGTATGGATATTGGGGAGAAGCAAGAGCAGCAGCAAAACAACAAAACAAAACAAAAATATATGAAAAAAGGAAATAACACAAGTATTACATTAAAAAACATTAAATATTTTATGCCTGGTAAGTAGTCAAAGACTTTAAACTCTTGATTCTTTATCAATATTCTTCAGGTACTTGTTAGTCTGTGTTTCAGTTTTCCCCTCTGTAAAATGTCTACGTCAAGGAGACAACATGACAGTACGCTACACTATACGAACAAAGTAAAATCCAGACAGCTGGGCTGAAAATTAGCGTGGGGAGGGCCAGAAACTTAATGAGGGCATGCGGCATTCCAGTTCTGTCTACAAGAGCAGCTAAACCAGTTTCAGCATCAGTTGTAGGGAAAACCTGTCACTGACAGTTTTGCCTTATCAACTGCTTCTTCCTTTCCTACATAAGTTGATGCTCACAGATATGGCCCCTTGGTGGAAGTGCGCTTGTTATTATTTACAATTAATTACTAACTTCCTTTACCGGTTTAAATTAAAGCGAAGGTTAAGTTGCAGTGTTCAGCGCAGGTCTGCGTGTGAGTTTGGGAGAGGAGCAAGGGAGAGGCTTTCACATCTCAAGGCACTTACCAGAGGACTTCATGATTGTTTCGGTTTTTAAAGAATTTAACCTGGGGTAGTATCATTGCTGATGCACTGGCTTCACAGGGTATGACATCAAACAGTCACCTCTGCACATCTGTACAGCTGTGCATATTCCGGAGCATACAGTAATGGAACTGTCTCCTGCAAGGCTGACAGCAATGTGCTTACAGATGAACAGCCACTCCAGTAGTGACAGGCTGACAAGGACCAGAGTTACTGCGACAGACAGTATGCCCGGGCTAGATAACATTAAAGAAAACTAAGAATCACTGACCAAGCAGACAATTTTTTAGCACTCAGTTCCACAATGATAAATGTACTCATGGTTCAGAGTGGATTTTCTTTCTGTTAAAACCCTCCTTTGTCCATCTCTTTACTCTGTTCCTTAGGGGTAGCCCTCTTATTCTCAGTCCCTCCTCTGTCTCAACCTCTCTTTTTTCTTTTTCTTTTTCTGTTTCTTTTACTTTTTCTTTTTCTTTTCATCTGTGTGTACCAGCCACTGTTGGCTTCCTCTTCTTTTTCTCCTTTCCTTTCTTCTTCTCTCAAATATAGATTATTTCTGAACTATGTCAAAACATACAGCAATCTCAGTTTTCTTCTCCACCGCATTTGGGGAAAAGTCCCCTCTTTCTCTCACTCATTTTTTTTCACCAGGCCCAAACATATTATATAGTTTCTATAACTAAACACCTCCACTTCCCCACTTTCTCTATATCTTTTATTAGTTCCAAATCATCTCTTTTTGAAGAGTGATTTCTTCCCCTTTCACTAGAGCACTCAGTTCCAATTGTAAATGCACTAACTTACATCAGCATATGTGGAAGCCTGGGTGGTATGGACACTTCTCAGATACAAAAGCCTTTTCATGAGTTATAGACACTAGATTTTATGACCTAAAAGATCTTTTTTTACATCTTTCAACTCTGAACCAAGCAGACATGGAAATATCTGATTCTGCAGAGACAGAAAAACCTGATAAGATAATTTTCTGTTTGTACAAACCTATACCATATCATGTGGGGATGGTCAGTGATAAGGAAAAGTCTCTATCTTTAGTGCAAGTATCAGATAAAAGTAAACCTGAGTGTTAAGTGTTGATGTCCTCATATACATTGCACTTCATAGAGTGCGTTTGGGTTTTGTTAGCATCATAATATAACATTTTCAAAATGAACAGGAGTACTTGTGGCACCTTAGAGACTAACAAATTTATTGGAGTATAAGCTTTCGTGGGGTACAGCCCACTTCATCGGATGCATAGAATGGAACAAATAGTAAGATATATATATATATATATATACATACAGATAAGTTGGAAGTTACCATACAAACTGTGAGAGGCTAATTAATTAAGATGAGCTATTATCAGCAGGAGAAAAAAACTTTTGTAGTGATAATCAAGATGGCCCATTTAGACAGTTGGCAAGAAGGTGTGAGGATACTTAACTTAAGGAAATAGATTCACTATGTGTAATGACCCAGCTACTCCCAGTCTCTATTCAAACCCAAGTTAATGGTATCTAGTTTGCATATTAATTCAAGCTCAGCAGTTTCTCGTTGGAGTCTGTTTTTGAAGCTTTTCTATTGCAAAATTGCCACCCTTAAATCTTTTACTGAGTGGCCAGAGAGGTAGAAGTGTTCTCCTACTGGTTTTTGAATTTTATGATTCCTGATATCAGACTGGTGTCCATTTATTCTTTTGCATAGAGATTGTCCTGTTTGCCCAATGTACATGGCAAAGGGGCATTGCTGGCATATATCACATTGGTAGATGTGCAGGTGAACGAGCCCCTGATGGAGTGGCTAATGTGATTAGGCCCTATGATGGTGTCACTTGAATAAATATGTGGACAGAGTTGGCATCGGGCTTTGTTGCAAGGATAGGTTCCTGTGTTAGTGTTTTTGTTATGTGGTGTGTGGTTGCTGGTGCGTATTTGCTTCAGGTTGGGGGCTGTCTGTAAGCGAGGACTGGTCTGTCTCCCAAGATCTTTGAGAGTGAGGGATCATTTTTCAGGATTGGTTGGAGATCTTTGATGATGCGCTCGATAGGTTTTAGTTGGGGGCTGAAGCTGACAGCTAGTAGCGTTCTGTTATTTTCTTTGTTCCTGTAGTAGATGACTTCTCGGTACTCTTCTGGCTCAGTCAATCTGTTTTTTTTCTCTTCAGCAGTGAAAAAGTGGGTATTGTAATTTACAACAAAAACACTAACCCAGGAACCTATCCTTGCAACAAAGCCCATTCTATGCATCCGATGAAGTGGGCTGTAGCCCACAAAAGCTTATGCTCTAATAAATTTGTTAGTCTTTAAGGTGCCACAAGTACTCCTGTTCTTTTTGTGAATATAGACTAACACGGCTGCTACACTGAAACCTGCCATTTTCAAAATGGTCTTTCTAAACTGAACCAGCATGTTTTTTTTCTGTGCACTAAATGTGTGAGCATGTCCCATTCTTCACTTACAATTAACCAGTTGTTTTAATAAAACGTATAACTGCACGTGCAGTTTTATATTAGGCAAGCAAACTACACATGTTGCATGCGGGTTTTGTATGCACAAATTTTGGAGTGCAGCTTAAAGTGCCAGCCTCAGAAAAAGCAGTTCATAAAATCCGATTAAAACAAGTGTTTTTAAGATCATGCATATATAGCTACTTGTCCAATTTGTTTAGTCCAGTGGTCTCCCTTATTAGGAGCCTTAGGGTTTTCTTTTGATTTGTCAGGATGATAATAATGAGAGCTCCTTAGTATTTCTCCACCGGGGTATCTGCCCACTTGCTCTCACTCTCTGCTGTATAGCTTGTGATTAATGTGAAACAGTCAGAAACCCTTCAGATCAGCAGAATTTTTGGGATTCTATTATAAAACTAAAGAGCATGCTGACCGCACACAGCCCTCTGTGATGCCAATTAAAGATAGCATCATTCTGATTTGGCACTGCTCATGACACCACCTTTTCTTGGGAGAAACCTTTTCAGAGTCAACAATTACCCTTTCCACTTCTCCATAACCACTGTGCATTACAAACGTAGGGCCAGATTGGTGACCTATGTGAATGTGGCTGTTCAGGGCAGTAAGGAGGAGTAAGACACTCCCTTCCCCCACCCACCATACACACACACTCCCCAACTCCCTCTCCTCTCCATTAATGCTCCCTAGGTGGCGTGTACCTGATATTCCTCCCTCTGCCAAGTGGAGAGAGATGGGGAGTGGATTGGGTTGAGACCAGTAGAGCTGATTGGCAGAATGGAGTCACAATTCCTTCCCAAGCCTCTTCCTAGGGTAGCCCAGCTATGTGTTCCCCTTTACATGGGACTGAGCATGAAAGCTCAATCTAGGCTGCAGTCAGCAGTTCACTAGGAAGCCAAACTATGCTCCTCATCCTTATACTGGGTACTGTTCCACTACCCTTTGGTCACTTCAGAGACAGATGCTGGAACATATAAGATCTAAGACAGGGAGCTAAGATTCAGTTCATGTGGTAGTGGAGAGGGCAGCTGCCCACAACCCTCTGAAACATACCACAGCTGTTCCTTCTCCATCTATCCCCCATTCAGATACTGTGAGAATCCAGGATATTAAACTGAGCTGGTCAAATAGTAGTCACAAAATCCAGCATTTAAAGAATGTTGGTGTGTGATGGGCATTATTTATGACTCTAGTCAGCATTCGAAATATTTGCTGAATGTCACAAGTGAGTAGAGGGATTATTCACAAAGCATCCAGTGCTGGTTACATTGGCACAAACCCCCCTTTTGAGCAGGTTTGGAATGTACAGTGCCCTCCTGTATCAATTTGTTTTATTTCACTTACACTAAATCACAGTTGCACATTTTTAATACAATGTAAGTGTGTCCATACAAATGGGGTTGCATTGCTTTAAATAAATCAGTATCTAAACTGATTTAGTTAAATTGGTGTTCAACTGAGTGTAGATCAAACCTTGGTGTTTAAACTTCTGAACTGGTCAAGCCACTGTACCGCTGAGCACACATATTCGTCATCAAGAATAAAATCCTGATCCCATTGAAGTCAATTGTAATTTTGCCTTGGACTTCTAGAGGGCCAGGATTTCACCCCAAGTCTGTGAATTCCATCAACTCCTGCAGGCCATCTTCACACTTCACAAATTCATACTAAAGAGTTCAAATATGATGCTTAATTTTCATGAGTCACAATTTTTTCTCAGAATTTGACAAGTAAGTAATAAGACTGTACATGCACCATACATGAGCAGAACAAATCTTGCGTCTTCTATTTTTTCTTGAATTTTATCTTCCAGAGAATGATTTTCTTCTAGCATAGGATTGTTTATAAATCTGGGAGCTCATCATTTGTATCTGTTCATCTCCAACCTACTGTATACTCCCCAAGTTCACTTCTCCTTAATGGACTTTAAGGCATTAGAGACCAGAGCTTGGGAAGATACAATATGTGTTTCTCATTTCTGAACTCATCTTATCCTCTATTTCTGAAAGACTCACCTTTACTAGCTTCTTAGGAGATCCTTCTCTAGGAAAAAAAGGCATTGGTGGAAGTCTTTTCTTCCTGGGGATCACAAAGAATGAAAGTGGTGTTGTTTCCTATCCAACAAGCACAACAATAAAAAACTTATCAGCAATCTTGCAACTATTTAAGAAAATCATTTAATTTATCTCAAGAGATCCTCTTCTAATCCAGCTGCTTTGTAATTCTGTTCTGAGAGATAACTACTCAACTAATTCTCCACAGACACAAATCCTTAACTAACTCCAAATAAAAGTATATTTAGGGACTTTGTCTCACCCAACAAGACCTTCAAATCCTTTCTCAGACACTCAACTCAGGCTCCTTTAGGAAGGGTTCACTATGTGAGAAGTTGACCTGAGAGATTATGTGCTTTGGCTTTAAAGTTGTTTACTAGGTTAACACCTTACTCTGAACACAAGCTCCTTATAAAGGTAACCCCTCTGCTTTATCCTATGAAAAAATTTGGTCACAACTGGAATGTAACTTCCTTGTTTTCTCAGCCTAGTTACCCATATGATATCGTGCAGCTTTCCCCACCACTACTTCAGGTGACTCTAACATCTCTTTTAATGTTTTCATTATAACTAGAATTAGGGCTGTCGATTCATCACAGTTAACTCAAGCGATTAACTCAAAAAATTAGTTGTGATTAATTGCACTGTTAAACAATAGAATGCCAATTGAAATTTATTAAATATTTTTGGATGTTTTTCTACATTTTCAAATATATTGCTTTCTATTACAACACAGACTACAAAGTGCACAGTGCTCACTTTATATTATTATTTTTATTACATATATTTGCACTGTAAAAATGATAAAAGAAATAGTATTTTTCAATTCACATTATACCTTATGCAATCTCTTTATCATGAAAGTGTAACTTACAAATGCAGATTTTTTTTGTTACATAACTGCGTTCAAAAACAAAACAATGTAAAACTTTAGAGTCTACAAGTCTACTCAGTGCTACTTCTTGTTCAGCCAATTACTAAGACAGGCAAGTTTGTTTACATTTATGGGAGAGACTGCTGACTGCTTCTTATTTAGAACTGGTGCTTTGCATGGTGTCAAGTATCAGAGAAGTAGCCATGTTAGTCTGTATCCACAAAAACAACGAGGAGTCCGGTGGCACCTTAAAGACTAACAGATTTATTTGGGCATAAGTATTTTACCCAAAAGCTTATGCCCAAATAAATCTGTTAGCCTTTAAGGTGCCACCGGACTCCTCATAGTTCTTATTTACAATGTCACCTGCAAGTGAGAACAGGCTTTCGCATGGCATTTTTGTGGTCAGAATTGCAAGATATTTACGTGCCAGATATGCTACACGTTCATATGCCCCTTCATGCTTCAGCCACCATTCCAGAGGACATGCTTCCATGCTGACGATACTCCTTAAAAAAAGAATGCATTAATTAAATTTGTGACTGAGCTCCTTGGAGGAGAACTGTATGTCTCCTATTCTGTTTTACCCGCATTCTGCCATATAGTTCATGTTATAGCAGTCTTGGATGAAGACCCAGCACATGCCCATTTTAAGAACACTTTCATGGCAGGTTTGACAAGACGCAAAGAAGGTACCAGTGTGAGATTTCTAAGGATAGATACAGCACTCAACCCAAGGTTTAAGAATCTGAAGTGTCGTCCAAAATCTGAAAAGGACAAGGTGTGGAGAATGTTTTCAGATGTCTTAAAAGAGCAACTCTCCGATGCGGAAACTTCAGAATCCGAATCACCAAAAAAGAAAATCAACCTTCTGTTCGTGGCATCTGACTCAGATGATGAAAATGAACATGCATCGGTCCACTATGCTTTGGATTGTTATCGAGCAGAACTTGTCATCAGCATGGATACATGTATTCTGGAGTGGTGGTTGAAGCATGAAGGGACATATGAATCTTAATTGTGTCTGGCATGTAAGTATCTTGCAATGCCAGCTACAACAATGCCATGCGAACACCTGTTCTCACTTTCAGGTGACGTAACAAGACATGGGCAGCATAATCTCCTGCAAATTGTAACCAAACTTGTTTGTCTGAGCAATTGGATTAAGTAGGACTGAGTGGACTTGTAGGTTCTACAGTTTTACATTCTTTTATTTTTGAATGCATTTATATTTTGTACATAATTCTACATTTGTAAATTCAACTTTCATTATAAAGAGATTGCACTACAGTACTTTTCTTAGGTGAATTGAAATATACTATGTCTTTTGTTTTTTACAGTGCAAATATCTGTAATAAAAATCAGTATAAAGTGAACACTGTAATCCTTGTATTCTGTGTTGTAACTGAAATCAATGTATTTGAAAATGTAGAAAACATCCAAAAATATTTAAATAAATGGTATTCCATTATTGTTTAACAGTGCGATTAATTGTGATTAATCTTTTAATAGCGCGATTAATTGCGATTAATTTTTAAATCACTTGACAGCCCTACTAGAAATTTACAATGCTCTCAACATATTATTACCACTACATGGTGCTCTATGAAAGAACCTACCTACAGCCATAATATTTTGTTGACTGTTATATGTAATAAGCTTACTAGTATGTAAATTAAAGCTAAACCTAATTTATCTTAATGATGTCTTTAAAAGCAAGCAAACAAACTGGCTAACAAAATAGAGAGGCATGTCTTTCAAAGAAAACAAGGATAGAAAAGAATTGGTTCTAAGGAAGTTAATGAAAGTTTGTGTATGCTTCATAACTGAATAAAGCTCAGAATAGAATGTTTTTACCTAGTGTTATTAACAAATCTCCCATATCCACAATCGCTCTTGTGTTAACTGCATCTGTTGTGGATGGCAGCCTAATAAAATCAAGTTACTTTAATAAACATTGTATCTCAATATCCTCTCTTTTATGGGGCAATGAGCATTTCCACTACAGGAGAAAACATTTAACACTCTCATTATCTGAATACTTTTGATAAATATTGCGATACGGTATAATGACAGAAAATGCGTTGGCTCTAAAATTTATTTGGCTGCTGGCAGGTGGCCATTTTCCAATGTTCTATCTCACTAATATGCATTTATTATGTACTTCTAAGGGCCTGTTTTCACAAATTTGCTTGCCACGAAAATGCTGTTTATTTTGCACGAAAAAGGAATTGTGCACCAAAAAATTCTAATGGGGCTTGAAACTGACAAATGGGCATCTGCTGGACAATCAGATGGAAATAAGAAGAATTTGCCTGACATTGTGGCCAGGTTGATCCCTTCCCATCATTTCAAGCCACAATACATTTGGGTCAGATACTGACATTCCAAATTGCTAACAAGGATCATTTCTCACTTTGTAATATTTTGTGAAGTGTGACCTCCATTACATCATGTTACACATTATATGACAGGAAATAACATAACATGATGTGTTATGACATGAAGAGATAAGATGTAAGTTAATATTATGCATTACATTTTGATTTTTATAAATTATTGGATCTGCATCTATTATAAGCTTGAAATGGGTTATTGTGACCTATTTTTGTTCTTTATACAGCACCCATCACTGGTATCTGAGATTTTAGCAACAGACTGTTAAGCCACTATTGACAGCTGAAATCCTTAAATCTTTTGAAAGGCACACATCTTTCTCTATGTTTAAGTAGTAGTATTCATTTGAAGAGGCAATGGAACAGTGAGTCTCTAAGTATGCAGCACAAGTAGTCAGACATTTGCAATAAGAAGTGGTAAAACTATTAAGATGACATATACTTATCCTCTAAATTGAATGAGACTGATTCAGTAAAACTCTATAAAGTGCCTGCAACAGAGCAGGGGATACCCCATATTGCAAAGCATATGCTTCTTGAAGATCCTTTTCAGTGACAAGTAATGTTCAGAGTGAGCTATTTGTTATGAGAGAGATATTTATGATGGTGGAGGTAGGAGGATACTGAATAAATATCTACAGCTCTTGGGAACTGAAACATGATGGTGCACTAGATGGAGAAAAATATCTAAAATATTTAGAGAAACAGCACCTCCCTAGCAAAGGTTACATCAAATTCAAGTGTTCTTCATTTCTGTTCTTTTTCAAAGCTGTGAAGCAATGGGATTGTCCAAATTAATGAAGTATTGTAATAGAAATGGAAAGATTAGAGTGTGTCTGAGTGAGAAGCAGGGTTTTGCTCTTAAGATGAATGAGGGGGAGAAAGCACTTTGATATAAGAACTGTATACAATAAGAATAGCGAGGGGGCCTATTTAAATGTTACTGTCACCACGAAAGCTGGAGTAGATTATTATTATTATTTATCATTACAGAGAGGATAACACATGGGCGTGTAGCCATTACTAGGGTGTAATTCTACTGAGAGGTCCTGATAAACATAGCAAATTGAGAGAGTGAAGCTTGATCCATTTAGACATATTATCAGGACCCTTGGATTGAATTACAAGCTTAACAATGGTCAGAGGCCTATGTATTTTTATTTGTGGTACATAGCAGACTAAGAAATGGAACTATGAAAAGAACAGTCAGTGTAGAAAGCCACAAGACACAAAAAGTGACCTCTGGGTTGGATTTTCAGAGGGGCTGAGCACCTGAAGTGCCCATTAAGTTCAGTGAAAAGGTGGGTACTGTGCACTTGCAATATCAGACCACTGATTTTGTGACTGTTACAACAGAATATCAGTTAGTGTGTATCTGGTGCACTGGAAATCCGATTGACGTGATGGAATGTGATTCATTGTACATATGGATGAAATGAGCAGCAAAAGCAGGACTGATAACAAACTAGCAGTAGATTTTGGAATAAAGGCACATGGTGGATCTTATATCTGCGGTCAAACATTATTCCACTTGTTCCTGGTCCTTTTCCAAGTATACATTGATACTACTACAATTACTGGAAGAAACACCGAGTTACTTAAACCTGTATCCAAGAGGTGCCTCATCACTCCCGCAGCAGGTATTGAGAACGTCTTCCCATCAAGCTCATGTAGATGGGCCAAGATTGTGGGTGATTCCTGCCGTTGATTTGTCCATCTCTACTTTTGTCCCTGAGATTTGCTTTTGATTGCATTAATCCTCGGGAAGATAAAAAGAATCCCCTAATGGGAGTAAGGACCTGTCCGCCTTTGCATTCATAGAATCATAGAATATCAGGGTTGGAAGGGACCTCAGGAGGTCATCTAGTCCAACCCCCTGCTCAAAGCAGGACCAATCCCCAATTTTTGCCCCAGATCCCTAAATGGCCCCCTCAAGGATTGAACTCACAACCCTGGGTTTAGCAGGCCAATGCTCAAACCACTGAGCTATCCCTCCCCCGAATTCACATCATCAGTAGATGCAGATTTGCCGCACCAGGTAACTTTAGATGCACTTAATGAGAATTCACAGCTATTAAGAAAGGAATGACTAAGAGTATGAGTTCACGGAGCCCCTTCCATACTGGGGGTATCCCAAGCACGTTACAAAGCAATGGATTAGATACCGTCTGTGCAATGAGAACGCAGGCACAGGGAGCAACTGCTCTTGTTCGCCAAAGTCGCTCGTATTAAGCTATCAACATTAGGGCCTGTTTTAGGACGAAAGGGAGTGTTGAGTGGACCACAAGGATCATCCTTTCATGTTTTTGAAAAGTACCTTTAGGGCCTGATATTTTAAAAGGGCTTCCAATTTTTATTTTTATTTTTGGACTACAGTTATTTGTAACTTCTGTTGGGCCAGTGGACACAGCTATTAGTGACAGAGATGGACAGAAGGGCCAGCAGCTGGCTGGCCTGGAGTTCACTGGACCCAGTAAAGACTGGCAGGATCAATTAGGGCACAGTGTAGCATGTACATAAAAGGTGACTATTGTGCCATAGTGACACAGTCCACAAAGACTTTGGCTAAAGTCCACAATTTGTGCTATTGTGTTTATCAAAGGTTGTATGTACTTAACCCATAAAATTCCCATTAGATCACTAGTTGACATTTGACTGATTTGTAAAGCAATACAGGCTGGGGGCGGTCTAGTTAGGGGGGGAAATGCAGTAGAGTAGTATGTAATAGCTGTTAGTCAATGTTCAAGTTAATCCATTGCCATCTTTCTTTATCTTGTTAATTCACTTGATCTTGTTAACTCACTGTGTTCATGTTTTCTCAAAAGCAGCAAAAATGATTCTTCATTATGGAAGCTATCACTGCTTCCCAGCCTGGCCTGCCTGAAAGGGTGTGTTCTACTGCCCCACAGCAAAGAGAAAACTACTAAGCTGTTACTAAAGAAGCAGTGTGGCCCAGTGAATAGAGGACATAAATGGGGAGTTAAGAGCTCTGCTTTCTAACCCCAGCTCTGCCACTGATCTGCAACGTGACTTTAGGAAAGCCACTTTACTGACTGTGCTCTGTTTCCCCCTTTCTGTTCTTTGTTCCGGTCTCCATTCAGGAAAGCATCTCTATTCAGCAAAACACCTAATGGACTGAAGAATGGGATTGTTTTCCTTAGAATGTAAGATACTGGGGCAGAGATTGTTTCTTACTCTGGGCTAGCACAGTATCTTGCACAATGGGGTCCCAAACTCAGTTGAGGACAGTCAGCACTAATGGAATACAAATAATAATAATTAATAGTAATTAATAATAACAACACAACAGGCGAAGGATAGAGCTGGTTGAAAATTTTCTGTTGAAAGAGTTTTTAGTGGAAAATTGAGTTTCTGACTAAATGAATCTTTTGGTAAAAATGTCAGCTTTTCACAGAAAATTTTGTTTTTTCATCAAAATATCTCAGCCAAAACCCAAAGGTTTTAGCCAGAATCTCTTGGTCTTTGGCAGAAATCTTTCCATGTTCAGATACAAATCTTTCAGTTTTTGAGTTTTTAGGAAAAACTCCAAAATGTATGTAGAAATAAAATTTTTCTGACCAACTGTAGCTGAGGGTTCAACATGTGGGTACGTTTTCTTTTTCTCGTGGCTTATACAGTGGACTATAGTCAGCTATTGAATAAATATGTCCAATAGCTGAATACATGTAAGGAAATCATTGTCCCAACTGAAGTCAATGACAAAACTCCCATACTCTTCAATGGAGACAGGATTTCACCCATAGATACTACAGAGACCTGTACGGAATGATTGAATACATTTGATTTTCCGAATATACATTTTACTTCATTTGTTTTCTTTCTAAATTTATAGCTACAGAGATCCTTTCATGGTGTTTTATGGACCTGTATTCATGTAATAATTATTATTTGTGATTATCTTTGCTCACACAGGGAAATGGTCTAAGCTTTGTTTCTGTTGGCTTTTTAACTGGAGGGTATATCATTAAGTTTTTGTGTTGCTCATGTTTAATGAAAGTTGACAAGTGCCATATATTTGAAGAGACACAGAAGAGAGAGTAGATTAAAGATTTCCTGTCTCTCTCCCCCTCCCCTGCCTTTCCCCAAATTGCCCTTCCTTTACATGACAAAGAATTGGTGAAAAGATGGAAGTGGGTGAAGAGATTGTCTCACTAGGCTGATGCTATGGTTGGACAGACTATATCAGTGGTTTTAGTCCCCTTTGATCATGTTCTCAAGAAATGAAGAACTAGTACCAGTGTTTCACACCACTGTGCATTAGTTTTTTTTTCTGCATGATGGAGATATGCACATCCCACTACGGATGATATTTCAGTACTGCCAGAGTCAATGATAATTCACCACAAGGGTTCTGATGCACTTACAATATGGAATAAAGACTTCACTGCCAGGCCCTTTGGCAGGGGATCACTTGTTGTCTGGACTTAGTGGTGGGTGTGTTTTAATCTGGAGAAATTCCTGCACTTGACAGGGTTCATTGTCATGTGGTATAGTTATACACAAGAAAACGGGAATGAACACCAAAAGAAGCGCTTTGCACACACAGTGTGCTTTAATCCTGAACTTGGACAAGCATGCAGAGATTTAAACTTGGAATGACACTATGTCCTGGAACTTGGACACTTTTGAACCCAAACCGTCAAACCTTCAAGTGACTATTTGCATTCCACCCAGCAGCGAATGGGTGGTTGGTCATTTCATCCACTTCAATGAGTTAGGGTCTGTTATCATTAGAATCCTAGAAGTGACTCCTTATCACAGAAGGTAGCCACAAAAAAAAAAAAAAAGAAGAGCATACTGTTTTCCGTGGAAGGTCTATATCTTATATTGGTTATTTAATGTGGTACCTTGTCAAATTAGTAGCAGATAAAGGTACATATCCGTAGTGAACAGACTTTCATGTTGCTTCTTTTATAACAAATAGCACATGACCAATATTTATGGTGACCAGCTGTCCCGTTTTTAAAGGGACAGTCCTGTTTTTTGGGACTTTTTCTTATATACGCGCCTATTACCCCCCACCCCCAGTCTTGTTATTTCACAGTTACTATCTGGTCACCCGACCAATATTAACAGTTCTCTTAAGATAACCAACACAAATTGGTAATAATTCATAGTAACATAAAATTAACATTGATTAAATGATATTAAGATGTTATCATCTGAGCCTTCAAACAACAAAACCTCCTTAAAGCAAAGCACTTTTTGCTTATTCTGTTTTTTTCTATATAGCTACATTACATTCTACTAGTGAATACTTCCATGAAGCAGACAACTTACTGTAAGAAGTGAATTGCCAACCTACTGAGAAAGCAGATAAGATGACAAAGAATGCTAGAAAATAGCTCCAGCCCACTTCCATTTCCACTAGGGACTGTAAATTATGTTACACCAGGAAAACCTGCTCAAATGGACAGCAACTGATACTATTTATTATTAGAATAATCCGTGACATTCAGAATGGAGAGACAATGTGTCAGGTAATCTAGAGAAAGTGGATTTGCTTTCCTTGACATTAAAACAAAAGCTTTATGATGTTACACATATTATTCTGATCACAAAAGTATCTTGCATTAGGTTTTCCGGTGTGAGATAATTGATCCTGACATTGCCTTCAGGTTAGGGCACATAACTCTTTTCACAATGACTTATCTTGAAGTAAAGCAGGCAACAGCTAAGAATATTTATTTACGATCTTCTTTTAAAATTATTGAAAACCGTATATTGCAAGGATAAATAGTCAGGAATTGGAATAGGTGGAAGATATTTTATGTATGAACAAACGAAGAGGTGATTATATATTGGTAAAAGTCTAATCCTTGGATAAACTGCCATTTGTTATTAATATATTAGACTTGCTTAGCTGCTACTTACCATTTCCTTGATTTAACAATTATATTCCTGAGCTGAGGGTAACTTTTCAATAAAATGTGCAGGGATTAGGAATATTAATAATTATATTAGTTAATAATAATGGGAACTGACAATATTTGTATTCATATGACAGACCTGAGGAAAGTAGGGCTTTAATTTTATCACTTAATTCTATTTTTTTTAATTGCCTCAATAGCCAATTGTGAGACTGTTTCACCAGTGATGTCTCTGAGGTTCCACTTGTGACAGGATGTGTGTTGAGGGGGAACATAGTCATATCTAGAAAAATTAGAGAGAAAGAGAAAAAGAGAGATATATTGTGTAGTGGTATCATATGTTATCCAACAAAAATAGTATCAATGTATCTTCAAGGATATCTAATGCTCTGTGTGTGTGTGTATGTGTGTGTGTTTTCATGTGTGTATTTATTCTAAATGCCAAATTGCTGGAATGTGAGGTGCAGCCCAATGGAGATTGCAGGGAGGGAGTCATAGAAGGCAAAAAAATTGAAATTCATCTTAGAGATGTGCTGTTTATGATATGGCATTCACCTCCCCTCCCCCCAACAAATTATATGGTATACTTCTATTTATTTATACACACAATAAAATGTATCAAAATCAATGTATATTTATATTGTACCCTTGGATTTTGATAAGAAAGCCGATCAATTAAAAGTGAGGCTGTTGTCTTCCTTAGAGGAGGTAGAGGGCAATAGTCCGATAGCTCTCATCCTTCCCTGCCCTACAGCTGCTCTGTGGTACTCCAATAGCTCAGTACAGCCTTAAAAGCAGCTCAGTCCAACCCCTCCACATCTCCCCATGTAAAGGAAATCCCCAGCTGGGAGATTTATGCCGCCCCCTCTCTTGGTGTATGAAGCATGGCCTGAGTGCCCCAGCACTCTGGCAAGGTCCAGCTGCTAGAATAGCCGCTTGGAGGAGTGGGGGCAGGACGTAAAAGGTGGCTTAAAAGCATCTTTGTAAACACACCCTTCTGAGTTGCACCGAGTGCAGCCTGGCATGCCCCAGGAGCAGGCCTCTAGTCTGTATCCTAATGACCACATATAACATTTTGATGTGAAGATTGATAACTGTGTGTGTGTGTACGTATGTATCTATGTGTGTGTGTGTGCACTTAGACAGATGTGCAAAATGGCACATGGACAAATGGAGGCAGGGTGGAGGCCCCATGAAAAATCAGACCCATAACATTTTCTACATCAAAATCTTCAGGCACTGAAATCCCTCTGCTCAGAGAGATTTCAGCACATAAAGAAATCTTTCTGCGTTGAAGCTCCCCTCAACATAGGAGCTTCAGCACATAACAACCAAAGAGGCTAATAAAACAAATAATGACTGTCTCCAGAGGCAGTAGCTGTAAAAAAAAATTGTCATCAGGTAAAAATAGTGCCTTTGATGGCTCCTCGGGCAATATACCAATAATCTCAGGAACTCTTTAGTCCCTTGAGCAATATTTCACTTTTACTGCCCTCTGAGGCAGTCCCTATTTGTAGAGCGTATATGATGTAGTGGATTCTCCTCTTCGTCCTACCACCCTGTCCTAGTGCTCCAATACAGCCTTGAAGGAGTCAGGCTAACTATCACCACTTGCAAGACAATACACATACAGAGGCAGGGTATTCTCACCTGGTGATTGCTGGTTATTTGATTTTTCTACTCAGAGGAGAGAAACTGGAACATTTGCTGTCCACTCGCTAGATGTCTGCAATATCACTGGGTAATGGGGGCACTAGAGCAGAAGGCAAAATTATCTGGAAGTTTAGTTATGAATGTCACAATGTTGCACAGAATGACCTCTCCTTGTCACTTCGGACGCAAACTTCCAGGTGACTGGGCCAGGAAAACCCCAGAATTTCTGATTCTGGCTGGCTGGATACTGTGTTCAGCAATTCAAGTCACTCTTGCTGCTACTCTACTGCCAGGACTGACTGTAACCCCGAGCTCTAATCTACCCTGGCATTATGAAACACAAATAATAATAACACCACCCCCTCTTCCCCCCCCCCCCCCCCGCTGCAGGAACTCCCCATGCATGAAGGGCACCAACGCAGTATCTCCAGCTGGAGAAACTGCTATTCTGTTACAAACCATTCTGCCTGCTGGAGGGTTTTCACTCAGAGCAAATGCAGATTTTAAGGTAGTCCAACTATATTTGCAATTTGTATCAATGAATATTGGAATTTTCCTATGATGAGGTGGGTTATTGGTAAAATAATGTATCCATCTATGCTCAGAATGAACCATATCCACTAACCATCTGTGTGGGCCAATGATTTCATTGGTGGTAGTCCTGACTCACACTGGTGTGACTGTGAGCCAAGGGTGGCAGAAATGGGGGGACAGGAGGGGCTAATGCCACCACAATGGAAATATGAAGAGGCTGATTATGTTTCCAGCCCCTCTCCCCATTGTTTTCTGTCCCCATAATATCTCGCAGAGGTGAGAGTGGGACCTGGAAGAGGGTCTGGGTGTGGCCACCAAGATGCACAAGATTGTGCCAGATGCTGAAGCATAGGTAGCACACATCTGGCAACGACACATGGTCTGGGAGAGGGGCAGGATTCAGAACACATGTGACAGTGACCAGGTTGGGGCAGGGGACAAGGCACCAGCTCCTGAGCGGGGTGTGAGGGGCAAGGGGATATAGGCACACAGGGCACCAGCTGCCAAGGATAGGGTGTCGGGAGCACAGACCATCAGCTGCCATGAGGAAAGGGCACAGGGCATTCCCCACCAAGTCTCAGTAGCTCCCCCTTCTACCCCTCCCCCATTCACAGTGAGCTTTGCTCTCTGCCTCCAGCTGTGATCACAATCAGTCCTTTGGGGCCTGTTTCCACTGAGTTGGGGTGGAATTGTTTGCCTTTGCTATTACCCTTTTACATCAAGAAGCACAGATGGAACTTATCGAACACACCAGAATTGCTTAATGAGACTCAGTGAATATTAATAAAAGTTTGGATGTGATTCCACTACAATGGTTGCATTGGATGAGAAGTTTGAAAGCGTTGGTTCAAGATTACAGGAGGCTGTGAGAAAATATGGTATCCAGCAGCTAGCATACAGTGCAGAGATTTCACCATCCAGGGATCTCTAATTACTAATAATGTACATGAACAGTATGATATGTCCTTACAATTGCAGAATCCTTTTCAAAGATAATCTTTAATAGTTTATTTGACAACCTGTAAAATTATAGAAAATTATTAGTCTAGGGAATTATAAAAATCCCCCTACTATAGTCAAACAATAAAATTATAATTACCTGTGGGTAATTGAAATTTAACTGTTTTTTTATTGTATATTACACATCAATAGCAACATAAGTTCAAGAGGGTTTTTTTTTCTTTTTTCCTCCTTTTCTTTTCCTTGCAGAGGCAGGGAAAATGGACAGCCCCGCTGGTAGCTTGTGAGCTCTTGTCACAGTCCAGAGCTTGTACAATTTCAATTAAAGCTGTATGTTCAAGACCCATTAGACCCACATTAAATTACATATCTGGAGTGTTAAAAATAAAGAGTACAGAAGCTTATTCTACATTGCCTATGGTAAAGTATGTAGTCAGGGTTCTGGTTATCCTTAAAGTTCTTATTTTTCTCTTTTCTGAAACTCATTGTTTCTTCAAACAAACATAGAGTGCATTGAAGAACAGTAAAAGTATGCCTGCAGAATTACTAGGATGGCAGATGTATGAACATACTTCTATTCTGCATCCCCCAGGTTTGTTTACTCTGAACAAGCATCATTTATCAGTTACAGCAGGGGGCTGGTAGCCTAAACTCCTGGGTTGCAGTCTCTGCTCTGCCTCTGAATTACAACCCTTCCCCCCTTCATGGAATCCTTTCTAGAATTTTGGTGGTGGTGGTGGTCAGGGGGAGGGGGTGATAAAAGAAAAACAATTAACATCAAAGGATTGATCTTGCAAAATACCAAATGCTCTCCAGTGGGTGTTGAAGGAGCTCAGCACTGCACTGCATTGGACTTGCCATGATTTATTTAAAATCAGGAAAACAACATTCTCCCTTGCCTCAGGTGAATTTGAGTAATGAAGAGGTGCAAACATTCAAGAATCTTCTTTGCAATAAGAAAAGGAGGACTTGTGGCACCTTAGAGACTAACCAATTTATTTGAGTATGAGCTTTCGTGAGCTACAGCTCACTTCATCAGTGAGCTGTAGCTCACGAAAGCTCATGCTCAAATAAATTGGTTAGTCTCTAAGGTGCCACAAGTCCTCCTTTTCTTTTTGCGAATACAGACTAACACGGCTGTTCCTCTGAAACCTTCTTTGCAATCTGCAAGATAGGATTCATTTTGCTGTTGCTCTTCTTTTCTATTCAGCATCACCCTTCCTGTTGCAAAACCTCAGGAAGTGGTACACTGTGACACTCTGTTACAGTACCACCAAAAAATCCCGAGATTTTGGACACAGTCCTCAGGATCAAAGTGAGCCCCCTTATCTCCTTTCACTCATTGGTCTAAAGCCTGAGGTTAGGCATTGTACCTGGCTAACTGTATATAACCTTAAGGTGTCTGTTCCCCATCAATAAAATGGACACAATGATACCCACCTGCTGTATAACGTTTTGGTTGGGTAGATTAAGGAATGCTTGTAAAGTCCTTTGAGATCATTATAAGTAGCTATTGTATGTGCATAGTATTTTTATTTTCACTCTATGTTGTGGTTGGTTTTAGAGTAGCATCAGACTGGCCTGGAAGAAGTCTGTTGTCAGGCTGGGTGTTATTATTATTGTTATTATTTACACATGATGCTTATTATTATTTCAAGTGACTTACCCATTGACTGGAAACTAGGAAACACATTCTCTTGCCCCAAATAAGCTACAGTCCAGATTATGGCTATCCATCCCTCTTCCAAACAGCCAAGGATGGTGGAATTTCAAGTACATCCATGAATTTTTATCTTTTTTACTTAGGTATCTTTAACATGGCATATCTACCCTCCCCCCTTTTTTCCTGTTTAAAGTGGTTGTCCATCAATCAATGGTCCCTCTAATTTTTGACAGGCCGTGTGCGCAAAAAATTTCTTCTGCGCAAATTGTTGTACTTCTGTGCAAATTTTTGTGCGCGGGGTGTTTCGCCATGTGCGCAGGATTTAGGATCTGTGTGCACATGCCCACGCGCACAGCTTAGAGGGAACAGTGCCGTCAATAGATCCATGGACTGTGAGTCTGTCTATCTACATTCTATCTACACTCATCTCTATGGTATCTGAATGCCTTGACAATAAAGCTGCAGAGAGGAAAGGTCCAGGAGTCAGGGAGGTAGCTCAGCTGTAGAAATTATTTTTCAGCAGATAACACTTTATGAAAATCAGAAGCCCCCAAAACCGTCATCGGTTGTGTGTGAATGTGTGTGGGGGATATGGGGAGAAGTATGTCCTCTCTCATTGTTTAGCGGTCTTCCTTGAGTTTTAGCCACATGTGGTTTAACTGTCCTAAAAGAATATAGCCTAATTTTCCCACTCTCTCAACAACTCAGTTATCAGATGAATATTAACAGGATCTTTTCTCCAGCCACATGTTTGTGCTGCTAGTCTGGCAGCCAGCCCAACAAATGGATGAGATTCCACTTTTACATGCATTGTCATTGTTGCAGATACACAAAACCACGTTCTGGAAGCACTTGGACATTTTTGACACTGTATAAAACAAACAGAAAAAACAATTACATTTGTATCACAGCATCCCCTTGCTTTGAGTAACAATGTATCACATTACTGTATCCTTTACAGCTAGGAGAAAGTTTAAAACAGTTCTGATTTAGGGACAAACACTCCCCCTTAAGCATGTAAATGGCAGAGAAAACAAGCATACTTCTCCAACCGTATGCAGCATTGAAAGAGCTGTTGGCCACTACATTGTCCCCTTAGGACCAACAGGTCTTATGAGAGACTAGGGGCCATGGACATAATTTCTCACATGAATTATGTGGAGTTCTACAGGAAATGGCAATACTGTGTTGGCAGTTGTCTGGCCATTGGGAACATCCACTCACAGCCACCTACCAGTCGGTCATAGCAATATTGTAGTCTAGTCCTTACACAGTCTTCATCAGCACTGAGTAGCTGAGAAACTTCCAGAACTACAGTGCTTGCACAAGTGCTGTGCTTTCAATGGCTGGGTCTACACCTGATGCACGGCCTAACCACGAATCATAACTTACATTGCCCTGACAGAGCCTGCCATGCTGAGTGGCTGTTCTCCAACTTCTTCACCCTTTCCTGACCGTGCCCCTTCTGGCTGCACAGAGCTGGGCAGCCACTAAGAAGATGGAGAAAGACTGCAGATAGTTATCTGGTGGGTAAATACCACTTTCCTTCACAGCTTCCTTAGCCCTTTATCTGAAGATTACCCAAGATATCATCCCCCAACACCCTGCATTGCCCAGAAGAGACTTTAAGTGTCTATAGCTTCTAAAAGTGAAAGTGGAACAGTCATATGAAATTTGAACAAAGTGCAAATTCTTTTGACAGGAAAATTCCAGAGAGACAGGGGCATTAAAGCAGTTAATTGTCTGACTTACAGTGCAGGAGAAGCAAGGATGAACCTAGTTCTTCAGATCTGTGTTCTTATATTAAAAAACCAAGATCTCAAGTGAGAAAGTTGGAAGATTTAGTTGACATCATTTTTTTATGATTCTGACATAAACTCAACACCTTAATGAAACAAGAATATTTTACTTTCAAACATTTCAGCCCTCTCAGACATTCGGAAGGATCAGCCCAAGAAAGACTCAACACTCCGACCTTGTACTGACCCTGATTTCTGGGTAGAATCCAGCTGGTGAATACATAGACTGGAGAGCTGCTTGTCACCAGGAATTCTCTATACTGTATAGAAGGAAACTAAATCTTCATGCCACAAATTGCTCTGTATGATAACAGAGATCACTAGCCAAATTGGCTTTTAAACCTCCACTTGATGCAAAATCAGCTTTGGTGAAAGCAGCCATCCAAGTCAGCATGTTACTCCAGATATGACACTGGGATAAAGAAGGGGATAAAGAGAAGCAGCAACAACATCATGATTAGAGCTGGTTTAAATTTTTCAAATGTAAAAATTTTGACAGAATTTCAATGGGGGGGAAGGAGTGAGGTGAAATAGGAAAAATGTTAACAAAATAAGGCACAATGAGCTATGGAGACACCCGACTATTTCCACAAAATTATGAGACAGGGAAATGGCAACCACTGTGTTTAAAAATCTGGCCTGTGATGCCAGAAAGAAAGAGCTAGTGGTTGTTGTGGTTTCTCCTCCCAACATGGAGCTTCCAAGATGGTGATTGTGGTGATTCACTCTGAAAGGCACCATAATCTTGGTCTCTGTGTCCCTTGGATCCTGCAGACCAGACTTCATGGTTGGAGCCTCAGAGTTTAATTAAGATTTTTAAATCCATGTTATGAATTAGGCAAGAAGGATATTAAAACATCTGATCCCAGTCTCCCACTCTGGCTGCAATAACTCACCTTCATAAGTGGTTTTTTAAAACCTTTTTTGTACGTTTTTCCCCTCACATTTTTCTTCCTGTCCCCTAATGACACATGTGCAGGTACTTCACTAATCCTCTCTGACTTGCCAGACCTTCATTCTCAGGAGGATCTATCTTCAGTGCTCTTTGGTCGCCACTCCCTGTGGGAGAATAGCTGGCTGTGAGGAGGTATCTTTGATTCAAGTAGGAGAAAATGTTGCCAACGATCTATTCCTCAGAGTCCTTAATATAGTTAATGTAAGGGTCCTCTAACAATATTCTGCCCAGCAGTTCCCTCACTCTCAGAAAAGTGCTCTGGAAGTGTCATATTCTGGAGTATGTGTTTGTTTCTTTGCTTGGGATTTTGCTTTATCTGATGATCAGTTGTGAGATCTTCTTGAATGGTATCAGAATGGTACAAAGACTCAATTCATGGAAGTTTCAGTAACAAAACATCCATCCTTGTCCTCTTTTCACACTTATGTTTTTTATACCCTTACACTGTACAAACCCTTTGTTAGTCAAAGAATTGCTCGAGAATATAGTGGGTGGCAATTTTATCCCCTCCCACACCCCGATATTAGTGGATGCATAGATATGTTGCTTCCAATGTGCAATTCCTCATTACTACCTTCAGGCTGCTCTGCATGACACCAGCTGATCACCACTCCATTTGGCCCATTCTGATAGCTGCAGATGCCGGCAGTCCTCCTGCATCACAGTAAGAGAAAGCAAAGGTGTTACTACATATGCGGTATAGCACAGGGAGTTCTTGCACACAGGTAGAATCCTCAGGTGGCCAGTTCAGCTTTGGGCACATATTTATCTCTCATTTCCATAATATCTGTGTTGCAGATGGGGACCTGAGATATGAAGAAGCTAAGTGACTTGCCCAAGGTCACACAGGAAGTCTGATGCAAAACAGGGACTTGAACCCAGATCTCCCAATTCCTAGTCTAGTGCCCTAACCACTCGGCTACTTTTCCTCCCAAAGCCAAAGACCGCTGGAGGATCCATCTTATGTATATGAACTCTTCAGGGTGGAGGACCTGTCCCTGGAAACTACCTACTAAATTGTAAGCTCTTCTGGAAATACCTAATGAAGGGCCAGATTGGGCAACCTTTATTCACACTGATACATTGGCCTGAGTCGGGCTACTCATGTGGGATAAGCATCTGCCAGCATGAGTAAGGGATGCACAATCTATGCCCAATAGGAGGAAATACCTTAAATGTTGTGCCTTTGCAGGAAAACTGCATTGCTATTTTTCCTTGTTTTCTTCCCAGGGCACAAGAATTCTGTGCTGCTGGATAGCCATTTACTGGAAGATATTGCATTGAAGTTACATTGTGTATCACATTAAAGGTTATAACAGTGCTTTGTATTTTGAAAATACTGTAAAAGAAAGCATCAATCATGCAACCACAGTTGATAGACTCAGAAGGGGCCTCCTGGGTCGTCTTGGCCAAGAGTTCTATGAAGCTGGAAGGATTCAACACACACCTTTCTCATAAATGTAGCTAACCATTCCTTAAAGACATTGAGTTATTTTTCCATAAACACCTCAACTAGGTAAACTAGTCTGATTGACCTTACTGTCAAAAAGTGTCTCTTAACACTATGTATAAGCAACACTTTTCCTTTTTTTTCAGCTTTAGCTAACCAAGAAAAAAGGGCAAACACAGTAATGGGCAACATTGCAAACACGACAAGTAGTTTTGCTTTCACTTTACTGCCATCATCTACCATAAATCTGGATCTACTACAGATACTTGGTTTCTCAGTGCAGTCTCTCTGCTACTTGTAGTATCTATCTTACTTTGTCTCTGACTTTCAGAGAGCCAACATTACAGAGTGTAGAAATAACAAAGACATATGATAAGCACTTACCGATTCAGAAAGCCATTCAAATCCTACACCAGATAGTTATAGTATTTATTTCTATTTTTCATTTTATTGGGATTTGTGGGGTGTTTTCACATCTGGACCATCAGGGTTGTGGAGCACAGGCTTTCTTCAGGCTCCGTCATAGTGCCAGAGAATTTACATTCTCCTCCACCAATTACACATACAGAAAAATAAATACATGACTGTTTAGCTGTGTGTTGCAGCAGTGGTAATGAATTGTATGCTGGCTGTTGCCCCATAGCTCTCTGCCTTCTTTCTCTTAATGAACATTAGAAAAAATGGAGTTTGGGTTTTTTTAAAAAAAATAGCGTTATTAAATTGCAGACATGCTTATTTTCAAGAGCTTCTTGGGCTGTTGTCTAGATTGCAATCCCCTTCTACACACACCCAGACATGGCGAGAGGGTCTCACAGCCCAAAGCTTCTGCCCCTTTGAACACACTGTTTGTGAGCCTGCTGCTTATGTGGCTGGCTTGAACTGCCCATCTGTCTCTCTACCCCTCTATCCTTGCTCTAAAAAAGCACACTCCCTTCCTCTTTTCAATGACCAGGAACAAAGTAACAAACTAAGTACAGGACTGAGGCACTAAACTCGAGACTTCTGGGCAGATTCTGGTTCACTCTCCCCTTCACATGGCTCTAGTGGTGCAAAGGGAAGCGCAGGGTGGCATACCATCAGTGTAGCAGCAATATGCCATACCCTCCTGGCTCACAGTGGCTTAAGAGGCTTAACTGGGCATCTGAGGATTCCATCTGTGTACATAAAGGAATTCCCAGGTTGGGTGCAGTCACCAAAGGATCTGGCTATCCCCAGGTGCGGAACTCCCTCTTATGACTATAGCAACCAGGTGTAAGTGAGAACAGTCTTCTCACTGTTTTATCAGACCATTTCTGCTTCTATCCTTTGACAGAATATGCAGCGGTACTACAAAATAAATCAAAATCATTAAAAAGGTAAAGCATATTTCTGGACAAAAGTTTAAGGCAGATGTTACTTTACCTGACTGGGTTCCAGCTGGTCATCCTAAGTGACCATGTTCTAGCCTAGGGAGCCCTCAGCAATCTTTTTAATATTGTTATTCATAATGTTAAGCAAAGAAACACATTTTAAACTGGCTGCAGTAGTAAACAGCACACGCACTTCTTCAGAAGGAGATTTATGTATTTTGGATTAAGTACCCTGAACTTGCATTGTTCAAGGGCAGATTAGTTAGATTGTCTTTATTTGATGTTTCAGAGGTTACCTTTGTCAGTGCTCTCCATACACAGAAGGAGTATTATGGAATGACCAGAAAAATGTCAAAGCAGAGTTAATGCCAAAAGAGCAAGATACAAAAGAAAGCAGGATAATTTAGAAGGAACACTATGATACTAGGTTTGAAGGAATGTCAGTATTACCCCATCCACACTTTATCCCCTTCTTCCTGTCTTCTTTGCGTCTCTCCTGTCACACATTATTAGACTGAAGTGTGCATGTCCTCCTTCTCAGCTCAGTGTCAATCATGTCACAAAGACCTAAAACAATCCCTGCAAATAAAAAGACATTTTTAAAAGATAACTCTTGGTACAATATATGGAAAGCTAGACTCGCTTTGATTTTAATTGTTTTAAAATACTTGTTTACTCCTTAAACCAGGTAAAGATATAGGTAAAAAAATGCACAAGATTCATTAGTTAAGGACAGAGAATGGTGAGATTTTGCTAATAGTTCAGAATTTAATATTATAACATATCCACATATGATAAAGTTGCAAGGGAGTATGAAGTACCATATGCAAAGAACCAGCCTACATAAAAGAAGGATAAAAATAATGATATTTTTTACTTTCTTTTCAGTTAACCATCACTTTTCTCCTCATTTAATCCCAACTCAAACTTCCCCCACAATAAAGGAAAAAAGAAAAGAAACCCATAACCCCAGCTCAACCCTTATTCCCTCTCTGCCCCAATCCAGTTCACACTAAGAGTCACAATGAATTGGTACTGCACACAGTAAGTAGAACCTTTCATCTAATTTAAGTTGCCTACTTAAGTTCCATCAAGAGCACTCATGTCAAAATGGTATCTACTTATTGTATGCTGACAATTATTGTACCATTGCTTTTGGGCAAGAGCCATCTTTTTGTTCAGTGTTTGTACAGCACCTCGCACAGTTGGGTCCTAAGCATGACTGAAGCTATTAAGCACTATTCCAATACAATACATACATACATGCATACATACCTATTGTCTAATCTTATTCAGAACACAAACACCAATCAGAAGATGTAAATCATTTGATATTTATGCTAGAACATGGCTTACCATTTAAGTTAAATTTGCATCATGCTCAATATATTGAATACTATCCAGTGCTTTAGTAGAAGATACTATTTTCCTAATGTAATACAACACATGCATGCTGAGAAATTTTTGGAAAATTGTATCATCTTGCAACATTAATGGACAGGCAGTATCACATGGAAAAACACACTTTCCCTCTCTATATCTTTGTCATGAAAATTCCAAATAGTCCAAACATACGGTGATGATTACAAGTTTATTAAAAAATAGGGATTTGATTTTACCTTGACCCAGCAGAGCACCCGAATAGCCATACAGCTAATCCACATTTACGTAGAGTTCATTCCCAGGAACTGTGAGCACTTGGAATGGACTGACTGTTGTTTAATTCAGTATATGAGCATGAATATTGTCGGGGCTGGATTGTTGAGGTTTTAGAATGTGCTGTAATCTAATGTCTATCACTGTAGTAGCTGAGCACCTAAGAATAATGCATTTTGGGTTGAGGGTGTTGATTAAGGGGCTAGGGCATGCTTAGATGGGCAATATTGGATTTCAGAATATCTTTCTTGTGCAATTATAATAAGTTGTGGGCAAATATGTTCAGGTATAGTGTTTTGAACTGTTGAATTGTCCTGTTTTTCATTTTTAGAAGAGCACCTAAAGATGCGTGCTTTATAAATAAACAATGTGTGTGGAATTTGTGTATCTTTATGGCAAGTTACGTATCAGACTGACAACATGTGCCTCTCGATAGGGGCTTGACACAATGCTGTCTTTTCATTGACTTCAGTAGGCTTTGGATAAGGCCTTTGGTATTGTGTACATACTATATATTAAGTGTGTGCAAATGTATGTGAAAAATTGTGAATGAAAGACTTTGGAAATTTCAACCCAAATTTCACAAAAGGTTCAGTTTATAGACTTGTTGATATCACAAGGAATTCCTCAGAATCTCTGAATATATCTTTATATAGTACTTCAACATGAATATTCTCATCCAACTCCTGACAATTCAACTTTAACAGTAATGGTCCTGTCTTTGAAACTCTACAAATACTGTACAAGGAAGGTGGGCAATTTATTGATTCAGAGTGATTTTGGAGAGACACATATGAGACAGGTATTGTATCAGAAGACACAGACTTTATACGTTAGACTCCTGGAAAATATATATAGGAAAAGAGATAGAATACAAAAGTTTGCACAAATGACATTAAGTTGGCACCTGAATATGAAGCTATCCTTCTGTTTGATATCTTTTTAGAGTAATTACATGATAATAGGAGAGGCAACAGGTATACACAAGTTAATTGGCCAGATTTGAATTTCGTGGACATGATAACTAATCAGAGCACACTGAGAATGTTGTTGGAATGCCATTTAAGAACTGTTTGGTAATAGTCAATCCAATCAACTAGCAGGAGCAAAAAAGGTTATTATAGTAAAGGTTAACAAAACCATTGCATTATCTTCCTCTTTCAGGGGCAACACAGAAAAAGAGGCTGGAGAAGTCATGAATATCAAATCAGACACTTCCTCATTTCCAACTTTATTTCAGAATGCCATGGTTGTTTGGAAATGCTCTGTTCAGTAAAGCTAGGACATTTGGTGTGTCATGAATGAAAATATTTGCAAACTGGCTGTAATCAGTCTGACACAAATCTTCATCGATATTAATAACTCAAAACCCTGGTAAAGTCTTAAAATCTAGGGAAGTAAACAACAGAGAAGTTTGAAATTGGATGGAATGCAGGGTCTTTTTTGGTAGGAATGACAATCTTGTGGCTAAGGCACAGAACGGAATTCTATTCCCACCTGTTCGCAGACTTGGTATGTGACCTTGGGCAAATCATTCTCTTTCTCACTGCCTCATCCATAAAGGGGGAATACTAGTTTTCCATTGCCCCTTACAGGAGCATGATAAAGCTAGAATATTTAATGTTTATAAAGGCCTTTGCAATCCTCAAAGGGAAGGATGGAAAGTGGCTATTACCAAGTACAATTTTCTTCTATAATTATTTCAAAATTCAACATTTCTGGTATCACCCTGTAACAGAAGAATGAGATAATGCTAGGTTTCTGTTTGATGGAGGTAAATTCAGATCTAATATCACTGATGTGCTGTATCTTTAATACAGTGCCATTGAGAAGTATGCACATATTTCCCATTGCTGCTCTGCTGATCCACTGAATTAGTTCACCTGGAATATCAGTACGTGAGCAGGCAGAAAATGGAAATAAGATGCTCTGAATTTTCAGTAGAGAGCTGGGACTTTGTCATTTAGTCCTGTCACGATAATATGGAGTGTCACACAATGTAACAACACAACACACCCACAGTAAATGACGAGTGTTCAAAGTGATGTACAGCTCCTGTCAGCTACAAAACCTTCTATTTGTTCACAGAATGTTGGAGCATTTCCAGCAAAAAGACCACACTGGAGAGACACACATACAAAGTTTGCTGCAGATGGATTTCTTTCATGTCTCTTTATGAGATTGGATGTATAATATGAACACACAGAAAAATTCTCCTGTTATTACACTTGCAAGAATGCACTCCTGTCTTCCAACATGCTAGTACTTTCCACAAATTCTTTAGAAATTTACCTCTTTTACTTAAATTGGGCTGGATGTCATTAATAAAAGAATGGTGTAATGAAAAACAATTTATAAAATTATACTGCAACCTAGAATTGCAGGATTCAGCTTTTCCTGCCTGAAGAAAAATAAATTCTGAAGCATTAAACTTACTTTATCAAGCATTACACCTGACATGCTCTCATAAATTTTACATATATGTTAAGTTATTTTAATATTATGCCGGCTTGGTTTAAAATATTCTCATGAAGTAACTAAAATGGAGCTGCTCAGCCATAAATTAGACCTAAAAAAATACTCAGATTTCCTCACCCCTTTCCCCCCCCCAAACCCCAACAACAATATTTCTTTACTTACAATCATGTGGTGTGTGTAACTTAAATTGTCCCTGGCTGAAATACCTTGTATGTCTTAACAGGACTACCACAGAATCAGTGAGCCATATTTCTGTAAGGTTAAATACACACTCTTTGCACTTTTAGAAGTGTCTTGTCTGAAACCAGATGTTAATAACCCCTTGTGTGCCACACTTCAATGCGTGCCCAAGGCCATGTCTTTTTAAAGGTGTGGGTACATACATTTTAATGGGACAGTGATGGAGGAGCCCTGTAGCAGACCTACTATTCTGATGGGCAACCGCAGTGACAGACATGAGGAAACTGCTAGATTTCCTTGAACAACCGATCTTGCATAACAGCATGCATGCACTCCTAGTCTGTTTTGTTTGGCGCACTGCCTCTTGCAGCACAGCATTCCCGAAGACCGTTAATCCTTATGAATGCAACTGTTTAGTGTGTAAGCAACAAGATATGACAGGCAGTTCACTTCAGAGTAATTATAGCACCCTTCAGGTAGTATTACAAGGCAAACGTCTGAAGGAAGACACTTAGACTTGTGCATTTACTGGGAATTATTGACATACAGTAGATATAATATTATTGACAACTAAACATAAAACTCCATTTGTGTCCCAAGTTCTAAAGCTATTTCAAAGTCACAGCTAAATTACACAAACATTAGCCTATCTAGACATAACAATAATGTTATGAAATCCCATCAGCTTGTTGCCGTTTAGACAGAACACACACTACATGTGTCTGTAGGGCCATACTTGGGTAGCTCTGTAGCATGCAATGAGGCCCAGACACTAAAGTGATTATGTCTGAATACTCCTTATCTGATTTTAAAAGCTGACAATACTACACATCTGTGCTTGCATGTTTCAGCTGTTGTGCCGCAATGCCAGTATTTATTTTGCTCCTGCAAGTTAGTTTTCCTTGAGAACCAGCAGGGGTCTTCTTCAATGATCTGAAAATGTGTGGGGAGGTTGTTCTGTAGCTCAGTCGGTGAATGTTAACCTGAGGCTGTCATTTCATTTAAACATTTGGTTTACGTCTTCCATGTCAAAAAGATTAATGTCTTGACTTTAACAAACTGAATTCATTGCGTTTTTAGGGAGCTTTTATCTTCCTGCTTAGAGGTGGAGTTTCAAAGTTTCTTAGTTAATTGAAAAAAGAAAAGGAGTACTGAGCATAAGCTTTCATGATGAAGTGAGCTGTAGCTCACGAAAGCTTATGCTCAAATAAATTGGTTAATCTCTAAGGTGCCACAAGTACTCCTTTTCTTTTTGCGAATACAGACTAACACAGCTGCTACTCTGAAACCTTAGTTAATTTACATTGATATGTAAAGAGTTTTCAGGCCATTCTAGTCACTTAAGAGGTTTTCACTTGCAATGTGTCTCTGTAATTATCAGTGGAAGCCTCACTGTATTTTATTTTCTCACTTTTATTGTGCTACCCACAGATCAAGGCACTTGGGATAACAGGTCCTACATGTGGTCTAGTGCTTATTCACCATTCTGGATTAAATGAAGACTATTGTTTCTACCAAAGGCTTTATGAAGATACTGAAGCAGTAATTGAGAAGCAGAAGTGCATTTATGGAAGCACATCTGAATGTCTTCTCTGCACATAATTGCATCAGGTATTCTGCACTCACATGCAAGTCCTTAAAAAAAAAAAAAGCTTATTTTTAGGTAGAAGCCCATGGTGGGCAGTAAATTACACATCATTTTCCCAGACTAGTAATTAACGCTGTTTGCTGACTATCTGAATTGTTTCACAGTAGTTCAGCACAGTTCTAATAGTTATCACCATCCTTATCATAGATTCAATATATGAGTCTTCCAGCTTCACACACAATATGTCTAAGGTTAGGCATTATCACAAATACATTTTGTTTGTTTCTCTTGGCCCTTTAGAATTATTTTTTTCAGAACTCTGCAACATCTCAGTTGCTCTGACTCTGTCATATAAACCAGCTGAACTGACGTTTGCTTAACAGGCAAGAATTTGAAAGTCAAAAATAAACAGAAACTGTGTAAATAAGTAATGCTATTAGTTGACATAAGATTTTTATATTTATTCCAATATTGGTGGGTCTTCCAAACAGTTGCTTGGAGCTAATGAACGTTTGACCTCCCTCAGGTTGTTGTTGTTGTTTTTTGTTTTGATTTGGTGTTTATTTGTTTTTCAGAAGTTCTGACATCAGCAAATATTTTTTCATGACCCCATAATAAAGGTTGTGTAACAGTAAAATTAAAAACAAGTTTCACAAAATTTTCCACAATTTTTCATGTTATTGTCATATCCCTGAATTTGAATGTTTTATTAAAATGGTAATTTAGCTATGAAAACATTGGATATTGTGAAATATTACGCACTTCCTTTATTGAAAACACTTCCACTCAGACAAATACTTTCCCTAAATGAAATCATTTTCATTCAAAATGATCTGCTTTTAAACATAGAAATTGGATGCTAAAGAGACTGATTAAGAATTTGAAACTAAATGCAAGAATGTTCTGATTTTCAGCATTCTGAATTTCATCTTGTGTATTGTATACCTCCGTCTGAATGTCATTTCACTTCCCACAACATCCATCTGCCAGAATCCTAGAGAATTAACTAAATGTAATGTTATTATCAAAACTCTCTTTTTAGTCACCAATCCTGCAACGGGATATGCTAGCAGGGACCCTTATTTCCATGCAGAGTCCCATTGACTGAGTCTGACTCCACAAAATCACAGAATGTGGGAAGTCAATGAGAAAGTGCACAGGATTAAGGGTGTACGCTAGATAATCCCATTAAAGATTTGAGGTTGTGGGCAGCAAACACTCCTCCAGTGCTCCAGCTTTAGTTTACAAGAGCACTACGTCCTCTTGTGTTGTGACTGTGGACATCAACTATATATCTGTTAGGTTCTCATTAAGAGCAAACCCTCTGTTAAAGGGCAAATTTTTGTTCCCATGCAGACAGATTAGTTGATCACCAAATTGGGGTTGGAAGGGGCTGTGGCCAATATATGCCCATTGAGAGACTACACTCTGGCTGAAGACATTCACATGGTAGAAGGGAATAGTCCTTCTGGAGATCCTTTTCAGGCTACATCCATCCACGAACAAAATGTAGAAGTGACAAGAAAAAGAGAGCAAAATAGATAGGATGGTTTCATTATCACCACTACAGCTAAAGCCAGTACATGTCTTAAAGAGAGGCAGTAAGGAGCCGCATGACAGACCTCTGCTGCACCACAAACCTTTCACAGTATTCTGACAAGGATGTTTGGACCACAGAAATGCAGCAGGGGGTGTACCATGAGCTAACGGGGTGCCCCCAACTACCAGGATAGGAGCCACCTGAGAAGTATGGGCAGGCTGAAAGTGCCAAAGCCTCTTCTGCTTCAGCCACTGGGCTGCTGCTGCAGCAGCTATAATAGGAACCAGAACTAGTCTCCTGTTACCTGGAGGAGCTTCCTGTGACATTGCAGGATCCCAATATATGGCTGTAGTGAGGCACCATCACAGAACTAGTACAGGCATAAGAAGCAATTCAGCAGAATTCCGCAAGGCATTGCAGGGGAAAAGGCACAATGGTGAGTCATAGTGGGATGCTGCCAGCAGTAGGAAAACTTCTTTAAAAGGCAGAGTGTGTCCTTCTTTCCTCTAATAAAAAAACCTCTCTTTGAGCTGAACTTTCTTTCCACTATTGCTAAGACAGGCCATGACTAAAACCAACAGGATTAAGTTAGCCATTATTTCAGAGAAATCTCCATTTTGAGCATGCATGCACATACCTGGCTAAGCTTCAGAGGGGTAGCCATGTTAGTCTGGATCTGTAAAAGCGGCAAAGAGTCCTGTGGCGCCTTATAGACTAACAGACGTATTGGAGCTTTCGTGGGTGAATACCCACTTGGCTAAGAGGCCCAAAAACAAATGGATCAGATAACACCTTGTTTCCTCATCTGAAAGCTTGTGCTGTTTCTTGGAAGATCAAACTCATCAGGTCTCATCAGCTTACTTGAACCAGCATTAGAGAGGCACAATATTAGCTTCTCAGGGTAATTCTATCTGGAAATCACTTTTTTAAAAAATGTAACTGAATACCACACTCAAATGTTTGTGAATTTATTTTAAGATGACTCTTGAGAAACTGCAATTTTCACACACAAACACACACACACACACACTCAAAAAAACATTTTAAATATTTTCTTTTATAAAGACTTCAGCACTTGTTCAGAAGTAAACTTTAATGAGCATGCACTCTTCAGATCTTTCCACAGGCGATTATCTGGTCTGACAAAGGAAGTAGAATTTTTTGTCTTAGTTTGGTTATCTGTTTGGGGGACTCATGTGTTTTTCTCCTTAACAAAGTGAATTTATTACCTGTGAGAGGCACCAGATGGGTAGTCCTAGAGACTGAACTTACCACTCATACAGTCATGGAAGATGTGTAGCCATGATTAAAGTTGTGAACACTAGACTTTTAAATTAGGAAAATGTTTTCATTTACATAAGATTCTGAAAAGCCTTCTGCTACAAAGAGATGGGCCAAATTTGGGGTTGGATTTGGTTTAGGTAAAGTCTTGTGATCATACCTAAATCAAGGCTAGAGTTCAGGTTCATATTAAATGGTGCGGAAATCTTGCAAACTGTTCTTGTTAGATCTTGGCTGATAATTTCACTGGATCATGATCTTGCCAGATTTCTGCCACTCTGGGCTTCATTAACACCTAAAAACAGACACCCCCTCCAGCATTGTATCTCGTTCAAAAATAAACTACAGGACTCAGTTTGCCTGATTGCCTCTTTTGGTCAGTTATCAATTGCTGCTTTACATACTCAAATTTGATGGGGTTTGAATTCAAGGTTCACATTTTGGCTCATTTCTTGTTTTAAATCTAAACAAAGGGAAAGATTGTGGAGCTCTGACTCACAATGGTGAACGGTTATCATGCAGGAAGTCCCACAGGCACCAATAGGGCTACTTGAGTATGTAAGTACTCACTACAGCAAATAAATGATATTTTGGTTTCAGTTCTGAATGGTAAAATCCCTTCCCCAACCCCCACATTCTGTTTGGTTCAGAGCAAAACTGATAATTTTTTTTCTCTCATTGAAATGGGAGGGGGGAAGTGAAAAAAATCATTTAAAACAAACAAAACATTTTGTTTGAGCTCAAGTTAATTTGTTTTGTTTTGTTTTTCATTCTGGGTGTTTTTTCTATTTAAAAAAATAGGTAAATTTCTAAATGAAACATGCTATTTAAACAAAAAGTTGAAACATTTCCTTTTGAAAGAACCAGAATGAAGTATTTTGGCTTTTTTATTTTAAAAAGTCCATAGGTTTTCTTCAGCTGAAACTATTTGTCAAATTTGATCTGAATTTGCATACAGTTTCAGTGTCCTGACAAATGCATTTTTGGCTAATCTACTATGTGCTGAAAAAAAAGCTCTCAGCTTTTGTATTCACCAGTATAAATAAAGGCTTCATAATTTGTCTGGACAAATATATGTTTAACAGAACAAAACAAAACAAATTCAACAAATTTTTGTTTTAAATTTTAAATGAATTATCTCTGGCTGGGTTCATAACTCTTTTACAAAAAGAAAAGGAGTACTTGTGGCACCTTAGAGACTAACCAATTTATTTGAGCATGAGCTTTCGTGAGCCACAGCTCACTTCATCAGACACATCTGATGAAGTGAGCTGTGGCTCACGAAAGCTCATGCTCAAATAAATTGGTTAGTCTCTAAGGTGCCACAAGTACTCCTTTTCTTTTTGCGAATACAGACTAACACGGCTGTTCCTCTGAACTCTTTTACATTCACCATCTGGAGACAGTCTACAGAACAAGTAAACTGGCCAGAATATTCACAGAAACCATGAATGTCAAAAATATATTTGCAGACAACAAATGCTGAATTAGTTAATGTGGGTAACTCGTAGTTAACTTTTTTCACAAGAAAGCTCACTTTAATAGTCCCGCTTATCCAATCAGGGAAAAGAAACAATCCCATATAACCAATGTATACATTTAAAACAGCTTGAATTTTGAATATCTTAAACTCACAATGACCTGCTTTAGAACTAGCTACATAGCAAGTATTACTCACCAAAAATACTCTGTGAATAATTTCAAATAATGGATGTATTTGAGAAAAATCACAATCTGTTCATGGACAATCTGAGCAGAAACGAGGTGAAATGTATAAAGTTAATATTTCATTGTAAGTTATTTCCCATCTCTAGTGGGCTGTACTTACTGAGTACAAACAGAACTATATTGAAGGGAGTATGAATCCATCTTAGATTTGAGTGGGGCAGTAGATCATTTGGAAAGTTAGTTTGGGAAGAATAGATTACAGCAAGATCAGTAGTGCACTCCTGAAAGAGCACTGGAAATGTTTGTTTGGGGTTTCTTTGGAGTGAAAGGCTTCCTAAATAAAAGAACCAATACAAGTCAAAAGCCCCAAATGTGTCATGCTGTTCTCCTTGTCTTCTCAAATTGCTGAAGCTAAAAGACTGTCACAGTTCCCTGTACTATTGTCAGGGAAGATGGGTCAGCTGTACAACTTGCATGAGAGTAGGAGGGAACAAACTAGTAGCATATAATGGGAGGGAAATAGACTCTTCTAGGTAGGACCACAATCTTAAACCCACTGAAATCAATAGTAGCCTTTTCTTTTCAGTGAGCTATAGATTGGGCCTGGCAGGGTTGAAAGTTCCTTTTTTCCCCCCCACAAATAGTAAAATTGGTGGGTTTGTTTATTGTTGTTGTCTTTTTTAAGGGGCTCAGGGCCAGATTCTGATCTCACTGCAATGTAAATCCAGATTAACACCCTGGAGCAAAACCAGGAGAAAACCTGTGCAGGCAAGATCAGAATCTGACTAAGTGCGGTTAAAAGCTAGGCTCAATAGATGATTTTCAGAATTACATTATTTTTTTTTAAACCAAACAAGCATGTTTCTTTTGAACGAATGAAAAGATTTTCATTGCCTTTAGAATTCTGAGGTAAATTGTCCTTGTACAGTATTTGTTCAGGGTCAAGATTTAGGTAATATATTGTACTACAAGAGCTGCACCTATGACAGACAACCTTTTCGTGAGATAAGAAAAACCTCAACTTCAGGTCAGTACAAGAAAGGAACATGACAGAGCTGTAAATATAGAGCCCAGAGGTGTGAAATCTTGTACAGCATTAAATACAGTCATGGGAAACTTGAAATTTGTTCCAAACATCTTAGATGTGTACACATTGGAATAAAAAAATATGTTGCAAACTCAAGGAAAAAAAGCAGCTTTTCTGTGTAATGAATCAAAGTAATGATTCATTTTCATCAGCCTGTGAAGCTTGATCAGACACTCATTTTGAAAGTAGTTCTGATTGGAACAAATGAAGTTGCTAATTACGGATTTAGGAGTCTAACTTTAGGCAGCCATGTTTTAAAAAATTTGGCCCTTGCGTCCAAAAGTGGCTTTCCTAATTGAAAAACATTGCAAGAAACATGGTTTTGTTGACATTTGTGTGGTTGAAGAGAATTTTTTTTAAAAAGGCTGTGGAAACCCAGAGGCTTAAAAAACATTTTTCCAGAAAATAATGTTTTCCTGTTTGCAGAAGCTACCACCCACTGGCAAAACTGCATTGTCTGAAATGGTTTTTAAGCCTCCTTTTTTCCCCCCCACAAATAGTAAAATTGGTGTGTTTGGACATGGGGATTTTTGTGGGACAGGGCTGAATGCAATCAGGCTCACTTAGCACTAATGAGATGGAGTTATGTCCAGCTCAGTTCGGCAAGAGTGGCATGGAGGGACTAAACAGAGGAGAAAGTGGAGATCGATCAGTAATTCCAAGAATTTGTTTCCTGACCATTGGAATTCTGGTGTAGACAGACTAAAAACTATAACAGTAACCTATTTTTTCTTTAAAAAAACCCAAACAAACAATCCAACTTCTCCTAATAAAAATGAATTAAGAGTGATTTTTAACTTTAAAAAATAATTTAATACTTTGCCAAGTTTCAATTCAGAACAAATTTGCTTCTTTGGATGCTAGTTGTGGATGAAAGTTGCTTCCTTATGGGATTCTGTATGGCTTATGCACAGAGGTCATTTCAAAAGTTATTCTGATTGGAGCAAAAGAAGATGAATAATTCAGCAGAATGTCTCACCTCTGATTGAGAAACACAAGAACCAGAAAACTGAGGGAAAAGCCTGGTTTTTTTGGATGAAAGTTGCTTCCTTATGGGATTCTGTATGGCTTATGCACAGAGGTCACTTCAAAAGTTATTCTGATTGGAGCAAAAGAAGATGAATAATTCAGCAGAATGTCTCACCTCTGATTGAGAAACACAAGAACCAGAAAACTGAGGGAAAAGCCTGTTCTAATTAAATTTCCATTTCTATGCTGTAGGCCAAAGCAGTACAGAGAGTTTGAGAAAGATAAACAGGGCCTATGAAAATGGAAGTTCTCAAACAAGCTCAGCTGTACTGTGGTAAACAGCCATGCTCCAGCACAGAATTCACGAAAAGTACTGGACTAAATCAGTTCCTATGCTGGCCGCCACAATTTTAAAATGATGGTGCTATGGCAAACCAGTCATACTATGCTTGAGTTACTACCATAAGCATTATGTATTTAGAGTATTATGAAAATATATGCTTTCTTAAGTGCTGTGAATTATACCAAATAATTCTGAGCATCTCTTTTACTACACTAATGAATCAAAGCTGAGCTTACACATTATCTGCAATCACCATGGAAAAATGCATTTAAAATACATAGTTTCTGTATAAATAGTGTATCCCCCCCAGCACATTCTTTAATTAAGCAGTGTCTGATTCCATAATAACACTGATAATAAAAAAGTGATGCCCAGCTTTCATAATGCAAAACCTACACAGGGCTGTTACAGTACTGAGAAAATGGGGCCAAAGCACAGTGGGAAAGTGTATACAGGGATCTGGTGAATTTAAAGTGATATTCATCTCGCTGAATTTTCTTTGACTGACCATCCCTTCTGATGGGAAGATTGTGTAGTACTGTGGATTTTGGAGGCCACACTTCCTTTTCAAACATGTAAATGTCAGGGATCAACAGAGGGTAGCGGGAAGGAGAGAGGCAGGAAACACCCTTCAATGTAAAGAGAGGAGACATCTGGAAGGGATGACTACTACTCCACTGCACTCTCTGCCACTGACCAGAACCTACAGGAGCTACACTTGCAGTGGCTGAATGAGTGCCCCTGTAGCCCCTCAGTAGAAACCCCAGAAGGGGATAATATAGCTTCAAGATGTATTGCTTCCTCAGTGGATTTCAGTGGGAGGGGGAAACAAGCTTTCCAAGTCACAGTGCCACAGGGAGCAGCAGCTTTCCCATGTCCGTACACACCTTCTCTACTCCACTTCTCTTAGCCCAGCTCCTCCACTGCACTCTGTGGCTCTCCAGCAGAGAGGTTGATGGGTGTGTTACCCATACTTAATTCGGGTTAAATAGAAGAAGCAATTAAGCTCCTTTATAGAATAAGATAGCTGAAATAATAGATGCCACCACCGTGTTACTGGGCCAGTGGGAAGTCCTGAGCAATAACTAACTTGGGGAAAATATGTGGGGTTTCCCTGGAAACTGATTGCAAACACAGGGGTTGGGACATTGATTTATTACAGTTGTGTGTTTGTGTGGGTATCAGAACCAGAAAGTCACCAGCTAGCCAACAGACAGAAGAGAAGCAGCATTGAGCATAGTCCTGAGTGGAAACAGCCCTCTCCTTGGGGCACAGGACTTTGGAAAAGCAGGCTTGGAAACTGTGAGAAACTGCCTGATGTTGTTTGTGCCTATAGTGTTCAGTGAAACAGGACTTTGTGAACATTCTTTCTACATAGATAGGATTGCACCAAAGAAATATCTGACTCTTATCATCCTGTTTTTCCTACTAATGGAAAAACCTGCCAAGGCCCTGAATATTGACTAATTGCTCAAGTCAAAAAGGGCAACAGTCATAAATAATACTTAGCATATATATGTAAGCAAATATTGGTGCACACACATTCCAAGCACTTTACAAATATTAACTAATCAACCCTCATGACAACCCTATGAGAATAGCAAGAAAGCAAGTAATTATCCCCATTTAATAGATGGGCAAACTGGAAAATGATAAGCAATTTGCTCAAGGTGACATTGGGAGCGTGCCTGTAGCCTGGCATGAAAAATAGGATAAGTTTTCACTGATTGGAGCTCAATGATTGTGTATTTTAATTTAATCAGAATGTACTAATACAGCAGTTCTCAATCGTTTTAATAGTCTGAACCCACATTACAGAGCTAACCAGTTCCATGATGCCTTTTCTCACACCTATGATTTCTTTCCAAGTTTTCTGAACTGTTCAAATGTGGATGCCTAAAGTTATGAACTTAGACATATTTAGGCATCTAACAAAAGCCTCAGTTCAACACAGGCTCTTAAATACATGCCTTAATCTTACTGGCATCAATGAGCTGGCTCACATGTTTGAAGTGAAGCATGTGCTTAACTATCTTGCTGAACTGGGGCCTAAGTCACTTGGTTTCCAGAGATGCTAAACTCCCACAGCTCTGCTGAAACAATAGGGTACTTATTTTAGCTGCCTAAAAATGGAACTGGATGCCTAACTTTAGGCAGTGAAGTTTGAAAATTTTGCCCACCACTACAAGAGACTTCACAAACTTGAAATTAATTATTATTCAGATAATAATAGTTAATTGTTTTAGATTCAATTATTGAATCCCTGAGTAACTTTTCATTACATTTGCTGTAAGATACCACCCCCCTCTCTTTTAAATTAGTGAAATATTTTAAAAGGAAAAAATACAGTAATATACACATCTCATGCCCTGGATATAGTTGTATTTATCTTTGATAATTTCCAAGGGCCCTGATTCATCAAGGTACTTAAAGAGCTGCATAATTTACACACATATTTAATCACTTTCCTGATCATTATCAAAGTAAGGGAAAAATAAATTAGAGTTCTTTCAAATCTGTAGTTTTTTAGATGCAGCTCTTAAAAGTTCTCCTTTCCTATGCACAACTAAAATGTTAAGTGAGATATTGTAATACTCCCCCAAATTAAATGCACCATGACTGAAGATTTGAAGAAGGCTTTAATTCGTACATTAAACATGGAAGCAGGATTTCAGGTTTGACAGGGTAGGCTTTTGCCTTGTTAATAAGAGCAATGCATACTAAATTGTGAACACATTCCCAAAATACTGACAACTTAGTTTCTTAGAGAACATATTTTATTGGACTATGAAAGAAACATCATGATCCAAGGAAGTTATTAAAAGAAGCTTATATTTATAAAAACAAAAACATGAGAGAGTGAAGCTTCCATATTATGAAGCCATAACAAAACAAAGAAAATTTTCAAATATATAAATTCATGCAATATTTTTCATTTAATTCATTTTGTATAATTGACACCATTTGGGGGCAGGGGTGCAGGGGCATGTGGGGGGGAATACAGGGCAGGAGTTCGTGAAATTTCCAGAGAATGAAAATAATTGCACATGTGAAAATTCAAAAAATTATACATTTTGGGTGAAAATTCACAAGGTCTTTTACAAAACATCAAGAGAATGAGGATTTGAGAACTCCACAGTATCCAACCATAATTTTCAGATCTTTTCTGACATATTATTCTCAATCATGAAATGTATCATCATAGCAGTGTTTCTAAACAGCCACAGAATGGAGTGGACCAAGCTTTCAAACAAACTTCTCTGTGATCATGTGACTATTCATATTCTGTCCATGGGGAACAGCTCAGAAGAAAAGCAAGTGTGGATCTACAAAGTATTCAGGCAGGCCAAAGTCAAACTTAGCAAGAAAAAAAAATGTATCTGGATTTCTGATCTCAGATCAAACAAAATTATTCAAAACTTTTCCCCATGTGACAGCCAAAAAAACTTCACTGTGGAAGAGATGCTGCTGGTATCCAACATTCATTTCAACATATATAAGGGCGGAGAAGTATGCATCTGAGGACCAGCCAAGTTCTCAACTTTTACAACATCAGCAAGCCTTTTCCTCTGGCATAAGAACTCAGCTAAAGCTTCCCAGTGGTCTAAGCAATGTGTCCAAATGTTGTGAGGTGCAAAATAGCCTGGGTTATTATTACAAGACCACCGCTTTTAATTCTTAGTTTGGATACCAAATCCACAAGTCCTCAGATGGACTCCGAGACATTACTCTTCAGGAAGCTGGATAGTAGAATACATCAGACAGTCAAGAAGTAGTGGATCTCTTGAACTTTACTAGACAACTCTTCCTGGACACCAGCAGCCATGGCATGAATCTTTTGACGGCCTGTGTCATTGGAGAAAGACATTACTTTGATTTGATTGGCGGCAGCATATCTTACTACAATGCTAAGTAAGCCTGTGACACAATGTACTGTCAATATTTTACTCTATCATGTGTGGCTCTGGCTTTTCAGTTTTCACTCTTTGCAATGACACCCGATAAAATGCTCCAAGGTTTACCGGTTCATAGTACTTCCATTTAATAACAGTCTTCTGATTTTGTCAATCTGTAAGCTTTAGCCGAAAGAAGTCAAGTGGTTTGTTATTGAAAGATACATGTTTGTACTCCAAAATAGCATCATCTCATGTATTCCCATGCTAGCACATCACCAGTTTTCTTCTGATACGGTCTATGTGAAGCAAAGCTGAAGATATTTTTGGTCACATTTTCATACTCCTTTTCTTCCAGTTTCAGCTATAACAGTATTATGCTTTACAAACTGAGCCATCCTACATAGCCTCCAAATGTTTGTACTAACACCTGAGGAATCAGTCTGGTTTATTTGTTTTGTTTTAAATAAAGATGCTATTTGACACTTCAAAGCTTACAAATTTATAAATAGCAAAACAACATGGAGGGAAGCAACAGAAACGAAGAGTCACTGGAAATTGCATGTTCCTCACAGAACATAGCATCAAACACCTTGTAAGGGGACTTACCCCCCCCCCTCCAAAAAAGCACATGGCTGCTGCTCCTCAAAAGCACCTCATCTATGGTTCTTCAAAGCAGGCACTGCTAGAATAAAGGCAGTGGGTTCAGGATACTTCTGTGAGCCAAGAAAATTGTTTACAGTGAGCTCAGCAAACATCCATGGATAGAAGACCAGACCACCCCACCATCCAACCCTGCCAAATGGCAGTAGCCACCAGGCTCAGAACCAATGCATTCACATGTAGAATATTAAGCAATCATTGCATATCTTGAAATAATGATACAGTATCTCTAGTGTGAGGTCCATGTTATATTGTTACTCTCTGTAGTGTACCATGTGTGTCTAAATGCTAAAAAAAAGTGTATTTGCTCAATGTCAGTTTGCAAAGTGCAAACTACAGTGTGCCAATATGGTGTGATACTGTTTTGCTCTACAGGCTAAGATGAGGTTAATACACTTTAGTTCCTTCAAATTTTTTTAAACCAGAGTTTTCCAAAAGGATACACTTCCTGGCGTGGCTAGATGATTCTATTAAACATCTGTGTTGGACTATTCCAGGTTCTCTTTATTTTGGTGGATTGTCTGGGAAGATTTTGTGACTGCCCAGATAATGTCTTCACTGCATGAATGTTCACCGGGGCCAAATCATCCCCTCCTGTGTGGAATATAACAGAAAGGCCAGGGCTGTGGAGGGCGGAAGAGTGGTGCTGCAAAGGAGGGCTAGTTCCCTTCAGTGTTAAAGGGGGAAGATCCAGGTACACACAGAACCTAACAGGCATGATCTTGGATTAGTCTAGTGAGAACTGACCTGTCTTTGAAAATGTAGCCACCTGGCATGTTCCCTCATTCATTTCCACACTAAAGAGAGATGGAGCAGTTAATGGCAGAAAGAGAGAGAGATGCCATGAAAATTACAGGCTGTGTAAAAGTTTCTTTGCAAATAACTGTTTGACACCACTAAGAAGTTACATTAAAACTGTTTCAAAGTCTAAAATTAGTTACATTTTAAACTAACTGCATATGCTTTTATTGTCTCTGATCTAAAATATAATCCCAGGCGGCTGTGAGAAGCATGCAAATTACAGAAAGCTAATTTGCTCCAACAGCGACACCTCCCATGTAGTCGGGAGGTCTATTAGAACTAGTGTATTCTCCATTATTTGCATATTAATAGCACCCGCTGAAATACTTTGGGATTTACTTTCCCTGCCAGAAGAGGGACAAAACAAAAAATATATACAGAATTCCTGTGATACAGCTATGATGGGTAATAAACTATCTAGGAGGTGCTAAGAATACTGAATTAATAGTGAGAGGCAGTGGATTAGCACTGCAGATGGCATCTGTGGTTTTTAGATAAACTGTACTGCAAGCAAGTTAGGATTCCCCTTGCTTGAAAAAATAATCCCTTTTTTTGGAAAGTACCGTGTAATTTGAAATCAGTCACTTGGCTCAAAGCTGAGGAATTGAAAAATTTAACTAAAGAAATCCAGACCCTGAAACAAGACAAAACAAACAAACACAACCCCAGAGTCGCCAAAACCAGAACCCCCCAAATGTGGACTCTGATTTAAAATCTACAGAAATCCAGGCTTCTGATATTAGCCAGGCCTGCAAGGCCCCGTTCCTTTGCACATAAAACAAAAATAAATTAAATACAGCTTGTGATAAATGAAGGGGAGGGAAGTAGCTCCCTGTTATGGACACCCAGCCAGCCAGTTAGCTATAAAATCTCTGTTAGTAGCTGTTCTCTACTTGCTTTACCTGTAAAGGGTTAAAAAAGCCCATAGGTAAAAGGAAGGGAGTGGTTACCTGAGCACAAGAGCCAATGGGAAGGCTAGAACTTTTTTAAATTGGGAAAAAAACTTTCCCTTTGTCTGTCTGTTGTTGTTCTCTGGAGAGAGGAGACATAGAGCAGGAACAGGGCTGAACTAAGCTGTAGGAAGCTTTAAGCCAGGTATGTAAAACCATCAGATCATGCCTAGAAACTACTTATTTGAAACCCCTAGATATGTAAGTAGATCAGGAAATGTCTAGGAAGATATGATTATCTCTTTTCCCCCCCTTATTGGCTTGTGGACTCCTCTGTGCTAACCCCAAATGCTTTTGTTTTGCTTGTAACCTTTAAGCAGGACCTCAAGAAGGTTATTCTTGATGTTTAATTTTGGTAAGCAGGTTTTTAAAATCTATCAAAAACCTAAGTTCCAGATGTATTTTCTTGCTTTTTGTTTTTTAAAAAAGTATACCTTTTTTAAAAACAGGATTGGAGTTTTGGTGTCCTAAGAGGTTTGTGCATGTTGTTTAATTAGCTCATGGCAACAGCTGATTTCCTTTGTTTTCTTTCTCAGTCCTTCCCCGGAGGGGGTGGGTGAAAGGGCTTGAGGGTACCCCACAGGGCAGAATTCCCAAGTGCGCCTTCCTGGGTACAAAGGGTTTTTTTTGCACTTGTGTGGTCAGAGAGAAGCTGTGACCTTGGGAGTTTAATACCAGCCTGGAGTGACTATATTAATTTTTAGAATCCTTGCGGGCCCCCACCTTCTGCACTCCAAGTGCCAGAGTGGGGAATCAGCCTTGACACAGCTACAGCCTGAGAGTTACTTAACAATCCAACTTCCAGTCTCTACTTATGACCAGTGCCCCCCTTCTGCCTCCTTACCCCTTCTATATAAGGACCCTTCTACATTTTTACAGCTTATCCTCTTTCCAAAAACGGCAATTCCTGCTCCAAAAGGAACATTATCTAGGTATTGTTAACCCTTTCAAGAGCCATAAGAGTCCTATATTTTCCCATTAATGATAAGATGGACAAAAGTAATATACATTTTAAAAAAAACATTTAATTATACACCGATGTTAAACAGGCAATGAGCTGCTGTGGCAGTTAATTACTGCTACCATGCTGAACACGGTAGCATTTTAAATATTTCTGTATTCCAAGACAAAACAAATAAGCTACTAACTTTAAGTTGCTACATTTTCCTCCACTTTTGAAAAAACAGCCAGGAAAGAACATTAGAGTTATGAAATTGATCCACTGAGAGGTGAAGAGCAGATATGCCATCGAATTCACTAAGTGGATCTCTATAGGCTAGCCTGTAACTTTAGAGTCTGCCCCAAGTAAGGGTCAGTGAGTAGCTGTAGCACCCCAGAGAGTCACAGTTCCTTTTCTGCTCCCGCCTGTGGGAGGATATGCTACTTCATCCTTCTTGTGTGCCCAGCTAGCGAGTGGGGGCAGGGGCAAAACCAGAGCTCCTTTCACTCCCCCCATTCCACCCCTCCCGCCTTGTTCACAGGGAGGGCCATTAGACAAGTAGCCTGTGTTCTCCTCACCACAGAAAAGCACAATCTTTGCAGGGTAACAAGTGGGGGGCCGAGAGGGCTATCTCCGTGCACAGCCAAGTAAGGCCTGTGACAATTTAGTCCTGTGTGAGTTAAAATTACTCAATATGGCCCTCAAGACAGTACAGTGATGGAACCCCTGAAATGTAATGGACAGAAATTCCCTGCTAAGGCACTAATGAATGTTAATTCTCATTAATGTACACGTAATTATTAAATAGAGCACTATGTAATGAGGCTAGTCACCAACTAATAACAGTAGCGGTAGAGGAAGGATGGCCTGAGGAATCAGAAAGGAGGACTAGTTGCAAATAAAACTCTAAGCCTGTAATCATTGCCCGATGATATTTTTCTTGGCCTTACCCAATGATGCCATGGTCAGGAATCTCCAGAGGAAAGGTATACTGTAGTATTTCTCAGAAGCACTGAATGACTCAGGGTATTGTTAGCTGGAAAGGTATCTCTTCACGTTGAGGACACTGGTTCAAATCTGGTCAAGGAGTAGGCAGTGACTGAACATTACCACCACCTGACACATGCTCAGTGCCCCATGTAAAATGTTTTTTTTTGAGGGGGGGCCTCCATACGGTTCCTAGTGGGAAAGTGTCCAGCTCACAAAAGCCACCATTGTTAAAGCCACTGTCATTGGCAGTCTGTGTCTCAGAGAAGCCAAGGATTGAAGAAATGTTTTGAATGAACTCTTATAATCAGAAACACTTCACTTCCTTTAGAACAGGGCTGAGACCTACTGGCAGGAAGCTCGGGATAGCTTTGCGTTGATACTATCTTCATTGAGCTTTTTCGGTGGATAAAAATTTCCTGTCTCCATTGCTGTCAATCCAGCTTCCAAACCATTTTAAAGTATTTTTCCAAACTTGAAGAGCTATGCATTTTTAATGACAACAATATTTTTTTAAAAACCACTACCACCCAGGACATTACTCGTTATAACAGATTGAACTGGATGTTCCTTACCTGAAATTTCATGAGCAATTAGCAAACAAAATTATCCACAAAAGCATGTATGTCCTATTATCCTTGCAGTGATTACAGCAGCAGTGATGCTACGAGCTGGCAGTTTTCTATCAAGCAGCCCCCAAAAGTGGGTAATTTTTATTTCTTACATGAAGTTCATGGCAGCCAGTATTTTACCACCTGCATATCCAAAAAAAAAAAAAAAAAAAAAAAGCAAGGGAGAAAGGAAGAAGGAAACAATATTCACAACCTGTTTATATTCAAGAAGTGCATGTTTCAGAGAGGGAGGCTGTGATGTGTATATTTGCATTGTCTGTGAAAGAATCCTCAGTGGCAATGCAGCTGGAAAAATAATGGACGATCAGAGGACTGCCTTCAGTGGCAAACTTTCATCTGGTAAGTTACAATTATATTGTAGAAAATAATACCTTAGACTACTACTAATTTGTGAATCCCAGGAAAGGCAGATCACTGATTCCCCATCAGGGCTGCAGAACCTGATCTGTAAAAATTTGGGCCTCAGCAGGAGGTTGTACGTGAGAGTGATTTGCATTTCAATTCTTAGTTCCCCACAATCTTTAAATCTTACTGCAGCACAATGGAAATTCCTGTTCTCAGTGTGCTCAAAATCTACATTCTTTTTTTAAAAAAAATCTTGGCACAATGAAAGTCAATCATTAATGGGAAAGAATGTGGTATTTATGCTCAGATTGTCTCACAATGCACCATTACATCAGATTCTTTCATAATTTTATGGGGGAGCGTGTCCCCTGACACCACCTTCAGGGATTTCACATGGCGCTTGTCGCTATCATTCCACTTCCACAAGCACCACAGCCTTTTCAATTTTTATCTGCCCAGAACCTGGAATATGTTACATTATTTAGTTTCTGTGAGAAGCTTTTCTGTATCAGCCTTCATTTGTAGTGAATTCCTGCTTCCCTGAAAAATGAGCCTGTGAGTGATGGATGGTTAAGGGAATTTCAGGCAGGCCCCCTTTACACGAGGCAGCAGAAGCTCTGTTATTCTCTGCCGTTCTTCCTGCTGATGGATGGCACAGCCCGAACTGGTCCCGGGTAAAGCAACTACCAGACTAACATCAATGATGAGACAGTCAAAGACACCCCAAAAGATTCAAAGGTCCACACTGCGAACCCCGTACTTATACTGGTAAGCAGTTATCCCCAGAGTAATCTTCCTAACTTCAGTGGGGTCACTTGTGTGAGTGCCTGCTCCCCAATATGAATAAAGGGAGGTTCACAATCTGTCCCTAGGAAATAAGTCACCACGTCCTCATTGTTCATTTTAGAATCTGAGCTAGACAAAACCTTTGGATGTGATTTTAATGTGCAGTTATTTTAAACTTGGTTGCCAATGATTAATTATTGTTATTATTTGTATTACAATGGTGCCTAGATGCCCCAACCAAGGTTGAGGCCCCTGCATGGTGCAAGGCAATGTATGAATATAAAGAAAGAGACAGTTGTTCCCCTGAACATCTTACAATCTAAATGTCAAAATGAATACTTATTCCTGGTTATTTTGGCAGTATATATATATAATATATATATATATATATGTATAATGCTCAAACTCTGCAGTCCATTCCACACAGGGGCAAAACGTCAGCTGACTTCCATGGGAACTCCATGTTTAGCACCTCACGGGATCATAGCCTGAGTCACAAGTGCAGGATTTGGCCTACAGAGAACAGAAGGATATCAGAAACCAGCTCTAAAACTTTCTTCAAGTTTAAGAGTTGGCTCCTCCCATTGAGCTTGACGGGAGTCTTCCACTGACTTCAACAGGAACAGACTTTCCTAAATGAAGCACATTGTTTCTATAACATAGAGGATTTTCCATTCTCCCGCTCTATGTTACTATGTTGGTGTCCAGCAAGTTGTTTTGTTGCTGGTGTTTGCCTGGCTGCCGTACTAACGGAAGTTTTGAGAGACCTGAAGAAGAGCTCTGTGTGGCTCGAAAGCTTGTCTCTCACCAACAGAAGGAAGACCAATAAAAGCTACTACCTCACCCACCTCTCTCTAACTTTCGTATAAGTAACTCTCTTATAACAAATGGCAAACAAACTTCCATGTTGAAGGGGGATTTTTTCCTTCAGACACATTTCCTGAAAATGGGAATGATGCACAAGGTGACTGTGGGGGCCAAAATGTTTAAAGGTAACTAGTGATTTTGAGTACCTGAATTTTGGGTGTTCAACCTGATGCACCTTAAAAGGCGCTTGGTTTACAAAAAGTGCTGAGCACCCACACTCTGAAAAGTAGGATCTTTAAAGGTGTCTGAAGTAGGACACATAAAATCACTAGTCACTTTTAAAATCGTGGCTTAAACTCCTTAGTATTTGTTAGGGCTTGTCTACACTGTGTGTTAGTGCACACCAGATTAAGAGCAAATTCTGGTGCGTGATGCCATGTCATATAGCAGCTGGCCTGTGTGGAGCCTGCTAGTGCACACTAAAAGTTTCCAAGTAAGTGCTGATGTAACCCTATTTCAAAGAGTACTATGTCAATGGGGGGAGGGATAGTTCAGTGGTTTGAGAGCTGGTCTGCTAAACCAAGGTTGTGAGTTCAATCCTTGAGGGGGCCATTTAGGGATCTGGGCCAAAAATTGGGGATTGGTCCTGCTTTGAGCAGTGGGTTGGACTAGATAACCTTCTGAGGTCCCTTTTAACCCTGATATTCTATGAATGCAGCATGTAGACAATCCCTAAAGCTCTGCCAGTCCTACACCCATTGCACAGGAAAAGCTGCCATACAAATCAACTGGAACTTTGGCTGAGTGAGGTGTGCAGGATCTGGACCCAGACTAGTGAAGCCAAAATGGATCCTTTCATATTAATGGCACTTGAAGCACTCAGAAGTATAGATCTTAACAACTGCCCTTCAACTTACAGCTCTGGCATTCAAAACATACAACCTATCTGTTTGTACTACATTTCCCTAACAGCTTACATTGCGGCCATGCAGCCAGCAGTTTGCAAAGGTCTCCTAAAATAAGCTTATTTAAAAGAACAAGGTCAATGCCCAACATATGTCAGATTTTATGAGTTGAAATCAAAGAGCTAGTAACAAGTGGAGTATGTCAGAACTCTGTGGGTTTTCCTTGCCAGGTTCTTTCATCAAGCTTGGATTTTAGATGCCAAAAGCAGTAATAACCACATCCTAACTACTTCATTTCTGTATAAAGGTCTATACATCGGCTAGTTAGCCCAATAAAGAAGGCTAACACATAGATAAATGTGTTTGTCTGGACATGCTATTTAGTGTCTATATAAAGTGTATTTTTCTTTTAATGGGACACATGCTGATTCCCTGCTTCAGCCTTAGGCTCTAGTAAAATCAGATTAAAAGCATTAGTAATGTAGTTAATTCCATGCCCACCAAGAAGAAGAAAACATTACAAGGGGGAAAATGGGGATTTAAGGATTTTTTTTAATGTAACGCTCAGGTTGGATCTTTGTTAAAAAGGGTACTGTTTCAAAAGCAAAACTTTTTTCTCAGTTAAGATAAAGCAACTCTGTACAGCATGTTAACCATCTCTTGCAGAGTGATATTTGTGATTTCAATTAAAATATGCTATTGTCACTTTAGCCTGCCTCCTTATATTTTAAATTGATCCTAATGGCTTTGCTTTAAGTGATTTGCGTCCCATAGTGAGTCCCTGTCAGTTACAGTACCTCCCACTATTGCCCTGCTGAATAATCACTATCACATAATCACTTCTTCCTCCTTCTCCCAACATTATTACCCACTCCCGCCCTGATTCTGCATGCTGGTATAGTCTGCAAAGTATTCACTCTTTAACATCTGGCTTGTTGCTCTGGCATGCAGTCAGGAACTTAAAAAGAAGGGATAAATGCTGCAGGAAGGAGGCCAAACCAATGGCTCTAAAGGTAGACTTCTATTTTACCACGTCTATTTACGAGAGAGAGAGAGAGAGAGAGAGAGAGAGATTTTTTTTCTTGCTACTTGCCATCTCATTTCCAATAAAACAGATTTAACAGTGAAATTTTACTTTGGCAAATATGGTTTCCTGCCCCACTGTTTTAGCTATGTTTACATTTTCTTACAGGGGCATAAGGAATTATGCCTTTCCATCTTCCTCATTAATGCACTGAGGGCAATTGTTCTCCACCAGCGAATATGGGGAGAGTTTAATGCTGATGTTCTGCAGCAGACCTGGAAGATGTGCCATGGCCTTTCACTGCACTCTTCAGCTTTGGTGAACACCTTTCACATGGTCACTGGTGTTAACAGTATCTACACCAGGGATGTGCACCACAATTTCATTTTCTTTTGTTCTCAAATGAGGATGACCCTGAGCATGAGGAATATTTATACCCATCGGGATTGATTCACCCCTTCTGTCACAGGGGTGTGTGATCTACACAACCTCAGGCCTACAGAGGGGAAGGCAGATTTCAGTGTCATGTAGGGCTCATTGGAAGCCCTACAGACAGAGGCTGCCTGTCCGGGCACTGAATGAATGCTGTCTGGTGTGCCCTCCTGCTGCAGTCCTCACACCTGCCTCACCCAAGTGGCTTTGCCAAGAGTCAGCTGAAGCAATGGTTGCAGATGACTTGTGCTTCTGCAGCCTGTCCCCACAAGCAGAGACTTTCCACCCTGGCGCCCCCTAAACCAAGCAGTGAATCTAGGTTTTTATGTAAAAACTACTTTAGCTACTGAAAGTAAACAGTTGCATTATGAAGTTAAATTTCACTGATATTCAGTGTAACAAAATGGACAGAATATAATAGGCCTGTAATGGTATCTCAGATCCAGCAACCATCCCCTCCCCCACTCAACAAGCACCACTATATTTCAGAAGGAGGAAGATTTGAATTAAAATCCCCACATACAAGCTCACAATTTTGGTGCTGAGAGGTGACTGCAAAATCAAGGGCTATCTTCAGTCCTTGTTTATTCTGGTTTCTAACACACTTATACAAGGCATAGGTATCTGTGGCAAGTCTGCTTAGTAATACAAGGTGTCCATAATTCCAACTCCTTTGGGGGAGACCACAGCTGGCCAACAGCCCCAGAAGTGGGTGGTGATTAGTGTGGCTAAGGTGGTCTATGTCTTCCACCAACAGAGCTTCCGTGGAGGCTTGGCTAGAAACTGAATCTTCTCTCTCTGGAAAAAAACCCAAAGAGCGGGCAAGGGTATAAATGCTGCCTGCAGCATTACTGTCCACACTGGAGCAGTTAGGGTCAGGTTTCATCCTCCTCCTATGCAAATTCAGCCCCTGGTTCAGTTGCAGTTGTAAAAGAAAGAACTTATATGAGAATAGCTGATCTCATGACATTTTTGTCACTTTGCGACAGTATCTTACAAAAACAGCCAGAGAGGCTTTGGTGCTACCAAACCCAACAGTAGCTCAAGTTTGGGCTTGAACTTGTAGCCTAATAAACACTGCCTGGTTTCTCTGGTCAACTCTGTTCATAGTGCTATCAACAGACATTGTTATATGCATGTCTATTCTATACACAACCAAAAACTATTAAAGTGCAGTATTATCGCACACATATAACTTTCGAGTACATTTAGATTCAACACATTTATGCATAAGAATTTATTTATACATGCAACCTGAACATATGGACATAAACAGTAAACCATAAAGCTTTCTGTTCTGCGCTCTTTTGTCTTTTGCCTTTGATGGATCTCATTATTAATTAAAGAATAATTTAGCTTCCATAATTGTTTTCTGCCATACATAATTCCAACCTTTCAATGTCTCTTCAAGTTGGCTTATTAGCCTAAATGCACTCTTTTGTTTTTGTAACTCCATCTATCAAAGCTTGTAAGTGGACAGACTCAGCAGTGTGATGAGTAAGGGGGGAAAAAAAGAAAAAAGAAGTGTCTCTTTATGTACATTTATGAAATCTACCACCCAGTGACCCCATTCTAAAATTTCCATATTTAAAACAAATGCTACTTTCCCAGCATTCTGTTTATCAGGAACATTTTTTTCTCCTTCAGATTTATTGCTCCTTTTGGTAAGAATTATTGACTGGCTGCTAAATAGATAGCCTCCTTTACCTTAAGAGATGAACTTTTTTCGAACAGCGCACAGAGATGTATTATCAAGACTCAGGGATTCAGAAGAGACTGATCTGTCCTTGTCTAATCAGACTTGATTAATTCAAATCAAACTGTAAACCCCAGTTATACTTGGCTTTAAAATCTCCAGATCAACAATAAATCAGCAATATGAGATGCCATAGGATCAGTTCATACTTAAGCCATCAGATACTTTCATGGAGAAACAGATTTCATGAAACGTTTTGTAGCATTTATTAATATTTTATAGATAGTGGGAGAGGACTATATAGGGGGACACTCTTTGAATGGGGCTTTATATCTGACAATGAGAGATCCATACCAGCTATGGAATTAAGTTTCTTCCAAACTTAAAAATTACTAACCAAAAGGATTGTGAGGATGTGAGGGTGGTTGAAAGTAATATACAGCTGTATTAACAAAGGAGCAGGTATCAAACTATGCAGTGATCTAGACAGAAAATTGAAGTGTTCTCTTCCATACATTTGGCACTGGACACAACAATAAAATAAATATAACAAAATCATCTTGCATTTATTGGTTGATAAAATGTATTTCATCTCAAATGCTCCCAAAATACTTTTCTAATTTCGTGATGCATTCTACACCCAGTGGTGTGGCATTCTCTCCTGCAGCCTATTCTGTGTTTATTCAGATATGCTGTCAGTCCTGACTAGTGTAGAAATCCTACTGTCACCAGACCAGGATGATACAGGTCAGCAGGCTCAATACATCACAGCGAATTTTACACAGCTGTTTTCCTTAGGAGCACTACACTTGTAATGGTGGTATCATACACTTGCTGTGGATGGCAGCATATGTGCTTGCCATGTTTGGGACCAATCACATCCCTTCCCCCTCAAGCCAGTGCCCTTGTGTTCATTCTACTAACTGTGTATCCATATATGCTTCCATGCTCTTGTTCCATATTTAGATGCCAATTCTTTGCTCACGCTACATGCAGTACAGATTGGACATATATTTTGCAATCTTTACTATCTTCCCCCTGTTACAGAACTACGTAGGAGAAGGCAGAATTTAATTCTTTATTAAAAAAAATCACACAAACCACCTCTGAAATATAGCTACCATTGAGTTGTAACATAGCAGCCATTTTTCTATACAGAAAGAGTATCACCACAATTAAGAACAAAACAAGGAAGACTACTTTACCCATCTAAACTAGCAGGGGAAATATATCAAGCATAATGTATAATTGAATTGGAATTTAGCTACAACATCAGAGTAAACAAAGGGATAAAAATTACTTCATGTGATATTTAAGGCCAAATTTTGAAACACAAGGGAACCACAAAAATATGTGCACACTTGAGCATTTGTTTCTGGAAACACAACTACTGCAACTGCACATACAAATTCGCATATGACTATATCCTGATTTGCAGATAAAAACAGTGGCCTATTGCATGTATAGAGGCGGTATTTCAATGTCTAAATTTCCTTTTCATATGCAACTGGTGCATTTAAACTGAGAAACATGCTGCCACAGTTTCTCTGCTCCAGTACCTGAGACTAAAGCTAATTCAGGTAAATTTAATCCAGCTGCAATCTGCCATGAAACTGCCATGGTTTCAGTATAGACATACCCTAAGGGCTTCTTATTGCACTGACCCATACAAGTACTGACCCAATCCAAGTTCTGAATGATTTGAGGATCTCAATACTAAATGGTGTGGCAGCAAAGAAATAAACAAACTTCAAAACCAAAACAGAATCATACCTTTTTTTAAATTATTTTTAAAAGAGACTTTTATTTTACATTTTTGTCTGATTCAAGTTTTCATAAACTGACACTAATAGGTTACCAGTAACTCAGATGGGGGGGGGGGAGGGAGATGGGGAGAGAAGAAAGAGATGAATTTGAGGTCTGCCTGAACTGCAAAATTCTGACCCAGATTTTGAGTACCTCATAGTTAGATTCAGGGTTTTGACTGGCCCTCTATATATGTGGCAGCCAGATGTGAAGTTTGGGTGCAGGTTCAGATTCTGATTTCCTCTATAGAAATTTGGTCATATTTAGAACCAGGGTTTTGGCTTGTAAGTGTCAAAATTGTTCTTTAATGATGGAATCCCACCCCAAAGCTGCAGGCATAGCAATCTGTGGGGTAGTTTTTGTTTATTATTTTAATATGACATATTATGACATAGGTATCTTCTAAGTAACTGATACCAATGTCACATGTAGCCAAATTTTCACCTGTATGTTCTATTCCTAGGCTTGCTGTTCCTGCATTACCAAAGGAAGTGTTTGGGGGCAATGATGTTACTGCAATGGAACCTCAGGTGTCATCTCAAGAAGGTGCTGCTAGGTGTGATATCAAGTGACAGTCACCTTCTTCAACAATAGGCCCGGTGAGCAAAATATCTGACATATGTTCAGGTGTCCTAGCACCTCTGATGCAGTTCAGTTCCTCTTTAGCTTTGTGTGCAGCCCTCATTACGCATTTATGGTTTAGCTACTGGCTTAGTATTTAAGATGGTTGTATCTATAAATTCAGTCCACATGGATCAGGGCACTGGATCAGTATCATGAACAGAATTAAATGAAAGATGATTGTTGACAGCCTAATCTTTTCATAAATCATGATCTTTTGGAAGGTCCCCCTACCCCCCGCACCACCACTCTGAAATGTGTGATGTCCTGTCATGATTCCTAAAATGCATGACCATTGACATCTTTCAAAGATAAGCACCTGAGTAATGCCCCCAGGTGCATGGGAAGATAGAGTTCATGTGGCATTTTCAGGGATCAACAAAACAAATTTTTCATCTGTACCTGTTTTACATGAGAGAGAGAATATCTTACAATTGCACCCTCAGAGAGAAGTGACACAGGGAAAGTCTACCTGCTAGTAGTCAGAGCACAAAAGGTGATGGGATGGAAAACAGTTCACCTTCTTAATGCAAGTGGCCTGCAATGTATACATGTGTTGCCTATCTCCTTACTGTTCCCTAACTTAGGTACAGGACTGTTAAGCACCAGTAAGTGCTGCATTGTTCCAGGGTTAAAGCATTCTATGTGGAGCATGGCCCCATAGCTTTGTGCTGGATCCCAGGCCAAGGTTTTATCAGCCTTTAGGATCATAAAGAAAAAACCCTAGCAATGGACAACTCAACTCCTTGGAGAAAGGAGTTATTTCAGGCTGCCAATATTGGTTCTTACACAGATAATAAACTAGACTGGCCTTGATCCTGACATCACCCTTCAATCAAAAACTTTTTCACAAAATGTCACTTTCAAAGTTACAGCTTTAAAAAAAAGTGTTTATAAAAAATTCATGGCCACAATGATCTGATAATGCAGCGTTCTGATACTAGCAGATGTTTTGTCTAACATGTTCCCTGAAGCTGTACTCTGTGCCTTCATATCTTTCATTTCCAGTTGCTATCTGCTGACTGTGGGATGTCATGTACATACCCTATAGCTATGCGCAGCAATTCGCATCTAACACCGCCGCGCGTAATGAGCTTCACAAGATGCTTGTCGCAATAACTCCGCACTTCCCTAACCATATGGAACACAACACTCTAAAGCCCACAGACACTTTTTTTTTATTACAGTTCAGATCCTTAAAACATAATCTGTGTGATGTCTAGTGAACGTACGTGAAGAGCTGCTGAAAACAAAGTTAACACTTGTTCACATCATCTGTTACAAATGTCCAATTTGGGACAATAAATTTCCTTGGAACCTGTTCTTTTGCTGACTCTTTGCTTTATCTTTTTTCGCTTTCTCTCACGTCGTTTTTTTTTATGAACTATGCATATGTATTAAATGGGATTTGTTGTCCCTAGATACCAATTTGCATAAAGTGCAAGCCATCATTGGTTGGAGAGAAGCAAATTACTTCTCCGGGAAGATCACACTTTTTTTTTTTTTTTTAATTTTAACAAACCGCAGGCAGAGGCTGTTAACAGCACTTAGCCAGATATGCAAAGAATCACTTCTCTCAAAAGCAGCTTGATCAATGATGGGAAAAGGGAAAAAAAGAAAGGTATTATTCAATTAGGTACAACGTAGAGATGACCTGAAACTGAAACATATGACCCAACCATTCACCTGTGAGTAAGCTGATCTTTCTGATTCCCAGTAAAATATAATCCAAGTGTTTGGCACTCAGATCACAAATCAAAACACCACAGCTGACCAGAGGGTGAAAGAACCTAGCTACCCATTTCTTAAGGTTCCCAATCCAGTTCCATACTTCCAGTGATTTCTTAGCACTTTTACTCATTTGAGCCACGCTCACAGTCCTTCTCTTCCTAATTCACATCCCTTCCCTTCAGCCCTTTGTTCACATTCCCACTTTGATCATGTTTCGAAGAAATGTGTAACCACTTGTTTAACATATCTTCAAAACTTCAAGCTACTTCCCCTAGCCTAGCTTAATTGTACAGGGTCACAGATGTACAGGAGCACTGTTAGGTGAAAGCATTTTGGACTCAGAGCTGTCAACAGAGCCTTGAACAATCACAATCTCTCTTTCCTTTTTCACTCTTGTGGTGCACACCTGTGATATGCTGGCAAGGGTCTTGGTTATAACAATATGAGAGATTTTCAGGTTCAAATCCTGCCTTGCAAAACCCATTGTGTGTGGGTGTGTGCACAATTAACAAAAAGAAAATATCTAGATATGCACTGAGGTGAAGTGAGAACTCAGTGCCACACGAGAAATATTTGCAAACCACGAGCCAGCCAATATTGAAATGCTTCTGATAAAATAATTTAGGATGAACCTGATGAAATGCCATAAAATTAACGAGATAGAGCTGTGAAGTTTGAATCTACATCTGAACTTCTCAATCATTCATTATTATTTGGGAGTCTCCTATACTATCTCCAAGTGCAATCGAATTTTATTTTAGGGAGTCAACTCTAAATATAAATATAGTGTTTTGTAGGTTAATTGCAAGATCTGTCTGCCATTAAAACATTAATTTGAAGCCTGATTCAAATCCCATCAGTGTCAATGGGAATCTTTCCACTGTCTTTAATGGGCATTGGAGTAGTCATTTAAAAATATTTATGGAGGTCACAGACAACATATGTGGTTGATTGTAGACATAGTTCAGCTAAGCTGAATAGTGATGGATGGATACTGTAACTGTGGCATCATCTATGAGCACACCATGAATTATGGACCACCAAAAGAACAAGATCCGGATCCTGAGTTTGTGCCCTCATAAGAAAGTTGGTTTTATTCCCTTAGTTTCTTTAGGTTCAGTCCTATTAGACCAGTAGTTCTCAAACTTTTGTACTGGTGACCCATTCCACATAGCAAGCCTCTGAGTAACCCCCCACCCCCCCCGCCCTTATAAATTAAAAACACTTTATTTAATACCATTAAATTCTGTATGCAAAGCGGGGTTTGGGGTGGAGACTGACAGCTTGCGACCTCCCCCCGTGTAATACCTCATGAACCCCTGAGGGGTCCCGCCCTCCCCGCCCCCATTTGAGAACTCCTGTATTAAACATACAAGGCCAAGGCCTCACATAGTTTTTGTGCTGGGTGAGCATTTGAAGGTAGAACCCCCACCCCGACCCCACAGATTTTCATCTGAAGAATTGTTGGCAACTTTCTGCAAATTGACAATACAACTTATTGCTGCTTTCGCTAGAAAGGCAAAAAATGCATTCATACACATCTGTATCATTAATGTATGCTTCTTTGATTCTGTATTTATACTTGGCACATTTCAAAGAAACAAAATAGGTTTTAAAGAAGCTCCTAATTCCCAAATGATCACTAGAGCACAAAAATGTCATGCAAAAATTATCAGGAAAAACTCACAAGAGGGAATTTAGGGATGGCTTTGAAAAATGGGAGCCTTCTATGCTATATTCAAGTGCATTGCCAGTGCCACCCAATGAATTCACTGTATGACCAGGTGAAAATGTGATTGTGACGCTTGCCCTTGCGTGGATAGAAATAAGTGAACTATGACTTTCTAAAGTTTCTAAAGTTTGCTCTTTTAAGAGATAAAAAGGATAAACAGCTTTATCTATCAGTTACTCTCAATACAGTAACTCTTGGAGGCCCTTGCACTCTCGCCTGGTAGTTTAGAAACACACTTAGCAGTTTATTTGTCATATGATTTATATACTGACAGAACTATTCAAAGCAATATGTTACAAAATCAAGGTTTGATAGAACATAGTGTGTGAGGCTGAAGTGTACACCGAGCATTACATAAGAATGGCTATTCTCAGTCCATCTGGTCCAGTATCCTGTCTCTGACAGTGGTCAGTGCCAGGTGCTTCAGAAGCAATGAACAGAACAGGGCAATTTTAAGTAATCCATCCTCTGTCATCTAGTCCCAGCTTCTGGCAGTTGGAAGTTTAGGGACATCCAGAGCATGGCCATCTTGCTAGCCACTGATGGACCTAGCCCTCATTAACTTATCTAATTCTTCTTTGTACCCAGTTATACTTTTGGCCTTCACAACATCCCCTGGCAACAAATTGGACAAGTTGACTGTGTGTTGTGTGAACAGAAGAACTTCTTTTTGATTGTTTAAACCTGCTGTCTATTAATTTCATCAGGTGGCCCCCAGTTCTTGTGTTACGTGATGGGGTAAATAACATTTCCTTATTCACTTTCTCCATACCAATCATGGTATAGTAGACCTCTACCATATCTTCTCTTAGTTGCCTCTTTTCCAAGATGAAGAGACCCCGTCTTTTTAATCTCTCCTCATATGGCAGCTGTTCCATAACCCTAATCATTTTCTTGCCTTTCTCTGCACCTTTTTCCAATTCTATTTTTTTTTTCAGATGAGACAACCAGAACTGCATGCAATATTCAAGGTGTGGACATGCCATGGATTTATATAGTAGCATTATGATAGCTTCAGATTGAGTGGATGTTTCAAGGGCACTTTCCATGATAACTCCAAGAGCTCTTTCTTGAGTGATAACAGGTAATTTAGATCTCATCATTTTGTATGTATGGGTGGATTTTTTTTTCTAATTTGCATTACTTTTCACTTATCAACATTGAATTTCATCTGCCATTTTGTCACGCAGTCACCTAGTTTTGTGAGATGCCTTTGTAACTCTTTGCAGTCAGCTTTGGACTTAACCATCTTGAATAATTTCATATAATCTACAAATTTTGCCACCACACTGTTTATCCCTTTTTCAAGATCATTTATGAATATGTACAGCAATGATCCCAGTGCAGAGCTTTGGGGGACACTATTGATCTTTCTGCATTCTGAAAACTGACCTTTTATGCCTACCCTTTGTTTCCGATCTTTTAATCAGTTACTGATCCATGGGCAGACCTTCCCTCTTATACAATGACGGCTTAGTTTGCTTAAGAGTCTTTGGTGAGGGACATTGTCAAAGGCTTTCTAGAAGTCCAGGTACCAAGTACAATATCTACTGGATCACCCTTACCTACATGTTGTTAACTCTCTCAAAGAATTCTACTAGCTTGGTGAGGCATGATTTCCCTTTACAAAAGCCATGTTGACCTTTCCTCAACAAATCGTGTTTATCTATGTATCTGATAATTTTGTTCCTTACTGTAGTTTCAACCAATTTGACTGCTACTGAAGTTAGGCTTAATGGCCTATAATTAACAGGATCGCCTCTGGAGCCTAGGTATTACATTAGCTACCCTCCAGTCATCTGGTATAGAGGCCAATTTAAGCAATAGGTTACATACTGCAGTTTGTAGTTCCGCAATTTCATATCTGAGTTCCTTCAGAATGCTTGGGTGAATCCATCCAGTCCTGGTGACTTATTGCTGATTATTTTATCAATTTGTTCCAATATCTCTTGTATTAATGCCTCAGCTGGGACAGCTCCTCAGATTTGTCACCAAAATGAAAGGCCTTGGTGTAGGGATCTTCCCCATATCCTCTGCAGTGAAGATTGATGCAAAGAATTCATTTAGCTTCTCTGCAACATCCTTGTCTTCTTTGAGTGCTCCTTTTGTACCTCAATCATCCAGTGGACCCACTGTCTCTTTGGTAAGCTTCCTGACTCTGATGTACTTACTTTTTAAAATTATTATTTATTAATTATTATTATTATTTTCTGTTTGGTTTTGTGTCTTTAGCTAGTTGCTCTTCAAATTCTTTCTTGGGCTGCCTTACCATACTTTTACATTTGACTTACCAGAGTTTGTGATCCTTTCCTTTTTCCTCACTAGGATTTGACTTCCACTTTTTTAAAGTATGCCTTCCCCCCCCCCCACTGCCTCTTTTACTCTGCTGTTTAGCCACAGACCTCTTACTGTTTTTTTTTTTTTTTAATTTGGGCTATATGTTTAGTTTGAGTCTCTATCATGCTGCAATCTTTGCATCCTGTTGCAGAAAAAACTATATAAACCTAGGCCTTTAAAAGATCACTAATTGAAAAAAAAAAGACTGTTTTCCTTGTACCTTTCTCTATTTTTATATAAGGCTGGGTATGAGCTCAGCTCTTTATGTCACTTATTTGTCTGGAACTTGTTGTTATGAAAGATTCCTCACATGATCTTACATTTTGTTAGATCTGTGTTCTGAACAATATTATACAATATTTTATTCCACTAGCTAAAAGGTTAATTATTCCACATTTTATCCACATATATAAAGTTACAGTCCATGTAGGTTGCTGTGATGACTAGATGACCTGTTGCAATTGGTGTTATAGTTAGTACCTGTTTTTAACTAATTCAGCAGGACAGTTTGAGAAATACTGGAAAGAGAGAATGTGTTAGATTCTAAACTGGTATTCTTTGCTATTTGATCTGGACTATTTGACATCCAGCAATGTGTAGACTTCTTGGGTCTCTCTCACTCTCCTTTTTTCCCCTCTTTGGTACTTGTATAAAGTGCTAAATTGAAAGACATCCTCCATATGCAGAACAGACTTGATTCCCCTCTAACTTAAAATGGTGTAAATGAGGTGTGAATCTTTTAAGTTCAATAAAGTTACACCCAAGTCCCTATATACCATGGAAGATAGCCCTACATTCTGTAGCATGGTTCATATATTGTTCCGTGTATTGAACTGCAGCCTGAAAATTCTGTGACAGGTACATTTCAGTTTTTAAAAAATGAGATTTTTAATTAATTAAATAAGGAAATCAGTAATAAAAATAGTACAGTTGCCCTTCTGTTATTTATGCTGATAGAAAATTCAATTAATTTTACTCTGTCCCCACATTTTCATTTTACAAAATGCTTTATTAGCCACTGCCATTATGGATATATATCAGTGGTGTGGCCTCATCTGGAATATTACGTTCAGCATTGGTCCCTGCACCACACAAAGGATATTGCACTATTAGAAGGGGTTTAGAAAAGGGTGACAAGAACGATTAGGGATGTGAAAAAAACTCTCATATAAAGTGGGATTTAAAAAAATTACCTTCGAAAGGAGACAAATAAGAGGGGACATGATAAAAGTATATCAAATGATGAATGGTCTAGAGAAGGTAGATTGGAAGCTTCTGTTCTCCTTATCTCAGAACTCAAGACCAACAGGACATTAATTGAAATTAAAAGGTGGCAAATTCAAAACTGATAAAAGGAAAGCCTTTTTCACACAACACATAATTACACTGTGGAACTCATTTCCACAGGAAGTTTTTGAGACCGAGAACTTAGCAAAATTAAAAAATAAATTGAACATTAATATGAATATAAAGAATATCCAGAATAATCATAATTAACAAGCAGAAATTTTTTGAAAGGAATATTAAACATCATGCTTCAGGGCTTAAACCAGTCTATAACAATTAGAGATCAGGATGAGATCTAATGTAGGGGCAGAATATCCCACTGTGGGAGTTTTACATCTTCCTTTAAAATATCTGCAGCTGGCTACTGTCACAGACAGTTCCTGTCTGTCAATGCTTGTGTTCAGGACTTTGTTTGGACATTATAGAAGTTGTTTGAAAAGTTGGAGGTTTTGACAATTGAGGTTTTAGCTGTTGTCTTTATGTTTCAGATTTAAATGTACACTAAGCTGATTCTGGCAGTTCATACCTCTCAGCGCAATTGTCTTAGGCTGTTTGCAGACTCGGGAAGAGAAAGTTGCAGGTGTTACACATGCTTCATGTTTTAAAGCTCATCAACACAACCACAAAGGCTAGAAACATCATTTTATGAATGAAAAGTTAGTTAGTTAGACTCTAGAACAAAATTCTGCAGCTCAGAGTGAGTTCCATGGTCATAGAACACCTCAATCCCTGGTACACCTAAGGTGAGAAGAGAACCAGGCCTAACAAGCACAGTATCAGTGTTCTGCCAGTGGGCCTCAACTCTAACTTGAGGCAACTGTCTTTAAGAGTTAAGCCACCTTGTTCAGTCATGTATTCAACACTTTGAATCGCAACAGAGGTTGACAACAAATGCGCTTATCAGTGCTAAGTGTGTTTTTTGTGAGGTAGGTACCTATCTACTGCGAACTGAGAACTCTTCATATGGCTCCGATGGCTGTCCAATAGTCTAGTTTTCGGACCCACCACATCTAAGTCATATGATGCAGACAATTACAATTATCCCCATTTTACAGATGAGGAAGTGACTTGTCCAAGGTCACACAGGAAGTCTGTGGCAGAGCCAGAAAATAAATCCAGGCCAGTCCAGTGCCTTAACTACAAGGTTGTTGTTCCTTTCCTGGTGTTAACAACATTATCAGTGTCATCATCAGCCTGAGTTAGGTGTGAACTTAGCAATGGCTTGTTAGACCAAGGCCAACCCTCTGAGCCATCCACTCCTCTTCCAGACTTTATTAACTTCAGAAAAGGTATTTGGGCTACAGCTTGGTGTGGTTGGACTGTCTTACCAGGGTGGCTCAACCAAATGCGAGGTTAGGTGTTATTTAAGAGGGAGAGTGGGGTTCTCTCTAGTTCACTGCTAGCTTTAGAGATAACAAAGCAGGTAAATACAGATATTCTGAAAAAAAAATCCTGAACCCAAGGAAAATACAGCAAGGGAAGAGAACAACCTAATAAGGGTGGCATGGAGAAGCCCTGCTTAAGTATGCTCTGGGAGCTTTGTTCAGAAGGCGAAATAGGAACACAGAGAAATTCTGCAGGGTTAGCACATCTTCCTTGCTGTCTTTCACACCTTTGTTTCCCCTTTTCCTGTGATGGCAGGTAATAAAATGCCTGCTGGTACCCCCATGACTGGAGGTACCTGCAGTGGTTCAGCCCATTGCTACTGCTGTGTCAATCATTTAGCAATTCCCACAGCTGCCTTTGTGAGAAGCCTCTCTCTTAAGCCTCTGGTTTAAGAATTTAGAGTAATCATGTAAAAATGATACCCCTGTGCTCTATGATCCGCTGAATCTCACTAATGCCAGATCCCAGAAGAGGGCTTATTAATGAAAAGATGCAATGCCTCTCTCTCTGCTCATGTTTCACACGAATATCTCTCATGGATTCAGCAGTAAACCTTACTGCTGATAAAGTAAGTATAATGAACCTCCGTGCTCCATGAGAATGCAATCTTGGACTGATGAAGTAGTTACTTGCTCTACTTTCCAGCACTATGGCAGGCTTGAGAGGTACAAGGAGATATACTTGGCAGCTATGGAAAATAAAGATGCAATGCTGCAAACTCCTAAGTCTTGGGCTATCCTTAGCAGTGACACCCAGGGCTACCTGACAAGGGCAATATTTTGGAATGGAGAAAGTTCTTGGAAGAAGAAAAATTATATTTCTATTTGAAAGAGTTGAACTGATGAAGGGAATGGGGTTGTTAAAGAGACAGTGTCACCCAAAAGCTCTCCCCACTTTGTGAAACTCCAGCACTGCAAAGCTGCTAGACACCCTGTTTAACCTAGATAGTTAAACTGGGTTTATGGCTGATTTGCCAACCGGAGTAACACAAAGTGTATGGAGTATACTGGTGTATCTGGCCCTTGAAATCTAGTCAGTGTACTAAAATGAGTTCAAAGCAATTTCAGGTGCTGCACCTGTCCCAAGCCCTCCAGCCAATTTCAGTGGTTTTGCAATCAATATTTTCTATTCTTTAAAATGTTTTCTCTTCTCTATTGCTGTGTGAATGGCCCACACAAACAACAGGGGAAACTGACTATGCAGGAGAAACCAGGAAACTGACTATACACAACTTGCTGGGGTTTGCACAAAGTACAGAAACTGGAAGAAAAAAAAAAGTAAAAGAGCAGAGGAAAGTATTTTGTTTGCGCCAGTCTCTTTCAGTTACTTGTGTCTCTTACTTGCTGCTTGTGTCAAATCAAAGGAAACTTTTCAGACAGAAGTTAATTATAAGGGTGTCCCTACAAATTTATCTGAGGGCTGCTCTAACTCAGTGGTTCTCAACCAGGGATATGTGTACCCCTGGGGGTACGCAGAGGTCTTCCAGGGGGTACATCAACTCATCTAGATATTTGCCTAGTTTTACAACAGGCAACATAAAAAACACTAATGAAATCAGTACAAACTAAAATTTCATACAATGCCTTATTTATACTGCTTTATACACTATACACTGAAATGTAAGTACAATATTTATATTCCAATTGATTTATTTTAAAATTATATGGTAAACATGAGAAAGTAAGCAATTTTTCAATAATAGTGTGCTGGGACACTTTTTGTGTTTTTATGTCTGATTTTGTAAGCAAGTAGTTTATAGGTGAGGTGAAACTTGTGGGTATGCAAGACAAATCAGACTCCTGAAAGGGGCACAGTAGTCTGGAAAGATTGAGAACCAGTGCTCTAACTTATGACTGTGAGCTGCAAAGACCCCCTCCCATTGCCCATACCTCATACCCTGGTACACTGTGCACTGTGAAGCTGAGAAGGGAGGCATAGGGCTCTATGCAAAGGACACCCACGGATGTATTATTTGTATTACCCTAAGAGTGAATCCAACACCCTTGAACTTTGTGGAAGTTTAGACCAGGATCTGGATTTGAACTTAGTAATTCAGGTCCGTCTTTTATTATTACCAACCCCTAAATGTCTCGTATGTTGTCTTTTGAAAGGAAGCTAGTCACTACCTTTACATTTGTGCTCTTACCTTTACTTTTACATTTCTTCAACACACACATAAAATGTACTTAACTCACTGCTTATTGAATGAAGGATTAGTATTATTATTTTTCCTCCAGTGAACTTTGTTTCACTTCATCCTGCATATATTGTGCTATTCTGTGTTTCTCTGCCAAGATACCACTGTTCAGCAAACTACTGTACTTAATGCTACCCAGCTAATACACTGATACCTTTTACTTGCAAGGATTGCTTCTCTAATCTCAGCGGCAGCCAGGGCTATGAATGACAGTTTACACCAACTAGAATTAAAGTTACTTTCAAAAGCTTCATATAGCTGGGACAAAATTACACCAGTACCAAATTACCAAAGCAGTTGAAATGTCCAGGGCAGGTCATATTCTGAAATGTGCCCATGCACACGTAGCTATATGTGAGCATTAAAGCACCCTAGCAAATAATCATGAAGGGGGTTACCGCAGTCCTTCCTCCCCTTTCCTCTCCCTACTTTATTGGCATCCCCTTCATTACATCACATCAGACTAGACTGTGAGCTCCTTGGGGCAATGGTGCTGTAAAAGTGAATGCCAATAATGATAGCTAAGAAATGTTTAATGACTGCACATGAGGTTTACCTTGTTTTTTAAAGACTAGTTACATTGCCTTGTAGGAGGGGAGCCCAAAAAGGACATCTTTTCAACTGCCTACATCCTGGAAACCAGCTAGGATCAAAATGTACTTGTTCCCATCACTGCAACAACACACACTTTTCTGGTGGAAGCATTTTCCTCTTCTAGTGGAATTACACCTCAAGCCCTTCTAGATAGTTACTGTCTTTGTTCCCAAGCTTGTTGCAGGATCACACTATGCCGCACTATAACTTCACACTAAAAAGAAGGAGATTACAAAGGGGTCAAAATACCCTAGAGGGTTCCCCTTTATCAGAACCTTCGCTGCCAGTTTGCCTTCTCATTTCCTGAACTCTCATCTGATTATTAGTGTACTGACAGAATAAAAATAACCTCATATTCCTACATGAATCATAAATAAAACCCTTTTATTTCATCAAAGAGGTTGGCAGGTTTATAGTCCTTTGCAATGCATGCACGATGTGAATGACATACCTTTAATTTTGCTGACAAGCTTGTCGGGGTTCTAATGAAAAAGAGTGAAAAGTGGGTGACTTCTCTAAAGGTTTAGCAGTTTGCTTTTTGGTGAGGATATATATTTCACCTTGCCATTGTAATCAGGCAGCCAACTGATCTTGGTAATGAAGTCTTCAATTACAGTCCACTTCTGATTCTTCAAGAATGGCTAGGCAACAATACCATGGTGATTATTGCTGATATCACAGACTGAAGCAATCTGGAAAAAAAATTGAACGGTTTCCTTACTAGTGTTTCAAATCTGAATACACTATAGAGACTGCAGACCGAAAGTAAAGAACAATCCTTAGGATTTTAGTGAGCTCAGCTTTGCCTCTGTGCTGTAAATACTCACTTACCCCGCTTCACTTTCTGCTGTTACAGGCTGCCATGGTTTGTACATCTAGTCTATTTGTCTTCAAGAGTGTATGATATTGCTTTACAAGCAAGAAATCACTAATGTAGTTATTTGCCTCACAGTCATTACTGTGTCCAGTAAAAACTAGTTTCCAGATACAGGTTGTGTGGAGAACTAATAATAATAATAATTAATAAATAATTAATAAAAATATAAGACACAGAAAATAGATGCATTAGGGATAACTTTTTTTAAAAAAATGTCTTTTTTGCTTACGTTCTTAAAAGACTAACATGATTACAAAGAGGTATGAAGGTGCTCACATCTTGCAGATCTGAGGCAAAGAAATTTTTAGAGGGTTAAAGAGGGGTATGCCTTGGAACTGCTGCTCCCCTCCTTCTGCATTTTTCATCCCATTTCTGCTGCTTTGGGTTCCCCTTCCACTTATGTGAAATGCATAAAAGATATTGGCCATAGAAGCAATGGCAGATCATGATTTGTGATTATAGACAAATTATCAAGAACCACAATTTCCCTTACAAAAAATTGCCCAGTTATTTTGTTTGTAATACACAGAGACGCTAAGGAGAGGAAAAAATATGCTCACTACCTTGGAAGTTACCCTGTATTTTCATGGTGCTCTTTCTGCCATCAAAGACAATTCACCAAAGGAAGTTTGGGTGTCAGCTAATAAACTTTTAATTGAACTTTTTTTTTTTAAAAAAAAGAATACATCTTTGACATAAGCCACCTAGATAGAAGGAGCTCTGTGTGTGTGTGTGTGTCTATGATATGGGACAGAAAACATGAAAAATCCCAGCTAGTGAATTCCAGATTGCAATCTTTTCCAGATTTTACAAGATTTCTGTGCTGCACTTTTAATTTTCATTATTTTCCATTTTCCTTCACTAGGCTCAGAAGCAGTTTCTAATTTTACTAGGAGCTTTTCATCAAAATTGGATTTCTTAGTTGCCCTAGGGATTCCCTAGCTACAAAAACATCAGCCTATGTCAAGGTTCCTTCCCCACTCTGAACTCTAGGGTACAGATGTGGGGACCTGCATGAAAGACCCCCTAAGCTTATTCTTACCAGCTTAGGTTAAAAACTTCCTCAAGGTACAAACTTTGCCTTGTCCTTGAACCCTATGCTGCCACCACCAAGCATATTAAATAAAGAACAGGGAAAGAGCCCACTTGGAGATGTCTTCCCCCAAAATATCCCCCCCCCCCAGCCCTAAACCCCCTTTCCAGGAGAAGTCTTGATAAAAATCCTCACCAATTTGCATAGGTGAACACGGACCCAAACCCTTGGATCTTAAAAATAATGAAAAAGCAATCAGGCTCTTAAAAGAAGAATTTTAATTAAAGAAAAAGTAAAAGAATCACCTCTGTAAAATCAGGATGATTACAGGGTAATCAGATTCAAAACATAGAGAATCCCTCTAGACAAAACCTTAAGTTACAAAAAGACACAAAACAGGAATATACATTCCATTCAGCACAACCTATTTTACCAGCCATTTAACAAAAGGAAATCTAACGCATTTCTAGCTAGATTACTTACTAACTTAACAGAAGTCCTGAAGAGCATTCCTGACTTGGTCCCGGCAAAAGCATTGCACCGACAGACAGACCCATTGTTCCCCGCTCCCCCCCACCCCAGCTTTGAAAGTAACTTGTCTCCTCATTGGTCATTTTGCTCAGGTGCCAGCAAGGTTATCTTAGCTTCTTAACCCTTTACAGGTGAAAGGGTTTTGCCTTTGGCCAGGAGGGATTTTATAGCACTGTATACAGAAAGGTGGTTACCCTTCCCTTTATATTTATGACAGCCTCTGTGAAACATTAGCTAATCCTGGTTACACTTACTTGAACCAGTCAAGTGAAGAAATAAATATTACCCTTTGTTTGCAGTTCTGGTGTTTGTATTCAAGACTTGAAATTCCTGGTTGCCAGAGTTTTCACACAAATATTGTTTTTCATGATGTTAGGAAAATTCCCTCAAAACCTGGACCATGAAACCATTTTAATTTAAACTGTACTGAAGTTTCTCAAGTTTAGAAGCCCGTTAGCCTAGGTAGCTAAAAGTAGGAACATACTGGCAACTGCCAGTTGTGTACCTTACACCTTACTCATTCTTCTTGTCCCAGATCTCCCCCATATAGCAAGTCAGAGCGGGAAAGAGGGCTAAGAATCAAAGAATTTCTTCCTATTCAAATCAAACAATGGATACTTCAGCAAAAGGCTCAAAGTTTGAGTGAAAAAAATATAGTGTATTGTCACTTTGAGATTCTAATAGAAGTGACATGCTGGAACCAGGATTATTAGCCAGTCAATCTATGATGGCATCTGCAGACCATTAGAAGAGTGCAGGGGACAACAGACACGCTCTGTAGAGAGTCTGTGGTAAGGAGCAGTCAAATGGGAACCTGGAATTACAGTGAATACATGGTCATGCTCATGGCAGGTGGAGAGCAAAATACAAGCTATAGCCACAAGCCTCGAAACTCAAAGAACCTGAATCTTTCCAAATCAGTTTAGCTCAACTCTAATACATTTAACAGACAGAATCACCTCAGGCATATTAGCTCAGTACACTGTGTCATACCATATTTTAAAACATACCAGACCATATTTTAAATGTTCAATTGAATAGATTTTGTATTTATGTTGGGCCTTTCCCCAAATGCTTTGGAAAACAAAGAACTAGACACTAATGGTTCATCCAGGATTACCTGTTCGACTGTTTGACATCGAAAAATCTTGCTAGAAAAGAAGGTTACAAAATAGACTTGTGTTCTCTAAAATTAAAGTTATTATTATTATTAATATGTAGCACTTACGTATTACTTTTCAACTTCAAAAGGATTGTACAAACATTAATTAATCCTCACAAACTGCCTATGAGTTACAAATGTTATTGTCCCAGCAAAACTGAGCCAGAATGGCTAATTGCCTTGCCCAAGTCCACCGGGAAGGGGGAGGGATGGTGTGTGACAGGATGAGAACTCAGGAGTTGTACTCATACTACGAGACAGCACAACCATCTCTCTCTTACATAACTTGGTGAGAGAAGTTGAAATGTGGTTCATCTGGAAGGACAGTATTTTCTTGCAGCACTGGCATGAACTGATTGCAGTGGCTTGAGCTCTTGAACTAGATTGCACCAACCTTCCTACCAAGGTATCCGACCCCTGACTGGCAATATGTGTACCAAAATGAATGGACAAATCTCCACTGGAGATTGGTCTGAGGCCACAGAGTTCAATGTACTTGTGAAGACAGATTTGAGCTCAGGGCTGAAAAAACCACTGCCAGGAATTATGTTACTGACTCGCTCCATTTCGCTATTTTAACTGGGATTTCTCTTTCAATAGCTTGGTCTTTGAAAAGTGTATTCATAGGCTTATATACTCAAATGCCAAGCTGAACACAGTTGGTATCAACACTTCAGAGAATATCTATGAACTCTGAGGACCAAGCTTACAAAGGGATCTCTACCTAGATTCTACAATTGTGTCCCGTTTTTCACATCCAAGTTTTAGTGGGCACAGATTTCCATTTTGAATGGCATGTATATGGACAAACTTGGGTATGATGGACATGGTTTAAAGGTGAAGCGGACTTTTAATATGATTTAATAGGTGGTAGTAATTTGAAACAGGACTAAAATGAAATGCTCCACTAAACGAAGCCTGCCCAATAGACAGGGCTGATTAGCCTAATTTTTGTTTGTTCCAAACGGCTTGCCATAGTTTAAGTTGTAAGGAAGGGTTTACAAGGAGATGGGGGACAAACTTCTGATGGGGCTTTATTTTTCCATGCTTCCTGGAGTTGGCAAATCACACTGCTTTGCTTTATTGAGTGTCCCATTAGGAGTATATTGGAAAAAATTTCTATCTGCCACAATCAGTGCATAGCCCAATGTGTCATGCAGTAGAACCCAGGAGTCTAAACTCAGAATTCTCCAGGAATTCTGTGGTACCCCACTGGATGCCACAAAAGATAGTAGCTGTGGCGTGTGAGGTAGAAGCTGATAAATGACAGTGACAATGCAGCACAAGAAGGCTAATGAGTTCTCTTCACCACCACACAATTTTCCTGAAATGAATGCAATGATGATCTCACTAACTGCTTATATTTTTGTCCAGCGAGACTCTTACCTAGGTTTTAGCTCTACTGTCTATTTACAGTGCTATAGAAACACAATCTAAGGTAACACAAACACATTTCTACCCTTCTCAACTACAACATTGCCTCCACAGTCAGAATATTAAACCAGCAGCCATCAACTAATAATATTTCAATGTTCTTAGTTTTTACATCATTATGAATAGACCCCATTACAGATAATCTTAATGGAAGAGCATAGTACTGCTGAGCCTTTGTGGGAACTGGGCCTTCTTGCACTGGACCAGAGAGAGAAGAAATAGAATTGTTAATGTATGTAAAATGTAGAGAGATTTCTATTGTACTATTTCACTGCTGAGACAGAAAGTAGCAGAGCCAATCAAGTAAAGCATAGAGGTGTGAAGGCATGAAGATGGAGAGTTTATTAAAAGCACATGGGGAACTTGGGAGAAAAAAATCAATGGCAATGGTGGAATTATGCCTGGGCTAACCACAACAGTCTAAGATGTCCTAGTCCTTTGGGGCTAGAGATTAAATATGGCTAGGACCAGAACCCAGCTTTTGTCCAGTGCCTCAGAAGTCTGAGATATTGATGGGACAAGTTAAGCTGTAAAACTGGGTGAGATCTCTTGAGGGAAGATCAGGTTTAATGTTAGTGCCCTCCCTCCCTGCAAGATCTGACAGCTGAATTCTAACTGATCAGGAGTTGGGTTAGATGAGCAGTAGTGCCCAGAGAGCTATCTAGTGTGGAAAGAAGGCTTGTGGGAATCTGAGAAGACAGAGTTGAGTATATGGTCTGCGGGAGGGGAGAGAAGGAAGAAAAGGTAAAAAAATGAGAGAGGGGGGACCTTAGGGGCTAAGCAAGTTGAGAGAAAGCAGCTGGCAGGAAGGCAGAAAAACGGAGAGACAGGCCCATGGAGGCAGTGGAGTGCTAAGAGACAGTGGCTTTGAGTGGCCATGTGGGGCTGAGAGATGGGTATCTGCTGGAAGAGCAAATGGGAACTAAGGGAATGTAGATCAGAGCAGTCTGGGAAGAAGCTGAGTGATAGGCCTGGAGCAGCCTGGAGGGAGGTGAGAGAGTGGGTTGGAGCAGCCAGCAAAGCTCAAAACAGGATTTTCTGCAGCTAGGACAGAAGTGGCTCACAACTGCAAGAACTAAGGAGCTCTTGCTACATTTGCTACATTTGGCCCTTATGATAGCTATCAACACATTATGCACATTAATATCAAAAGTGGAGACTCTTTAATATCTTCTTGAATACCAATTGGTTTCTGATTATTTGCAAATAATGAATTTTATATGGTCCCACTCAGAGGACATGATATTCTTAAATCACTCTCACTGAACTCATAGATCTTAAGGTCAAGCAGGGACCACTCTGATCATCTAGTCTGGGAGAAACCTCCTGTTGCTCATCCAGCATTCAGGCCATTGGGGGTGAAGGTGAAAAGAACCAAATCTAGTTCCGCTGAGGCCCTGTCACAAACAAATAAAAAATAAATAAAATAAAAAAGAATTCCCCAAAGAAAAAAAAGCCATGATTCAGAAAACACTGACATTGGTTTAAAGTTTCCTTTTTTAATGAAAATGGCTTAAATTCAGGCAAACTAAAATATTCCGTATGTCTGCTAAATACAGGAGAGTGGTATTTAGCATGTTTTATTTATAATTTCAGCTGTGGATAAGGGCAAGATAACAAAGTGATGAGCCAGATGTGGTGCACAGGAGAACTTGATGCTGCATAAACGAAGGTGCACTTGTCTGACCTCCATTTTACTCTTGCCTAGCAGCACGAATAAGACCTAAGGGAGAGTGAGTAACTAAGTGCACTGTTCACATGCTTGAACATGTTCCCTCAGAAACACCCATTCTCTAGCCACTCCTCTGTGCTCTTTGACATAGAGAGGAGGGAACAGACGGGATTAGAGATTTACTTCTGCTCAGTGCAGAGGACAAAGCCTGGTGGTTAACTTTATGTATTCCAAAGCATAGCCTCCATTTACTCTTGCCCTGGAGCACAGCAATCTTGCTTTCCCTACTGAGCACAGTGCAAAGATCTGCAGGACCAAAGCCACAGTAGGATTTATTTAATTAGATGAGATCTGTACATAAACTATTAATTTTCTCCAGCAGCTAGGGGAAATAATCTGAAATATTTAAGTGTATATTTTCAAAAGATGGGGATTATATGCATGATCCCATTGACTTTAAAATGGAGTCACTCTGCTGCAATCCTACGCATTGCTTTGAAAACCTACTTAGGGTCAGACAAAGTGAAAACCACGCTGCACTTTTGCTCAAAGCTTGAACTGAAATCAAAGCAAAGACATTCAGAATGGTTTGGCTACATTTCTAAGTACAAATATTTTTGCAGGTTTCAACTTTCTGGATTCAAGTTAAGCCTGGAAGCAAAGGTGCTGACACGCTATGAGAAAGGCTGGACTATAGTATTGCTGTCCTGACCATAAGCAGGAAATTCCAGAAATCTTTAAAGAACATATTTTTATGAGATTTGCAGTCCAGTTTTTACCTACTGATGTACCTACCATAAGAGAAAAGATGGCTTATGGTTAAAGGCATTGAACTGGTTCAAGAGATCTGGGCTCCGTTCTTAGATCTACCATAGACTTTCAGAAATCCTGGATGGGTCATTTAATCTATGCATTATGCCCAGCAGCTAGAACACTGCACTGGGACTCAGGAGACCTGCCGTCTATTCCCAGTTCTGACACTGGCCTAGTGGGTAACCTTGGGCAAGTCATTCCCCACTCTGTGTCTCAGTTTCCCCACTTGTAAAATTGAGATAACAGTACTGATCACCTTCTAAAGCACTTTGAGATCAATGAAAAGTGCTATATAAGAGCTAGGTATTATTATTATCTAGACTAGGATTTGAAGGTATGATGTTAACATATGCTAACTAACATGTTTTAAATGTCTAGGGTAGACAAGGACAACACTTTATGCTACACTAATCACGTTAAAGTTTAGGATGAATCTAGGCTTTAACTCAACTTGCTAGCAAATATTGAAGTATATATTGCCTTGTCTATACTAAACTTTTAAGATGTGTTAGGTAGCATGAGTTGGCAGACATTCATGCTAACAGCACACCTTTTATCCTAGTCTAGACAAGGCCACAGTGTCAGTTCCCCATCTTTAAAATGGGTGTAATAATACCTCATACCCTTTGTCTGAGGGCTTGGCTACACTTACATTTTATAGCGCTCTAACTTGCTGGCTCAGGGGTGTGAAAAATCACCCTCCTGAGCACAGCAAGTTAGAGCGCTTTAAAGCACTAGTGTAAACAGGCTCCCAGCGCCCGGAGCTAATCCCCTCATGGAGGTGGATGACCAGGAGCGCTGGGAGAGCTCCTGCGCCATGACACTCGCACTTCAAAGCGCTGCCGCAGGAGCACTCCCGCGACAGCACTTTGAAGTTTCCAGTGTATCCGTGCCCTTACTTACCTATTTCGACTGTAAACTCCTTGAGGCACAGACTGTCTCTCAAAGCCTAGCACAAGAGGCCTTGCTCTCAGTTGAGCCTCTAGGTGCTACTCTAACCCTATATTGCACTTATCACAGTGGTATGTGAGCACCTCATTTTTGCAGTCGTAGGAGTGTTGAGCAGTTTGAATGAGCACCTTGACTTTTAGCTGTATGTCCAAGCCAAATCCTTGGAGATTCACCCATCACTTAAAACCCCCATTATTATTTATTTTAAAAATATTTGAATGCAACAAAAAAGGGAACAAACATTTTCAGTTCAAACCATCCTGAAGATTAGCAGGTTAGCTCTGACATCAGTGCTCACTTGACATGAAAGCTATTCTTTGACAGGATGAAGTTTTCTTTAAAAAATTATGCAGTAATCAAATATCTAACCAATACTGAACGACCTTCCACATCTTTCACCAAGTGCAGAAGATACTTGAAATGCCATTGTTTTTGTGTGTGTAACAATTTTAAAAGATGGCAATCAGAAGGTAGCGTGCCAGCCTCTCTCAAACTGCACTGACAAGTAGTGAAGGAGTTAATTATCTGCTTCTTTTCACTAACTCTGTTGTAGAGTTCGATTGTGCATATTAAATGTTTAAGTTAACAGATTCAAAGAAAAACTTGATCTCAATTTGGCTGCATATTAAAAGTGCCATTCTCTGTTGTCCTACCTAGCACTGTTAATTGCATACATTTAGCCCTCTATTGGAGAATAATTTAGCTTCAGATTGAAAAGAAATAGCCCTGGCCTTGGTTATTTTGGCATAAAAGTCTCCAATATGACTCTGTTTTCTACACAGACATTAATGATTCTAAAACTAATATTCATTGTTTGAAGAGGCATAGCGGCCTCGGCATTTACTTAACCTTTTGTCTCATGTATGAGACTGAGTCAGACTAAATCCTTTTCTTAATTAATATCTTTTCTTTCTTTTTTTCTTCACCAACATTTATTACATTTAATAAACTGATTTATTAAACAATTTGCATGCAACAATTAAAGCTGAGAGTGTTTGGAAAAACCCACCATGTGAGCAAGCTCGCTTTGCACAACAACAAAAAAAGGGGTCATCCAGCTTACACAAGCTTTGGGAATGTTAACAGGGAATAAATAGGGACAGCAAAAGACATGATCCCCACCATTCACTCGTTAGACCCAACATTACATAATTCCCTGACTAAAAACTGACTCAAGAGGGGAGAACTCTACAATCAAAGTGTAACAAACAAGGATCCAGTCCCTTGATGCACCCGCCCAACACCTCCCATGAATGTCAGTGGGAATTATGGCTGAGTATGAAGACCAGTCCCTGAACTGTTTTGCTTACCTCTCTGCTATGGGGAGAAGTTTCAGAAGTCTGTTTTCTGTACAAAACTGAAGTACCAGTGCTACATGCAGCTGATTGTTTTTTTAAGCACATCATTTAAAACACACCTAACTTTCCAACTTGTTTGTTTCTTGTAAACTTCTTGCATGTTTTTTTTAATAGTTGTCCACCAACTATCCATCCAGAAATTATTTTGCATGAGCTATTGAGGCACTTCAATGTGTCACCATGGACTCCAGGAAAAATGAAGGGCGGTAAGAAAACCTCATGCACTTTCTCCAATGTTCTAAGAAAAAATGCCAAGGTTGTATTGTAAAATGCATGACATTAATTTAAGGCCAGGTTGTGGCTGGCTCTTGAATAAGTGTCTGGGGGAGAAAAGGACTTAATCAGCTTTCCCCACACCTTGGTGCTTCCACACCCCTATATGTCAGTTCAGCAGGCGACCTTTCGCTGGCTGGAGTGCACGGCCACTCTTCACAAGGGAGGTGGGTTCACCCTCCCTCTGACGGCACACTCAATAAGGGCTAGTCGCAATCTGGACCTGAATGATGAAGATGTAGGCTCTCTGGATTTCAAGGTTGCTTTCATGAAGGGATAACATAACCCGTGTTTCTGATTTTCTCAAATCCTTACTACAGGGGTAGACTTAAGGTAAGCTGCCTCCTGAGCCTCTCACTAGTGCTCAACTTCTGAGGTCCTTGGGAAGGGAGTCAATCTCCTGCAGCCCTGCGAAGCCATGATAAACATGCCAGAGAGCTTTCCTTCAAAGTAGGGGACCAGGTCATGGTCTTAAAGGTGCTCCAGGCCCATAAAATGGAAGCAGCGTGGGAAGGGCCATTCATGGTCCAGGAGCGCCTGGGAGCTGTTAATTATCTCATAGCATTCCCCACCTCCAACCGAAAGCCTAAGGTGTACCATATTAATTCTCTAAAGCCCTTTTATTCCAGAGAATTAAAGGTTTGTCAGTTTACAGCCCAGGGAGGAGACGACGCTGAGTGGCCCGAAGGTGTCTACTACGAAGGGAAAAGTGATGGTGGCGTGGAAGAGGTGAACCTCTCCATGACTCTTGGGCGTATGCAGCGACAGCAGATCAAGGAGCTGTGCACTAGCTACGTGCCTATGTTCTCAGCCACCCCAGGACTGACTGAATGGGCATACCACTCCATTGACACAGGTAATGCTCACCCAATTAAAGTCCAACCTTACCGGGTGTCTCCTCAAGCTAAAACTGCTATAGAACGGGAGATCCAGGATATGCTACAGATGGGGGTAATTCGCCTCTCTGGCAGTGCGTGGGCATCTCCAGTGGTTCTAGTTCCCAAACCAGATGGGGAGATACGTTTTTGCATGGACTACCATAAGCTAAATGCTGTAACTCGCCCAGACAACTATCCAATGCCACGCACAGATGAACTATCTGGGATGGGCCCAGTTCATCTCTGCCTTAGACTTAACCAAGGGGTACTGGCAGGTACCGCTAGATGAATCCGCCAAGGAAAGGTCAGCCTTCACCACACATGTCGGGCTGTATGAATTTAATGTATGAACCTTGACACAAGGTGAAGCTACTTTAAATATTATTTCAGTGAAGCAGGTCATTTTGGTGCACAAACATGAGCAGCAGGCATTTAAATCTAAATGCACATCTATAAACTTAACATATTAATAACTTAACAGTTTTCAATAAGAGATCAACATTTGCATTCATCATCCTACTTGTTATGTTCAGTACTCCATTTTTTAATGTTTCTTGGACAGGAGCCAGAGAGTCTGGGTCCCTAGTTAGTTCATCTATTACTTTCTCACCACAATAGATCTGGGTCTCAGCCAAGTAATGAACTAATATTGCATACAAAAACACAGAATGCCTGTTCTTGTCTTCTGATATTCCCCACTTCCCTAGCAAGGGGGGAAAACAGACTTTTGTTTTTAAATCCAGCATTTACTGTAGAAGAGGTAGTTTGTAACCCTTTTTTATGATCACTAACATTATGAGTAAGCAAATGCTTTTGTACCATCTTATTCTCCCAGTGGGCTAAATCATGACTTGGACTATTTGACTGAGCACGGGAGTAAGAATTCTCCCACTACACCCCTATATGTGCTACCTAGACCTACAGTAGGTGGGTGAGGAGTTGGGTGAGAAGGTACAGGGGAATGGGTGGAGCCTTGGTTCTAAAGCCACCTCCCCGTATTCACTAGCCAGTGCAGCTAAGAGGGCAACTGGGGTGTTGTCATTTACTGCTGATACAGGCCAGTAGCAAACTACTACCCCCTTGGAGGAAGTGCGGGAGGAAATTATGGTTCAGAAGAGTGTCTGTGAGTCACAATACCTCCTAGGACTATTCCTAGAATGGTGCAGCTATTGCACCAGCCCTCATTCAAGGCTACGCCTAAAGTCACAGATTAGCCCAAGAGGAATATTTCTGAGTGGGTGGTGAGAGGGGGGCTTGTAATGAAAGACGCTTACAAGTTAATAGAAAGCATTAATGCTGCACCCTCCATTTGCCCCATGTGTGTATTTTTCTGCTTGATTTGGACAAAAAGAGTGTCAATGCCTTAATTTCAGCTATTTCCGAAATTAGATACTCTTCAAGAAGGAAAGGGCACTGTGTTTGAGAGGGGTTGCTTTTTTTAAACTGTAGACATGTAATTAATGAAAGCCATTAAAGACACTTGTAAAAATGATTTCTATTATATATATGATGACTGACTAACCTATTATGGCTCTTCTTTGTCAGAGATTAATGGGAATTTCTTAAAGGATAAATAATTATTTAACAAGCTACAGGATATGTATGAGCTGGGAATACACTGCGTGATAGTAAAAAAAAAAAAAAGGGTTGTTGACTTCCTTGACTAATGAACCAAGGCTAACTTCAGTGGTAGCAAGGTGTCAAAACTAAGTAACCAGACAAGTTGATTTTTTTAACATGCTCCGATAGATAGATAGATAGATGTCCATAAGTTCAGTCCTCACATGGCTCTGCATCACCATTGACCAACTACTCCCTTCTGCACCCAGTCAGCTTTGGAGGGCCACAGACAGGATCAAGTCTATTGCCCTTCATCCTCCCTGCACCCTCTGCAAAGGCTGCAGGCAGCAGCCGAACTAGTGCTGTAGACTTCTGGCTCTCCTACTGTGCGTGGCCCCTTCATGGAGAAACTCCTTGCACCTCACACCCCCCTTTGTACACCCCAGCACAGTCTGGCTCAAAGGGTGATCATGCACCCCCTCTCCACAGCACTGTCCAAATAAGTCTAGGCTCCCCCAGCTATACGTGTCAACTACACCTCTCAATCTAGCTAAAAGGGAAAGTGTGAATACAGTGGGGCAAATGTTCAGCCTGGCTGGGTAGCAGCAGCCAGCACAGCTCCTGTTAATTTATCACAACCTCTCCCCAAATGACACAGGTAGAACATGCACCAATAATAACCCCTCTTGCACTGGCCCACAGAGTGGGGTCAGAGTGCCAAAGGGCCACACTGTGCCAGCTTAATGGCTGCTTTGGGAGTGGTGCAGCTCTGCAATGCACTCTGCACACAGCATCTTGCTAAATATCCCAATCAGGCCTTTAAAATATTGTTACCCCTGTACCAAGTGAAAGTAGATATCAAGTTAGGAGGAGAAATCTGTGACATAATGCCAGGGTACATGCTTAGTCATTGTCACTTGTTTATTTTACATGATAACCTCCAAAGCCAGCTCACCAACAAACGCCTCCTTTTGGAAATCTCAGCCCAACCAACAAAGCTTAGTTACCTTAATGTTTGCATCAGCTCCCACCTAAAGAAATTACATCACAAAAATAGCAATGCAAGATTTCTTCAGAGACTGAACAGCACCCACACACTAAGACTCTGTGTAAGACTCTGTGTAAGAGCGCCATTTGGTGACAGCTCCATAACAATACAGTCAGTTTGGATTCTTCCAACGTTTTCAGTGAATAATATCTCTGCGCCTAAGACAACCGGGATTTGTGAATGGGACAGTACATCCGGGGTATTTCAACTCCACCATGTTTAAGGGTAGTGTGCAGTTACCAGTGGAGCATTTCCAGGTTGGCATCAGAAGGAAGGGGGAGAAAGGGTGGCAAACTTTCAGCCCTCAACACATTTCAGTAGAAAGGGATACAGGCCTATTGGCCAGCTTGACTGAAAGAAGTCGTGGAGAGGAATGGAGCAGCATCCCTAAAAAGACAAGAGGAGTAGGTTAACCATCAACTTCCTGAAGATAACAGAGTAGATGAACAGCCACTAGGTCACCTAGAAGACAGTGTAAATGAAATGGCGACGGGGGCGGAGGGGAAGAGGTGTGTGTTTGTGTGTGTGTGCGTATGTGCACATGTGTAGGTGGGGCCTGGTCTTCTCTAGAAAATTAGGTTGGTTTAACTATGTCAGTCAGAGGTGTGAAAAATCAACCACCACCCCCAGCGGTGTAATTAAGCCACTAAGTCAATGGAAGAATTCTTCTGTTGACCTAGCTACCACTCCTGGGGAGATGGATTAACTACGCTGAGGGAACAATACTTCCTATCCTCCTAGGTAATGTTTACACTAAAGCACTACTGTGACAGAGCTGTGCTGTTGTAGCGTTTTAAGTGAAGACAAACCGTGTGTGTAGGAGAGAGGTGTGGGGAGTTAACAGGAAGGGTATGGCCTCACTTCTTACATTCTGGGAATGAGGTCTGGAAATGGGTGATGGTCCAAATTGAATGGTTATTTTAATCAGAACCAGTTCACTTGTGCTCACTGTGTACACTTTATCACCCTGTCACTGTGTACCTTCTTTTGGCATCACACGTGACAGTGACAAACTCGCTAACACCAACATACACACAGAAATATTTCCCTGTCTCCAGATGGAACAATCCTCCCTATTTCCAAACTTATCCTCCCGCAACATTGCTACAAATGAAGTTAGTGTGCGGTGATTAGAAACTATTGAACAGTTTGCTACCAAATTATTTAAATACACATTAATTTGCCCCATTTCTAGAGCAACCTTCTTCTTTCTTTCTTGTTTTAATATTTTCAAGGAACACAAAGAAGTTAATATCTTTTTTGCCATGTACCTGCCTGGAGCCACAGGAATAAAGGCATCCTCTCAATTGACTTCTCTGATGTAAAGAATCTGAAGTGCACAACAACATGGCAGTGCAGTCAGGAGACTCACTGGGGAATGGAGTAAGAAGATTTATTTTATTTTTAAAATTTGAAAGATTTCAAAAAAGCATTCAACTGGATTTCTCACTAAGAGGATGAGTGAAGAGGATCCTTTGTAAGTAAGCTGGGAGGCCAAAGTCTTTTATCCATTGTTACACAGGTTTTCCCCCGGGGCAGAGTCAGCAAGGCCTGCAAGCACTGGAAGCTTAACAAGGCTAGTCACTGGGTGGGCTTTTCTGCCAGTTGCCTAAGCCTGATGTAGAAGCAGTGAGACTAGACCTTGCCCAGTGCTGGATCCCAACCACTGAAAATAATTATTTTGGGTGACTAACAGCCATAATCTGAACTGGTGAATTATACACACACACACACACATACACACACACTCCAGAGCCACCCTTACATCTGTTTCCTTAACAACCCAGAAACAAAATAATTCCATGGAAGATTAGTAGTGGATCTGCACTTGGATTAATCACCATGCAAAAGTATCTGCCAAGACCCCTTTTTCTGTTGGCTTTTTTAAAAATTGTTTCTACAAAACATAGTTGATACCTGCCACTGTGATTTTCACATGTTTGTGCCAGTGTGGGCCAGCTAGCCACTGATGTAATCATCCCTTCAGGATAGACAACTTCAAAAGGAGGAAGTGAATAGATTCAACAGGATTTTTTCACCTTTGGTACACAGTTTTTATACTATACTATAAAAACCCCTGATATAACATGAAAAGTAAACTAATTTTAGGAAATTTTGATTATATTGAGAAAATTGTTCATCCTGAATTTCTCACCCCATATTTGTCAAACATCAGAAGACAACCAACACAGACATATGGAAAAACACTGAACAGCACTATCATTCTATAAACATCATGGCCCCAGTTGTACAAAAATTGGTGGTTTGGTGTCAAAAAGGGTTGAATGAATTTGTTTTGATTTTGGCTCATGAGCTGCTCAAACTCACTATGATTTTCCCCTGTGTTTTGCTGTTTGGCTGAAAATATAAAACTGTGCATGATTTTTGGGACAAAAGTCCCTCCCTAGTATCTACAGGAGAAGCAGCAGGTGACAGGTCAAAGGACAATAAAAAAAATAAAATAAAAAAATAAAAAAAAACTCTTTTTGTGCTTGCACAACCCTTGCTCCAGTTTGTGAATCTTGGATGTGTTTCACATTGATGACAAAACAATGCAGGTATGGGGCAGTTACAATGCAGCTGTATTCTTGTCATGTACCCTGTAATTACCCTTCAAGGGAAACCAAAACTGCCACCAGTGAACCAAATCTATTGGATCCCAATGACTGTGGACGTGGACAAGGAAATGCCATAAATGTTGGCTCTTCTCTCGAAGTACTACAGTTGAATATCAAGAGCCCATCAGCCACAGAGCCTCTGTTCTCAAAAACATTGCCTCCTGACACAACACGAATGTCATCTGCCTTCAGAAAACTCATGTGAAGTCCCTTATTGCCTGTCATTTCATAATCTCTGGTTTCAACCTCATAGACTGCAGTTTGCATGAAAAACGTGGTTGGATCACTCATGTAAGATCAAATTGAGGAGATGTGCAGAGTTTACCATCTACATCTGACTACGGCGACACCATGAGGATTGGTCACTTTGAAGCTGCTAATGTCTACGGGCCCCCTAACCAATGATGGCCTGTTCCTGCTCTACCATCACCCCAGCATCCTGCCATCTACGCCAGAGACTTTAATAGAAACCATATCATCTGGGCTATAGAGAATCTGATCAAAGTGGGTTAGGCCTAGCAGATTGGGTTGCCTTCAATGAATTACACCTTCTTCATGACCCTAAGCAAGCAGCTAGTTTTCACTCTACCCAATGGATCTGGGGTTAGTCCCCTGGCCTCAGCTGGATTATTTCTGTTGGAGACCTCCCTCCCAGCAGTCATCTGCAGGGTCCTTGGAAATTTCCACCACAATCAGCATCACCTCATCCTCATCCAAATAGGGGCTATCACACCTATCATGACCTCTAGCCCAAGGCTACATTGGAACTACAGAAAGGCAACTGGAAATTACACGAAGCCCATTGGCCAATATACAGTCTGTACTCCATATAACATCTCAATAGATTAATGTACATTAAAGCTAATGTACTCAATGCTTTTTTTGCCTCTGTCTTCACGAACAAGGTCAGCTCCCAGACTACTGCACTGGGCAGCACAGCATGGGAAGGAGTTGACAAGCCCTCTGTGGAGAAAGAAGTAGTTGGGGACTATTTAGAAAAGCTGGATGAGCACAAGTCCATGGGGCCAGATGCGCTGCATCCGAGAGTGCTAAAGGAGTTGCAGAGCCATTGGCCATTATCTTTGAAAACTCATGGTGAGCAGGGGAAGTCCCGGACAACTGGAAAAAGGTTAATGTAGTGCCCATCTTTAAAAAAGGGAAGAAGGAGGAAATACAGGCCTGGGGAAATACAGGCCAGTCAGCCTTACCTCAGTCCCTGGAAAAATCATGGAGCAGGTCCTCAAGGAATCAATTCTGAAGCACTTAGAGGAGAGGAAAGTGATCAGGAAAAGTCAGCATGGATTCGCCAAGGGCAAGTCATGCCTGACTAATCTAATTGCCTTCTATGATGAGATAACTGGCTCTGTGGATGAGCGGAAAGCAGTGGACATGTTATTCCTTGACTTTAACAAAGCTTTTAATACAGTTTCCCACAGTATTCTTGCCAGCAAGTTAAAGAAGTATGGGCTGGATGAATGGACTATAAGGTGGATAGAAAGCTCAGGCTCAACAGGGAGTGATGAATGGCTCCATGTCTAGTTGGCAGCCGGTATCAAGCGGAGTACCCCACGGGTCGGTTCTGGGGCTGGTTTTGTTAAATATCTTCATTAATGATCTGGAGGATGGTGTGGATTGCACCCTCAGCAAGTTTGCAGATGACACTAAACTGGGAGGAGTGGTAAATAAGCTGGAGGGTAGGGATAGGATACAGAGGGACCTAGACAAATTGGAGGATTGGGCCAAAAGAAATCTGGTGAGGTTCAACAAAGATAAGTGCAGAGTCCTGCACTTAGGACAGAAGAATCCCATGCACTGCTACAGGCTAGGGACCGAGTGGCTAGGCAGCAGTTCTGCAGAAAAGGACCTATGGGTTACAGTGGACGAGAAGCTGGATATGAGTCAACAGTGTGCCCTTGTTGCCAAGAAGGCTAACGGCATTTTGGGCTGTATAAGTAGGAGCATTGCCAGCAGATTGAGGGACGTGATTGTTCCCGTCTATTCGACATTGGTGAGGCCTCATCTGGAGTACTGTGTCCAGTTTTGGGCCCCACACTACAAGAAGGATGTGGAAACATTGGAAAGCGTCCAGCGGAGGGCAACAAAGATGATTAGGGGACTGGAGCATATGACTTATGAGGAGAGCCTGAGGGAACTGGGATTATTTAGTCTGCAGAAGAGTAGAATGAGGGGGGATTTGATAGTTGCTTTCAACTATCTGAAAGGGGGTTCCAAATAGGATGGATCTAGACTGTTCTCAGTGGAAGCAGATGACAGAACAAGGAGTAATGGTCTCAAGTTGCAGTGGGGGAGGTTTAGGCTGGATATTAGGAAAAACTTGTTCACTAGGAGGGTGGTGAAGCACTGGAATGCCATTACCTAAGGAGGTGGTGAAACCTCCTTCCTTAGAGGTTTTTAAGGTCAGGCTTGACAAAGCCCTGGCTGGGAGAATTTAGTTGGGGATTGGTCCTGCTTTGGAGCAGGGGATTGGACTAGATGCCCTCCTGAGGTCCCTTCCAACCCTGATATTCTATGATTCTATTATTCTATGATTAAACATATTCAAGGTTTACACAAAGCAATCTTTAAAACCACCTCCAAGTCCATCCGATATGTCTGCCAAAAAGCCTTTGTACCATATCTGGGCGAGGAATCTGCAGACCTCTTTAAACAGAACAAAAATCCATCGATCCAGAAATACCAGCCACCTCCTAGAGAGCCTGAATGTAGCCCAAATAGCAGGCTGGGAGAAAAGCAATTTCAGAAATGGACATGTCAATATCTAGCAGGAAAACATGTACACTCATTAGGATATTTGGTGCAGCACAAAATCCACCAGATACATGGCAACAGAAAGTCTCTCCAGTTTTGTGGCACAGCTGACCAACATTGCTAACGCGATAAATAAATAAATTAATAAATAAATCATCAAGATTCAATCAAAAATAAATGGCATCAATGCAAACAATCTCTATTGTCTAACCAATATGAAAACTTCCTACCATTCCCTAAGAAATAGAAAAACAACAGTGAAAACAGGAAAAGCTTGTGGCCATGAGAATTTATTGCCAGTACTACTACAACATCTTGGGAAGAAAAGCCAGTGCCGGTTGCCTATCTTCATGCTCCACACCATACAGGAGAACAAGATACATAAGATAGGGTGAAGAGCTAAGGTAATAGCTTTATCAATGCCAGGTAAAGACAATTCTTTAGCAACCAGCTATTGCCCAGTATCACTCCTGAGTTGTAACTACACACTCCTGGAGTGGATGATCTTCCAAAGGACTATGCCCATGACAGAACATCTTTTGAGTGATGATCTGGAAGGTTTCTGAGAAAATCAAAGCATCTGTGACCAAGTGCTAGCACTTACTATGTACACTGAGAATGGATTTCAAAGGAAGAACAAAACTGGAGCTGGCTTTTTTGACCTTGCAGCAGCCTATGACACCATCCGGCACACTGGTCTGCTGTACAAGATGTCAGGCGTTCTTCCTTGATGAGTTGTCATGGTAACTGAGATGATGCTAATGGGTAGATGTTCTCAGGTATCTCTGGGCCACAAAAACAGCACTTGGAAATTCCACAAAAACAGACTCCGGCAAAGTGTGGTACTGGTACTAACTTTATTTAACGTGGTCACCAATGACCCGCCAAACACCATCTCCAGGCAGTACAGGTTTGATGATAATATTTGCTTGGCTGAAGGGACCATGGCTTTCAAAAGATTGATGAGAACCTGAATTGTTATCAGGTGACTATTGCAAGAAATGGAGACTGAAACTAAGTACAGTGCACATCAAAGACTGTGTCAACATATTTCCCCTTATACCATGCTCCAATAATTTAGTTCTTTCAGTATGGCCACAGAGAAAGTTAAACCACTTGAAGTGGGAAGAAGGCTGTAATCATAAGTAGCGATAAAGGCATTAAAAGCACTTTAATTCCCATTTACTTTGTGAGGGCGCCTTAGTTTTGTAAAACTATAAACTTTAGAATATTGATTCAAACACAACTGAACAAGTGTAACTAAGTAATTAAGAACACCATTCCCCACCTCCCACAAAACCGGCAGAATCCTAAGGTGGCATAAACATTATAAATAAAGGCCCATTCCTGCAACTCTTTCTTACCTCAATAGATCCATTGACTTGCAGGATCCAAGACCTGCATTTAAAAGAATATTTGAATCAGTCTTTCTGGTCATTGGCACACGGAACATCTTTTTCATTGGATGTATGTACAGTGCTTAGCACAATGGGTGCCAACTCGGAACCTGTAAATTACAACTGTAATACAAATAAATACACGGTATTGTCATTTGCTTACTTACCACAACCTAATGTCTGAGTTCTGTGTATTCACTATGAGACACAGCCATAAAATGCCATAGCTTAGGGACCAAAATGTGTCTCTTCTTTGTGTGTTAATTATGTAATGGCAGCAGCCACTTCCTAAACAAGGCTGCTGATGAGTTTCTATTATAAGCTTGATTCTCCCCTGCCCACTTCCACAAAAAAGTCCCTTTAGCTTAAAATCTGGTAGGTTTGATCTGGGGCCAAGGAAGAGTTTTTTCTAACAAAAAAGAAACAAGATTTTTGAATTATGACACCCTAAAAGTACAGCTGGTTAACACAGTTTCTGCCCTGACTTACATCCACACACAATCTCATTGAAGTCAATAGTAATGCATGGCTATAGATTAGGACAGTAAATCACCCTATAAACACCCTCGCATACATGTCCTTCTCTGCTCAAGCCATTTTCCACTGATTCTAGCCTTGCCCTCTCTTGTGGTGTAGGTGGAAAATCTGAGAGAAAGGAATCAAAGCACTTAGGAAAATCATATTTTAATGTTTATGCTATAGGTGTTGTATAATAGGAATAATCTCTATTGCTTTGTAGTATACTTACAAACAAATAGCTTTTGAGATTGCTAAAACACTTTAGTTTCACTTTGGCTCTTAATCTAACTCAGCAGCTGTTTATTGCATTTAAACTATAAAGCAATAGACATTATCCTTTAACTAACTGTCTTATTAATATAGGTAGTTACACAGCTATTTCATAGTTAGTCTTAAATAACTGCTTTTAATTATTTTATTAACATAAATAACCATCTCAATACATTTCAATTAAATGCATATGTGAGAAACTTAATTTAAAGCATTACACAAAATTGCATCTGTTTACTAATGTTTAAATTAATGTCATTGCATAATTCAATTAAAATGCAACCTTAAATTATTTGTTTTGTTTTCTTTTTGGTCGCCAGGGGACACCTAAGACTTTTAAATTATTTGAGTACAATTTTTCATGTCTGCCTTCTGGAGTTTAGAAAATTCTGTTTTTGTAGCAATATTACATGGGGGAAGGGCTTTTTTTTTTTTTAATTGTAAGACTCCCAATGGAATATCCCCATTTGTGCTTCTGCTCATTCATAATCACAAAAACTGATGACACTGGGCCACCTCATTTCCTCTAGCTCTGCCCACCATGTGAAAATGGAGTTCAGGTATCTTTGCAGTTCTGCCTCCTTTACATGTTATGTAGCTTTCTCTGATGGACCAGTTCATGCTGGCAAGAGTCAGGGGAAGGGAGAGGCAGAAGTTACCCAGAATATTCATATTGTATTAGCTTTCCCAGGGGCCACTGGGAGCAGGAGAAAGCCATTGGTAGAATGGCTTCAGTAGAAACACACGACCAAAGAGCATAGGGGAAAGATACTACATAGCCCTCTTGTGCATGGGCCTGGCCTCTCATGGATCGCCAGCGTCTGCCAGATCTGTTGGTGGCTTTTCTGCAGGTGGTGGTGGCTGGCAGGACCACATGGGGCAAGGCCCATGGGAGTTCCATGTGGAGTTAAATGCTAAATTCCCCTCCAATGGTTTTTCTCCCAGTACTGGACAATCTGCCCCCAAGACTCACTATTATGTTTGTTCAAAATATAGTCATTTGAATAGTCAGCCCCCAACCCCCATGAAAGTGGCCCCCAACTAGATAGATAGATACACTTATCTTTTGATTGTTTAACTCCCACAGCCTGCCCCTGATATGTGTGTTAGAATTCATTTTGACAACCTTTTTGCCTCCTCCCAAACCTCCACATTCTAATTAATTCTGTGTCCCTCCAAAAATTGCCCAACCCCCAGCCCAGGAACTAATTATGCATCCTCTAGACCCGACATTAACTTTGCCCCACAGCTACTGTCAAGGTTCCTCCCCCACTCTGAACTCTAGGGTACAGATGTGGGGACCTGCATGAAAAAACCTCCTAAGCTTATCTTTACCAGCTTAGGTCAAAACTTCCCCAAGGTACAAAATATTACACCCGTTATCCTTGGAATGGCCGCTACCACCACCAAACAATTACTGGTTACTGGGGAAGAGCTGTTTGGACGCGTCTGTCCCCCCAAAATACTTCCCAAAACCTTGCACCCCACTTCCTGGACAAGGTTTGGTAAAAAGCCTCACCAATTTGCCTAGGTGACTACAGACCCAGACCCTTGGATCTTAAGAACAATGAACAATCCTCCCAACACTTGCACCCCCCCTTTCCTGGGAAATGTTGGATAAAAAGCCTCACCAATTTGCATAGGTGACCACAGACCCAAACCCTTGGATCTGAGAACAATGAAAAAGCATTCAGTTTTTACAAGAAGACTTTTAATAAAAAATAGAAGTAAATAGAAATAAAGAAATCCCCCCTGTAAAATCAGGATGGTAGATATCTTACAGGGTAATTAGATTCAAAAACATAGAGAACCCCTCTAGGCAAAACCTTAAGTTACAAAAAAGATACACAGACAGAAACAGTTATTCTATTCAGCACAATGCTTTTCTCAGCCATTTAAAGAAATCATAATCTAACACATACCTAGCTAGATTACTTACTAAAAGTTCTAAGACTCCATTCCTGTTCTGTCCCTGGCAAGAAGCACACAGCCAGACCCTTTGTTCCTCTCCCTCCTCCCAGCTTTTGAAAGTATCTTGTCTCCTCATTGGTCATTTTGGTCAGGTGCCAGCGAGGTTACCTTTAGCTTCTTAACCCTTTACAGGTGAGAGGAGCTTTCCCCTGGCCAGGAGGGATTTCAAAGGGGTTTACCCTTCCCTTTATATTTATGACAGCTACACATAGGTCCTGTGCTCCAGATCTCACCTCTGATCCTCCTGCAGCTCCAAGGGTTCTTCCACCCGCATCTCCATGCCTGGGAACCTGCTGCAGCAGGATCCTCTTCTTTCCCTTTTCATACCTGGAACTGCATGGCAGAGAGGAGCCAACCCATTTTTCATTGAAAGGGAGGTTAGGAGCCCCAAGCTGCTGGTCTCTTACTGCTCCCTTTACCCAAAACTCCTCTTGGCTCCTGAAGGGAGGGCAAGGGCTCTGTCTGCCTCCTGCAGCAGCCATGTTCACAGTCCTTCCCCGGGAGGCTCTTCTCACCAAAGAAAGGCTGAAAATCCAGTGAGGGTTACAGCTTCTAGTCATCACAAGCAGGGTCTAGAACTACACTACTCTTGATTAGATTCATTGGCAATTCTGTATATTTGTGTCTGCATATGACTGAAAGGAAGCTGTTGGGAGAGAGGGAACCAGCAGGATAGCTGTGGTGGGCTTGGCCAGAAGCTCCCCAAGGGAATAGCACTGCCCCTGCACTGCCCGGTTGTGGCCCAGTTACCGGCCCAGAGGCCTGGGTCACCCCAGGCATGCACCATTAAAGATTAGCTACAGAGCAGCAGTCATGGCCCTTCTCCCGTTCTGCAGCTCATGAATAAGATTTTAAAAAGTGACCATTGCACAGATTGGCACAATCCAGCTCCCTCTCTGAACGAAGATCTGACCACCATGTCTGGCACTTTCACATCCTCTCCCCTGGAGACCTAACTGTGGGAGAGGAGGTGAAGCAAAATCCACCGTCTTGTGCCATCCCAGCTTTGTTACCCTGGGAGAGTAAGGAATGAGAACACTTGATGGTGTCCTGCCATCCAACAGGGGTTTTGGGAGAAGGAAAGTGATTCCCTGCATTGCTTGTTTGCCATGGACAGGAGAAGAGAGAGGGTAGGTTCTGGTGTTACAAAGCAAGGGAGGAAGATGTCAGGGGGAAGGAATTGGAGTGAGAGTCGTGAGTCATACGTGGGAGAAGATGGGAAAGATGTGTGGGAAGATGCTCCAAGCGCACTACTGCAAACCAGTTTTGTCTGCAGCCTCCACTACTTTGCCGAACTCCCTATAAACCTGGCAGGGTCCTAGTTCTATAGCTTGTACTGGTCTAGCAAATATTAGCTGCTTCTCTCTTGAAGATACAATAATGTCAAATTGTCTCAGAAGTAATTGGGACACACGGGAAAGTATTTTTAGGCTGGATTCAGTATAATATATAGCCAGATTCCCCTGAGGGCCCTGGTGTGAGTCAAAGTGGCAGTAATGTTCCAGAGGTACAGAAAGTGGGACACATTCTGCACTCAGAAGGTAGCTGAAAATCCAAGAAGGTGCAAGGATGTAACTAAAGGCAGAATTTGGCTCACTGATTCCAGCCACCAGATGTTGAATTGTGCTAAGTGGTTAAGTGGTTCTATAGTTAGAAGATACAACATCCCCAAATATAAACCTCTTCCAATGCATTAAGGGAATTCCCTTTCATCATACATACACTCTGCATACAGCTAGAGATCTCTAAAGATAAAGTATGCAAAGATGCTTGGAAGGTAGTAGGAGAAAAGATGAAAATCATGATTTATTTACTTCACTACCCTAACCCAAATGTAACAGGTGACATCAAGTTCATCCACATTCCTTGGGATAACAAAGGACTCAGATAAAAAGGTTGTTGGTGCTGAGATCCAGAAGATGTTATAAGCTCTCCCGAGAAAAGAGTTCAGAGTTCACAAAGTCTGCAGGACAAACACTTAGGGAATCCAGCACATTGCGTTTTTTCAGAAAACTTTATAAACTAAAATCACATTTTGAGTGGAAAACATATTCAACCTTCAGATAACAGAGAGTTATCAGTGCTTGAATAATTGAAGTTCTTCTGTATATTTGCCTACATTGTAGCCTACCTTTGAACCTTACCCATGCATCTTTATGTTTTTTTGACATTTATGCAGCCTGAAATCCTGAAAGCTCTGCGTTTAGACAACTAAATTATTGCTTGTCAATTTAGCCTTGAATGAAAGACAGGTGTTTTGTTTAAGAGTCACACTCCTTTCAGATTCCTCTCTGCCCAAACTCAAATTCTTCAGCTAAAGAATTAAAGAATTATTGAAAATGAAATAATCTGCCAGCCCGCAAAGCCATTTAAATGCTTTGAACGTATATTGGTAAAACGGAAACTAATCATACAGGATCTTCACAGTTGAGTCTTAGCTCTTTGGTGTGAGACTGGTGGAACTCCCCTAACTCTTAATATTCTTTAGGGCATGGTAGTGAAATAGACCATTAAACAGACTCCTGTTGGCTGTTGCACATCAAACTCTGCTCAGTGTAAATGCAGCTCTCTGAATGTTCCAGTCTGTTCCTTCAGCGGACAGGATGGCAACACACCCCAGAAGCCAACTCAGCATCCAAACTGAAAACCTCAAAAAACGTCATTTCCAGACCCTGAGGGGAGATGGGGGGCGGGGTGAGTCTGTAGTGCACCCTGTGACTACAAAGCTACCAGCAGCATTAACACCAAACTTCAAAGAGGGATTTTCCTCCTTCTTTATATTTTTACACTTAATTTGAAGTGAGCAGTCGTGATTGGCAAGGATCAGTGAGTGGGCACCTAAGCACTGGGGGATACATCCTATCATAGGTGCTGGAACTGGGGGTGCGGGTGGTGCTGCAGCACTCCCCTGACTTGAAGTGGTTTCCATTATATGCAGGGTGTACAGTTTGTTTCAATGGCTCTCAACACCCCCACCATACAAATTGTTCCAGCATGCTTGCATTCTATTGGTGCCAATGCAGGAGGGTAAGGAAAGAAACGAGAGCAAGGAGGGCAAAGTGAACATTCAAACAGCAGTGTGCACTAGCTGGGATCCAGCGTGAGTTTGACAACAGATATGCACTGCTAAAGCAATGGGAAGTGAACCGTAGATCTGGGAACGTGATCCGAGGGGAATGGTTGGCCTAAAATCCAGCAAGTCCTTATGATGATACTCTCTGCAAGCATACGATGACTCTCTCAGTCTGGGACAAATAATTCAAGAAGACAGCAACAAAAAGCAGCACCTTCAGCGCACTCATCTGACCCAGTGTGTGGCTCTTCTGCCCGGTGACTCAGGATTTCTATTTCGCTGGATGTGTCTAGCTATGTATCTGGGTACACCTTGCTGCCTGCTGTGTCTGGCTTTCTGGCATACTGCCAGGATATGAACCTTAATTCCTCTGCTTATACCATTAAGCAAGTGTGTGCAAGCCAACAAATACAAGCTTCATCACAGTGACCTGCCAGTGACCTCAGCTCCAACCTGGAGAGATCACCTTTCCTAGACGAGGTTAAGGGACTCACTTAATTTATAACCTTAAGCTGGATTTGAACTGCCTTTTCAGAGGAGAAAAGCCAGTGTTTTTTTATCCACTAAGCCACATGGCTCCTGTTTCATGATTGGTACTTATGACATCACAGAATTGGCAAACCACTGAGATATTAACTGTATGCTCTATTTTCTGCCCTAAATTATGGGCAGCATGTCTGAATTTTAGTGGGGGGTGGTTTTGTTTTTTTTTGAGGGATTTGAATGAAAAGGGGGCTATACATATCTCTCTATGTTTGAACTGCAGGACTTCAATATTCCACCTCTAGTGTGTAACTGGAGCAGCTTGTCAGTTACCTGAGTAGGTATTAAGCATGTTGAAATTGAAGAAGAGACCAAGTGTGAAAATGAAGAAGAGACCAAGTGGGAGGAATAATTTGACAATACCTGCAGCAAGCTGTACATATTTCCCTCAATCCAAAATGGAACAGGTTTGTCAATGCACAAGACAGAGCAAGCCATGGTGTATTATTCATGGTTTGCAAAATGCCAACAGCATTCTCAGAGTTGTAAAACACATAGAGAAAGACACAGACCCTGCCCCTTGGAGGTTACAATCTACATAGGACTAAAGACAATGGTTACATGGTCAAACTGAACATTTAAGGCTTCAACTAACAGCATAAAGCCCTGATCCTGCAACGAGCACTGAGCTAGAGTAAAAGCAATGGGGCTCAGGCAGCAGCAGGGGTCCACTCTTATGGAGCTCATGGCAGGACTGGGACCTAAGCCTATATGTTTTATTTTATTTCTTTGAGTGTTCAGAAAAAACACTTCTCTTCGGCTCTAGGTGTTTGTATTAAACACCTCTTAAAATACACAGAAGAAATCTAAATACTGTATAACCAACCCAGCCGACCCCCAGCAGCCCCAATATAAACCAATCCAAAGGACAAGAAGAATCCCTCCAACTACTCAGCATCCTTCAGCCCACCATGTCACCAAAAAACCAGAGAAAACAGATGAGTCTTACAATGTGTCCCTGTGACCCTAAGAATCCCTAAATGCTCACTGCCGAAAGGTTCACTGTTCTGTAACAGCAACTCCTTTCAGGCCTAACAAACTCACTACAGCTAACAAATTGCTTTCATAGTATCTACCCAAAGAGTGTTGTGTGAGGTGTCCAATCAAAACATACGTCATGATGATGCTCCAAATCATAGTGTGATGTATGTACGGGTGATATTTAAGAAGTTGTATGTATGTACTGATAATATGTTTAGGCTTGACAACAGGTTTTGCCAGACAAAGGGATGTGTAATTACCTATCTGGAGTTTGTCTGGATGGCTAACTGATGGTAAGTGTCAGGGAGCTGACACACAGATTAGCACCAAGTCTCTCTTTTGCTGAGGCAGGGGAGTAACACTGTGACCCACAGCCCTGGACATCCTGAGAATGCGTCACAGCCCCAGTGTTCGGCAGTTGTGGGTTCTCTGAGACCAAAGGCAGATGGATGCTCAAGAGATAGGGAAAATGCCCTGCCACTGAGCAGCTCCACAGATCGCAGATGTGCTGGCATCCTACAGGTAGAAAGACAGTCATTCTTCCAGGCAGGTACCGAACCATGTAGGTCTTTGTAAATCATAGCCAACAGAAATGAACAGGCCATCAGAGCCTGTGACAGAGCACTAGTATGACATGCTCCTAGGAGAGAGGTTCTTCTTAACCAGAAGTCAGCACATTCTGCATTATCTTACCTTTCAGGGTAGTCATAAGCCACAGCCCCATGTAGAACACTTGGATACTGTCCAATCTTGAGGTAATAAAGTTGGGTTGATTGGAACGAGGGCTGCATCCAAAGAGAAAAAATAATCTCACCTTCCTCATCTTGTGTTAATGATAAAGCACACTTGGCCACAGCAAATACCTGCAAATTTTCTTCCCTGCCACTTCATCTGTAGTAAGTCAGCTGTGAAGCAGGGGGAAGGATATTTAGGGATGTTTGTGTTGTTGATAGAGGGAAAATGGTCTTAATAAAGTCTTACCAAAGTGGGCTACATCCTTAGCTGCAGCTGAGATACCCTTAGCATAACTGAGGTGGTAGTGGGGGGACAACAGTGACTTTGTCACATTTGTGAACCCCTCACCTAGGGGCCAGGTCTAATGTTCAAAATAACTTAGAGCATCTTAAGGGTGGTTCCAAGTTACATCCAGCTGTCTGCTGCCACATGGGGCCATTCTTGCAGCAAGGAACTGCTGGGATGCAGGGATGTTTTTGCCCTGCCCTCAGCATGAGCAGCTGGATGGCAGGGGTGATGTAGGAGCTGTTACAGCAGCTTTATTCCACCCAGAGATGTCCCTCCACATCAGAAGAATCCCCAGGTAGCCAGATCGTCCAGATTTATGATCTCTCTGCATTGGTGCAAAGAGGCTATAGTGTGGCAAAGAATCTGGCCCACAGATGTCTATCAGTTAAAGAAAACACTCCTCTGAATTCGGGTGTGGGGGATGGGGTGGGGGCAGCACTGAGACAGGACCACTGCCCATCCTGAAACTGAAGGAGGTAAAGATTGGACTGGGACATCTTACAGAGACAGGAAGCAAGAGATAGATGGTGGGGGCGGGGTGTGGTATGAAGGTTGTAGCAGCATAAGCTTGGAATGGCCACATTACTCACAGGTCACCATGGTTTACAGCTGACTTGCAGCAGATGACATGATAAGGAAGACAACTGCCTCTGGATTTCCAGGTAGCAGCTGTGGCCAAGTCTGCTTTTTCATCTATACTTTTGGCTTGGAATATGCATGTTGTCACTCAAAAATGGGCTAATTTTCACTGGGAAAAGAAACCATTTACATGTATCAGAGGAACAGCCGTGTTAGTCTGTATTCGCAAAAAGAAAAGGAGTACTTGTGGCACCTTAGAGACTAACCAATTTATTTGAGCATGAGCTTTCGTGAGCTACAGCTCACTTCATCAGATGTATACCGTGGAAAACACGGTAGCATTTTTAGTTAAGTTTTGAGTTTGTAAGGAACGAAAAAGCCCTCACAGTCTATATAGCTATATGTCTTTTTAGCAATATTCTGTATACCTCTGATATGTGTTAATATACTGTGCAGAAGAAAATCCTCTGTGGTACTCATCATTAGTACTCAGCCTAGATTGTAGTAAGGTAAAAGGACTAGGACCATCCTGTTGTGTATCTTATTCATGGCCATCATGCTAGAACATCGTCACAGTTCTCCAAGTCTCCAGATACCAGGAACACTTGTTTCTGATCTTGTCACATATCTTGGATTCACTAATATTATTATTTATTATCTGTATTGCAGTAGTGCCTGGGAGCTGCAGTCATGGTGTTAGGTGCTGTCATGTTAGGTGCTGAGCAAACTCAGAACAAAAAACATGGGCCCTGGCCCAATTACTTCCAATCTACTGCTTCTATCCCAGGCAACTTTTCAGAAGTGGTGTGCTGAGTCTTCATTTATTCACTCTAATTTTTAAGGTTTCGCGTCCCAGTCATACATTTTAACATTTTTAGAAGGTCTCTTTCTATAAGTCTATAATATATAACTAAACTATTGTTGTATGTAAAGTAAATAAGGTTTTTAAAATGTTGAAGAAGCTTCATTTCAAATTAAATTAAAATGCAGATCTTATCAGTTTAGTGATCCTTGCCCTTGCTTTTCCTTGCTGAGTTTTCCAATGTCTGGCATGTATCTGGATACTTTAAGTTGCACACAGGCTTCTGAGTGATCAGTTGTTAACCGGTTCCGAGAGGGACAGAGGACAGATTTCATGTGTGAAAGTACCTGTTCACACAGGTATGTGGATCCAAATGCTGAAAGCATTGCAAACGTAATTTTCTTCAAACAGTTACATTTCACTGGCAGGAATGTCCAGCAGGTCAGAATGGAGGCCCCATGATCTCTCTCGGTACATTCAAGTGCACTCTGCAGATCTCCGAACTTTGATGCCCACAATTCTGAGCTTTTTAACTGATTTCAAAATCTTCAACACCCATCCACTGAAATACAGACAAATCCAAGTCGCTTTCATTGAACTTTTCAGGTTTAATTAGAAAAGAAAGCATTGGGCCAAATCACTGGAACTCTTGAAAACTGTCAGAAAATTCTGATTCCAGTTCTTGCATGTACATTCTAATCTCAACGTCAAATGCAGCGCGCTGTTCCACGTGGCATGATAGTGATGTAAGCAACAAATCAGGACTTAAAAATATCCCAGTACAGTGGCTCTGGAACAATTTTTAAGCTGTTGGTGCTGAGCTGTGCCTCCTCTTGCCCCTATCTGCACCCCTCACTGCCAAGGGCTGGGGCCAGTGGGCCATAGCTGGGGGTGGCTGCAGAGCCCCTGGGCCAGCAGCCGGGACCCCAGGCCGGCAGCAGAGCCCCCTGGACCAGTGGCCGGGACTGGGGCTGGCAGTGGGCTGAGCGGGGCCAGTGGCTGGAACCCTGGCTGGCAGGAGGCCGGTGGCCGGTACCCTAGGCGAGCAGAGGAGCCCCCGGACCAGTGGCCAGGACCCCAGACAGTGTGACTGCCACTGAAAATCAGCTTGCATGCCGCCTTTGGCACGCGTGCCATAGGTTGCCTACCCCTGTGCTATCCTGACAATCTAATCAGATGTCAATACAGAACTCCAAATGGCTGACTGGTGTGTAATGCTGAATGTTTACAATTATTATGAAGTTGTGAACTTTGCATGACTTCAGTTATCAGGGTTTGCAGAACCATTCTCTTGACAGGGATATGTACAAGCACAAAGGAAAGCCTTTCTCCTCTTGCCTGCTTAATACTCTCACATTGCCCCATTTTGTTTGTTACCGTCCTTTAGAGAGGATGCCACTTGTGCTTGAACTCTCTGGGCCACCTTTTCTATGGGTAGGGTCTGATGGGACCCCCCTCCCCCATCCCTCTGTTGGAAAGACCAAGGAGCATTCCTTCACTCAGGCAGCGCCAATTAGGTGCACCTGCAGATCATGCGCCACCTGGAGAAGTGGAGGTTAAAAGGGTGGAATTGGCCACAGAGACATGGAGAGTTTTCTCAGGAACAGGAAAACTGCTAGTGAGTGCCAATAACAGGAAGATCTTAGCTGCAGCAGTTGCTAACCTTTTCCTTCAAACTCCCCTGTCTGAGACCTGTCAGTATGAGCAAAGGTCCTGAAGGGCTAGAGACAAGGTAACTGTAAACAGGGCACTAGAAAGACCTGGGGAGTGAGCTGAACTCCTGCTGGGAACACTAAGATTGCCCAGGAGTGGGAGCTCCTGTAGGGGACCAGGGGCAAGAGACTCACAGATACTATGGCTTGAGCCCAAGCTGAGTGTCGGCCAACCATGTAGGGTCCCACTTGTACACACACAATTTCATGTGTATTTGCCTGCCTACATTTGCAGGTGCATTTTCAGCAATGCTGTGGACCATCTCCATGACTCTATGTCCAGATTGGTGATTAGATTGATTAGATAAACACCCATTTTCCTCTCTGATATAGGTGAGATGCTCCGGCCAGCTGATTTAACTTTTGGGATCTGATTCTCAGTTAGAATAACTAGGAGTCAAAGGAGAATAAAAGCCCATAAACTTAAGTGACAGAGCCAGTTGTGTAATTCTGTTGATAGTTTGCTGTTACTATTTGTTCCATGACAAATGCCTCAATACGATGTCAGCTGTCCGGCGACTGAAATGCATGAAGGCAGCAAAGCATTACACCAGCAGAAAGTGTAGCAAACAAATAGGCTCCCCCATGCCAGACAATGCTGCTGTGCTCCATGGACATTCCCTCTCCTTTGTACAGGACAAAGATTGGCAGGATGTGGGATGATAGGGTGGGAGAATGTTAGTTCAACAACACCAGGGATGAAAACTCCACTACTGCAACCTATAGCTGGCTTTGGGTGACTATAGCACAGGCCAGTTTTGGCTGAGGGACTGAAATCAGTGTTCTGGATATGATACTCTTTTGTCACTGGGGAGCCAAAGCAGAGGAATGATCCAATCAGTGGTTCCTCCTGGGGCCCCAAGACTTCTAAAATCACCCAAGTGTCTCCTTTTTATTAAGATGATGTCCTAAGAGTGTGTTGAGGTATCCACACATTCATGAAGCCTCATGTTTGTGTGGGTGGAGAGGCATGCCCAGCCGAAGTACTGGTGCTACACTAGAGGATGCAAGATTTGATGGGCCACATGTAGCACAGGGACCAAATCCAGCAGGGGGTTCTCTGTATATCAGTGCTCAGGGAATATAAGAGGGTGGGGCCAGGCAAGGGTTAAGCATAGAGAATTCGCTGACATCTATGTCTTCCAGAGCCTTTCAGCTCCAGAGGAGGGTGCCAGGATTGCGAAGGCTATTCCACCCATTTGGAGGAGAAGAGTTCCAGTCCTGGGCAACTGTAGGGTGAAATTCCCCATTTGTGGTGAAAAAAGGGAACATTTTGAGACAGGGTTGATATAAAAAAATATAGGTGGCTCTTTGAATTTGTTAAGAATCACAGAATATCAGGGTTGGAAGGGACCTCAGGAGGTCATCTAGTCCAACCCCCTGCTCAAAGCAGGATCAATCCCCAGTTAAATCATCCCAGCCAGGGCTTTGTCAAGCCTGACCTTAAAAACTTCCAAGGAAGGAGATTCTACCACCTCCCTAGGTAACGCATTCCAGAGTTTCACCACTCTCCTAGTGAAAACGTTTTTCCTAATATCCAACCTAAACCTCCCCCACTGCAACTTGAGACCATTACTCCTTGTCCTGTCCTCTTCTACCACTGAGAATAGTCTAGAACCATCCTCTTTGGAACCACCTCTCAGGTAGTTGAAAGCAGCTATCAAATCCCCCCTCATTCTTCTCTTCTGCAGACTAAACAATCCCAGTTCCCTCAGCCTCTCCTCATAAGTCATATGTTCCAGACCCCTAATCATTTTTGTTGCCCTTCGCTGGACTCTCTCCAATTTATCCACATCCTTCTTGAAGTGTGGGGCCCAAAACTGGACATAGTACTCCAGATGAGGCCTCACCAATGTCGAATAGAGGGGAACGATCACGTCCCTCGATCTGCTGGCTATGCCCCTACTTATACATCCCAAAATGCCATTGGCCTTCTTGGCAACAAGGGCACACTGTTGACTCATATCCAGCTTCTCGTCCACTGTAACCCCTAGTTCCTTTTCTGCAGAACTGCTGCCTAGCCACTCGGTCCCTAGTCTGTAGCAGTGCATGGGATTCTTCTGTCCTAAGTGCAGGACTCTGCACTTGTCCTTGTTGAACCTCATCAGATTTCTTTTGGCCCAATCCTCCAAATTTGTCTAGGTCCCTCTGTATCCTATCCCTGCCCTCCAACGTATCTACCACTCCTCCTAGTTTAGTATCATCCGCAAATTTGCTGAGAGTGCAATCCACACCATCCTCCAGATCATTTATGAAGATATTGAACAAAACCAGCCCCAGGACCAACCCTTGGGGCACTCCACTTGATACCGGCTGCCAACTAGACATGGAGCCATTGATCACTACCCGTTGAGCCTGACAATCTAGCCAACTTTCTACCCACCTTATAGTCGTGTTGGAGAGTTGCCTGGCAGCCTCCTGTTCATAATCCGACCTGTTCATTATGACTACAGCACTTCCATTGTTAGCCCCTTTGATTATAATGTCAGAGTTGTTTCTAAGGCTGTGGATGGTGTTGTGTTCTGTATGGCTGAGGTTATTGGGCAAGTGATGCCTTTTGGTCACAATTTCAGCCTGTGCACATCTGCGGAAGCACTCTATGTAGAAGTCCAGTCTGTCAATTCAACCGTCAGGTGTCCACACGGAGATGTGCACAGTCTTTAAGGTGCCACCAGACTGCTTGTTATCTTTATTTACTGAGGGTATGTCTACACTTGCAGAGTTTTTGCATTGTAAGTTTCACCGGTGGTAGGGAACCAATGAAAGTAAAGTGCTGGTTTGTGTACTCACTTAATTCCTCAGGTGTCAGAGAGTGTTTACATTAGCAGCACTTCCATCAGGGATGAGAGCAGCACTCTAGGGCAGCTATCCCACCGTGTAGCTCTCTCCAGTTTGACAATGGCTCTTGTGGGAAGGGGGGCGAGGGGGTGATTGTGGGGCATCCTGGGTTCCTGCACAGCCTCCTCTCCCCAAACACTAATCAGCTCCAGTAGCTCAGCATTGCTCCAAGTAGGGGATCCTTTGCTCCGTGGAGCAGGCATTGTCACCTGGCCAGATAAGTGAGCACTTGCCAAGAAAACAGGAAGGGGAGTTTCAAAGTTCCCTGGCTTTACAGCGGGAGGGATGGATGTCTGTTTACCTGGCAACAGAACAGCAGAGCTGCTGGCTAGAGTGGTCACCTAGGCACTGTGGGATATCCTCAGGAGGCTAAAAGCTGTGTAAACAGGAAGAATGTGTCTTCACTTGCACATCACCACAAAAGCATCACCGGTAAGAACTGTTTCTCTCTTGCGGAGGTGGTTTTCTTTTTGCGGTGAAACTTCTGAGTTTGGCAAGTGTAGACGCTCCCATGGTTTTTGCGCAAAAAGGGGACTTTTCTGCTTTAAATGGCAAGTGTAGACATGCCCAAAGAGAGAGCTGAATTCAGTTCTCAGTTATATCAGTGCAACCCAATTAATTTCACTGAAGTTTTAAGTGAGGAGAGAATCTGGCCCAAAGCCTTCTGTTCTGCAAACTACCACATTGTACTGACACAAAGATCAGACAGCTTGAAAGGCTAAATAACTATTGGCCAGATCCTGCTGTCCTTACTCAGGCTACATGCCCACTAACTTCAATGGGAGTTTCACCTGAATAAGGACTAGAGTACAGGGTACCAAATGAGATTGCTGACAAAAATACCTTTTTTTGTCAAAATAAACACATTTTTCTCTTCTTTTTTTAAAATAAATGTTCCTCTTTTTAAAATGAACTGTTCAGAAAAAAACCCACAGTCACTTACAATATCAGTTCCACCACTTGCTTTAAGGTTAGCTCTTCCTCTGTAGATTGACTGCACCCTCTTTAGGGCTGCACGTTATTTGTATTGGGTTATTTCTATTTCTAAGTGTGCAGTTGTACAGTAAATGAAACACAAAGGGGCAGGTTTATAACTGAGCACATTACAGCTTTGGTCCACAGCCCAGAGACTCTGAGATGCTGTAGTCTTTTGTTTCAGACACATGTAGATAAACTACAACATTTTCCATGACTGCTACGATGCAGAATATGAGAAACTCTTGGGATGGTTTAAGCTGCAGGGTATTCTCCCAGAGTTCTGTCCAAGAATAATCTAGTAAAAATGTGGACAGAGAACCATCGACCTCTGCTTTCCCCTGAACATATGCAGCTCTGATCAGTCTGGTATTTCAAGAAAAACAAGGTCCTGAACCCTAATCCTCAGACACATAACAAAGCGTACTTCACAGCTGTGATGCACAGCAACTATCAGCTCCGAGGCCTGAGTGGGTCCCAAGACAATGCCTCCTTTATCACCCAGAGGACAAATATCTAGACAGCAATATTTTCTGCTTGAATGCTTCAAGCATCTCGCGCAACTCCTGACTGAAAGAGAAAACTGAGCTGAGAGTGTTTGCTGAGTGATTATTTTAATTTACTACTTGATGTAAATCTAAATGAACTGACACCCAGCTTGAGACGGACAGAAAACAATCATAGGGAAAAAAAGAAAGAAGGCTAATATTACAATGTCATTTGAGAAGCACAGGTTTAGGCATCTTTAGCAATGGCAATCTAAGAGATAGGGAGAAAGGGTCTGTATTCTGTTTTCTTCACTCAATTACCATAATAAGTTCTGTAATTTTGGGGCTGTTTATTTATCAGGCTACGATAACAAAGGAGATCAGAAAGTGTTGTCTGGATGGAAGATGACAAAGCACCAGAGAGAAAGCACTCACATGCAGGGTGATTCCTGGTTCTCATGCACCTGATTATTCTTTTCTGCATTCGGAAGCAAAAATAATCATTTTTTGGAAATAGCCAAAATGAAACTCATTTGGGGAGGATAGAAATGCAAGAAAACTTCCATGTAAGGTTTCAGAATTCTTTAAAAAACCATGTCATATTCCTGTCAAGATGCTGTGCAGAGCTTCCTCATATAAACAATGTGTTTGGAACCTGGCTTAACTGTTTTGGGGATTCTGTCACTGCTGGTCTGAGATCTGGGCTTCTAAATTCTGGTGGCTGCACAGCGCCACAGAGTAGGTGGAGAGTAATCACTATGGCTGAGTGCATGGTACAGACCAAAATGAGACTGATTTGGGTTGTACACACAAAGCCAGGTTTTGCCTGGCCTTTCCATGGCTGTGCATTGTTGGGAAGTGAGCCTGCCCTATTTGCGCAGCCAGTGGAATTTCTGCTCCCTGTGCTTAGCGGTGTGTGGGTTCTTCTGTCTCCTTTGTTGCTTCAAGGGTCCGCATGATCCCAAATGGAGCAGGGCAAAGAAGCAGCACCACAGCACCGTTTCCACAAAGACCAGCCCCAGGATGGAGGGATAGTAAGCTTTACCATGTAAATGGGTGCAGTAGTGGAAACATAACTTCTCCAAATTCTGGGAGGCATTCCGCTGAGGGAGACTGCTTCCTGGTGCTCCTCCAGTGATGGGGCAGTTTGGCACTGCCCCACCCGTGAGCTAGTGTCATAAATATAAAGGGAATGGTAAATACCTTTAAATCTCTCCTGGCCAACGGAAAAACCCTTTCACCTGTAAAGGGTTAAGAAGCTAGGATAACCTCGCTGGCACCTGACCAAAATGACCAATGAGGAGACAAGATACTTTCAAAAGCTGCGGGGAGGGAGAAACAAAGCCTCTCTGTCTGTCTGGGTGATACTTTTGCTGGGGACAGAACAGGAATGGAGTCTTAGAACTTAGTAAGTAATCTGGCTAGATATGCATTAGATTCTGTTTTATTTAAATGGCTGATAAAATAAGCTGTGCTGAATGGAATGGATATTCCTGTTTGTGCCTTTTTGTAACTTAAGGTTTTGCCTAGAGGGATTCTCTATGTTTTGAATCTGATTACCCTGTAAGGTATTTACCATCCTGATTTTACAGAGGTGATTCTTTTACTTTCTTTCTTCAATTAAAATTCTTCTTTTAAGAACCTGATTGCTTTTTCATTGTTCTTAAGATCCAAGGGTTTGGGTCTGTGATCACCTATGTAAATTGGTGAGGATTTTTATCAAGCCTTCCCCAGGAAAGGGGGTGTAGGGTTTGGGAGGATTTGGGGGAAAAAGATGTTTCCAAGCGAGCTCTTTCCTGTTTATATATTGTTAGATGCTTGGTGGTGGCAGCAATAAAGTCCAAGGGCAAAAGGTAAAATAGTTTGTACCTTGGGGAAGTTTTAACCCAAGCTGGTAAAAATAAGCTGAGGGGGTTTTCATGCAGGTCCCCACATCTGTACCCTAGAGTTCAGAGTTGGGAAGGAACCTTGACATGGTGGCAGGGCTGTGGGATTAATCTGAAATCATTTTGAGATCAATTTGAGATTTTTTGAACCAGAAGTACAGATTTTAAAAGGAATTTTTTTTTTCCTTTGGGCTGCTGAAAAGCAGGTTTTCGGCTGAAAGCAGTTAGAGTTTTTTTTCCCTCTGCTTTGGGGCCAGAGCAGAGACAAAAGGGAATTGTCTTTTGTGAGCTGGAGTTTTCTCTACCTAAAGGCAGGGTACTTAACCTCCTGTAGGGAAATTCACAAGTCTTCACAGACCTGAAGAAGTTTCTTTTTTTACCTAAGAGCAACTAGAGGGGTTTTCTGTCTATTTGCCTGGAGACAAAGATGTTAGGTTGTTTTTTTTTTAAGGATTTTTCTGTAGGCTGACAGTCACTATCAGAGAATATAGGCATCGTATTACAGCACAGCAAAATTTTACAAGCCAAGTTTTTTGTTTTGTTTGTTTTATTTCTAACTCTCGGGTGTAAAGTTAGTTAAAAACAGAGAGGCAAACATGACAGAGCCCAAGGCAGAAACAGCCAAAGAGGCTGCCCACAGAAGAGAACTGGAGGCAGCGAGAGAGACAGAAAAAAACCAATAGGCTGCCCACAGGAGAGCTATGGAGGCAGCAAAAGAGGCAGAAAAGAACCAAGAGGCTGCCCACAGGAGAGGAGAGCTATGGAGGCAAGGGACAAAGAACTGGAGGAGAAGGAAAAAGAGAGGAAGCATGCACTGGAGATGGAGAAGGCAAAGGCTCAGCAGAATATACCAACAAACCCTAGCAATCCTTCTCCAGGTACCACTTCCCATCCCAGAAAGTTCCCCACCTACAAGGCAGGCGATACAAGGCCTTCTTAGAAAACTTTGAAAGGGCCTGCCTTGGGTACAGCATCTCTACCGACCAATACATGGTAGACCTGAGGCCGCAGCTCAGTGGACCCTTAGCTGAGGTGGCAGCTGAAATGCCTAAGGAACACATGAACCAGTATGAACTGTTTAAAACCAAGGCAAGAGTCAGAATGGGGCTTACACCCGTGCATTCCTGTCGGCAGTTCAGAGCCCTAAGGTGGAAACCAGACGTGTCATTTACCCGACATGCCTACCACATTGTGAAACATTGGGATGACTGGATATTGGGAGCAAGTGTTAAATCTCCAGAAGATTTGCCCTTCCTAATGCAAATGGAGCAGTTCTTAGAGGGTGTTCCTGAGGAAATAGAAAGATACATCCTAGATGGGAAGCCCAAAACTGTAATCAAGGTGGGGGAGATTGGTGCCAAATGGGTGGAGGTGGCAGAAAAGAAAAAAACTGGTCACAGTTGGAGTGGATACCAGAAGGGACAACCTCAGACTACACCCTACTACCGGGGGCAGACCAAGGCCCCAACTACCCCCCCAAGGAACCCTCCAGACACCTTATCATCCTGCCACACTGTTCTCCAGCAACCCACCTCACCCCAGTGACCCGTCAGCTGCATGATGTTTTAAATGTAACGAGCCGGGGCATGTAAAGGCCAACTGCCCCAAGAACCCCCACAGATTACAGTTCATTGCACCAGAATCACACCAGAGGTCCTCAGGCCCAGATACCTCCCAGATACCCTCGGAGCGGAGGGAAACTGTGAGTGTGGGCGGGAAGAAGGTCACCACATGGAGGGACACTGGAGCACAAGTGTCGGCTATCCATGCTTCCTCAGTGGACTCCAATTTAATCAACCCAAAGATCCAAGTGACAATTCAACCCTTCAAGTCAAACTCTTTCAATTTGCCTACAGCCAAGTTGCCTGTCCAGTACAAGGGCTGGTCAGGAATGTGGACTTTTGCAGGCTGTGATGATTATCCCATCCCCATGCTGTTGGGGGAAGACTTGGCCAATCATGTGAAGCTAGCCAAGAGGGTGGGAATGGTCACCTGCAGCCAGGCTAAACAAGCCATCACGCCTAGCTCTGTTCCAGAAACTTCTACCAGGACCCGGTCAGAGGTGACGGACCCGGACCCCAGGCCAATGTCTGCAACAGCAGTAGTGAATCCAGTCCCAGAGACCCAGACAGAGCCAGTCCCAGAACTGGAACCAGCGGAACAACCAGCACCAGACCCATTGCCAGCACTGAATCCAGTACTTGCAACCCCAACACCAGAGGGCCCCAGCAAACCTGAACTGGCAGCAGCCGATAACCCTACACCAGAGGCTCAGCTGGAGCCTGAACCCCAACATAGTGCAACAGCGGAGAGCGGTTCACAGTAAATGGAAACATCCCATCCCCTACATCACCTACATCGCAGAGGGACCAAGCCTAGGTCCACAATCCAATGAGGAACTGATGTTTCCAGCATCAAGGGAACAGTTCCAGAGTGAACAGAAAGCAGATGAAAGCCTTCAGAGAGCTTCAAAAGTGGCACAGAGCAACCCACTGCCTCTCAGCTCTTCTAATCGATCCAGGTTTGTTGTAGAAAGAGGACTTTTATACAAGGAAACTCTTTCTGGTGGATACCAGGAAGACTGGCATCCTCAGAGACAGTTGGTAGTTCCAACTAAGTACCAGATAAAGCTCTTGAGCTTAGCCCACGATCATCCTAGTGGCCATGCTGGGGTGAACAGGATCAAAGACCGTTTAGGGAGGTCATTCCACTGGGAAGGAATGGGCAAGGATGTCTCTGGCATACCTCACAAGACCAGACATAGGTAAAGAGTGCAAAAACCCTAAGACCAGGTCAAAGCCCCTCTCCAGCCACTCCCCATCATTGAGGTTCCATTTCAGCGAGTAGCTGTGGATATTCTGGGTCCTTTTCCGAAAAAGACACCCAGAGGGAAGCAGTACATACTGACTTTCATGGATTTTGCCACCTGATGGCTGGAAGCAGTAGCTCTAAGCAACACCAGGGCTAAAAGTGTGTGCCAGGCACCAGTAGACATTTTTGCCAGGGTAGGAACTAATTTCCTGGCAGGAACTATGGAAAGCCTTTGGGAAGCTCATGGGGTAAATCACTTGGTCGCCACTCCTTACCACCATCAAACAAATGGCATGGTGTAGAAGTTTAATGGAACTTTGGGGGCCATGATACGTAAATTCGTAAATGAACACTCCAATGATTGGGACCTAGTGTTGCAGCAGTTGCTCTTTGCCTACAGAGCTGTACCACAACCCAGTTTAGGTTTTCACCATTTGAACTTATATATGGCCGCGAGGTTAAGGGGACATTACAGTTGTGAAACAGCAATGAGAGGGGTTTACACCTTCTCCAGGAACTAACATTCTGGACTTTGTAATCAACCTACAAAACACCCTCCAAACCTCTTTAGCCCTTGCTAAAGAAAACCTACAGGATGCTCAATAGGAGCAAAAAGTCTGGTATGATAAACATGCCAGAGAGCGTTCCTTCAAAGTAGGGGACCAGGTCATGGTCTTAAAGGTGCTCCAGGCCCATACAATGGAAGCATTGTGGGAAGGGCCATTCATGGTCCAGGAGCGCCTGGGAGCTGTTAATTATCTCATAGGTTTCCCCACCTCCAACCGAAAGCCTAAGTTGCACCATATTAATTCTCTACAGCCCTTTTATTCCAGAGAATTAAAGGTTTGTCAGTTTACAGCCCAGGGAGGAGATGACGCTGAGTGGACTGATGTCCACTACGAAGGGAAAAATGCTGGTGGCATGGAAGAGATGAACCTCTCCATGAGCCTTGGGCATATGCAGCGACAGCAGATCAAGGAGCTGTGCACTAGCTACCCGCCGACGTTCTCAGCCACCCCAGGACTGACTGAATGGGCATACCACTCCATTGACACAGGTAATGCTCACCCAATTAAAGTCCAACCTTACCGGGTGTCTCTTCAAGCTAAAACTGCTATAGGACGGGAGATCCAGAATATGTTACAGATGGGGGTAATCCGTCCCTCTGGCAGTGCCTGGGCATCTCCAGTGGTTCTAGTTCCCAAACCAGATGGGGAGATACGTTTTTGCATGGACTACCATAAGCTTAATGCTGTAACTCGCCCAGACAACTATCCAATGCCACACACAAATGAACTATTAGAGAAACTGGGATGGGCCCAGTTCATCTCTGCCTTGGACTTAACCAAGGGGTACTGGCAGGAACTGCTAGACTAATCCACCAAGGAAAGATCAGCCTTCACCACACATGTCGGGCTGTATGAATTTAATGTACTCCCTTTCGGGCTGCGGAATGCACCCGCCACCTTTCAAAAACTTGTCGATGGTCTCCTAGCAGGCTTAGGAGAATATGCAGTCACCTACCTTGACGATGTGGCCATATTTTCGGATTCCTGGGCAGAACACTTGGAACATCTACAAAAAGTCTTCGAGTGCATAAGGGAGGCAGGACCATCTGTTAAGGCTAAGAAGTGTCAAATAGGCCTAAACAGAGTGACTTACCTTGGACACCAGGTGGGTCAAGGAACTATCAACCCCCTACAGGCCAAAGTGGATGCTATCCAAAAGTGGCCTGTCCCAAAGTCAAAGAAACAGGTCCAATCCTTCTTAGGCTTGGCCGGATATTACAGGTGATTTGTACCACAATACAGACAAATCGCCGCCCCACTGACAGACCTAACCAAAAAGAAACAGCCAAATGCCGTTCAGTGGACCGAAGAGTATCAGAAGGCCTTTAACCAGCTTAAAGCGACACTCGTGTCTGACCCTGTGCTAAGGGCCCCAGACTTTGACAAACCGTTCGTAGTAACCACAGATGCATTCGAGCATGGTGTGGGAGCAGTTTTAATGCAGGAAGGACTGGATCAAGAATTCCTCCCTGTAGCATTTCTCAGCAAGAAGCTGTCTGAGAGGGAAAGCAACTGGTCAGTCAGTGAAAAAGAATGTTACGCCATTGTCTACGCTCTGGAAAAGCTACGCCCATAGGTTTGGGGACGGCGTTTCCACCTGCAGACAGACCATACTGCGCTACAGTGGCTTCATACCGCCACGGGAAATAACAAAAAACTTATTCGGTGGAGTTTAGCTCTCCAAGATTTTGATTTCGACATCCAACACATCTCAGGAGCTTCTAACAAAGTGGCTGATGCACTCTCCCATGAAAGTTTCCCAGAATCAACTGGTTAAAATTGTCCTTGAGATGTGGAAAATATTGTTAGTCTTTATATACTTGGTAGTATATTTAGAGGTGCATGTGTCTTATTAACTCTGTTTTCCCCTAGAGCTCCAGGAAGAAATCAAAGTCAGCGTTTCACCCTATCTCTGATTTGGGGGGCTTGTCATAAATATAAAGGGAAGGGTAAACACCTTTAAATCCCTCCTGGCCAGAGGAAAAACCCTTTCACCTGTAAAGGGTTAAGAAGCTAGGATAACCTCGCTGGCACCTGACCAAAATGACCAATGAGGAGACAAGATACTTTCAAAGCTGTGGGAGGTGCGGGGGGAGAGGGGAGAACAAAGATTCTCTGTCTGTGTGATGCTTTTGCCAGGAACAGAAAAGGAATGGAGTCTTAGAACTTAGTAAGTAATCTAGCTAGATATGCGTTAGATTCTGTTTTGTTTAAATGGCTGATAAAATAAGCTGTGCTGAATAAATGTATATTCCTGTTTTTGTGTCTTTTTGTAACTTAAGGTTTTGCCTAGAGGGATTCTCTGTTTTGAATCTGATTACCGTGTAAGGTATTTACCATCCTGATTTTACAGAGGTGATTCTTTTACTTTCTTTCTTCAATTAAAATTCTTCTTTTAAGAACCTGATTGCTTTTTCATTGTTCTTAAGATCCAAGGGTTTGGGTCTGTGTTCACCTATGCAAATTGGTGAGGATTTTTATCAAGCCTTCCCAAGGAAAGGGGGTGTAGGGTTTGGGAGGATTTGGGGGGGGAAAGATGTTTCCAAGCGGGCTCTTTCCTGGTTACATATTTGTTAGACGCTTGGTGGTGGCAGCAATAAAGTCCAAGGGCAAAAGGCAAAATAGTTTGTACCTTGGGGAAGTTTTAACCTAAGCTGATAAAAATAAGCTGAGGGGGTTTTCATGCAATTCCCCACATCTGTACCCTAGAGTTCAGAGCGGGGAAGGAACCTTGACAGCTAGTATCGCTAAGGCATCACTGAGCCCAAAGTCTGACGTCTTTCTTTCAGCACATGAAAGAGCCACATCACACTACCACCGTTTGCTGCATCAATCTGCAAAGTTTTTTGATTCCACCATGGTCTGTCCAGAGGTACATTGTGGTGTTGGGGTAGTTACTGGGTGAAAACCCTAGTTAGCTGCAGTATTGTTCTAACAATGCATGTGCATAATTCCCCACAGATCACTTTGAAAATGAACACCTGTTTTTTTAAGTAAACAAACCATAAAATTCCACTTTGCATCTTCAAATTGAAAATGGAAAACCCTATAGCACTGAATAGGGAAGCAAGCAATAGGGTTCCACAAAAATGTATTAGGGCTCCATAGAAATCACTCTAAAAGCATACTGATTTAGAAGAGAACAATATACCTTTTTAAAAGTGTTTTGAATCACTATCCTATAGGACACTATTGCAGGGCTGTAATTCTCTATTAAATTCTACGGAATGGTTCAAATAACCTACAGAAAGACTATAATTTTGTATTCCATTCTAAATGACTTCTATGGACAAATTAGCATGTTTCCCATCCCATATTCAATTCAAGTCATATTCAATTCAAACTGCCTGGGCATATGTGGGCATATTTCTATATGCTGTAAATGTATAGAAGGGCATGCCCCATGCTGCACACATTAACATATATGTACATGCAGAGCTCCATATGTATGCTATATCATTGTAATGTTGACACCAGTTATCTCTTGTGCTTTACTATGCAACAATACAAGATCACTAGAAGTATAACCTATTTTTTTTAAAAAAGTAAATTGCATCAGCATGGCAGAAAAGCATAGCTTATACTGTGTGACATTGATCTCTGGTTGTGAACTGAAAGCTGGAGACAAAATTAACCATTTCAACACAGTGGCTTGGAACAATTTCACCAGGCAGCAATTTACACTGCACTGTGGACATTTTTGCCAAGCACTTGGCAGACAGAGAGATGATCACTACTTCAGATGAAGAGAAAGGACTGGATTGAAAAGGATCATTCGTCACTAAGACCAACCTGAACATGCACAAGCAAGCACCTGAAAAGACTTTTAAAATATCTCTGCCATAATAGTTGATCATACAGTACTATCTAGGTTAGCTTAGTCCCATAATAAACTCTCATTAAGTATATTTTTCTAATTATACAACAAAGTTTGCTGAAAAGGGAATTTAAAATAAATGCCTCTATGTTACACATTAGTGCATACACCAGCATTATATAAATATATATATATATATATATATATAAATAAATAACAGAAAATAGTATAGAATCATGCCATCTTTACAGTTACATGTTTAGAACAATTTTTTTTTTTTGTAATTGTATTGTGAGACTAACAATAAGAAAAAGAAAATATAAACCAATACATTCAGAATGAATTGAGCTAACAGATGCTTTTTCTATAGATGAAATTCTCCAGGAAAGTTGTAGGAAATGTAATTTATATTTTTAATGTTATCATGCAGCTACTATAGATGCAGTTCTCTTTGCATTAATAAAGTGTCCAGTTAACATATTATTAGAATTTGAAAATTGAAGGTTGGATCCTGCAACACTTATATGAGTCATGCTTTATCACATGGGTTGATCCCAACATGAGAAAATGTTGCAGGATAAGGACCTTCTGAAATAAGCAAAACTTCATTAGACTCTTCAAGTGTCTTTAGTGTTGTGTTCTAACAGAGCCCAAGACTTCAAGCACATGTAAACTCACTTCACTCACATGAGTATTCCCACTGATGTCAATGGGATTTTAGACTTGCGTGTGTACGATAAGATTGGTACGTAAGATATGCAACATACTGGAAGGCGATAATATTAAAAATATTTTCATACCTTCATTTTCTCAAAACTATTTGATGATGTACAATAAATTCTAAACACTAATGCAATGATACAGACCTAGATTCTGACCCATGCTTAGTAGCTCCTGCTGCTTATTCCTCAACAGAAGCAACATTCCGCTGCTCATGATGTCACAATTAGCTGTTGCAGAGATGACTGTGATGTCACAAAAAGGGGATGAACTCAACTGGAGAATGAGCAGTCTGAAGAGCAGATGAATTCCTTAGCAACACATAGCTAAATTTCGTACAAGCAACCCTTGTAATAGAAAGTGATGGAAGAATCCCCCACTTCCAGAAATACATGCTACATTAGCAAAGTTATTTATAAATTTCATCAGGTGCCATCAACACTTTAAACCCACCAAAACAATGCATATTTAAAATAATAATATTAATAATATCCCCCTCCCAATAGATTTAAGAGCTCTGGCTTTAAAAACAAGAACACTATAAACACTCAGATTCTCTGAATTCTTTCTCATGTCACAGAATTTTAGTTCAATTTATCTAGGTAAGTTTTAATTACTGCCTCCCCAGAAAGACAATACTCTGTGTAAATAAAAGAAATATAATTGATAAATGTAAAACCTGAGATGATACTGGGTTGTTTAAATAGACCATTAAGCTCAAATGTCTGAAGTTAAATTAGACTGTATTCTCTTTTACCTATGGCTTTTTTAAGCACAACTGGCATGTGCAGTCTTGTCCATGTTAATTTTTACTGCAACGGTCAAAAAGCAGTGTAAGTGTGAAGCTTGTGAGGAATTTTCTATCTTGACGTCATCACAGTAGATGAGTTAGCTCCCTTGGTAAAGAGTGAAAGAAGGCAAGTTAAGGGAAATAAGGAATTTTCAAAAGAAAGAAAAAGTTTGAGGGAAACATATGGTTTAAATGCTCTCGTCTATTTCAGATCAAGCTGAGAGAGTTGAGATCTGTTGGTTCAGAGATCCAGTTCACTGCACATTCCTACTGTGCCTGCCTACTAATTGCATCCCATATTTGTCAATCAAATATTTGCAATTAACAAAAATATTCCCTTAAGAGACATATAACAGAGGCGGCTAAGGCTCCATTGCTTGGCTATTAGAGTCAGTGCAAAAAAAAAAAGTCTTTAAAAATATTCTGCTGATGATGACACTGCCAGACACTTCCAGTCAAAACATTAACAAGCAGAATAGGTGGCATGGGGACTTTCAAAGGGATTTTTTTCAAAGAAGAGAAACTTTGATCTTAGTGTTTCTGACCCATCCTCCACCTCTAATTCTTCAATCTACAAGTACATACAGTGATTTAATTTCAGTCAGTGCATAACTTGCCTAAGGATAAAAGTTGATCTGGATTTTTTTTTTTATTTAACTCCAATTTAACTAATGCTCTAGAGCTGCTCTTCCCTCCCCCCCCCCCCCCCCCGCACATAACAGACACACACAAATTCCAAGTAGAGACTGAAGAAAGCATAGTAGAATAATAAAAACTGCACATGGTTCAGAGGAAGTACTAATTAGTAAATCGGTAGAAATGCCAGTTATTTGTTGGGAATTCTGTATGCAACAATGAAGCTTAGCAGCTATGCACTGATGTTTAATAAATCTATTTTATATCTGAAGGTGGTATTTGAATGCTTGTATCACTGTGGTTTGAGTCAAACAAAGTTCTGTGATAAGAAATGATTGAACAAAACAAACAAAATCCCAACCCTGTCTTCTCGGATAAAGTCCAAATATAAGTCCACAAGAGGGATATCTCATTCAAATCAACAACTTGTTGTAATTGCATAAACCCCTCAGTCACAGAAACATGATAGAATTTGTGATGGACTATTATACTCAAAGAAATGCCTGGTGTAAATGGAGAGCTTTTGCAATATGTTACTACTGGACATATTCTTATATGACCAAAGTGGTGAACTTTATACCTCATTTATAACAAAATGGACTGGTCTGAGCGCAGGACAAAGAGTTAATGACTCCAGAATTCCAATCCCACTGCTAACATAACTCCCTTTGTGTTCTTGTGCAAGTCATTTAATCTACCTGAAAGTATTGCTAAGAGGGTTAGGTTTGGTCTACACTAGAAAAGGTTTGCTGGTACAGCTATACCAATATACCTATACAGTAAACCCTTCTAAAGTAGACACAGCTTATACAAGCAAAATACTGCTTTGTTGCCACAATAAAATAAGCTATACAGCTAAAGCACTTTTTTTTTTTTGCATAACTGCATCTACTTTTCGGCTTCTGTATGTATAGAAATATAATTAAAAATCATATCTGTATGTGACTTTTCTATATGGCAAAAGTTTCTTGTTTAGATTTGGCCTTACTTAACTAATGTTTGCAAAGTGGTTAGAAAATGCAAAGTGCTATGGTGGTTCTAAGTGTTATTGCCACAGCTTATTTTTAAATAAATTAGCCACCTAGGTTGTGGGTGATTGTAAAGCTAAATATTTGCAATTTTTATACCTGCAGAAAATGGGTGGAGGTAATGGGATACAAGGTTCTCATGTAGCCCCATGTCTGTAAGGCTGAAAATAAAAGGTAGCTGTGGCTGTAGTCTCTAAAAAAATCTCCTTTAAGATATGTGCTGGCCAATTTTACCTTACTGTGTAGTACAATTGCTGGCTATAATTTGAAAGAGACACTGGACATTCTGAGTCAAGTGGCAATTTGACTTTCATACAGTGTATAATTCCATAGCAAAGAAACATGAACCAAGAGCCCTGCCTTGGGTGTTTTGAAAAATTTAGTGATGTCTCTTATTGTCTGACTTATTATGAAAGGAAACAAATTCATCACTTTGACTGCAAGGAACTGGAGAACAGAAAAACAAGGCAGCTGAACAACAGACTTATCCCACACCAGGCTTGTAGGCGGATAATCAGCCTACTGACCAGCCACAGACTTCGAAGCCACTGATGAATAAACAGAATCTAAAGCTTGGCATTGTATCCCACAGCTGCCTATGTGTCCCAATGTGTGGCCACTGGTGTTGGCTTTGAAAATGGAGCAGATAAAGGAGGACAGCAAAGCTGGGCAACACAGATAGCAACAAAAAGAAGGCAGTGCCTAACTAGCATTGAAATGGCTCATGTCAATGAGATTTACAATTGCATAGTTGCCTAGAAAAGCATTATTTGAGCATATAAGTATTCAGCTATCAAGTTGCAGTGGGTTGTCAGATTACAGAATTTTATCATCAAGTTTGGGGTGGGGGAAAGGGTGAGGAAAGGTAGGGTGACCAGATGTCCCGATTTTATAGGGACAGTCCAGATATTTGGGGCTTTGTCTTCTATAGGAGCCTATTACCCCGCACCACCTGTCACAATTTTTCACACTTGCTGTCTGGTCACCCTCGGCAAGGGAAAAGCAAGAAGAGAAGGAAGATATTTTCTGTTTATGGCCTTCATTTCCTGGGTGCGAGACACTTTTAATCCAGGAGGTTCTGTGGTAGAGTAAATTTGTTTCACAAGATAGAGGTGTCTGAAATATTTAAGAAGTTCCCTGGTTTTTATTTGTAACGTCATTGATGATAAAGCTTGCACATCATGACATGGTGAGTTGAAGCAGTGATGAAGAGGCTATTGCATATGCTCTTCCCAGCTGAATTGTTGTTCTCATTGTTGTTTTTAAAGCACAGAGAAAGTGTCTGGAACAGCTGCTAATAAGCTCTTATGCGACTCCACTAACATTTTGATCTGATCACCAGAGAAGGGCATAGTGGGAGCTGCAGAACTTGGTATCAATGGTTTGACAAAAACATCCCTGACATATTTCAGCTACAGTAGAAAGTTTTTGACACTGCAAAGAAATTAAATTGTGTGCATGCAAGAGTTGAAAGGTTGAATAAGAATGTGGGATTTGTGTGTGTACTCAAGAAATTGAAAGCATGTGCAAAGCAGATTGTGGCACCCTGAACCTGCCAAAGTAGGACCATGCATGTGATATCTCAGAAATTATAGGGGGAGATTTTCCAAGACAGAAATAGAAGTTTGAGGCTCAATTTCCATAGACTTTCAGTGGATGAACTGGGCATTGTGTATTTCTATTTCATGGCTGCCTCAAGCAATTTGGACCTCAATCTAAAATACTCTTGTTTGAGGTTTCCAATTTCCATTTTAGGTTGACCTAAAACAATGGTGTGTCTTGACAATGTTGTGATTTGCATGGCAAAACTCAATTCCCAGTCTACTGCAGGACTGTCGCTTAGAAGCTGCATGCACCTACAGCAAATTGCAACTGATGCTGACATTGCTTTTCACCTTAAATATATGTTCATTGTAAAATCCGCTCAGGTACTGCAACAGATCCTTGCACAGCCCACTATTTGTGTTCCAAATATGCATTTCTTCTATTGGAGGAGATATACAAACATTAGGGAGGAGTCTGATTGTGCATGAGCCTGAAAGCAAACATTGTAAGCAGAAAACTGTTTTCCTCAATGGGTCTCTGTTTCTCACCAGATAGTTTGGACGAGGACACAAAAGTAGCACACTTTGTCACTGCCAGTTCAGCGCCTGAGTCAGACAGGCTTGAGACAGGTCCAGATGGCATGGTAAAAAGTATGTATCAAGAATTTCCACAGAAATATATTGTAGGGCAAGGCTAATTACTACCCCTCCTTGGGTAAGGTGCACAGTATTTGTGAGACAGTGGTAATTATGTCTTTAGGACTACCCTGCTTAAAGTCAGATTATGCAATTGCATTGGCAGGGGAGAAAAAAAGTGTATTTCATTTAGGAGGTCAGTTAGATTCAGAAGGTTGAACCAGAATCTGTGTGCATGTACATTACAGAAGCATATATACAGTATATGAATGCACACGTGTGCACATAAGTACCCTACTGAAGTGCTATTCCACACTGACAGGTCAACAGAAAGGTTTTAGAACAAACTGATAAATTAAACAGTAATTAGTTATGAGGACCAGGTGGTATTCACCCAAGAGTTCTAAAGGAGCTCAAATATGAAATTGCAAAGTAGTATGTAACCTATCTTTGAAACTAGCCTCTGTAAAAGATAACTGGAAGGTAGCTAATATGATGCTGATTTTTAAAAAGGACTTCAAGGGTGATCCTGGCAATTGCAGGCTGGTGAGCCTAACTTCAGTACCAGGCAAAAATATGGTTGAAAATATAGTAAAGAACAGCATTATCAGACACATACATGAACACAATTTGTTGAGGAAGAGTCAACATGGTTTTTGTAAAGAGAAATCATGCCTCACTAATCTACTAGAATTCTTTGATGGGGTCAACAAGCATATGGATAAGGGTAATCCAGTCAATATAGTATACTGGGATTTTCAGAAAGCCTTTGACAATGTCCTACACCAAAAGCACCTATGGAAACAAAGTAGTCATGGGATAGTACAGAAGATCCTCTCATGGATCAGTAACTCTTAAAAGATAGGAAAGAGTTGAAGGAATAAATTATCAGTTTTCACAATGGAGAGTAGTAAACAGCAGTGTCCCCCAAGGAGCTGTAGTGGGACCGGTGCAGTATTCATTAATGATCTGGAAAAGGGAATGAACAGTGAAGTGGCAAAGTTTGCAGGTGATAGAAAATTATTCAAGATATTTAAGTCCAAAGCTGACCATAAAGAGGTACAACGAGATCTCACAAATTGGGTGACTGGGCAACAAAATGGCAGATGAAATTCAACATTGATAAGTGCAAAGTAATGCACATTGGAAAAATTACACATATATAATGATGGGTTCTAAATTATCTGTTACCATTCAACAAAGAGCTCTTGAAGTCACTGTGGATAATTGTCTGAAAACTTCAGTTCAATACACAGCAGTGGTTAAAAAGGCTAACAGAATGTTAGGAACTATTAGGAAAAAGACAGAAAATAAGAAAGAAAATATCATAATGCCACTATATAAATCCATGGTACCCCGCACCTTGAATACAGAGTCCAATTCTGGTTGCTCTGGATATGGCGGAACTGGAAAAGGTTCAGAGACTAGTAACAAAGATGATTAAGGGTGTGGAACAGCTTCCATATGAGGAAATCCTAAAAAGATTTGGGCTGTTCAATGTAGAAAAGAGATGACTAATTGAGATGTGATAGAAATCGATAAAATCATGAAACGTATAGAAAAAAGTGTTATTTTCCCTTTCACACAATACAAAATCCAGGAGTTACCTGATGATATTATCAGGCAATAGGTGTGTGTTTAGAAGTGGTGCCAGAGGGGGAGAAGCACACTGAAACAGAGAGAGAAGGAAGCTACATACACAGCCTGGAGAAGCATAATGTTGTGCTGGCTCAAAGATGCTTCAGGCTATCAGCAAAGAAATTATCTCCTATTTTTTGGCTCCTCCTCTGTTCAGGGAAGCAGGGCTTTATGTACATTCTGTGTAAATAAACAGGATTGGACAAAAGCAATACGGACACCATTATCAGTTTCTCCTCTTAACTGGAACACCCTATTGCTCATGGTAAAAAGGGGTAACATTATTGATGGGAGTTATGCAGTTACCATTGTTGTAATATCTATCCAGGACTACAATAAGCAATTTCCTGAAGTTGCTTCCATAGTTTGTCAGTGCATACGGCTGCATATAATTTCTGTAACAAGGAGTTTTTTCAACTGTGTGTTAAGGTTGGAAAGACAGGGGATATAAGGTAAGTGCTAGGAAAGAAGCAAGCTGTGAGAAGGATGAAAAAAGAATATGGGTATTAGAAAGAAAGAGAAGAGAGGAGAAGAATGAAACAAAGGCAGAAAGAAAGGAGGGAGAGATGGGAGGAAGAGGATAAAATAGGAGACTAGTTGAAAAGAACCAAGGGGAAAGACACATAGGCAGATGGGAAAGGGAGAGGAAAGACCTGAAAACAAGTTTTGTATGGAAAGAGCAAAGAAGGAAAAATGAATTTGAAACATTTTAACTGTAAGAGTTAAAAGAGTTTAGAGCCTCTTGCCATGAATGGTGCTGTGGAAGACCTAGTTTTTCATTCTGGCTGCATCAGCCCTTATTCAGTGTCAAATATATAGCAGCACTGGATCATAGAATCATAGAATCATAGAATATCAGGGTTGGAAGGGACCTCAGGAGGGCATCTAGTCCAACCCCTGCTCAAAGCAGGACCAATCCCCAACTAAATCATCCCAGCCAGGGCTTTGTCAAGCCTGACCTTAAAAACTTCTAAGCAAGGAGATTCTACCACCTCCCTAGGTAACGCATTCCAGTGTTTCACCACCCTCCTAGTGAAAAAGTTTTTCCTAATATCCAACCTAAATCTCCCCCACTGCAACTTGAGACCATTACTCCTTGTTCTGTCATCAGCTACCACTGAAAACAGTCTAGAGCCATCCCCTTTGGAACCCCCTTTCAGGTAGTTGAAAGCAGCTATCAAATCCCCCCTCATTCTTCTCTTCTACAGACTAAACAATCCCAGTTCCCTCAGACTCTCCTCATAAGTCAATCAGCCATATAGACTAACAATCGTGGCTCTTTTTGTTAGTAATTGACAGAAAGTGCTGTTTTCCATTGAGCATGGACAGACAGACTAGCCTCAGTGACAAGTGATAGAAACTTCGTGGACAGGTTGTTGCTGTGATCAGGCAACAGTCAGATCCTCAATTCAAATCTTTGAGGCTTTCTAGCAAGAAATCTAGGAAATATCTTTTTCAATCTTCTAGTAATATGGAATGGTGGTTTATCTGACAGCTCTGCAACTCTATACAGAGACCCAAGTAATTCAGCAAGACCAGACAGCGTGAGCACTGTAGATGTCAGACTAGATAGCTTTTGCTGAGCATGTACAGATGATGCAAATGTTCATGATCTGAGGTCTCCATATTCTGCCATTCCTTGATTGTGGAACTGACTGCAAAATCCACGTTAGTACAGAATTGTACTGCACTGATCTGCTCCAGCGCGGATCCGTAGCATAAATTAGAGTGCTGTAACTTAAGCCAAGCCTATGACCCCCCAGTGGTTATTCTACAACTGGGGGATCATTGGGGCATATAGGTACCCTGGCTATACCTCCTTTTCTTTCCAGACATGCTGGTGGAATCCTCAAAGGGCAAGTTAAGCCTGTTTTACATGGCTGGAGTGGCACAAATCAGCCTGGCCAATGCAAGGATCTGGCCCATAATGCTTTCTCATGCATTTTCCCATTTTAAGTGATCCAGGAAATGAAGTTGCCACCATTTCCACAGTCTAACTGATATCACAGCTAGTTATCACCCACTCAGACAGTACACTGGGCCAATCACCTATTTTCCTCCCTCTCCTTAGCCCTATAGGTCTTAATTTCTCCCTTGCTGATTTTGTTCAGATTTATAATGCAGACATAATGGACACTAAACGACAGACCGGGTATTTGGGGCGAGCTAGTGCTGCAGTGTGTGGAATGCCTTTCCATTGGTCTCTCGCTGGAAAATGTTCAGTTTAGAAAAAAAAAAACCCACAAGACTTGAGCATAAATACTCAGTAGTTTTAAGCATGACCTTAAACCAAATCTCTAGAGTAGCTTGCTTGGTAAAAGAAATGTGACTCTTGCATTAAAATTTGGAGCTAGACCTAAACTCCATATTTTAGATCCAAATCTAAACTTTCCAAGAACTAAACGTTCTTGTGTATTAGATCTCTGATTTTTAGTTCAGTTTCACAGGGACCAGCCATAGTAGTTGGATATGGAACTAGATCCAAACATTTCCAAAAAACAGAGGTGTTTGGATCTGAGTATTTGATTTGGGCCCATCTCTCTACTAAAAATCAATGTTAAGAAAATTATCATTAACACTTTTAGGATAGATATTTAATAAGACAAGGTTTGACTAAATATAGAAAAGCAAAATTTATTCCTTGGGTGTATTGTTTTATCACAAGAGTCTCTCCGTGAGTCCTCATACTCAGGGGGAGGGAGGACTGTCATTTCAGTCACAGCATATTTTCTGCATTCTCAGAAACAAGCATTAATTATTATTATATATTTTTATTATTGTAGCACCTAAGAGCCCCAGTCCTAGACCAGGACTCCATTATATTAAAAATATAATGTATTATCTGCAGATTCAGCCCTGTACTCTGATATCTTGGCATACACCCACTACTATGCATGCCTGATACAATGACCAATGAAGTTAATAAAAAGACCCCAAGTGACTTCAATGGGTGATAGATCAGCCCCCATACCTGGTACAATAATGTACCATACATGTATGCACAGATACCGAAGGTAATTTTTGAAGGTTATGCTGTAATGTGCACCCGTGGACGTGCCAAAAGGATACACATCAGTACGTTTATATTCCCCCTGCATTTTAAAAGTAGTAGCCTCCTATGGAACAGAGAACAATTGTTTAATTTGTATGTAATGTTCTTAACACACAGGACCACACAGGGCTTTATAACTGTATGCTAAAGAGCAAATAAATCTTTTAAAGGTGAAATAAAAGGAGGGAAGCCAGGCTGTGACTTGCAGAGGAGGGGATGGAGGCTGAAGATCAAGAACTGCACAGATAAGGGGTTTCATGAGTGACAGAGCTACCCTGTGGATTGTGAAGTCACAGGACCTGTCAGAGAAATTATTTTGCTTTGCAAATATAGAGGATCGCAGCAGTAACTAAAATACAACTACATCCCAGTCATGAATTTACCATTTTTTGTTATTTTAATTTAACAGAGCCTTGTTCAAAGCAAAATGGAGACATAATGGCAATGTAAGCGGCAATGGCTCTTTGAAGCAAACCTTCAGCAATCAACAATGAAAGCTTGTGATAGATTCATTCTTTTCTCAGTCAGTGAGAACCTCAGCATTAATTAATGTAGGACACACCTTTCTGAAGCTTGGTTATTCCCTTGGGCAACAGCTTTACCTCACATTAATTTACAGTTCAATGGCAATTTTATGGATACTTGAACTTTTATTACTGTATAACCTGTATAACCAGGGTTGAACAGATTTTGCTAGTAGGATAAATGATAACTTGGTTATAAAATGAGTCATTGGCATTACCTTTTCAATACATTATGGGCCAGATTGTCAGAGGCCTTTGCTCAGCCATGCTGGTGTGGAGGGCACACAAGCAACCTGTACCTCCTCGCATGGCTGCACTAACAGACTGTGCTCCAGACAGCGACAGTAGAGACTGCTCACTCCTGCACCACTGCTCCCCCACAATCAAAACAAGGACAGGGCATGGTGGGAGGAGATGGCCTCTTCGTCTGGACCCCATCTGCAGCCTAGGAGATGAAGCAGAGCGCTCACCCACAGCCATTGCTCAGGGAGCAGTCTTGGAGAGCCTGTGTCTGCCAGAGGCACCATCTCTCCAGTACTCCTCCGGGATCAGTGAGGCTCCACTCCACTCCCACTGCAGGAGGTGCTGCCTGAAAAGCTACAATCTAGCTTTTCTAGGGACTCGATCCTATAAGGAGCTGAGTACTCTGGCCCTGATCCAGTAACACACTTAAGCACATGAGTTGTCCCAGTGTCTTCAACTGGACTACTCACTTACTTAAAGTTAAGCACATGCTTAAGTGCATTCCTGTATTGGAGCCAGGACCATAGCAGGGTTTCCTGCTGGAGATTTCAAAGCTGGCCACCTCATTGATCTTTAATCCCCTGGCTCATTCTTCAACTTGACTTTGAAATTCCAGTGGCCCTTACACTCAAAGAGTGAGCCCCAAAATTATACCTAATGGACCACAACCCACTGTCTGTTACGGTGGTGTAAATCTAGAGTGTTCAATGGAATTAGACCAACGGAAGTGAAAGCAGAATTTGGCCCATTGTTTTCAGTCCCTAAATCAGTCAGAGCTCAACTTACTCCAAGTGCTAGAAACAACAGGGCAGTCATCTTTCATTTAACAGGTGGAAGAGACTCCTTGTTAAGTTTGTCTCTGTTAGAGAAGACCCGGACAGTTCAATGCTTGTACAAAGTGGTAGTGCAACTGGCACAGGAATTGTCTTCACTGGACCTACTTGCACGAGTGAGTGTTCACTAATGTGAATACGCATTGTGTGATCTGGTTGTAGATGAGAAATAGAACAGAAAGCCGCAGAACGGGTATTTGAGCAGCTAATGGGCTAATTTTACTGCTTTAGTTTTGGATTGTCTGAGAGAAAATGAACAACTTTTTGGACCACTGTTGTAATTTCAAAACGTCACAAATCATCCTCAACTCTCTCAGCAGTTGAATGAATAATTGTGAGGAGGGGAGGGACTGACTGGAAAATTATTATCTGAGGAGATGGTACATAAGGCAGGTAAGCTCTTGGTGGATTTTTGTGTCTGAGGTTTTTTATGGTATCAAAACAGGTACCGGTTTAGTCCAGCACACCAGCTACTTCACAAGAACACAGGAAAGCAGAGCCACTACATCATAAAGTTACCAGGCCAATGTCTCTTTGGTGTAACTGTTCACATGTTTATTTTATTTATTTATTTATTGTTAATGTCCCACATCTCAGTGAAATCTTCCCTCCCCATCCCATTCTCATACTGCCATGGCGTTGCTGTTTTTTCACCTATGTTGGACACAATATCCAAGGCTGTGCTGGCTTCCTGGACCATAGCTCACTTCAGACTAAAAATAAACCAGAAAGGGGGGGAGGGGCGGAATTACAGAAAAGGAAAGGTCATAGTTTCAAAGTCATGTGGGCAAAGTTCTCAGTAGTCCCCTATTTTAGTTCAGAATATATACATCCACATAAGCTTAATATTATATTTATGTTATTATTGAAAATTATTTATACCATGTAACCTACTATAAAACAGCTGCATAGCACTGAAGTTTAAGAAACTGTTTTTAATAATGTTTATAATAAAATGTATGCTTCATTATTTTAAGATTTCATTAAGGACAGAATCCAGAGCAGTGGAAAAAGCCAGGCCTGGAAGGCAGTTCTCTCTAAAGAAAACAGAACAAAATGATCAGTATAGCAGAAAATATTGACTTAGCCAGTATTTCACTTTTAGACAATATTCACCTTGAAAATCAAACCACCAGTTTCTTATGACACACTAACTGATTTTTCTGAAACCCAGCTGGCACTAATTTCATTTAAATCCAGTCTTTCTAAATCTGTGTGATCCCATGAATATATCTGAATGGGAAAAAAGTCTCTTTTCCAGCATTAAAACCATTTGATGGTACCTACAAAAACAGAATATGCAACTTCGTTGAATGAAAGTGTGTGTGTGTTCCTGGTGATGCCTCCTTAAGAATGCATGTTGTCATTGATGTGCTCAATGCTAGATGATTGTATTTATGGGATGACCTAAGGATTTTCATTTGCAAACTGTTTTTCAAGAACTTGGGAGGTCCAGTTGCAATGGTCAGAGATGGGAAAGAGTTTGCACTTGAAACAGATAGCTTATGAGACCTTTCCACTATTTTAGAATTAGAGCTATTTAATGCATGGTCTGTGACTCAAAGCTCTGATCTGACTAATCTTTATTCCACCCTTCTGCCCCACAGAATTCAAGCCCAAATTAAGCCACACCAAATCCTGCGTCCATCTGAGGTTGCTGTTTTGAAGCCTGTGCGAATCTAGCTTTGTTGTTACCAGGACTTCTTACACATACAAAAATGTAATCCTAGATTTGGAATATAGATGCTCTGCCATAAAAATATAAATGATGATTTTTTTCTAAGGAAACTATACGTTGCTAAGCAAGCTATGCATTGAAGTCTATCAGTAATAGACATGGCCAGATATTGAATTCCCCTATCTGGCCTTAGCTATTGCTCTTTTTTCCCTATCAAATTCCTGTCCTATCCATGGGTAAGTCTGGTTCTGGAAGACTCCCATGTTCTTATGCCACCTTCTTCTAAAAACCAGGATCTAAAGCTATACTGGACTTAGATTCACGCAAACACCACAAAAATAATGTTGCCCCTGAAGAGTCAGGTATATGGGCTATGCACATTGACCAAGTCAAAATGAAATCTCTCCATCCATTGCCTGCCCTCCTCTCCCCTTGGATCAGTCATGACATCACCCTTGGGGCTGAGGGGTCTTCACTGATCGAAGGTGGACCCTGTGCTGGCTGTAGTTGGCTGTACACCGTGCCATGCCTGCTGTTTGCAAATGTCCCTCATTTTAGTCCCAAAATTTCCTATTTTCCATGTAAATTTTATGCTCCCTCACTCTTATTGTTGGAAGTTATTAAAATAAGATATAAAAAGTCATAAATGGAGATTGTAGGAAAAGCCATTTACATGACTGCATCATTGCATCCCAACTTTTGACTGGGAGAGGTTGAGAGGAATGATTTTTGCCAGTTTGCTTTCGGATCACAGGGTTGGTACCCAAGGGCTGAGGTTTTCAAAGGTGCCTATGAGAGTTGGGTGCCTAACTCACTGAGTTTCATTGGTAGTTGGATACCTAACTCCTTTAGTTGTCTTTGAATGCCCCTATCTTTAATCTTTCTCTGGCACGCAGGACTCAGGGTGAATTACTGACGTACCCATCCAAACCACAGAGCTCTGAATTCTGCTAGGTGGCATTGGAAGATGTGGAAATGAGCCTAGCCATCCTGTAAATCAGAATCACTCTTGCTATGAACTGATTCAGTGGGGAAGGCATTTCATACACTGAGTTTTAGTGTCTGTTGCTTGATGGGATAAATTAATTTTTTTACTATCTTTCAACCCTTTTTGAAGTTCTATAAATAGCCTAAGCTAATAGAAACTTTTATATATATATATTGGGCATGCAGATCCCCTATGAGGTTATTTAAAACAAAATAGGAAATCTACTATAATATGTTTGTTCAATTGAAAAGGAAATTGAACCACAGTGAACTATGAGGCTCTGACTCTGACAGCTGCAAACAATTCATAGTTAAAATGACTCCGGATACTTCCCAATTTTATTTACCTATTTTTATTTTTTACGGGTTAGAGGGTTCAGAATGACCTTGAATTGAAAGCTCTGTACATGTCCTACTGCTTCCTTTGACTGTGTCCAATATTGCCTCATAGGCGATGATGTAAAATGCTGGAGAAAAAGCCTGTCCTATTATTGGTGTCAGCATCTGAGAGGGAAGGAATAACATGAATGTAGATTTGATTTAGCCAACACTTCCCTGTGAAAGAGAATTCAAATCTTTCTATCATTAATGGCAAATATAGCACTATGGGAAATGTATGTGAGGGGTGATCTGAGGAAGCACAAAGGTCATTAATGTTAGAACAAGCACAATCCTTGGTAACTTTTCCCTTAATTTCCTGGCCCCTCTATGGCTATTTTTGGTGCAGCACCTCTCTTTGCAGCAAATATTTCACAGACAGTGCTGAAGGCAATATAAAGTTGCTGTTAAGAGCAGCAATTCATTCTGGAGAGACAAACAGACATACACCCTCAATTGTGGTAGAAAACTGAGATATTAGTGGCTTTTTTTTAATTTACATTTTCCATGTTAATTCACCTCTAGATCCCAACAGTGTGACTTACTAATTAATTACTATTATTATCTAATGGCAGTGAAAACTGAAATTACTGCCTGCCTTAAGCATGATAAAATTGACAACAAATTCATAGTTTGTGAATTGCTTTCTCCTACAGTTCTGTTCACAAAAAGAAGAGCATGGTTTGATGGTACATGTGAGCCATCCTGCACACAGCACCATCTGCCATAGCTTGGTATGGTTGTTGTGGAGGCAATTACCTCATCTCTACAATGGGGAGGGTAGGAGAAGGGGTTGGGAAGGAAGTAGTGCTCCTGGTAGGTATTAAGGGAGGGACACTGCTCAGTTTTAAGAGAGTCTGTTCTCTTGGCCATAGGGCACTACAGCAGAGAAAGTGGTTCGCCTGATAAGTCAGTGATGTTCCTTTTTAGGCAGGATCATGGACACTATTGTTTGTCTAACGAACATGAGTACTTGTGGCACCTTAGAGACTAACAAATTTACTAGAGCATAAGCTTTCGTGGGCTACAGCCCACTTCATCGGATGCATAGAATGGAACATATAGTAAGAAGATATATATATATATATATACATACAGAGAAGGTGGAAGTTGCCTTACAAACTGTAAGAGGTTAATAAATTAAGATGAGCTATTATCATCAGGAGAAAAAACCTTTTTTTGTCTGTCGTTACAAGTAGCTTTGTGCTAAGTGATAACATGGATGCAATAAAAGCAGCCAATAGAATTGTAATTTTATCAGTTGTGTGCCGAGCAAACAAGTATTTTGTTGTTTTGCCTCAACCGTTTTCTACAAAAATGGAAGGCAATTTTTCCCCAGGTTGACTTTTTCCCTATGAAAATGGCAATTTTTTCAGAGCTTTAATGACTTGGGGGGCGCTGAAAAAGAGGTTCACAGGCTCCCTGGAGAGGCTTACTTCAGTGCAGATAAGCATCTTCAAGTTTACAGCCAAGATTCAAAAAAATGTGCTTAAAGTTAGACTCTGAAATTCTTATTCAGGTGACTAAATCAGTGACCTGATTTTCCCATTAGGACTGCACATCAGCTGGTGCTCATTCCTCAAGCGACGGGCAAGGTGATGCAGCACCAAAGACTCATAAACTCATAGACGCATAGACTTTAAGATAAGAAGGGTCCATCGTGATCCTCTAGTCTGACCTCCTGCACATTGCAGGACACAGAATCTCACCTATCCACTCCTGTAATAGACCCCTAACCTCTGGTTGAGTTACTGAAGTCCTCAAATCATAGTTTAAAGGCTTCAAGTTACAGAGAATTCACCATTTACTCTAGTTTAAACCTGAAAGTGACCCTTGCCCCATGCTGCAGAGGAAGGCGAAAATCCCTCAGGGTCTCTGCCAATCTGACCTGAGGAAAATTCCATCCTGACCCCAAATCAGTTAGATTCTGAGCAGGTGGGCAAGACCCACCAGGCAGATACATGGGAAAGAATTCTCCGTAGTAACTCAGAGCCCTCCTGGCCTAATGTCCTGTCTCCGGCCGTTGTGTATTTTTGCTACTGGGAGTCGCTGACAGGCCACATGCCATTGTAGGCAGTCCCATCACACCATCACCTCCAGAAACATATGAAACTCAGTCTTGAAACCACTTAGGTTTTTTGTCCCCACTGTTCCCCTTGGAAGGCTGTTCCAGAACTTCACTCCTCTGATGGTTAGAAACCTTCACCTAATTTTGAGCCTAAACTTCTTGCTGTCCAGTTTCGATCCATTTGTTCTTGTGTCCACATTGTGTCTCCCAAAGCCTTGTGTTAGAACAGGGTTTAAGACTGACTGTGGTACTTCCAGTGACTAGATTGTGGGAAGTAAGTCTATTCATTAGGAGAAATGTTGTGAAATGTTCTTCTGAATAGAAGAATATGCTAAGTTTGCCACTTTTAGAGTCTTCCTTTCCATAAACACACTTTCAGTGCTTCTGCATTAATAGAGTCTCATAGACTTGAAAGTCAGAAAGGACCGTTGTGGTCATCTAATCTGACCTCTTGCACATTGCAGGCCACAGAACCTCACCCACTCCTGAAATAGAGCCCTAACCTCTGGTTGAGTTACTGAAGTCCTCAAATCATGGTTTAAAGACTTCAAGTTAATGGGATTGAGGTTCCTAAGTCACTCGGGAACTTTTGAAAATGTTGCCCAATGATGGGACTGGAGGAAGACCTATAGGGAGTCAGTATAGAGTGGTCATTTTGAACTGCATCACTGGCAATTTTCTGGTCAGACAGCTGATGAATATGACCCCTGGAGGATCTCTGTAGTGTAAGAGGAATACAGGTAGCATAGAGCTAGTGTAAAGGCTCCTACATCACCTCAACCTACTGCCTGTGTAGGCAGTGTGACAGGTCACACATATTTTGGATCCTAGATGTGGTTTTGGGCCTTTGGTGGCCAATGTAAACTGAAGCAACCCAAGGGCCATTTTAACGTGTCACAGAGGGCCAGCCCCACACCTCAGTGTTCTCTGGACTCAGAGAATTCAAAGGTGCACTTTTGAAACACATACGCATCTCTGTGACTGAGTCCATGTGTAAGTCAACCAGACTCCAAGATCTGGCCTATAGCGAGGTATCTTGACTAGAATTAAATTGCTGAAGCAATTGTCCACTACAGGTGAATGTGACTGTGTGTACATGTTTGTGGGTATAACAATTACTCTCTTTCCTGATCTCAACCAGTGGGTGATCACTAATGTTTAGAAGAAAATTAATATGTAAAAAAAAAACTGGTTATAAAGGAAAGAATGACAATGAATAGGTCACTTACTCAAACAGGAAGTTAGCATCATTACAAGGCTCAGAAGAGGGTTTTAATTTAGAGTCTAAATACCATGGTGATTGGGAGCTGCACAGAAAAATTAGATAACATTAAATTACTTTAGACAAACAAAACTTATAGGTCATATCAAGGAAGTCAACTACAATACACAGTATTGAATATTCTATGCCACTCAAAAGCATACAAAAGAAAACAAAAACAAGAAGCTGCCAGCCAAAATTACCAATGTAGTCCCATTTGACAACAATAAAAAAATAAGTATTACAATAGGATGTTAGTAATGAAAGAAAAAACACAGTAGTATCTCAGTAAAGATTAAAAATTAGATTTTAAATGGAGAAACACAGTCATTTTAGACAAGCAAATATGACCACAGCAATAATGGGGGCCAAGTGATAGTTTAGAATAAGTGCTTCCAGCAAAGCTAACGGGAACAACAAATATGCATCTCAGATGAAAATTTGGCTCTAGGACTTGAACATGAATAATTTTGGCAGAGAGAGACAGAATATCCCAGAAATAAAAGACCTGCTCATTAGAAACCCATCTAGCCAAAACCATGGGGGAAATCCTTAAGGAAAATCTCTATCAGTCTTTATTTTCAAGAATCTTGAATCAGTTTTGCAACTTTTTTAAAGCACTGAAGCTATTTATTAATAATGATATTTTGCGCTTTTATCAAGGAATTCACAGTACTTCATTAAATAAGTCTCACAGTGGCCCACATCCTGCTCCCATTGACATCAATGGTAAAACTCCATTTAACTTTAATGGTGCCGGATCAGGCCTACTGTGTGATAGTAGGTATTCTTATTTCTTTCAAGCAGGGAAATTATAGCATAGAAATGTCAAAGTGACAAACTCATGAGTAATGAGTCAGCGGCATAGCTGGGAAAAAAATCCAGGAGTCCTGACTCCAGGTTTTCTCCTTTACCTATCAGCCCATCTTGCCTCCCAAATGATAGCATAATTAAACAATATAAGAATTAGTGAAAAATTATGAACTTTCCTTTTTTGATATTCTTATAATCAAGCATGTATGGAAAAGAAAAGGCAGTAGCTGTTTATATTCCTTAGAATTCTAGCCTTTTCCACAATGCCAACAAAATAGGTATTTAGGTGGAAATTTACCTGCAGCTTACAAAGTTCTAATGCTCCTTCACTTTTCAATATCATTATTTCTATAGGAAAAGGCTTAGTGAACAATTAGTGCTTTGTAACTGATGAAAGAACTATTCATAAACGTAATAAATTGGATTGGAGACCTAGAATGGATATTCAGAAACATATGAGAACAAGGTAGAAATGAGTAGGTTGAATAGCTGATGATACCTCCTGGAAAAAGGCTAATGTAGTGCCCATCTTTAAAAAAGGGAAGAAGGAGGATCCTGGGAACTACAGGCCAGTCAGCCTCACCTCAGTCCCTGGAAAAATCATGGAGCAGGTCCTCAAGGAATCAATTCTGAAGCACTTAGAGGAGAGGAAAGTGATCAGGAAAAGTCAGCATGGATTCACCAAGGGCAAGTCATGCTTGACTAATCTAATTGCCTTCTATGACGAGATAACTGGCTCTGTGGATGAAGGAAAAGCAGTGGATGTGTTGTTCCTTGACTTTAGCAAAGTTTTTGACACGGTCTCCCACAGTATTCTTGCCAACAAGTTAAAGAAGTATGGGCTGGATGAATGGACTATAAGGTGGATAGAAAGCTGGCTAGATTGTCGGATCAATGGGTAGTGATGAATGGCTCCATGTCTAGTTGGCAGCCGGTATCAAGTGGAGTGCCCCAAGGGTTGGTCCTGGGGCTGGTTTTGTTCAATATCTTCATAAATGATCTGGAGAATTGTGTGGATTGCACCCTCAGCAAGTTTGCAGATGACACTAAACTGGGAGGAGAGATAGATACGCTGGAGGGTAGGGATAGGATACAGAGGGCCCTAGGCAAATTGGACGATTGGGCCAAAAGAAATCTGATGAGGTTCAACAAGGACAAGTGCAGAGTCCTGCACTTAGGACAGAAGAATCCAGTGCACCGCTACAGACTAGGGACCGAATGGCTCAGCAGCAGTTCTGCAGAAAAGGACCTAGGGGTTACAGTGGACAAGAAGCTGGATATGAGTCAACAGTGTGCCCTTGTTGCCAAGAAGGTCAATGGCATTTTGGGATGTATAAGTAGGGGCATTGCCAGCAGATTGAGGGACGTGATCGTTCCCCTCTATTAGACATGGTGAGGCCTCATCTGGAGTACTGTGTCCAGTTTTGGGCCCCACACTACAAGAAGGATGTGGAAAAATTGGAAAGAGTCCAGCGGAGGGCAACAAAAATGATTAGGGGACTGGAACACATGAGTTATGAGGAGAGGCTGAGGGAACTGGGGATGTTTAGTCTGCGGAAGAGAAGAATGAGGGGGGATTTGATAGCTGCTTTCAACTACCTGAAAGGGGGTTCCAAAGGGGATGGCTCTAGACTGTTTTCAGTGGTAGCTGATGACAGAACAAGGGGTAATGGTCTCAAGTTGCAGTGGGGAGGTTTAGGTTGGATATTAGGAAAAACTTTTTCACTAGGAGGGTGGTGAAACACTGGAATGCATTACCTAGGGAGGTGGTGGAATCTCCTTCCTTAGAAGTTTTTAAGGTCAGGCTTGACAAAGCCCTGGCTGGGATGATTTAGTTGGTGTTGGTCCTGCTTTGAGCAGGGGGTTGGACTAGATGACCTCCTGAGGTCCCTTCCAACCCTGATATTCTATGATTCTATGATTCAAACAACATCCCAGAGCATAAGAAAAGCAAATATGAGTGCACAGCTGGGTTCAGTGAAGATTCAGGCAGCTATCACAGCCAGGAAAGAAAGCTTTAGCAACAGATCATGAAGGAATCCAGAACAAATTAAACCAATAAGGGAAACTTCAGAAAAATTGAAGTCAAAATGATAGGTGAAAGAAACTGCCCATATCTGTATTATGTTAAGTCCACTGAATCAGGCAAACTATACAGTACTTAAAGGAATGACGCCCTACCATACAGCAAACACAACAGCCAATGATAGAGGATGTGGGGGAATCACTGAATGGCAAAATCTACCACCAGAAAATAAAGAAGAATGTCTTACTGCACTGTGGCAAAAGTACTGCAAAATCCCAGAGACCGTGAAAACCTGGATGAGGAGAGAAGATGAAAAATACTAATTAAAAGAATAAATCCAAACCCACAATGTGCAAATTGGTTATAGCTAAGGTCCAAACCAGAAAAAAAACAATGACAAACAATATATCCCAGAGCCAATAGTGCTGTCAGAGACTCAGCACTCTGCCCATTACAGTCACAAGCCTGAAACAGGAAAGTAACCAACACATACCACTGACAAGGGTACATACACTTGCCGCAAGATTGTATATGTGAAAGCATGTTCCCGCAGGCCAAGGACACTTTTTCGTCATAGATAGGATGTTGTAGGGAAGGAGAGGCAATGATAAAGCTCAAGAAAAAGATGCAGAATCACGGGATACATGACTTTTGTGAGCACCCTGATACCGTTACTTTTATTGTGCACACAAGACTAGGATGTTTGGGGATTTGCAAAACAGGTATACAAACAGATAGTGGTGAGTTACTCCACAGAGACTGCCAGTAAAGTTGTCAATTAATACTAGTTGTAGTGGATTTTGGAACATGCACCTTTCTTTAGTGGGAATTGACTATGAAACCCATATCAGATACAGGATAATAAAACCTACCTACTAGTACATTTCTGTGGAGGTTAGAATGGGAGCCAATATCAGGTTTACTACAGAAACTCAGTTGCAAACTTAACTACAAGAATGAACTAACTTTCACCACTCCATAATTCCTGAAGAGACATATGTGATAGTGAAAATAATTCCCACTCTCTTTATTAAAAGTTTTGATTCAATTAAGTCAATTCCATTGAATTGTATGGGAACTGTATCTGGTCCACAAAGATTCCATGTGCCACAAATTATACAGATGACATTAGACATAAAGCTAGTAAATCCACAATACATGCAACAACCCTCCATTAACCAGAAATGATAGCACTTACAAATAATGGACACATGCATGTATAAAACTGTCACAAAACCCAGTGCTATCTGGTACACATTCAATACTCTAACTTCAAGATGTAGAAGCACATTGTCTTCTCAAAATTTCAGAGGTTTGCAGTCATAAATTGCTGACTATTAAACCCCCTTTTAACAAACAAAATCATGAAGAGAAAATTGGAGAAAATGATTGTTTATTAAATCACAATCTCACAACAGCTTAACTCAGTTTTGTTTGAGAATTACAACAAATTTGCATCTCTACAGTAATTTTCAGTTACATTTATGGAAAAGGCAGTGCCTTTATTTCAATGAGTTTTTCCATCACAATCTTTTTGTGCAGAATCTAAGCTATTGGTATTGAGAAGTTAAGAAATAGTCTCATTAAAAATGAGTCTTCCTATCATAAGAAATATTTTCTGTAATATTTGGTACAGCAAAAAAAAACTCCAAGGAAATGAAATATTAACAAAAATATTCAAATATGTATTTAAAAACAAGTTAGACAAGAAAAGGTCAGGAATTGAAAGGTGTGACAAATACAAACAGAGCCAAGTTACAAAAAGGGTTAGCCATTTAAATGGCCAAGTTAAACATGACACAGTTAAGGTTAACTGAGTTCTGGTGACATATATAAACCCACATTTTGGGTGGTGGGGGCACATGGGGAGGGCTAAGTTAGCCTCAACAGTGTCTTGTTTATCTTGGCCATTTTAGACACTAACTGTTTTGTAGGTTGGCTCTATTTGTAGACATCACACCTTTCTGCACATTCTTAACACTTGGCATCCTTGTATATCGTAAATGTTGTAAGCAAAAATCACTTTTTTGTTTAGAAAAATAAAAAGTGGTATGAATGAATCACCATTCCATACCTAGGGAGAACAGCAAAAATCAGATATAGAAATTAAAATACACCCCCATCTCCAAACAACATGTGAACTCCCAGATGTCTGAAGTAAAGTCAAACATCTAATTAATTACCACACTTTTTTTATAGAGGATTGGACAGATCAAGGAACTGGCAATAGATTTCACTGTCTCTAGATCGTTCATTCAAAGCCTGCAGGGCTGGTGGTGACTAAAAAAATTGCCACCATCTGATGGTAGTTTGGGATGTGTGATATGAATGAATGCTAGGGATGGTTGAAATTTTTGTGTCAAAACTATTTTTGACAGAGAATTGGAATTTTAACTGAACACCATTTTTTCATGAAAAGTTTCTGCTTTCTGCTGAAAATTTTATCTTTTTGTCTACAAACCAAATGCCTGAAAAACAAAATATTAAGATTCGGATGTTCTGTCATCGTGACTTACGGGAGCTGCAGTTCAGTTTCCTCAGGTCCCCATTCTCCTCTATGAGCCAGGTTACCCAGCTAAACTGCAACATTCATGGTGCACCTAGGCCAGGGACTCTTATGATGCAACTGCCTCCCCTCACCAGCAGGAGAAACCATGGTGTATCATGGGAATTGGAGTCTGACCACAGAGCCTGGCCTACGGGGGGAGAATGGAAGCATGAGGCACATGATTACAACTCCCATAAGGCACCATAGCAGCATTCCTGAATTGAAATATTTCAGTTTTTGAAATATTTTTATTTTTTACCACTTTTACCACTTTTTTACCATTTTTCTATGTAAATTTTTGAAAATTATTTTTTAATTTTTGTTAAAATTTTCTGTAGAAAAAAGCCCATTTTTTGACTAGTACCAATGCATGCGCAACATCTAGTTTGTAGATAACAGAATGGAGACTATTGCATAACTGCAACCTGAGCATTTATCTACTCTGTGGATAAATGACTGGCTTCCATTTTCAGGGCTGGCTATTTGGCACCTTCCCCAACCACCTCATTCACTAACAACACTACTCATTTGTCAAGAAAAGAAATAATTTTAGGACAAAAATACTTGGCAACTACAGGATTAACTCAGCAACTAAAAACTGGAATAACATTTATGAATTATATTGTTCACCTGCAACATGGCGTTAACAGACTTCAGAACCCTCACAAACCTTGAGGTTCTCAAAGCAGTCGAGGGGGTTTAGAAACATCATATATTAAAATGAATAGAGGATATGTTCCTAAATCCCTTTAACCACTTAGAAAACCTCAGCCTATAATGTATTTTACCTAAATACAAAATATGCAGTAACAGATACTGAAACAAATTACTCTATGTGCCAGTCTTGTCAATTAATTCACCTACAGTGAGAAAATGGCCCTGACTGGCACGCAGAGTGGTTTGTTTTTTAAATTGATTCATGCGGCAGCATTAACAATAATGAGTTTATACCAACAATGCTGAACAGAATAGAATCAGTGTAAATGTTATTTCCAAGTTCTGTGGTATAAAAAATAATGGAACACTGCAAAATTTATATCTGTGGATGCAGATATCTGTGGATATAAATCGATATCTGTGAAGCCGCAGGGCTGTACCGGTAACCACAGCGGTAAGTGAATTAATCTACAAGACTGGCACATAGAGTAATTTGTTTCAGTATCGGTTACTGCATATTTTGTATTTAGGTAAAATACATTATAGGCTGAGGTTTTCTAAGTGGTTAAAGGGATTTAGGAACATATCCTCTATTCATTTTAATATGCTCGTAGGAGCCAAAGCCCCGCTCCAGAAGTTCCTCCAGCATAGCTGTACCACCCCAGCCCTGCCCACTGCACTAGGGCAACCAGGGATAGCTGCCTGTGAGCCTGGTGCCCACCCCAGTGGGCAGGGCTGCGGGCAGTACAGCCACACTGGAGGAGCTGCAGGCGTGAGGTAGTTTAGCTTCTGCAGTTCTCGGTAGAGCCCTGCAGCTCTGTGGATACCAATTTATATCTGCGGATATCCGCATCTGTGGATATAAATTTTGTATCTGTGCAGGGCTCTATAAATAAATCCTTCTCTCTGTGTCCATTTTTATCTATATGTGCCTATGTCGAGGGGGAATATTTTTGTGCTCTGAACATTCTCTTCATTGTTCAGATCATTTCCTGGCCTATGTCCTAAAATGCTCTTGCTTCTTGTGGACTTTTCACATTTTTAACTTGAGTGGTCTTCATTTGGTTTACTGTATCCTCATCCTACATGTTGAGTAAGTGAAAAAGGCCTGAAATTATAACACTTGCAAGTGCTGGCAAGTTTTTTGCTTATACAGAATTATGTATAAAATGAGAAAATAAACATAAAGGGCCACTAGTACAGTGCCACTTTTACATGCTGCATGCAAGGTTGCCTAATAGCTGGAGTGTGAAGCAACAGCTATAGTTAAGGTTGCCTGAAAGTCTCCATTTCAAGGGCCCTTTTTGTTCATCATTTTATCAAACATTTATCTTCTGAGCTGAAATTTTCCAGCTCTGATTCTTGCCTTAACATGATCAAAAAAAGCTCACCCATATTTGAGAATGGGAAACACACACACACACACACTTTGCGACTTGTGAGTATTGTGGTTTCCCAAACCCACTCAAATAAAACATTCTACCAACTCACCTTAGGCCACACCAATCTGAGACAGATCAAATGAGGAGCTAGGAGGAAAGAACTGGGGCTGGTTGAACAAGGAGACTAAAACTGGGAATGGATGGGTGGATGGTTGCGGGAGACGAGGGCAGAAACTATGAGTTGCAGAGTGGGAGTAGATTGGGACAGTTAGCCTGGAGGAGTAGACTGGATTGGCTGGGCAAGGAGACTGGGATGAGAAGCCTGAGTAATGGAGACTGGGACTGGGTGGGCAAGGAGAACAGGACTGGAACAAGGAGCCATGGTTGGGGAAGAGACAGGACTGGGACAGATTGGAGGGGCTGGGCAGAAAGGGTCAATTGTGCCCACTAGAACATGCAGCCCAAGATTCCTGAGTCTCACCATTCTGCTGCTCCCAGAAAATATCTGTGAAACCCTCTGGCAAAGTGTGTTTATCTTCCCACTCTATGCCAGTCTACATAGAGGATAATAACCTACTATTGTTATCAGTTACTGTGGAAGCTGAAGTTGCAGAGGTCTGTGGAGTGGATCTAAAGGTTCCAACCCTTCTGATGAAACAGTTGGTGTCACTGTATTACCAAATGATAGAATTACTATTTTGTTTTGTTTTTCAGTTTGTTTTTTAAAAACCCTAGGACACCACACACAAAATAATTATGAGGCAGCAGTCCTACAGACAATAGCTTCCTTCACCACACATCCCTGATTCATCCCCTGAGCAGGTCCATCTGGTTCATTGAATGAGACAGAGGTCCTGTGGAAAAATAATTATATGTGATCATGTAATTAAAAACTGTATCATAAAGTACATGCCTAAGTGGATGGAATTCAGGTTGGACAGGCAACCTTAACTGTGGAATTTCCTATCTTTGAATGTGTATCCTTAATGATGTTCTTTAAACATAGCTTTTGTCTGTAATATTATCTATACACAACACATACGTACATGTATACATTCACATACTACTTGAATCTCTCTCACACACACACGCGTACACACACTCGCTACTTGAATTGTGGAGATTGTATTTCCAAATCTAATAGTTCATCCACACAGACCAAGATTTGTGAATTCTGTCAGATAATTATTATCCAAAGACTTTTCTTCTGTGAAATAAACGCAGGTTTTAAACCAGTCAAACGTGTTTGCCAAACTACTTAAAACATTAAAGTAGATTATGAACATCAATGGACAGTGATCTGTTCTGTTTACCAGCAGGCAGTAGAGAGAAAAAAATAGTAGATATCAAATACAAAAAAAAAAAATCCTTTGTTCACTAGCAATAGCATATATATATATGTGATTCCCCTTTTTCTGCAGAGCACCCCCACATTACCATATCTAGGGTACCTAGTTTTATGCTGATTTGCATGTAATCAGAAATGGGTACAGCTCTTTATAATTCAACAGAATTGATCATACTAAGAGCAGAACACATGAGCTACACACCACTAACCTGAACAACAGGTGTTTTATCCAATTTCTTAAGTGTTTTAGTGAACCAGGTTGCCACAGGAAGAAGAAGAATTTTCGTATCAGTTATATCTTGACACATGTTTGGAAATGGAAATATAGACCTTTATACTGACCACTTATCCAACAGGTAGGTAATATACAATATTAATATCGACTAATAATTAAAATGCTTCAGGAATGCTGTAAAATAGCTGGCACAGAATTATCTTCTCTATTTAGTAAGGTCTGTTATGAGGAAAAACTTGAACACACTCATTATATTTTCCTGATAGCTTCCATATTACAATTAAAATAGCATATATAAGTGAACCAGGGATCCAGCTGCTATTTTAAATGCACTGTATTGTTGTCTTATGGCTCCTTTCTTGTCCTGGGTATCATTCCATTGCTATATTTTAGACAGCTCAGAGGGTGGCCCTTGCCCCTCTTTTTCTTCAAGTAAGTTTAATTAGATGATAATGCCCTTCTTGTCATAACTTCTTGCTTATTTAAGCCCGTGGTAATAATTTCAATTTCTTAAATATTTATTCAGATATTATCATCGCTGTTTATTCAAATGGACTTTCTTTTCTGAAGGAACAAAGGACATAATTTCTGCAAACAGATGTAGCAAACCTGTCAAGCTCTCAAATGGTTAAGTTGAGCATTTCACTTAGAAAATCTGACAAATTTTCCTCACTTCAAAATATCATTAACACCAATAACACATTTGCCCAAGCCTATTTCTAAGTTGTAAAAAAAGATTGCTACAGATTAAGACCCTTGATATAATGCTGTAAGCTCCTAACAATGGTATCTTTTATAGTGAAGAGCAACTGCAGACACAAATTGCCCCCTTTCCTACACCTTTTTCACAAAAATCAATATTAAAGTAGTAGCTGCTTTAACTCTCCCATAGACTATACGAGAAAAAACCACAGCCATGCTTAGGACAGTTTAGGTCAATAAAGAATCAATACTGTGGATGAATCTGTAGAAAGATAAAAGACTTAGAAGTTGCCACACTGTGCCCTGTTGTTTCTATTTTGAAAAGAAGCTGAAGTACCTCACTTTTTGTTTTAAAAGTAGCAATGAATTTAGTGTTTGTGGAAAGTAGAGGACTCAATGGAGGCGTATGTGGCTGTGGTATCTGCAGCCCAGGGCTCTGATCTAGTTCACCCACGTTTCCCATTTAGTTCAAGGGGAGTCTCCGGAGCACAAGGAATGCAGCACTGGGACCCAAATATAATAGAAGCCCAAAACTTTGAGCAGAGCTTGATCGAGCCCAAATCAGTCATTAATTATATATTTATTTTGGAGGACACCTGAGACTCCTGAGTCAGAATGGTGGGCCCATGGTGCTAGGTGCTGTGAAAACACATACGCGCACATGGCTAAGGCTGCGATTCTGTCACAGGCGTCGCAGAAGTCACAGATTGCGTGACTTCTCGCAATCTCTGGGACTTCCGCAGCAGTGCGTGAGGCTGACTTCTGGCTGCTGCTGGAGCGACCCAGGCCAGCTGCTCTGGCACTGCCCGAGGCCAGCTGCACCAGCTGCAGCTCGGGAGACCGCGGGTAGCTGGCTGCGGGGACTGCCCGAGCAGCGGCCGGTGCGGCCTGGGCCGCCCGAGCAGCAGTCCTGGGGGCAGCCCTGGGGAGTGCCAGAGTAGTGGTCCTGGGGAACGGCCAGAGCCACCCGCACCAACCGCTGGGCAGCTGGTGAGTAGCGGCTGGTGCGGCAGGTCCTAGGGACCACCTGAGCAGTGGCCCCGGGGACCGCCCAAACAGCAGCCTGTAGCACCAGCCATTACTCGGGTGGCCCCAGGCAGCTGGCTCTGGGGCCTGTGCAAGCAGCAGCCAGTGTGGCTGGCTCCGGGGAGCAGCCCAAGCAGAGGGGACCTGAGGAGCACCCGAGCAGCAGCGGTCCCAGCGCGGCTGGAGCAGCAGCCCCAGGAGTGCCCGGAAGTGGTCCGGAAAGCAGTCCCCAGGAGCAGTGGCTGGAGGGAAGTCAACCCGCAGCCCTGGAGCAGGGCTCCCCAGAGCAATGGGGCACCAGAAGTAGAGATTCAGTCATGGGTATTTTTAGTAAAAGTCATGGACAGGTCACAGGTGGTGAATTTTTTTTATTGCCCATGACCTGTCGATGATTTTTACCAAAAATACCCGTGACTAAATCTTCGGGTTCATTACGGAGAGACTGTTCATTAAAAAGGTGGGATTGAAAGAGGTTCTGATCACGATTGCTAGTTACTCCTTTCCATTGATAAGCAAAGAGAGGTGATGTAAAGCAAACAGGACTCTTTGAGGTATTTGGCATTTGCCAGATACAAAAGTCCTATTTATAGCTTAACTCAAGTTCACCTATCACATTTCACGTTGTGACTTGACCAAATTTTAACCCCTACCCGACCGCAGTGAAAAAACAGAATCACAGACAAGTAAACTTCTTCACACACACACACACACACACCGGGATTTGTCTGGCTCAGTTACTGTCCGTCTTCATATCCAGCAAGTGCACTGTATACTGTGCTTCTTTTATAAGCCCTAGAACCACAACCAAATACCTGTCTGAATAGTAACTGAAAATGAAAAAAATATATATTGTTTTATGTGCACTGGAGAGTTTAGAAAAAAACAATGTATGAGTCCATATTTTCTAAATTCTTTACTTGAAGGTGTACTTTGTTATCCTACAAGGGGCAGCTTCTAATGCTTCTTAGCTTAGAGCAATCGCTTCTTCTTGCAAAAGCCTAGTGGAAATCTAGATAAAGCAGATGCTATCGCTCTTTTAAAAACTGGTATAGTAAATTGGTAGCTACAGAAAAGATAACGAAGATTTTAAATGTATTTGTCTGAGGAAAACAATTGTTGCATTGTGTAAATGCAAGATCTGCAAAGCCTGAAGTAAATGCTGGTCCTTTACTGCTCTCTGTTCTAATTATGATTGGACTAAAAACAATGTGTGTTTTCTAGTCCATATGACTGAAATATTCATACCTATATGATGCACTAGCAAATAGCGACATAAAGAGGTTAGTTTATGTAAATAGTAAATGAAATACAGTGTTTTATTAAGATTTAAATATCCTGCAATAATGTGATTTTTCTAGCAAATACATAACTGTTATACATTACTATGATGATTATCATTTGAATTAATTGCTGTTCCATTAAGTTGTCCAGCTTCTTTACCTAAAGCAAGAGTTCTTATCTTGGGGGTCATCATGACTGAGTGGAATCATGAACAGGTGTTAGTGGGTCACAACTATCCTGTCACCCTTCCCTTGCTACTAAATGACAGAGGGGTTTGGGGGTGGGAAGGAGGGGTCACACTGTGAAAAATTGGTTCAAGGTATGGAAAAGGTTGAGAACTGACCTAGAGTACTCCTCACTCAAACCCCAACACTGCAGAGTTAGGAAAATGTGCACGACAGGCATAAGAAATAAGCATTGAGGAGGAGGTACATCTACAGGGAGTGATTCTAAGAAAAGTTATCCTCCTAGCTGTGTTTGCTAAATCAGCATCAATGTAGGGAAAGTTTAGTATTAACAAAGATAAATACTCCCGTGTTTCAATTAATGTTGCTTATGTTAAAAGAAGCATTCTCCCCTGGCAGAACCTTCACCCCAGTCACCACTCCCCACTGGAGGAATTTCCAGCTGAAATTTTTCAGTTGGTTCCAGCTTAGTTATGTATTAGAGCAGTGGTGGGCAACCTGCGGCCCACAGGCCACACGTGGCCCATCAGGGTAATCTGATTGCGGGTTGTGAGATATTTTGCTGACATTGACTGTCCGCAGGCACATCTCCCCACAGCTCCCAGTGGCCACGGTTCATCGTTCCCGGTTCACCATTCCTGGGTGCTTCAGAAGCAGGAAGCAGTGGCCATGCAACCCACTGCTTCCCTCAGCTCACATTGGCTGCGAACGGCGAACCGCAGCCACTGGGAGCTGAAGGGGGCCATGCCTATGGATGGTCAACATCAACAAAATGTCTCGCGGCCTGCAATCAGACTACCCTGATGGGCCGCTTGCGGCCCGTGGGCCACAGGTTGCCCACCACTGGACTAGAGCTATAGGTCTATTGGTCTGCTGTTTCCGATCCTCTTACTCAAACTAACGGAGACTAGTAGAAACCAATAGAGAGCAGTGGAAAAATTCTAAGGAAGTCTAATGAAATTTCCCCTAGTGCTCTCCCATCCTCATGCATCTTTTCACTTGCTACCTCACCCTTAACCCATCCCTCCCGACTCTTACTTTCCTTCCTTAAGCCTGAAACCAGAAAAACTTCACTGACTCTGCAGATTCCCTCAGCCCATGGCAGGATTGCTCTCCCTCATCTTGGGAAGGCTGTGAGTTTGGAAGACAGCAGCGGGTTTAGCAGAGATTGTCAGAATTGCAGTCATCACAAGGACTTCAGCCAAAGAGATTTGTTCTTGGAGTTGGGGAAAGGAAGCTATTTATACGAACTTTCTCCAGTCTAAACAAATTTGGAGGTCCTTTTTTCATTCAAGATTTGGGCTTGGGTATGGGGAAGTTCTGATTTTTCTAAACTTGTCAGGCCATCAGGGCACATTAAACAACTCTTGGTACTGTATAATTTCAATCTTTTATGCAGCTAAAGTAGTGAATTCACATGTGGAAAGATACAATCTATAATCACCACCTTTAGTTACTAGGTTGGTAGTCAGGCATAACGGGCTTGATCCTGCTCCAGCTGAAGTCCATGCCAAAAGTGCCATTGATTTCAATGGGACATGATCAAGCTCAATGTCATTTATCTTCTAGTTTGGTTTACACCAAAATCCCCCCACCAAACAAGAAAACTTGGGCTATAAAACTGTCTCAGCAAGTAACATCCTATGCAAACATAAAGGGACTTTAGTTTGTTTTCTCTGACTGGGTCTCCTAAACTTTCTCTATTTAATTAACAAGAGGTTTTCCACACCAGGTGACAGGATTGAGGCAGAAGGATAGTTGCCTGTCTTTGTTTGCTATCTGGTCTTTGGGGGCATGCTAGAATTCTGATCAAAAATATAGTCTGTTAGAGAAAAATAATTCTAGGCTCATTGGATTGTTGTGAAAGACAGAAATACAGAATGAAATCTTTCACCACCTACCCAAGGGGGCATTTAGTGGGACTTTTCAGTCTATTCATGATCTGTTATTCCCAGCCCCCAAAAGTTTCCATGTTACAGCAGAATGTCTGGGGACTCCATATGTTGTGGGAACACAGCAGAACCAAAATGAGCTGAAAAAAGAATGCATTAGATTCAAACATGGGATAAAACAGTACCCAAGGAGCCCTTGCTTCATTTTCTCTACCTGGAACCCTGGGACAACGCAGCCATCTCAGCCTCATTCAAGTGTGACATTTCTTTTGAATATGACAGTGGTGGTGACCTTGTCATTAACTGATGCTGCTAGCGACATTTCAGCTTTCATAATACAGTTAATTTTCAAGCCACTGGTTACAGAACCCCCACTATCATTTCAATATAATTAAACTGAATTTTAAAAACATATATATACAAAGAACAACAACAGAAAAATGATCAGATACAAATCCGGGTTTGGCTGAAATTCACTAGTGCAAGGAGGTTTCAAGACTCAGACATTATCCTTAATTCCCCCTTACTGTGCTTGGGTATTCAGGTATATATATGAGAGCCCTTTTTTGTTCTATAGCTCCCGCAGTGCTGTCCGGGCATAAAGGGAAGTTTTTTAGCCTTAACATTAAGGGTCAAGCACAGAATATTCTGCTGCAGCTGAGCTGAACTCAGCATTGCTAAGATAGGGCTAGACAAAGATGGTTTTATGCCACATTTCCTTCATACATCTCCATGTCCAACCCAGAAGCAAAGCAAGGATTGCTTGACCCAAGTATAACTTAGAGTAGCCTCAGGGGTGCTCTAGGTTGCACTGGCTGGCTTCCCAATGACACACTCTTTATATTAGGGGTTGTGTAGAGCTGGCAAAGCTAGTTATAGGAGACCGGGGGTTGTTCTATGCTAAAGGAACCCCCAGCTGGGATACAAACGGTGTACCTAGGAAAAATGCATGTGGCTCCACTATACATTTGCACCCATAAGTTGTCATGCAATTGGTCTAATTGTGCATATACTTATCACCCTCTTTGTAGTCACAAATGCAGATTTGTGTGTACCTGTGCCAGTTGTTACAATGGGCATAAGTGTATGTTTGAGGGACAATCCATTGTGCCTTCATTTGAAAATTTGGCCCCAAATTCTCTTTCATTTCATTCTGTGTTAAGCACTGTCTGTTTCATTTTTATTTTATTTCATTTTTTGCTCCTTATCCTTTGTAGCAATTGCTAGAAACTGGAAAATATCTGCCTGACACTTTCCTTTTCCTCTTCCAGTTGCCAAACTTTGTTTTCCCCCTAACTCTGTGTACTTTACAAAGCACAAGCCAACATAGCTCTCTTTCATTTATGGCCCCAGCCTACCTCCTGGAATGGTGCTGGTAAATTGCCTTGTACTCTCTGTCCTTGGCTCTGAGCATAAAATATTATGGGCCCTGCATATACCGTAGATATTTCATTAAAGTCAGCAGCGGAGTGGAGGACTTTTAAAATCAAGATACATCAAGTGGTTTAGGGGTTGGTTTTTTGTTGTTCTTGGTTTTTTGTCGTTGTTGTTGTTGTTTTCGATCAAGTTATTTTACCACCTTGTCTGGTCCTCAGCCTTCCAGAGTTCCCTTTGGTTTCATGGGGCAGGGCATGCTATCGTGTGGCCATACCATGCAACGAGAACCAGTAAGTAGACCTGAAACAGTGGACCCTGCAATGTGGAAGTATCATGAGGAGTTCTTCCACACCCTTTGGTAGGGTCAGAAATGAGAAGATCAAGGGAGTCTGAGCATAGGGGATAGAGATGAAACCACAGCAAAAGGAGAGCGGGGAGCAAGGGGAAAAGGTGAATAAATAGGGCAGTGTGGGAAGAGGGACCATGGGCATGGTGAATGAAGAGCGTGGAACAGATCTAGTAAACAGGGCTCAGGTAAAGAGGGAGGTGAGGAGGAACTGGACAAGCAGGGGAAATGTGGAGATGAAAGAAAATGGAGAGGAGTCAGCAAACAGAAATTTGAAGGGAAGAAAGGCAGAGAGTAAGAAGGAGTGTATGGTAGAAAGGAAGGAGGAGGAGATGGATGGTGGATAAAGGGAAAGACTTGGCACAGGAGGACAGATGGAATGGGGAGAACAGAATGAAAGGAACAGAACAAAGGGGAACCAGTGAATGAGATGAGCAGGCAGAGACAATGTGCATGAGAGTGAAATAAGCAGAATGAGAATAGGCATGGCAAATGGAATGAGACAAGCAAAAAGTAAAATGAGAGAGAGGGAAAGAAAGAAGAAAGCTCCTCAAGCCAGGAGATGCCAGCCACCTGCCAGGAACTTCAAACAATAAATCTTGGGTCAGATCCAGAGATTCAGCTCCACCTAAGTCAACAGTTTGAAGTCAATGGAATGGTGATGATTTACACCAACTGATGATCCTCTTGTATCCCTTTCCTCTTTCTCATTTTGTTCTTTTTTGAGCCAAATCCAGAGGTGTTTAGTCAGTTTTCAGTTTCACCCATCCCTTTCTCAGGAACTCTCCTGTTAAACCCAACAGAAGACTGCCTGAGTGAAAACTGAGTAAGGACCTCTGGATCTGGACCTCTGAAAGTTGAGAATTGCCGTAAGTATTTAATACACTTCACAAGCAGATTCATTCTTGCATCTACAATAGTTACAGCCCGGCCCATCACCTTGAAAAGGGTCAGCCATTTCTTTTTTAATTTGTAAAACAAAGATATAATTATGGAGTGAGAGTGTACATGCTGCACTTCAGCCCAGAGCAAATGTTTGTGGGCTAGTAAATAACTGACCCTCCACCCCAAACCCAGAATCTGTACTGGAATACCGACAGATCTTTAACAACCGTGGTATTAGCAGGCATTGCTTTACAGCAGACATGAAAAGACATAAATCAAAGAACACGGGGTTGGATTCAATTTAGAAGAAGATGTGAGACTTTCAATTAACACATTTCTGTGAGATTTAAAAAAATTTAAGGAATACTATTTATTTAGCCTGCAGTTAATGTCCATTACTGAGAATTACTCTTAATTAGGGTTGTGTGAGGTTGGGAATACCCACTCATATCATGATCAGTTCACCTAACAAAAGAACTACCAAGCTTGCTGTGCCTCTGGCATTTCCAGGCTGGTTAAAAAAATAACTAGATGATGAAAGTATTGTATTAAACAAGATATTCTAACCAGGAAAACATAGAAAAATATTTGTTTTACTTGTCCTTTGTAATCTAAAGTGTCCATAGCATCATCCAAGAGTTCCTGCCTAAAAACACTGCTCACTAAATAGTGTGAGAAAAAGGATTACCAAGGAGTCAAGAACACCTTAATAAAGGAGACTTCCTACTCCACTCTCACCTGGGCATACCTACTCCAGCCCTTCTCTGACAACAACTTTGACTTGAGACCAGATTCAATGTCCAACAAAATGCATTGAAAGACTCTTCATTTCAATGAAACTGGACTCGGTCCCTGGTGACTTTCCTTGGCCTCGAATAATGAATGTCTCCATTTGAGGAGCGTACTTCAACTACATGGGTGTCACTGCCAAAGACAGAAGAATATGTTGTTATAACCGAGGCTTAGCAAGATGTCTCCCCAGCAACACCAGATAGAAGAGGAGTGTAAGAGAAAGAAAGAGCACACCACTGAGAATTAAACTCAAGGTATCAGTAACAGACATCTAGCAATACTGTTCCTGAAGTGGTCAATCTCTAATAAAGAGAATCTGACAAAAAATAAGAGGAGATGGCTTGAGAAACTCCCACAAAGTGTCCTCAAATTTAGTGTGAAAAATTCTCCTCTATCTTTATTAGAAGAATAATTCTGTTAAGGAACCAGTTTTTGTTGTTCTCTTGAATAGCTGCATTAGGGAGTTTTCACTGAATGCAGGATGATGCATATTTTGTATGTGGGTCAAATAAAGCTTAGAGATGGGCTTATGTCACAAAATTCTGATCAGGACTCTATACCACCCCAAAAGGGTTGTTTCAAGTCTAAATTTTGAGTGAGCCACAGAATAAAGAAAATAAGCTAAGGAAAACTGTGAGTAAGGCCTGGGATTCCTAGATCATGCCTCACTTTAGGACTTACAAGGAGAACTTGAGAATTAGTGATGGGAAAAAGACAAAAAGTCTGGTTCAGGTAAGCACTAAAAGTTTGGAAGCTGGTGCTGCAAAACAGACCTGGAAATCTCATGAGAATCTGCTGTCTTATAATTCCAACTTCTCCTACATTTCTCATGGTATATCACTACTTCTGCTTCCAGCCCTGGCCTGAACTCAATGGTGAACAGCTGGGCAGGAATGAAAACTAGAGGGGAAAAAATTAAATGATCTTTTTAAACGTTCAAAAAAGGTTTGGTTCAGGTTCAAGCTGAGTTTGAGTCAGTTTTTATTTTCCAAACTGCTTTGCTCACCCTAGTGAGACCCATTGATATGTAGAGAGATGAATTCAAAGCAGAACCTCAAATCCAAACACCCCATTTTTTTTTTGGAACATGAATCAGGACCTGCATCTACTTCTGTAGATGTCCTCTATGTTTATAATGGTCCAAATCAACACCACAGATGCAAATCCTCCTGGCCCTTGGGTGATGATCCTAGTTTTGATTTGATTCAATCTCTGTTTTGATCTCACAGCTTCTGGCCATATAAAATGGACAGAGTACACATGATTCACCATGTCACGTCAGCAAATCCTGCAAAGAGCTGCATGCCCTCAACTTCCACTGACTTCAGTAGGCGTTGAGAGTACTCAGCATCCTTGAGGATCAGTCACTTGTGAGATGAGAGCATACTTGTAGGAATGATTTTAGGAAAACTTAGTACCAACTCCCTGGGGAAATGTAAGGAACAATAAGACACAGCAGAGGGGTGGGGCTGAGAGCCTTGAGTCTTATTAAATGAAAACAATCAATGGATCCAAACTTTTGTAGTCCTACTGTGAAGTTCCAATAAAAAAAGAAAAAAAAATCCTATCCTGCTTAATGAAAAGTGTATAGCGATTCTAGAGGGAGGCTGGCTATTTAATGCTTCTTGTACTAGTTTAAAAATGCCACTTTCTTCTTTTTCTTCTTTTTCCCCCTTAAATTTTACTGCAAAACCATTAAAGAAAGAACAAGTTATAGTAATAAAGGTAGCTATATTCCCACAGGGAGAAAGGGAATGGTGGCTCCTGCCTAACCCCAGTGTTCTTGGCAGGGGTACTTGTAATGAAAGTGAAGGTCGGAGGGAAGAGAACAGAGTATATGCTGTTCAGTGTAAAACATACACTTCCAAATGTGAAGCAGGTATTTAGCAAGTTTTATTTTATTATTTCTTTTACAGCCCTGACATCATATTCCTATACAGCCACATCATGGCTTTAAAGGAAAGGCACCTAATGACATCAGTGCTTTAAAAGCCTTACAAACCCTCAACACTGGATATTTCTAAATTTCTCAACAGATACACCAATGAAGTTAAACCTTGAAGTTTAGACCTTGCAATTCCAATGAGTTCTGATGTGTTTATAAACTGTTAGTCCAACCTGGTGAATAACACCTTATAAAAGGTGTCCTGGCCTGGAAGGGTACCTTGAAGAGGGCAGTTAGGAATATAGTAAAAGGGAGACAGAGTCTGGGTTCAACTGGCAATGCTTTTTTTTTTTTCAACCTCTCTCCAGCTGCTTCCTCCAAACATCCAGCCTGCAACATCTACTTATAGATTCCCACTGAAACTGCTCCATCCACTGCCATGCAGAATAGAAAAACTACTGGAGTAAGCATTTGATGAAACGGTCATTTGTGAAGCCACCTGGTCAAATTAGCTCTCAACTACATCAATCTGAATTTAGGATAACACAACTGGATGTATCCTGAGAAAAGTATTTGGCCCATTACTGTTCAAGTAAACAGATCTAATTAGTGAAATGAATTTGCTAGTCTCAGATGCTCCCTAATAAGCTGATGCAATTGTCATTCCCTGTTTAAGGGGGAATTAGGGCCAGGAAAGAGCTTTGTAGAGACTGAATTACCTCTCTCACCTGTAGGGACGTGATTATGCCTCCCAGAGTGCTCTGGGGAAGGTGCTCTCACTGCAACTGTCAGCAGCCTGCAGTGTTCTGGAGAGCTACAAGATATCTTTCCCCAAAACTACAGTACCCTTCCTGAACTGGAATATCCATTAAGCAAGACAACAAAAAGCTGTATGTTTTGTAGCACAAAGCTAACAAACAATCAACAAGAGGATGTCGATATTTTCTGTATCCCATGCTGGCAGGAAATCCTTTGCCAACACAAAATAAATAAATAAATAAATAAATAAAAGAAACATACTGCAATTAGTCTATGCCAAACTAATAAAGACTAACAGTACCCAGTCAGACTGCGCTGATCATTTTCCTAAAGGGTTCTTTTGTTTGTGAGATTCACAGAACACCAGTCAGAAAAAAGGAAAATATGTAGCCTCCCTTTTAGAAGTCTATATTCCTACAACAAGATTAATGCTATCTTTGGGCTCATATAGATGTGACATCACACAGAACTAAGGCTTGGCCATAGACTTTACGGGTAACCCACTTTTGTTACAAATCTGTATGTTGCATGTATGTCTGAATGAAATCTGTAACCAGAAGCCTCTTTGCACTTTCATTCCTTTGCAGTAATTCAATGGGCCATAAGCAGTTTTTTTATTTTAGAATTAAAACCTGTATTAATTTTAAGCTAAAGAGAAGTAAATGAATATGTCACCATCAGAGCTTATTGCATGTCTAGAAAAAGATATTCAAAATCTGAACGGTACACAGGCCAAGTAGGAGGAGTTGAGGGACAGTTTGTATTCTAATTTCAAACTGCAGGGCTCCCTGGTGTATTGTATAGGATTTCCTGTAATTTACAGGCAAAATAAGCAGTCTACAGAAAAATGTTTGCGACACTGTACATGTGCATTAATTACACAGCAGGATAAAATGATTTCTTTGTGATAAAAAAGGGTGTGATCTACAGGAAAACTATTAAATTGATCTCGGAGAACAGACATTCTTCTGCCATTACAAAGGACCGTTGGATTCATGGGAATAAAGCTGGCAAATATCTTCTCACACTTTATCTTCCCCAGTCTGTGACTGAAGCATATCCTAACATGCCAAACTCCAAGAGTATCAGGGAACAAGATACTCCAATGGCCATACAAGTGTATTGTCCTGGAACCTTAACATTCCAGCTGTCTGGCAGGGCTGTCCACTGACAAGAGTTCTCTTCCCGCAGGGCAGGTAGAATTCTAAGAACTCAGTTCTGTAGTGTGGTGTGAGATATCTCCCCCAGCTTCATGAAATAATACAATGGAGTTCTCACTCTAATCATCAGATACATATCACTCTTTTGCTTGCCACTGAATTTCTAATAAAGCATGACTTCTGCTTAGCACAGACCAGTGTGGCATAGAGATATAATACTGCTTCTCTTTTGGAATAGGATGAGAGACCTCTGTTCCAATGTGTAATCAGTGGCTCTAGCTATGCCAGGGCATGAGAACAATTAATTTTAATACATGCTTTTTAAAAAGATAAGTAAAACTTAAAAACTTTCAGGCCATGAGCTCCTCAGGACTCTCATGTTACACTAAGGTCTTGCCCACCCTGAGAGCAGAACTCTGCTAGCTACAGCTCTGTGCAAACACAGGTTCTGCTAGCAGAGGTCTTCCACTGAACAGGGAACTTCCCCCCGGAAGAAATGTGTTAGACTGTAATGTCTAGGTAAATGGATGGGTGGGGTACAGAGGCTGGGCAGGGGAGAATGGCCACAGCTTTGTTTGGCTGGTGCAGCTCTCAAAAAAACAAAATAAAGCAAAATCTTGTCCATCCTGGGGAGAAGGGTGGACTGCCTTAGGATTCAGATCACATCCTGGCCCATTCACAAATGGCCTGTGTGCTGTCAGTGGTGTCTAGCCTTTTACATTTAGAAGACCCAAATAACACTTGCACAACACCTGCCAGCTGATGTTTCTCTTTCTCAGTAGGAGGGGAGGACATATTACTGTCTCCAGAGGATTGTTTCTCACTAGAATGTTAAAGCAAAGCTGTGGGAGGGGACTTGCCTCTGACTATAGGGGCAGAACAAGTTGCAGGAAGGGATAGCAAAGCAAGGTCAAGAGAATGGTAACCTTTTGCTGAGGCCTGGTCTACACAACAACATTCTACCATGTCTGAGTCTGATTGCTGGCTATCGTGTTAGCTGACATGCTGCTGCTGGTGGTTTAGTGATAAGTGTAGGCCAGGAGAAAACATGTTCAGCAGCATGGCATCTAACACCACTGCTGACAAACTTAAACCCAGTAAAATGTTGTAGTGAGGAGGAGGAGGCCAGACCAAGGTCCCAAGAAGCTGGCCATCACATGTTCTTATGGTACCTATGACCTGGCCAGCATTGCTCTATGAGGAATCCATGATTAAACACAGCTGTCGCTAGACGCACTCACCGGCTGATCTAATACTGATGAGATGATAGAAATATAGACAGGACCTAACTCTAACAAAGCTTCACCTCTTTAATTTTCCATCTGTTGAGAATGTAGAGCCCTTGTTTAAATGCTGCACGCATTTACTAAAAGTAAATCTTACCCTTTTAGTTCAATCCTTTTCTTCTTGCATGCTGAAAGCCCTTTATTTGGGGAGTCATTTTGCAATCCGCTCTAAGGTGTTCCTCCCGCCTCTCCAAGAAAGGAAAAAAGAAAAACACTCACTGAAAATTTCTAGAGAAAATAGAGTTTAATTTCTTGGAGGTGTTTTGTTGACAAGAAAATGGAAAGCATGTGTCCCTGCTTCCCTTATTGTACTTCCAAGTAATGAAAGTATTTAAGGAGGTACAATTATGGACTTGGCAAGCACCTGGGGCTCTTGGAACTGCTTTTTTACACTGAATAAACACTGTAGTTAATCTGTTTATGTGGCACTGTACTAGAGAACTATCTATAACAAAAGACTACAACCACATCGTTAGTTTTTGCTCTCTTCCTTTCTTTTATTTTAATGTTGCAATAATAATTTGTTGAAATTATCTGATTCTTCTCTCCCCCATCCCCTCCCCCCCCCGCCCTTTTTTTGCAGGATAACCAACTGAAAACAGTTTTTAATTAACAATGATAGAAACCTAGGGATTGCCATGCTGGATCAGAACAGCAATCCATCCTATTTTACACAGTAGCCAGTAATAGATGCTTCAGAGGAAGATGCAAGAAGCCCTGTAATGGATAATTACAAAATAAGCTTTGATAGGGAGAGTAACTCCCTAACTAACACCAGGAATGTAGTGGCTGGCTTATGCCCTAAGCATGAAGGTTTAATATCCCTTAATTTAAAAAAAAATCTAATATACCTGTAGATGTTCTCATTATCCCTAGAAATTGCCAATCATTTTTTTAGTCTACCAAACTCTCAACATCAATTATCTCTTGTAGCAGGGAGTTCCACATCCTATTTTTGCAAACCATAAAAAAAGTATTAGTTTTAAAAGCTGAAAGTTCAGATCCTGCAGTTCTCTGTTTATATACAGCATAGGTCCCCAAACTGTGGGGCATGCCCTGTAGGGGGTGTGGAGGAACGTTTGAGGGGCGTGGAGAGGCCCAGAGGGAGTGCCACCCAGCCCTGCCCCATTCCTAGCTCTGCTCTGCCCTCCCCTGAGCCATGACCTTGGCTCGGGCCCTGTACCTGGCCCCACCCCCAGCTGCACCCCCCCGGCCAGGGCTGGGTGACTCTGAAGGGGACCATTCCATACCCATTCAATCCTAGGATTCTCTGCTGAGACTGCTGACATGGGAGACAATTACTGACATGTGTGGTAGCCTTTATTGTTGACAGTGGATGCCAGTACTTTAGGAAATGAACTGAGATCACTGAATTTACCAGAAAAGCCACTGAACAGCTCTTACACACTCATGACTTTCAGCTGCTAACAAAAATGCTCTAGTTCAAAAGGAATTTTTTTCAGGAAGTTCTGTGTTCTGGTTTGTACAAGAGAACTGACTAGATGATCATAATGGTCCCTTCTGGAATCTAGGAATCTATGAAAAGATGGATTAGAAATGAATAGATGACCTACAGAAGAAAAACTCTCTAATGAATGGCCAGTTCCTTGAACCGTCCAGTTCCCAGCCTTGGCCCTTTCTTTCTTTTGGTTCCTGTGGATTCCCTATGCAGCATCAACTGCAAACTACTCTATCAAAGGAACATGGCTATCCCATGTGGGAGAAGCACAACACAAGGAATATGTAAATGTGAATTTCAAATGTCCTGTGCAAATGCAATGTTTGGATCCAATAAGTTGATAAAACAAGCTATAATATGCAGTTTTCAGTTTATACAATGTTCTGCCAAAAATACTCAAAAAAATGCAATATTCATCATAAAGAGAACGCTTCAGTTGATGGACAGTCAACAGCAACAACTTGGATTCATGGGAAATAATTAGCATAACTACCTCAATGCATTCTACTCTACAAATATTGACACTCCTTATGGTGTCAGTTCCAATGCCTGAATGGATTTTACCTTGTCATCTTTAAACAAACACAAGTTCATCGATGGATTCAACTTTGAATGTGAACCATTGTATAATGCATCACCGGTCTTGGATATTAAAAGAGAACGTTGGAGGATTTTGAAACTTTAATAAAAGGATTTTCCTTCAAAGTACATAAAAGCTATAGACCTGATCCTGTTGTCCTTTCTCAGGCCAAAATCCCATAGTTTGAGTCTGAGTAAGGAGTTCAAGCTTGGGCTCAATGGGTAATACATTTCCTGACTTCAACAGGCATTGACTGACTTGAATATACATTGTATTTAGCCTGGTCTTTGAAAAATAATAATAATACAAGGAGGCAGAAACTGTGTTTCTATAAGGTTAGAGAAAAGTGTGTGCTTAAAACATTGCAGAAATTGTTTTAAGAACAATTCATCGATGTGAAAATATGAACCCTATAATGCTGCCAAGGTCAGGAAAAGCTGTGATAATTTAGCACGTAAGTGCTAGTCATACAACACAATGCAACATTATTTAATTTTATAACACATTCATACAGCTATCTGACAATAGACAGGGACGTTAAAGCTACTTGTGGGTTGAGGTCAAGGCTATGTAGTTTAATGTTAAAACAAAGGAGCTAGCAGTATTCTAGTTATAGTTCTTTTTATGTGACCAAAGTTGCTTTTCCTCTATCTACCTCAGACAGCTCACATCTTAAGCAAGACCACACTGAAAACTTTGTGTTGAATATGAGCTAAGGAGAGTAAATATAATTGAAATGTGGAAGAAAAATAAAGTGCATTACTTATTTGAGCCAGTTTTTCCTCTCCTTCAAATTTCTCCATACATATTTTCCATTGAAGCCTTGCTCATGCACTCCTAGCAATTTTCCCTAGAGCATTGCAACAAAGCCCATCTCAGGGGACCCCCTTTTTTAAAGCAGAAACTTTTTTGTACCCACAAAAATGTGTGCAGATGTGAGCAGATTCAGGATGAGCTCTACCCTGACATCTGGTGGTGAGCTGTGGCAGGTTGTGGAAAAGACTTCAGGGGCTGATCTCATTTGCATAGGCACACCCACCCTGCCTAGATGGTCACTTTGGCTGCAGTAGGAGCCCCTGGTTCTCTGTTATTGGGACAGGAAGATTAAACTGTTATTATTCTGATTATGTGAATCAAGGACAGTGGAACTGTACTTGGCCTTTTGTTATGATGGAGGGACTCGCCATCAACTAAGCAACACTCGCTAGGCAAGGGTCATGGGTTCCAAAACCCAGTGAATGGAGAGAGGTTGGGGAGAGGTATTAGTATCTGGTGGTATGGGCTCCCTGGTGAGGGCACTAAATGCTAATTGCACCACCACTGAGGAATAGCAGAGCTAGTTTTGATTCTATTAGGAGACTAGTTACTGACTGCTGAGCTGAATTCACTTTGGGCCAATGGTGCACCAGCACTGAGGCTCCCCTACTACAAGATGAAACTACTAAAGAGCTAAAATTATTAAGAGCTGAAATTGCTGAGTGCTGTGTTAGGTAGTGAGTGGCGGCTGAAGATATATTGCGGGGTGGCTGGTGGAACAGAGCGACTCGTGGGATGGTTGGTGGAGTGGAGCCCCATGGAGAGGGGGGGCAGTTGGCTTTGGACCATGTAAGGCGCCCCTTAACCACCCCCATTTCCACCCAGGCTGGGAGGTAAAACTCTGTAGATAAACTTTTGAACTCTGGGGCTGCACTGACCAGGGACAGAGACTTTTGGATTGTTGGACTTTTGGGACTTTGGGTGACTTTTGGGTTGCTGGACTCAAGAACCAAAGGGAAAGGACATGGCCCAATTTGCTTGGGGTGGGTTTTTGCTCATGGTTTGTGTTATGAATCCTGTTGGTGGTGTTTCCCAACATAATGCCACATTGTTTCTCTCTGTTATTAAAAGGCTTTTGCTACACTCAGACTCTGTGCTTGCGAGAGGGGAAGTATTGCCTCTTAAAGCAATTGCCCAGGGGGTGGTGGCATATATTTGTCCCAGGTCACTGGGTGGGGGCTTGAGACAGTTTTGCATTGTGTTATTGGAACGGAACCCCTAGATACTGAACCCGGCCCCTGTTGCTTCCAACTCTGACGGGCAGAAGGGTTACACGTAAGTGCATCCGATTTTGTGTACACAAGGCATGACTTTGAGCAGGCCTTTGAGCAGGCCTCTCTAACTTCAAAAATAATATATTAATCAATAATACTGTAATACTTGACACTTATATTTCACCTACCAACTGACGGGCTCAAAATGCCTTAGAAATATGAATGAATTATATCTCACAACACTTGTGGGAGGCAAGTAAGCCGTAGTCTCCTTCCATAGATGGGAAATCAGAGGCACAGAGCGGTTAAGTGGTACAAGGAGACTCAGGGAGTATATGGCATAGCTGGAAAGAGACCACAACATTCTGTCTCCCAGACCATCATTCTCAGAAAAATAGGGACTTTAAGGAACTTAATTCAAGAAACATTATTTTTCATCACTAAGAATAAAATTGTACACAAAGTTGTTTTTTTGTTCGTAAAAGACTCCCCAAAACTGTTGCTTTACAGGAGGACTTTGAAAACAATCTTCTCTCAGGGCACAAAAGGGTGAGCAAAAATGTATGCCCCCTAAGTAACTTGTGTGGCTCTCCCCAGAAGCTTCACACAAGTCGTTAGTCCAGACACTGGGCAAATACACAGGAGTGGGGAAGGTGGAAGGAAGACTACTCCAGCTGCATAACTAGAATAGATTATGTAGCCAGCCACCCTGGCAAGGAAGATGATAAGATCTGGACAGTAGCATATCCTTCAGCCCTGCCCATGCTCTGAATCCTGCATGCTGCAGCCCACAGACCCCTGGGAAGTTGAATTCTGTGTTGTGCAGTCCTCCCCTTTATTAGTCCCCATGCTGCAGAAATGCCCTGGTCCTGCTGGCAAAGAGCTTATGGGCAGACAACAGCAGGATTTGTCTCTGGCATATGCAGGCTGAACATAGGTTCTGTTGCAGATGTATGTTATAAACCGTGGCACATTCTTGCCTAGAAATTTTAATTATCCAAAGAAACGTTCTGAAATTCAACGATAATGTCATGTTCCTTTGGTGTAGAAGAACAAGCAATGCATTCACAGATATGTGCTCTGTCTCTCTATGTTCCTATCTCATCCAAGGGCAGGGTAATAATTTGTACTGTGAAAGCAGGATTTCCCCCCGCCTCAGTGGGCAGGAAATGATTTATAGCTTCAAAGCTGATTTCACTGTATCTCCCATATTTTGGAAGCAAAGGAAAAAAAAGGTCATGTGCATTGAGCACGCATGCTATGAGGTAAAAAGAAAGAGTGTCATGTAAGCAAAAGCTTGAAAATCATTGATTATGACACAAATCCCCATTTTCAAAGAGCCCTCAACAGAACCTCCATTTTTTTCATTCAAGTCTGAACACTTGTGTGCAAGAATTACAGAATTTATCCCTTGAAAAGACTTTTGTGCAACTACATTTGGTGCATTGTCATGTGAGGTTTTCCAAAAAAGTTCAGCACCAATCAGGGCCAGCTGCAGGCACCAGTGAAGGAAGCAGGTGCCTGGGGCGGCCAATAGAAAGGGGCGGCACTCCGTCCGTTATTGGGGTGGCACGTCCGGGTCTTCGGCGGCAATTCGGGGCGGGTCCTTCATTCCCTTCCTTCCACTTTGGCAGCACTTCGGCGGCAGCTCAGTCGTTTGGGTTTTTTTCCCTCCTCTTGGGGTGGCAAAAAAGCTGGAGTCGGCCCTGGCACCAATTAGCTCTTATTTAGTCACCTAACTAAATGGCCAGCTTTTCAAAAGACCTCAGCTCCCACATAGGCTCCCAAGTACTTTCAAAAGCACCTAAGTGACTTAGGAACCTAAGCCCCATTTACAAAAGAGACCTTTTAACAGATTTTAATGGTAATTAGGTATCTACCTAATTAGATACCAAAAAGGTGCCTAAATGCCTTTAAAAATCTGGCCCCTTGTGGGATTTTCAAAAGCACCTACATGCCTAACTCCCAGTTAAGCACCTAGAGGCTTTCTGAAAATACCACTAGGCACCTATCTTCAGCTGTAGGCACCTAATTACAGTTAAAAATCTGGCACTTAGGTTCTTTTGAAAATGTTAACCCTTAAACCAAGGTAAGTGTCCAGACTTTTAAAACAACAGAAGCTTCTGTGGATCAAGCACTTTTAAAAATCTTATCCATGCAGCCTATCACCAGCAGGTGTTAGTGAATGAAAAATTCATACACAAAAGTTTGAGTATACAGGGAATATGCACAAAGATGAGGCTGCAATTTGGAACTTAAGCCCACTATATTTTGGAAGACTCTTTTTTTTCCAGTTTGGTTAAGTTTATTTCTAAATATAACTCACACCCCCTTACCCCCAAAATGCTTCGTTGTTCCTTATTCTTTAATATATATATCCATGCTAACAGACCAGTACTCCTGAGCCCTAAAATAAACAAATATGCGAAAGACATATTTGTGTGCTCTGCACATGGTGAGATAGAAAGGAAAAAAATAAGGAGGGATGGGTTTTAGTTAAAATCTTATAAAAGATATATTGACAAAAATCTTTGTAACAGTCAGATTGACTTCAGCAGGATTGTTCACATGTGCAAAGTGAACCATGTGCATAACTATTTGGAGGCTGAAGACCAAAGTTAGTAATGTCTCCAGTATAATTGCAGAGATACAAAACTATTCTGATTTTGACAAGATTTAAACTTTAGTTAAATTAATATTTTTGGCATGTGTTTGTAAGATTCTAAAAATAATGCACTTGATTTCAAAGAACTTTTCTTATTTCTCAGAGGGAATAACCGCAATGTGTTCTTTGGACAAAACTTGACATTAAAAATACACAAAAGTCTCATCTTCATTCTCAAATATTTCATTCCCTCCTGACTAAGTATTCGTGAATGTCTGGGATCCAAATACCTTCTATACACCGATGCGTTAGGATTGAGCCAATCAATCAGTGTTTCTAACCACAAAATTTTCATTCCTGGCAGTAGATCTTGTGGGACTAATTCTTTGAGGGGAAAAAAATGAGAAATTCTCGATAACAATATACTAGAACTAAAGGAAGAGCTCTCTCTACATTCTGGACACTGAGCATCTCTGGGTAGAGAATTTTTGAGATCCTTGTTGGCTGAACTTTATGCTCCGATCCTGATCTCATACACTTAGGCATGAACAATAGCTGGTTTTAGACAATATGTTGTGCTATACAACCATGTCCCTAAGATCAAAACTGAGCTTTCAGCATATATATTTAAAGTGGAATGGAAAAACAAAATCTTTATGTCAAGGTTTCTTCCCCACTCTGAACTCTAGGGTACAGATGTGGGGACCTGCATGAAAGACCCCCTAAGCTTATTCTTCCCAGCTTAGGTTAAAAACTTCCCCAAGGTACAAACTTTGCCTTGTCCTTGAACCGTATGCTGCCACCACCAAGCGTTTTAAACAAAGAACAGGGAAAGAGCCCACGTGGAGACATCTTCCCCCAAAATATCCCCCCAACCCTACACCCGCTTTCCTGGGGAAGGCTTGATAAGAATCCTCACCAATTTGTACAGGTGAACACAGATCCAAACCCTTGGATCTTAAGAACAATGAAAAAGCAATCAGGTTCTTAAAAGAAGAATTTTAATTAAAGAAAAAGTAAAAGAATCACCTCTGTAAAATAAGGATGGTAAATACCTTACAGGGTAATCAGATTCAAAACATAGAGAATCCCTCTAGGAAAAACCTTAAGTTACAAAAAGACACAAAAACTGGAATATACATTCCATCCAGCACAGCTTATTTTACCAGCCATTAAACAAAAGGAAATCCAACACATGTTCTAGCTACATTACTTACTAACTTAACAGGAGTTGTAAGGCTGCATTCCTGATCTGTTCCCGGCAAAAGCATCACACAGAAAGACGAACACTTTGTTCCCCCCCCTCCAGATTTGAAAGTATCTTGTCCTCTCATTGGTCATTTTGGGTCAGGTGCCAGCTAGGTTACCTTAGCTTCTTAGCCCTTTACAGGTGAAAGGGTTTTGCTTCTGGCCAGGAGGGATTTTATAGCACTGTATACAGAAAGGTGGTTACCCTTCCCTTTATATTTATGACACTTTACTACGATTATCACAGACTAATTGGAAGACTTGAAAAACTCCCTCCATCTAAATAGTTATCTGCAATCTGAGATATATACTGTATCAACACAATGACTAGCATAGCATGAGGAGTCTAAAGCCCAGAGGCTGCAGCCTTACTGTTCCTCCTTTGCAAAAGAAAATACACAATTGTATAAGTCCCCAAAAATAAAATATATATACACACACACAGACATCGAACCCAGCAGATTCTTTCTAAAGTTGTCACTGTCAAAACAAATACAGCTGCCTGTAGCACCCTCCCGCCACTGATGCTGACAATGCTAGTGAGGAGGAGGAGGAGGAGGTGATGAATGCTTTGTTATTCTGAGGAGGAGGCTAGTGTTGTGAAAGGTGTTGAGTTTGACACAGCAGTATCAAGAGCAGAAAAGCAAAAGTCAGAGAAATCAGCCTCGTACCAGCTAAAATTGCTCTGGCACTAAACCCACAAAAATCAATGACTGTGCTTTCACAGTAGTTTTCACATGAACCTGAGGGAGTGTACAGTGCAAGCTGCACCGTATGGAAAGTCGCTGTAACTGGAGGGTGAGATTGGAGCAAATCTGGTACAGAGCCACTGCATCGTACAAAGCATTTATGCATATGATATGTGCTTATATCAGCATAATGCATTTATCTTTGTCTTTTATGTTCACTTTTATGTTTGTTAAAGCTGAGAGGGAAAGAGAGAGAGAACACAGAAAGAAATCCTAAAGGATAGAGAGCTGTATATTGATGTTTAGGGGAATAGTTTACACAGTAAGTACAACTGTGCATTTCCTCCGAGTTCATATAGTTAATGCTGCATTATGGATGTTATCCTGGAGATTCTTGTCCCTGGTTCCATCTTTAAAAGCACAACTCAACACCATCTTCTCCCCTGCCCTGTCCTCCCACTTGTACCCACCCCCTCCCAAATAAAACCCCAAACTACCACACAAACAAAGCTATGGAACTTCGTTTCTGTGCCACTTGTATAACTTTCAGTGCATCTTTTGGCAGAAGTGTGCTGACAGCAATGATTCCCTTAGAATAATAAACAGTAATGATGCTGAGCCTGCTATAAAGTGAAGAGCTTTTCCTCTCAAAGTATTTGACACATATTACCTCATTCATTCTCACAACAACCTGGTGAGTATAATTAGCCCATTTTTACAGATGGGGAAACTGAGGCAAAGAGGTTAAAGTGATTTTCCCAAGATCAAAAAAGGATTCAGTGCTGGTTATGGGGAGAAGAATGCAGGATTCAACCCAATCAGTCCCCACACATATATCTGGGGGGAGACCTCACAGCAGATTAGTTATTATGAGCAACAGGTTTTTTCAGTCTGTCAGTAACATTCCCTGTGAACTCTGATCCCCTGGGATCTGAAAGGAGTAGGCTCTACCACTGAGTGAAAAAAGAAGCTCCCACAGCTGTCATCAGTAGTAGTGCTGTTATCGCCTTTCCCAGCGGCTAGACACTATCGGTCAAAAACATCACAATCTATTCTCCAAGTGACATGTGACGCCTGAACTACCCAATTTCAGTCTACTTAAAATCTGAGCAGTCCCTTTCCAGCACTATATTTGAACTAAGTGAGTCAAAAGAGTGCTCCAGCAGTCCTTGGACTGGAGAGTTAGCCCCTCAGCCAGCTTTGTTGGCATTATCATACACCTAACATATTCGTAGCAGTCCCATGGACGTCCCCAGATTGCTTTTTGACGCATTTGAGCAGTGTGCTGTTTACAAAGAAAGCCCCCATTGCCACAAAAGAGGCTGTTTCCATAGCAGGATATTCAGAGGAATTAAGGGGAGGAAGAGAAGAAGACCTAGACTGACTTACTCTATCCACATGAAACAGTTAGTGCCTGACCTCACATCCAGCTCTTTAACATGTGAGACAAAAGCACTGGGGAGCTGAACTTACTGAAAGATGGAGATTTTTTGTATAGAGAGAGAAGATGAGATGGATAGATGATTAGGCTGACATTAAGTCTCTCTCTGGCTTGTGCTACTTAAATTCTATAAAACAAGAACAAAAGCCTTGACCAAAATAATATCAAGACTAAATACAGGTCTAAATCCTGCTTGCAATACACAAACTAGTGATCTCTCTGAAATCAATGGATTTAGGCCATACTCTGCATACAAACATCTTTCACTCAGTGTTCCTTTCCTAGGTGACAGTGACTCAGTGTGCTTCACTCTCCCTTCTCTTAATGGTGAACTAGTTTAAAATGAGCATAAGTTTTCGTGAGCTACAGCTCACTTCATCGGATGCATCCGATGAAGTGAGCTGCAGCTCAGGAAAGCTTATGCTCCAATAAATTGGTTAGTCTCTAAGGTGTCATAAGTACTTCTTTTCTTTTTGCGAATACAGACTAACATGGCTGTTACTCTGAAACCTAGTTTAAAATGGAAAAGTAAACCAGCCAGAGAACACAGCTGTTTTGCTTCCAGGTTCCTGCTTGCTCTAAGTGATCACTAGTGCTGGCATACCAGGATGATATGGACCATGCTGATGCTATTGCTGTTGCTTTTGCTTTGCTTAGAGTTATTGATTTCCTGCCCCATCTTGTAAAAGATTCCATAAACTGGAAGCTGTTAAAGGTTAACTGCAAAGGTTTGGTTAAAAAGAATGTTTAAGAATTGTTTAAGATCCTAAATCATTACTAGTTAAACGTCTACACTTAATAATTGCACAAAGGTTTCCATTTTAAAGCAATGCATTTGAAAAAAAAGTATCAGAGTTCAGGATTGAAGCCCTGCTACAGCTGAAGACATACAGCCAGCTTCCAGCTCTGCTTCAGATATTTGCAATCTTACCAGCTGTCACAGCGGAAACAAGGAAGCCGGAACTCAGAATCTGCCTGGTAAGTAGATGCAGAAGTGGTAGGCCTGAGGAGCTGATGTCTGGATTGGGTTCTGAATGGTTCCATCCTTTGACAATGTTTTCACTCTGGCCTATTATAGTGATAGAGCTGCAAATGGGAGTGCTTGGATCCAGGGTTTGTTTATTTAATCTATATATACAGGGCCAAATCCTGGTCCTCTGTTCCACCAGCCATTCCAGTGACAGTGCAAAGCTTAAATACACAGGTTTAACCAGCTGGCTGGAATTCTCCTAAGCTAGAGCAAGGGAATCCCCAGGTCGGGAAGAGCCAACTATGTGGCTCTGCACCACCACCCTGGCCTTGGTGTTGGGGTTGTGGCTGGAATGCTGCTGTACTCCGGTGATCTGATCAGTGGATGGTCCATTTGCGGCCACTGAAATTTTAAGCAGCCACAATACTACTATAAATTGTGCCAGGGCAGAAGCAGCCCCTGGATTGGGGAGAAGTAGGTAGTATACCAGCACCTTTTCATCTCCCCTTCTGAGCTGTATGGAGCAGAACTCAGCCTCCTGCACAGACCCCTGAAGATTCACCCTTTGGTATGTTCATTTTTTTCTGTTATTCTCTTTGGCACTTTCAGCTTTATTTTTAAAAGCTTTGCTGTTCACTATGAAACAAATAATTCCTACTGCAAAAGCAAAACATAGACCAAATCTTTCCTGTTCCTGCTCAGAGAACCTTTAAAACTTACAAGTTTCAGTCTCTCTTTCACCTTAAATTGCAGCCCCACCTCCCAAAATCAAACAAAACCAACCAAACACGCAGCATACAAATAAATACAAACAAAAGATGAAATGGTGTTTTTTATGGTAGAAGTGAACAGTTTAGGAAAAGATTTTCCTTTCTTGGCAGCTTCAAGTCCTTCAAATTTGATAGAATTCAAACTTGAATCAAAGTTAAAAAAGGCAGGGAACAGTATTCTCTAAAAGGCTAGAGAGAGACAAGAAGGAGGAATACCATGGGAGTAGCTGTAGTGTAACGTCCTACAGTATGTTTACTTTTCTTCTCCATCTCATATTTCTTCACAGGATCAGTCCCCCAGCATTGCAGGCCCTCCCAGGAGTACAATGCCCCTTCTGTGTATTGTGCAAGAGGCACTGAGTGCGCAGCAAATTCAAAAAATAAAAGGAAAAAAAAGATTCTCCCTCAATGCCATCATCATTTTTAAAAAAGGCAATTGATGTTGCCTGAAGCAGTGGCTCTGAAGCCCAATTATACCACATTTCATTCAAGTGTCAAAAATTGGAATAATAATAACCAACCACGAGGAACACATATGTGAAATGATGCTGCCATCTTCTTTTGTTTTGACCAAGCATTTTCATAAATTCATGCTTAGAGCAGACCTTCTGCCCTGTTCCTTCAAGGACTTTCTTCTTTGCTATAGTTTTCAGTTCTTAACAATTGGTTTCTCTACTATTCTAGAGACTAACAAATTTATTTGAGCATAAGCTTTCGTGAGCTACAGCTCACTTCATCAGATGCAGTAGCTCACGAAAGCTTATGCTCAAATAAATCTGTTAGTCTCTAAGGTGCCACAAGTACTCCTTTTCTTTTTGCGGATACAGACTAACACAGCTGCTACTCTGAAATCTACTATTCTAGTGCTGACAATTGCTCATAGAGGTTCCCATGCTCTCACAACTGTGTAGTCAATCATTTGTAAATTAGCTACCAAATCAGATCTCAGAAAGATACTAGTAGTGTTTGTTCGTTGATAATATTTTAAGTGAGTTTATTTCTTGGGAAATGTGTAAGATTACACTCACTACCACATGTATTCACAGAATAGAGAAGGCATAGACAGAAGCAGAGCAGTAAGTCCTGGTCCTTGGTTTTCTTGGGCCCTATGATGTCTGGGGCACTCAGGCAGACATCAGTAACCTGCCCATTTTGAAGTGGGATGTTTGGGAAAGGGATGCATTAATAGAGCTAGTTATGAGTAGTGGAAGTTGAGGTATTTATAGATGGCTTGTTGGGGTTCGTTTCTCCATGCAAACAAAGATGAGGATTCTGTAACACAAGGATCACATGCATAGAGAGATCCTGGACAGTAAGCTTCTCTTTGTTGTTTCACCAATGTTCCTCAACCCTGAATTAAATGGCTGGTGGATTTTATAACTCTTGACCCACAGGAACTGGATTTGACTAACTAACAACATACAGGCCTCCTAACATTTATTTATAATTAACCAAGGTGGATATAGCACTGTGGGGCTAGCTGAACAATTCTAAAGGAAATCAGAACCTACTTGAACCAGCCCTCTTTGAACATGTCAATTCAAACTTCAACACTGTGAGTTTGGTTTGGCAGCCAACATTTTATACATTAGTATTGCAATGCAAAAGACTTGTACTCCAAGGGCCCAGCCATGCATGGCAGGGAGAATGCATTTGCTGGATATTTTTTCATGCCTTCAGACCATTATCTTCAAATTATGCCCTGGGAGGGGTTAAGCCTTCAGTAAGGTTGCACAGGTGTAACTGATTGGCCCCTTTACTGAAACTCAGAAAACCTATTTGATAGCAATGCACAAGAAGGAGTAGATGCCAACAGTTTACAGTTTTTACATCCGCTGTCTTTCAGTTGTATTTGCTATTTAGTATTAACAGAAGCTAAAGTATTAACCACTTATTTTAATCACTAAAGTATGCAGATGTGACTCCCAGGGAACTAGTAAAAAGATGCCAATTTTATATAGACACTTTACAGAGCAGAACCACATTTCAAGCAACACCTTCCAACAAGAGATGCAGTACATGTTTATTCAGTGTCAGTTATTCAGGTAGAATAACAAAATGCTGTTTTATTGGCAACTATACATTCATGCATATTAGGCCAACGGCAATTTTCCTAAGGTTTTCCCTGTCTTAGGATCCATGATCAGAAATATTTAAAACACCAAAGGCAAACATTCAGTGTGAGGGACAGTAATGTGAAAAATGAAAGTGGCTCTAGCTGGATTGTACATTAAATAAAAGGCAGAGAATGAGAGCTGAGTGAATTTTTATATGTTACATTACTACAAACCAGTCAAAGATTCTGACCCCTGGCATCAGAGAAATGATGCAGTCATCTTCCCAATTTTGATACTTTCAATAAAATCATTCCCAAGAGGGCTGGAAAAAATCTCTCTCTCTCTTTCTCTCTGTCTCTCTCTCTCAATAAAATGAGAAGCCATCTGTATTATGAGAAAGCATACTAATAATTTGATAGTGTTCTGAAGTAGCTTTTATAAAGCTTTTGCTTGGGATTTAATATTGCCCAGCAAGTCCATCAGATTTCCATGGCTTTGTTGGAAAAAGAAAAGTACAGCACTGATTTGAACTCCTGCCTGCTGCAGGTCAACAACTCACATATCAACAGAGATAACTTTGAAGATAATGTGTTCAAATCTTCTAAAGCCAACCTACCCCATAATGAAGAGGCATCAGGACAGTTTTTAATTTTAATAATATAGCAGGGCTGGGTCCCATCCGTGCCCAAGTACTAATCTGCTAAATATTACATTTACTTCTTACAGTGAAACAACTACTAAACAATTCAGATCTTTGGCCAGGGTTTGCAGAAGGGCTTCTGAGTTGTTGGAGATCTTTGTAGAACTGAACATGATTCCACTGAGCTCTTTCTAAAACAATATTTCAACGTAGCACAAGATTCCCTATATTTCCCCCACCTTTTTTTTATAAAAAAGCCAAAATAGTTGAACAGCAGTCTGCAGTGATGAATACATGCATGCAGTCAAAATAATTAATGTCAACTTACAAGGTCTTCTGGAAAAATATCATCAGAGGGAATCCACATATGGCTCCTCTTCTACACCTTGTGGAAGGAAAATACTACAGGTTGAGAGATCGGAAGGACAAAAATAGGTATCAAGACAAAAAATGCTGTTTAGTGCACTTATTAACTCATAAAATAAATTTGGGTATAAGGGACCATGGCAGAGACCAGGTCAGAGGAAGGCTGGTCTTGTAATTAAGGCACTGGGCTGGGAGGCATGAAGACTGGCATGCTAGTCCTTGTAGTTGTGTTGCTCTAGAGGATTTTCAAGTGTTTAGCACCCACAATTAGGGTCAGATTTGCTGAAGAGCTCAGATCCCCTTCAGCACTTAAATCAAAGGGGCTCACTTTTCAAAAAGCATTCTGCTCCCTTTGGGACTTTTATGTCCAGAGTTTCAGACGGAATTCATTACCTGGAATACTGAGTTTTTCTGAATATCTAACCCCAACTGCGGGTGCTGAGCACTTTTAATTGTAACTTCCCTTTGTCTCAATGTCCCATCTGTAAAATGGGAATAATAATACCTCTTTACCTGGCCGGGGTGTGATGAGGATAAATACTTGGGAAGTAGTCGGACACTGTAGAGCAGGGGGCTAGATAAACATATGATTTGGTGCTAACAATTCTCTTCATCTGCTCTATGAATTACATTATCCTTCAGTAAGTACTCTAACACTCAGAACAACATCAGGTTTAAAAGTAATGATTGTCTCTGCTTTTATAATTCTTCCTTTTCAAAAATGGAAGAGCTGTGTTGCTTCCTGAGTCTGCATTAGCCCCAGAGATTGAGCTGGATTTTGTTCCTTTGTCCCAGCATGCCTGGAATCCTGTCCTGCTCAGTGTGGAGACAGCAGTGACTGAGGACAAACACAGGAATGGATTTTAAGCAGCAGGCCACAACTTTATTAAACTTAACACAGGGGAGGGATGCTACCCACCCTGTCATCCAGAATCTCACCTAGCATGCATTTTAAGTGGTTCCACTGTGGAATCACAGGACTCCTACTGTATAACCCATAAGTTGGGGTATATTCTCCTCAGCCTACCCCTCAGTTCAACCACCTGCTTTCCCTGAGGGGGACAGAGGGTACTAAAAGGGGACCCTTGGCCCATGAGGGCCACAAAATATTCCTTATCATATGAGTACAAGGTCCATCAGTAAAACCCCAGGCATTGAAAACCAGCCACAAGTTGTGACAAACCTTACCAAGTACTATACTTAATTATTAAATCATATTCCTATTTAACTATGCTGTGAGAAAGGTGACAAACTCTCCAGGTCTCTGTCAATTTGGAAAGAAAAAAATTCTTTCCTGATGCCAAAACAAGGGATTGGTCAGACCTGCCACACCTGCAAAATACAGCTCTGAGGCTACCATTACGGTGTGGGGAACATGAGGCTGCTGGAAAGAGCAAAAAGGACTCCGTATGCCATCCAGGCTAGCTTTTAAATTAATGAAAGGGAAGGGTGAGGGACCAATCACCTCTGTCCTCCCCAAGCTAGCCAATGAGTAGCTAGAGACTCCGAAGGGGAGGGCCCCCCGCCCCGCCCGCGAGCTCCCCCCCCCCCGCGAGCCTTCAGTGCATTCTCTTCCTCTGTTCAACTGGGGCTGTCTCAGTGCCTCCAGCCCCACCAAGCTCCCCATCGAGTGAAGCCGGTGGGTGGCATTTTTTCAAGTAGACAGCTGATAGGTCTGGTGCGTACATAGTAACATTGCTGGGTTAAGCTAGTCAGACGCCTTAAATGTAATTCCAAACATCTGTAGCTGGATTTATAGTGATCTAAAAGTAACGGAGAGAAGGACAACACTTATTCAGTGACAAAAAAAGAAATACATAAGATTTCCCATGTTGCTCTTGTTGTCTGTGCCACCACATATGTAATAACGACCCAATGTACTGTAATTCACAGTGACACTGTCAGACAGCAAACACAGTCAGAAACCATGCCAAGCAGAGAATAGAGCTTTATTTTGCTCTTTTATTTTCAACTACAGTCTTGCACTTGCCTTATTTACGGCTATTCAGTTGGTGCTCTGGGGTAGGGGGGGCCGGGATTTACAGACATGGATGGCCTACTCGCCCTCTTGTTTGTTTACTCATAAACATTCAGAGAACCTTTAAAAAAGCACTTCTTTTCAAGTCACATGAAGGTGAGCAGCCTCTTTGCTAGTTCTAAGGGATCTCTAGTAACACACTGCTTTATGTCTGATGAGGCACTGTGCGCAATTGTCTGGCTGACCACTTCCAATTTTGGCTTGACCGTTTTGCTGCTCTTATCCAGGCAACAAAAATAGATCCTGACTTGGATGGATGAGGAGAAGGAGGTAGAAGACATCTACTGAACAGACTGAAGCTATAATTAACAAGGTTTGCTCTGCTGTACCAGGAAGGCTTGATCTTCTGTAGCATGAGGTCCACACTTAGCAGGTAGGAACAGTCAGTACACGTGCTATGAGCGCAATGGGCTTTACACCACATTGTTGCCCTGTAAAAGTTACATATTTCTGAAGGAAGGTTTAAGAAAGTGAACAGGATCCTTCTCTATACTGTCTTGATGATATCTGAAGAAGATGTAGCATGTTTTACTTCAGAAACGTACGTCTGCATTTGTACTGGGGTATGAAGTTTCATGAGGTTTTGAGAGAAGCTCCAAAAGCTTTTAATGTAATTCAAGAATGTCATGTGTGGGTAAAATGACACCTCTAACTTTAGATTTCAAGCCCAATTCTCAGAGTTTGTGCCTGAACTTTCATATATAATTTTCAAATACTTTGATTTAGAAGAAGTACAGAATAAAATACTTTGTGAGGAAAAAAGTGTTTGCTTGTTTCCATTGTTTGTTAACCTCCTTTTCCCCCAAGTGGTAAATGAATTGCTCTCAAGTGCACACACCAGTCTGCCCACCAAAACGCATTGCGCATCAGTGGGCATTGTGGGAAACTAGCTGCTCCCTTTGTATAGGCACACACACAGTGAGATCCAAATTCATAGAGCAGTACAGTTCTGGAGAACTGGCTGTGAGCTGTCCTGCTTTATGAGAGGTAGTTTGGTTCCAGGCGATTGGGTCAGTGGACTAGAAGCTGGGGATGTGGGTCCAAATTCTCCATTGGCATATATTTGCATAGCTTTAGAGATTTCAATGGAGCTGGGTCAATTTACACCAGAAGAGAATTTAGCCCATGGAGTCTAGTCCTACCTCTGCCTCTGACTTGCTGTGTGAGTTTCAGTAAGTCACTTCACCTTTTGTGTCTGCTACCCCAAATACCCCATCTATAGAACAGCAGTTGGCAATAAAAAGTTAGCATTTGCCAGCACCACACAATGGTATCTGAAATTACCTCTATTTAGAACAAGAAATAACCATAACTGTGCATTGGTTAGCATACACTACCCTTTCAATGATTGCCCCATAACTGCTTTCCTTTATCCTTCTCTCTCTCTTCTCTAGCCTTGGGGAGGTAGCCACCCAGTTACCACTTTGGGACTCCCCTCTCTCTCCCACCCTCCTAGGGGATGGGTCATCAGGATCTTCCCCTTCCTATTCAAGCCAGGGCAGTGGGGCTGAGCTGGGATCTCTTTCAATGCTTTTTCATTAGTTTTAGGTCTATCCTGCACCCCCAGGTCCTATCCTAAAGCAGGAGATCCTCCACCACTTTCTTCATGTCTCCTCCATATTGGGACTGTATATGTGGTTGTGCGTATGTGTGGAGTGGGAGGTGAAAGAGGAACAGACTTCTCCTCCCATAAGGTTCAAGGATTGCCCAGCAGCTCACAGATCACCAAGCGGAGCTAGAGTGGCACAAATTAGCTCCTCACTCTAGAAGCCCATCATCTCCAGACCTGAATATGAAACAATTACTTATCAGTGACTTTCACAGTATTCAGGGAATTTAGGATCTAATTTCCCTCTCCCTGGTTATCATCTTGAAAACTGGACCACAGTCCCACGAGAATACCCACACTGCACACAATACTGCATGCTGGGTAGCTAGTGACAGGTGTCCACGATTCAATCCCTTAGAATTCTGTAGTTCTAAAACATTTGTTTCCCTCAGTGAGGCCATATATGAGCTCTGAAGCAGTTTTTGCCTATAAATAGGCCTTCCACAGAACAATGGATCCAGAATACCTTAACTTTTGGGCTTGGGTTGAGAATTGTAATCTGCATTAGAATTGGAATTTTACAGCTACCCCATTAGTTCTTCATAATGGGTCAAACAACAACCTTAGATCTGGACATACTCAGGTCTGGAGTTTTTTGAAGTCTAGGTCTGAACTTTGCACATATTTTGGAGTTATTTATGCTCAGAGATCAAAAATTCCCCAGGCTTCAACAAATTGACTTTGCAAAGGTTAGCATTAACAGCCACCAGTTTTATAATAATCTCAACACAGGTTTAATGGGCAGTTAACCCCAATTGATAGAGGAGGGGTGAGGGAATACGGATAAAAAAAGGATAGCTGAGGATTAGGGGAATTAAAGAGGTATAAAATAGAATAAACATGAAAATAAAATGAACGAAAAAAGGGTAGAAATTCACTTTGGAACTGAGACCAGGCATGGAAAGTCTCAGACCTAGGGGAAAATACTTCAAGGCTTATGAATGACAGAAAACAGGGGGTTATGGCCAGTTGGATTGCAGCCATAACTACAGGTGCTCATGTGTTAATGTAACCTCATTTTGGTTCAATATGTGCTACAGTATTTCTTTGTCTTTGAATTTCATTTCCCCCCCCCCCCCCCCCAGAATAAGGAGAGGAAGATGTTTGTTTGTTTGCTTTTACTTTCTTTTTCAATGGTGCAATTTTGCTTTTCAGGAACTATGATTTCCCCCCCCTCCCCCCCAATCTTCCCTCCCCTTCCTGATCATTGTTTGAACAGGAATGGAATTCCCAGTCCCAAAAGCCCATATGTGATTTCTGTGGTGTGATCCCAAATTACCTGATCACAGCTCACGTGCCAGTGCACACTGACCGTTTAACATCTTTTTTCTTTGAGCTGAGGACAGAAAGTGCAAGTTGGCTCAGATGTAAAAATAATAGCTGGGTTAGGCAAGACCCTTCAGAGTGGGTGTGAAGTCTATAAATATATATATATATATATATATATATATAGATAGATAGATATAGATATAGATATAGATATATATAGCTAGGCACTAACAAGCAAGTTAGAAAATGATCTATTTAAAGTTTCAAATCTGATTTAGATGCTGCTTTGAAGCAGAGTGGGTAGCCAGTGGATTCTGGTCTCCATCATCATTCTTCAAATAAAAAAATTAAAAAATTATGATAATTATATGTTGTGAAATCTGGATGGGGGCATGCTACATCTTTGCATATCTTCCACTGTAATTAAAGCTTTCCGCTGATTCTTCCTGAGTGCAATTGTTACTTCAAATGTGAATTAATAAATCATGTCCATCTAGTTAAGAATTAAAATCAGTCTCAAGTATTCTTGCTTAGATCTGCAAACTTAAACACAAGGAGGGATGAACGCTCCTAAGAAAACCTCAGCAAAAAAAATGGATCTTGTCTTGTTTAGGGTTTTTCAGGTATCTGAAAAACATACACAGGGTGAAGTTACATGACTTACCCATATGGAAGCATTTTTCTAGCTTTATACCAAAACAATATGCAAATGGTCTACCCCTACTTTCACTCATGACTGGATACAAATACAAAATTCAAGCTGAGTAATGCTAACTGCCCAAACGCTCTGCTCTAAAGGATCCTCAAGGGCTTCTGGTCTCCTGTGGTATACACAAAGCACTTTAGCTATCACAGTGAATTAGTGTAAGGCCTAGTAATGCACCTTTAAGTATGTGAGCCCTTTTAAGGCACTTAGAGGTCAAGTCTGTGGCTATATAAAGTATAACCTTTGGACATTTATTTTCACTTGCCTGTCCAGAGGCTCAGATGGCACGCAAAGGTGGTGTTTAATTTCATCAGCGCCGTTCAGATTCCAGATTGTCAGAGTCATCCATTGGCTGTGCTAGCCAACCAAAATTTACAGTAATGTAATAAAGCAAGGTAAATATTGGCAATCAAGCAATGACTGTTGAGCATGACTGCTTGTTAAAGGAGTAGCTGTCATTGTGAAAGCTGTCATTTTGCAACAGACCTCTAAACAATATGAACAACACAGAGCAAGTAAAGCCAGCCTATCCCTGGGACCATACACGCAGCCACGCTAGTCAGACTCTTGTCACAGTTCTCAGCTATTCCAGCTAAGAATAGGAGTCTCCGGAAATCAAATAGTTTTGGGAGGTAAATGTACTCTGCATGGAAACAATGAGAGGGTTAGACTGACATACACATGTTATGACAACAAAAAATTAAAACAGATGTAAACTGATATGCCAGAATAAAAAGAAAGAGCTCCTTGATATCTGAATCTGAATGTAAGGGACACAGTAAGTTTAATCCTTAATCATGAATGCAGAGATAAGTGATAGCACACAAACAAAACAGTATTTTTCACAGACCCATTTAATAAAGTCCTTATACAAGCAAGCATAATTTTTTGCCCTGACATACTGAATTCAGGAGTGGTTTTTACTAGGAATGGAAACTAAGTGTGAAATACACATGATGTCCTTGCGGTCAGATAACTAGGGCTGCCATGTGCATGCCTGGAGACACCTGAGCTTACTGATCTCTAGGAGCCTGCTGGAAAGTTCTGCAATGCTGCCAGGCCTTCCTCACTACTGCCACTGAAACACTGTCTTTTCCCATTCCATTGGGAAGTCCCTGGGTCCTGGAGAGACCGTGTCTGATTTGATACATACAGGACACAATCAGTTTTCTACACAAAACCTTCCCTTTTAACATTGGTCCCTTAGGTTGTTTATTCGGGGAGTGATTTATCTTGCCTATGGAGATTCAACAGGGGATGAGTCCTGGATGTCTAGCAAAAGAAGAAGAGATAGCACTTTTTTAACCTTCCTGGAGTACAAGTGAAAACACACAAATGTTTACCAAAGAGGCCCGAGTAGTTTGTGCAATGGTGTGAGTCACCTGTGTGTATAGTTACCACAATTGCATGGGCAAATCACAGCATAAAGTTAGGCACTGGCATTGCAATCACTTGGATTTGTATGCACAATACAGAAATTATGTGGTCCTCCATTTTATACACAGATCTCAGGTTTCTCTCTTATTTGGTCCAAGAACAAGGACTAAACTGAAGGTGAAGAAGCGGGAGAGACGCCTCAGCAGTTTGGAGCTTCACCAGCAGCTTCTAACATTGATTTACAAATAATGCAATAAATAAATAATGATAAAAGTGGTGTGTGTGTCCACAGACTAACCCTGTAAATGTGACTTTTGTGCAGAGATACTAATCAAATTAGTGCTATTTTTAGCAGCTTTAATCTGAGTGCATTTCTGAGTTTCTTTTCTAAATTTGTGCCAGGTGAATCTAAAGAAAACTTGCAGTTCTGTTCCAAATAAAATGCTGAAGTCCTGATCCTTGTTGGATACTTCTCCTAACTCGTGCAAATCTTCCAGGACTTGAAAGCTCACTAGAGAGGAAATATATCCACTCCATCCTGATTTTGCATGGATTAGAAATACCATGAAAGCAACAATCCATTCTGTCAGTGTTTTAGTGCGTCCACTACGCCAAAACATGTAGGGGAGGGAGAACATTTAAAACAAGTTGCATCTCTGAAAATAGCAAAACAGCCTTGGGTTTGGTTTGAGCTCTAAATTAAGGTTCTGGTTGCTTCCTGTTGGTGACATCTGAAAGAAGATAGGTAAAAGCAACACACAAACAAATGCTCAGAGTCTCAATTTACAGTGGTGGGTAGGGTTCACACTGTATCTAACTCATCACCAGGGAGATGATGCTGCCCCTAAGGAGTCTGCATTAGTTGGTTCTTATTTGATCTGAAACCCGTTTCACTGCTGCTCTGCACAGCATTTCATATAGGATACTTCAGCACAGGCAAGGAGATAGCAAACTGGCTTGGCACTGAGGAGCAGGAGGGAATACATGGAGTCATCCTCCCTCCTCTTCTGCGTCTTTTCTTCTCCAAAGTTAATGCAAAGAGGGATGCAAGGGCTCTGAGTACCCTCACAGAGTTAAGCAACTATTCAGTTTGGTGTCAAGGACAAGAAATATATTCATGATTCCATTCACTGATTTTACAACAGCAAGAGTTTATTTCATGTCAAGAGGCTCTGAAAAAAAAGTTGGGGGAAAGGGAGAAGAAACATATTTAAGTGAATCTGTGCATGTCAGGAGAGGGAAAAGGTTATGCTCTCACCCAAAATAATGCCCAGTGGAAACTGAAAAGTGTTGTAACACCACAGTTAATAATATCAATCAAATTCAGTCTCCCTGTTTAGTGCAGATGTCACCAGCCCCACTGGGGAGACAGCGCTGCACTGTACACAGAAGTAAACAGACGCTACACTACTAAAGGAAGGAGCCTGATTCCTCCACTGACTTATTGAAGTTGCAAAGATAGACACCACATCACCTGCCAGCTACTCTGGTCCCTCCCCATCATCAGCAAAATACAGATTTCTCTTTCAAATGTGGCTTCCCTACCCAATCAGCCAAGAATTGCCTCCAACCAGAGGCTGAGTCCACAGCAACATCACAATGAAATTCATTTATGGCAGGCATGTTGATGACAGTCAAGCGAGGAGTGGAATTCAAGTTATGAGGCTACGCTGCCATCCTCCTGTTTCAGTGTCCAGGTGTCAGCATGTGAATAGACTCCAGTGAATTGCTGTACATTCAAGGCGCATGTCTTAAACCGTACACTATTGAAACTCAGCAGCGAAGAAATGATACACTGAGAAGAACAAGGCTACTTTTTGGAGCTGATAAAAGGTGTCAGAACAGACTAGTATCAACATGTCCCTAATGCAAGGATAGGCTAGCAGTTGTCCATGGTGTAGCTCACAGCTGATAGTTGTGAGATTGTCTGGCTTAAGCAGGAATGAACATTTCTGTTTAGTCCAGGCATGTCTTGCAGCTAAACACAACTCACTAAGCTGCTGTCCTTTCTGGCTGACCTGTTTAATAAACTGACCATAAGATATCTTGTTGCAGAACAAAAATAGCCCCATATCCTTCTCTATTTTTTTCTTATCCCCATCCAAACTACATGCAAGATTTCTCCCTAATATAGACTCCTAGTAACTTGCTGTAGTCTGTCATCTCTTATAAAATGCATACAAGACACATTGTTGATCTTTCCCATTCAGAGTTCAAAACCCTGCTAACACGACACTGTCCAGAGCAATTTCTAAATCCCTCTGAGTTAAACTTTAATACTAAAACATAGCCAACAGAGCTACAGATGACTGCAGAAGAGCCTCCAGAACAGATTCAGGCCCCCCAAATTCAAAGATGACATAGAGCTGTATTTCCAGAGAAGAGTGACAGGTGTCTTATTGCTTGAGTACCCAAATATCATGTAGCACTGGCATTGCCTTGAATCTCCTCGCCCAGCCATAAATCATGGGCCACAAAGACAGCCAAAGAACTTACAGAGTGAGCTGCAGCAACCAACAGACAAATCTGAAATTGCAGGGCAGGCCACAGAGATGATGATGGTGATTAAGTCAGGCATAGATGAGTTGATGTAGTTGAATGTGGATTGGTGTCAAATAGTGCAAACTGATGTAATTTACATCCTCACCAAGTCAAGAAGTTGGGTTGTAGCAGGAAAACCATCCAACAGGAGGGTGTAAGAAGAACGTCACCTTCCTGGGCACCATATCCTTTATTTTATACTCTCCTCTTGATCTCCTTCCACCTTTCCTTCAGCCAAGCGTGTAAGTCATATCATCTTTCCCCAGCTTGCTCTGATTTCCTGACATGTAACTCGCACCACTAGGTACATCACCCACATGTTTGACCCTCAACGTTGGTTTTGATTCTGGCAGCAGATATCTAGAGCACAGCAGAAACATGATTTCAAGGTTTACATAACTAAAAAGATCTCGAAAGAGATTCTGCAGCCCCCTAAAGAACTGGGACATGTGGATGAACATAAATTAACCACTGCTCAACTTCTGTTTCAAAACCTGAAAGAATGCCGTGGGCAAGAACAAAGTAACTAATGGCCACGTTCCTGCATTGTTCCATAGGGTTTGGGTGTTTGTAATTCATTTAAACTAAAATATTCTTAGCTTTATCATAATCACTCAAATGCCACCAGTTTCATATCTGCATGTGGTGCACAGAATGATTGCAAAAAGAAAAGGAGTATTGTGGCACCTTAGAGACTAACAAATTTATTTGAACATAAGCTTTCATGAGCTACAGATCACTTCATCGGATTGCAAAGTATCTTAAGAAGGGTACAGCATGCATTTGGACTATTCCTTAACACTGGGATTTTCAAAGTAGCTTAAAGGAGTTAGACACTCTAAAATTCTTGCTTTTTGAGAGGCAAACCACACAAGCCTCAGAGGTTAGGTTCTGCTAAAATGTGACAAAATTCAACTATGTAGCCAGGTTTTAACCAGAATCATCTGAAATTTACTATGTATTCATGCAGCTGAATCTTTTAGCAAGGATCAGTGATCTGAATAAAAAAAGCCGTTGACATATTTAGTAGTCAAAATCAATTTCTATTAGCTGATATTTGTCATATTTAAGCATTCAGTTGACCCAGCCCTACATGGTTCTTTCTCACCTTGCCAACCAACCGGTGCTGTTTCCCACGTCTATCTCGAAGGGGTCTCTCTCTCACACACATGTCCCTTTCCAAAGCAACACCTGTCACTGACTATGTAGGTATCGGGGATGAGAAGCTCCTGGACAAGTATGAGAGGAGCAGCATACCAGGCCCTACCGCCCCCCCAGTCCTTCCACAGGAATCAGACCCACAGCTCCCTATGTTGGTGCCCTCGATCCTAAGGCGCATGTGGAGGAAGAGAAGACAACAAGCATGGACCTCTAGGACTTCATCAGGGAGCAGAGGATGAAGTAGCAACAGCAGGTGGGCTGGAGCTGAGTGCAGAGGGGTGCACAAGCCAATGCCTGGATTCAGATGGCATTTGGGAATCTGAATATTAATGAGAGACCTGGGAGAAATATGTGCACGTAAACCTGAAGGGTTTGGTTCGCTTCCAATCTCTGTAAATTAAAGAACATGGTTCAGTGTGCGAACCCTGCAGGACTCACACAACTTTAATTTTAACTCCACCCACCATACAGATACTTGTCTCTATGAAACAGCACAGCACACAATTCCGAGTCAACCTTTGCCAACAAGGAGGCTGAAGACTTTTTGGGCAGGGGCGCAATGGCCTCCTGCAGCCTTACACCCCTGCGGAAAGGAACAACTTCTATTGCAGTGCTCACACTCAGGGAATGCCAGGAGTACTCCTGGCTTGCTTTCACAGCCACACTGGCTTCTCCAAATGGGAATGTGGCTGTGGCCTCAGACTCCTCCAGGATAGCCAGGAATGATGAACCCCTGTGGTGGGGTGCATACTCTGCACTGTCTTCAAAGGTTGCACAGGGACTTTGAGGGTTCCAGGAGTCCTTATTCCTGGAGCCTGGGCTCTGGGACCCTTTCCTCTCATGTGGTTTCAGAGCCCAGGCTCCACTGCAAGCCCAAATGTCTACAATGCAATTTTATAGCCCCAGAGCCCCAGTCCCCTCAGTACAAGTCAGCTGACCCAAGCCAGCTGCAAGTCTTCTATTGCAATGTTGACATACCCAGAGGGTTGCACTAAGTGCTGTCTTAAAAGGTGAATTAAAAATAGTAATGTCCTGTGTAGGGACCCTTCCCACCAAATATACTGCAACTCTACAAGAGCCAACCACTCTTTGCAAGATCTCACTTTTGTGAAACACTCTCTGAACTGTCCAAACTGGCCCTGAGAGCTGGATGTATTAAAGAGGAATAGGCGAAGAAAATGTCTTGTTGAATTTGTGTGGATGAGTGTGGGAAAAAGGGAAGGGGTACTGGTGACACAGACAGTATTCGGCTACTATAAAAACCATTGTGGCCAACATTTTTAAACCTGAGTATATAAACAGAGCATCCTGATTCATGTTTAGGCACCTACATATAAATGGCTTTATTTTGAAAGGGACTGAGAATTTTTGTCTAAAGTTTGGATCCTAAACCCATATGTACGCACAAAAATAAAAGCAGTCTGCTTTTCAAAAGGGACAAGAGTTCTGAACTTTCCTCCCATCCATTTTAATGGGATTTGCAGGAGCTTAGAACTTCTGAAAATCAGACCACTTATATTGTTGTGCCTAAACATGGTTTAAGGAGCCAAACATTGGTTTGAAAATGCTGGCACATGTGGCTGTGTGAAATATGCACAGTAGCTGCACACACGTTTTGAAAAATGTGTGCCATTTGTGTGCAGGATCATGTTAGCTGTGTGCACCACTGACCAGTTACAGTGGTGCCACATATCGCCATACCCTCCCCACCCAAAAACTTTTGGTGATTCAGAGAAAATGAAACCCAGCTCTGAACCCCTGTTGGCTTCATTTTTCAAAACCAAAACACCACCTCCTCAGCCCATGGTTAATAGAAGCAGGAGATGTGGACATGTGAGTTACCTACACTAGCTGCATAGTAAGTAATTTGATGGATGTATAATTGTTTACCCAATCTGTTGCACTTGTCTCCTCCCCAACGTGTGTACAATATCCAGATGGGATGTAAGGCCATGTGATGGAACTTTGCACTTCCCAGGTTGCTGGACACTGTAAACATCATGAGGTGGCATTTTGAACTCCCTAGGAATGGAACAGCCCTGACACTTGCATATTCTCTTCTCTTGGAGGCACAGTAAGTATTGCATAGGCAGCGTCACAGCATGGACACGAGGATTAGGCAAGAAAAGAATTAAATGGGGTGGGAAGAATGGCATTTCGCAATGGATGAAAATGCCACTGCACGAAGCAATATGAGCTCCTGAGGAGATATTTGATCCCTCTGGCCAGGACAGCAGAATATGCAAAGCATAGGCTTGGATACCAGAAATTCCCTGCCACAAAATAAAGCATAAGGTGAATTAGGTTACTGAATTCTCATACACATACCTAGCTCATGTTACCATTAATTCAATCATTTGAGTTAATGGAGTCGCACAAAACAGTCTCAGACAGCACCTGAGTCTAATAGATTCCTCCTTCAACACAGCCCCTCACTGTCAACATTTACCAGTCACCACTATCACTGAGTGAGCAGGCCTCAGCATTGAAGCACATTTGTTTGATTTCCATATTTGTCTTATTCCCAGTATTTCCCTTATTTCACATTTCTTTTTTTGTGGTTTTTTTTTTATTTTCCCTTTCCTCATGCCTTTAGTGTTTAATTGCCTTTTCGCTTTTCTTCTTCTCCCCTTCATATCTTACTCTCTCTCCCAGAGTAACTAGGTGCCTGTGTGATACATTCATTGTTTTACACTGAACATTGTGGATGACCTGGGGAGATGATGGGATTTTGGCAGTGATTGGCGAACTGTGGAGGTGTCACTCCAGTCTGTAGGTTCAAAAGTCAACAGCGGAGGAAAGTGGGCTTTGTTTGAGCAAACCCCAGTTATGTTGTTGACAGTGTTCACATTTACATTGAGCTGCTCAGTGCAACACTGGTTCCTAATTCTGGAGATGCCTAGAAGCAGTGTATACTTGTGCTCTGGCCACATGTAAGAGATTATACAATACTATTTACTATTCAATAAAGTTAATTACCATAGCAGTCCCTGCATCACAGTATGCTACTTTGGAAAGAGAGCTTCTTCTTAAAGGAATGTTTTTTCTTAAGTAATGGCACTATCTGTTCTATTTAAAAAGCAGAAAGTATATTTCTAAATAAGTTTCTTGCTAGCCTATAATATTCATTTTTAATATTGTTCTTGATCTTTTTGAACACCCATTGTCTTATTAAAGACTTTTGTTGGTGTTGCTTTTGAAAAGGGAATATTGTGGGCCAAATTATCTGGATGAATCCACTTATGGTTTTTATTAGACTGCATTAGCACAAGCCAATTTCTGGGAATAATGGCAGAAGCGAGGTAAGTTGCAGCAGGATGGTAAAATGGCAGCAAGTAATTAGCTGAAAATGGCACCATCAACATGCAGCATGTAACCAATGTACTTGAATGTCGGAAAATAAACAAAGGAGTTGTGAAGCCTGAAATTCTTGATTTTGTCCCTTTTCTCCTGACTTAGCTGATCATCTCTAATGTCCGAGATATCCATGCCTGGTGCCTGGTTCTGTATCACACTCTCTCTGGCTAGGAGGGCTGAAGAGGCAGGAGCAGAAAAGGCTGTTTGGGATCCATTTGCTATAGCTGCCTTTTTTAATACAGTGCATTAAAACTGTCATTGTTCCTGTCTCATTTCCCCCTTGGTTTTTTTGGTTGCATATCATGACCAAAGAGGCTGGAACATCATGCACTAAGGAAATATTAATTCCTTTGCTGTTGCATCTAAAAGCTAAGATGATGAATTTCTGTGCCATGCTACATTATACGGGGATAAAGGAACAAAGGGGTGAAGGACAGTGGCTGCATGGTGTCTTAATCAGATGCAGATCAGCCTAAGAGCATCAGACCATCAAATCCCTGCTCTGCAGCAATCGTGCACCTTTAGTCAGGCTCTGAATGGGCTGAGATAGATTCGGGGCTTTATTGAAAGATCATACAGGATGACTGCAAAATCCCATTACTTGTTGATTAAGTATTGATTGCCTCAGTATTAACAAGGCAGCTAATACGAAGTGACCTCTGAGGCCAGTGGTTGGGGGGGGGGAAGACAATTTACTAAAACAGGCAGGCAGATGAATAAGGGGCTAGATCTGCTCTTGGCTTTTAGCTTCGGTTAAAATGTCACACTCGATAGTGCAGATCAATGCCCACTTTATTTCCTTGCAGCCGTCTTATTACCATCATGAGGCTGCCTCCTTTGATGCTTTTTAATGACCCTCTGAACCGCGTGCTCTGCTTACCCACTGCCTTTGACTAAAAGGAAAGGAAAAGGGTTTTTTTCCCTTGCTGGTGATGGAGTGGCTGAGAACGTGACATTGTGCCAGTATAACTGGAGCAATGAGGTTTCTCGGGTCACCGGTGCTGCGACTCTGCTCTTTCACTTGGTTTCTAGCTTTTCTTTCGTTCTTTTCTAGATTTCAAAAGTCTTGCTCCTTTTCATAACTTCAAAACTGCAGACATATTAGGAGACCACCTACTGACAACTTCTGGCCAACATTCTTATTTGTGTTTTTAAGTGCAATAAGTTTAGCAGCTCTTGTTACAGTAATTCTCGTAGAAAGGACATCACTCAATTGTTCCAAGCCTGCTTTGTTTCTTGTTACCATTTTACAAATATTAGAATCACTTTTGATAATATGGAAAGGCATCAGGGGATGCACCAGACAGACCTAATTGTATTCTTCTGAATCAAAATCAGGCTGCATTCGGTATACACACACAGACACACAGACACACACACACACCTTTCACTTTGCTACATATACGTCCAGGAAAAATTCCATGGTCAGAGAAAGGATGATTCAGATAAGACTTTTTGAGCTTTTGTGATTCTGTGCTACAGGGTTCGGCAACCTTTCAGAAGTGGTGTGCTGAGTCTTGATTTATTCACTCTAATTTAAGGTTTTGCTGCCAGTAATACATTTTAACATTTTTAGAAGGTCTCTTTCTATATGTCTATAATATATAACTAAACTATTGTTGTATGTAAAGTAAATAAGGTTTTTTAAAAAATGTTTAAGAAGCTTCATTTAAAATTAAATTAAAATGCAGCTCTTATCAGTTTAGTGTGATCCTTGCCCTTGCTTTTCCTTGTTGAGTTTTCCAATGTCTGGCACATATTTGGATACTTTAAGTTGCACACAGGCTTCTGAGTGATCAGTTGTTAACTGGCTCCAAGAGGGACAGAGGACAGATTTCATGTGTGAAAATACCTGTTCACACAGGTATGTGGATCCAAATGCTGAAAGCATTGCAAATGCAATTTTCTTCAAACAGTTAAATTTCACTGGCAGGGATGTCCAGCAGGTCAGAACAGAGTCCCCATGATATCTCTCAGTAGCTTCAAGTGCACTCTGCAGATCTCCAAACTTTGATGCCCACCATTCTGAGCTTTTTAACTGAATGAGCTGCATTTTGAAATCTTCAACACCCATCCACTGAAATACAGACAAATCCAAGTCGCTTTCATTGAACTTTTCAGGTTTAGTTAGAAAAGAAAGCATTGGGCCAAATCACTGGAACTCTTGAAATCTGTCAGAAAATTCTGATTCCAGTTCTTGCATGTACATTCTAACCTCAACGTCAAACGCAATGTGCTGTTCCACATGGCGTGATAGTGATGTAAGCAACAAATCAGGACTTAAAAATATCCCAGTACAGTGGCTCTGGAACAATTTTTAAGGTGGGGGTGCTGAGCTGCGCCCCCTCTTGCCCCTGTCTGCACTCCTCACTGCCCCAGGCTGGGGCCAGTGGGCCACAGTTGGGGGTGGCTGCAGAGCCGGCGGCCAGGACCCCAGGCCGGCAGCAGAGCCCCCCAGACCAGTGGCTGGGACCCGGGGCTGGCAGTGGGCTGAGTGCGGCCAGCGGCTGGTAACCCGGGACGGCAGCGGAGCCCCAAGGACTGGTGGCCAAGACCCAGGCAGCGTGAGTGCCACTGAAAATCAGCTCACATGCCATAGGTTGCCCACCCCACTGTAATATATTGATGGGAAAATGTTTGGTTCCCATTTTACAGATCAGTCTGCTGAATTCTGAATTTTAAAAAGTACAAATATTTATGTGCAGCACAAAATGGGGATAGTTCAAGAGCTATCAGAGATCTATCTGCTTTAAACTTTTAGACAAATGAAGGATATTAGAAACAGAATTCTGGGTTAGGGAAACCTTCTCAGACAGCAAACTTTTTTTCTTCTCCTTTTAAATCTCTCCAAGCTTGTGGAGCTGGAGTGACAGTAATGGAGAAATGAAAAGTGCGTGTGTCCACACGGGCTGCAGATGGAGAGATAAGGCAGCAAGACAAAATAAAAAGATGATTTTGGAAATATCACATTTCTGGGGCTAGCCATTGGAACAAACCAAACAAATACTACCAGAAGCTAAAACTACTACTTTGGAGATAATCAATGTGAACTGTTCTGGAAATATGAAAGTTTAACAATTATGGGCCTTATTTAGAGTCTATTGAAGTCAATGAAAATTTGATTTGATTATTAATAGTAAAATGACATAATTTATATGCCCAATCTTTTCTATCTCTCACCCCAGCCTCCCTCCTCCCTTTTCTGCAGTAAAAATAGACACAAAATAATAATAGTAATAAGCAACCTCACAGGTCTCTTCTGGGAGCATTTGGAAGGTTTGATAGTATGCAAAGCCATCCTCACCCCCGATCGCTGAATCAGCCACAAATGCAAATCCCCGCTTCCTGTTTCATCCTCTTCCTCCCTTTGCTGCTCATTCTGATGTTCTTAAAAATCAGAATCATGGGGGTAATCTTCACAGTGCAAGGATGTGATGGACTGACTCTGCTTAGTGCCTTATTACTATTATTTATATAATGCCATAAAAGTGCATGATGCTTAAGAGAAAAATAAGCTACCACCCCTGCATCTAAGTGCCTGGGATCTAAGTTGGTCAATTATACTTGATAATTTCATACACACACACCCCTCTTGTTCCCCTTTCATTTGCAGCAGGGTCCAGAGCTTAGGCAGCTTCCCACTTTTCTTCAAATCAGCCAAGAATGATCCTTTCTTAAATTATGAGCCCAGCTTGAAGGCTGTTGGCCAAATAGAGGCATGTAGGGGCTCAGATCTGGAGTGCTGCCTAACGGGCTCGTCCACAAACATATGCGTCTCTGGAATATTGCCTGCTGCAGCTCTAATTATAAATTATCCCTGTAGATACATGGGGGTTCTAGTGAATTAAGCAAAATTTTGGAGTGGCTGATAGGAAAACAAGTTTTTGCACAGCATTCCCAATAAGAAATTATACACTTGTTATGCATTACAGTCTGTGCTCAAAATGCCATTTCAGCATTCTGGGTATTAAACAAGGAATCTTATGTGGTCTTGCAGTGAAATACTGTGAAGGATTATTTAAAGTAAACTGTAGGGAAATATAAAACAAGCCCAGTTAATTTATCACAACAGTGAAGATGCATAAATAAGATGTGTATGAATAACAAGGACAGCTTACCTATTATTCCAAAGAATTCTAGTTTCCACTGGCAAAATAAAGAAAAATGACACCCATTTTATTCATCTTGACAGTCTAAAAGTTTGCAGAGTAAGGAGCATATGAGACCATAAATGCACAGTGAAATGGGTTTTTTAAAAATGTCTCTAATTACAATTAACCTAGTGCTGGTTGCAACCATCTTGCTGAAAAGAGAAGACATTTGCAACATTACAGTGGGAGACCAATGATGGAAACCAGTCTCTAGCTTCCTTCAGTAAAAGTATAAACAGCCAAAGGAAAAGCTTTAGGGCTTGCAGCTCAGCTCTGTGAATCAGCATAACTCCATTGTCTGTAATGGAACTATGCCATTTCACACCAGCTGAGGTTCTGGCCAATTATATTTAATTTTTAAAGGTCTTTAAAAGCAATATTGGACATTCTGGAAATGGATAGGCAGTCTCTTCCATACTGGGTTTCCATAATGCTAATATCACAAATGACATACATCCCAGAAATTAGTGCCAGGGCACTGGGTTACAGATATACCACTTCCCTAGCCAGAAGTCAGCAACTGGAAATTCTAAAAGCACTGAAGGAAGTTTGAGCCAATACCTGGCCTTTAATATGACCAAACTTTAGATAAAACTATCCACAGCATAACTATGCTGTCAGGACTTGTTTGTATAAACAGTTAGTGTGTAACAAGCTGGGATGGAAATCTACCACACGGTAACAGTTTATAGTGCGCTTTGCTCTATCCTGATTTGACATGGGAGTAGATCAAAGTGCACTGGGGATCTTTTAATGTGTGGCAGCAGGATCCACATGGACAGTTAGTGCACAACAGACTAGTGCATGATAGGTCTACACCCCACCTTTCCACGTACTAAATGTTCATATAGACGAGCCCTCACTCAAGGGCCTTTGCTCTTCCTTCATCAAGATGAGAAGGGTACATCTGAGCCCACTGTTCCTGGACATCCAAATGGCCTTAGCAGCCAGAAATGCCTTCTTTCATTTTCAGCTGTTCAAGAGGCTGCCCTCTTTGTGTCAGATGTCTCTTTGTCTGTCTTGTCTATTTAGATGATAAGTTCTTCAGGGCAGGAACTGTCTCTTGTTCTGTGTACGCAGGTAAACATCATGGCATCAGTTTACACTCTGTTTCACAACTGAAATGTTATTTTCATAACCATAAAGCCTATGAACTTTGCATTTTGTGGGGTATTTTTAAATAAAAGCTTAGATTCTGAACCACAAGAGGGCAACCACCAAACAAAGCACCAGATAGGTAGCCTACTGCGCTCCCGTCGATGTCAACTCCTGTGTGAGAGCCATCTCATTTCAATAGCTTTACTAAGTGTAATATCTTCTGAAAGCTAGGAAAACCCACACACTCATTCACACACACTCTCTTTGCATGCAAAGGGAAGAATGTACGTTTTAGATTATTATGTATGTTTATAATTCAGGTAGCATTCAAATATCACAGTGAGGGGTGTGATATGTACTCTAAAATACACAGATGGGACAGGGAGATTGGATAGAATAGATAGATCATATTTCAGTAAAATGGTCGCCCTCTCAGGAATGCCAATTGTAATTTAAAAATGGTGACAACTACTTCTTACCCTGTGAACTTCCATAGTGCTGGGCTGAGCAAAATGGATGCAGTTTTCCTTTAAATTTTGCCAGTAATGATACGGCATACAAAGTGACAGACTACAGAGTTTGGGTTGAATGCTAACATTGTTCTTTTTCCCCTTTAAAGGTCATGTGCAAAAAAAGGGCTCAGTTAAATCTATCCATTTAAAATCACCATTAGGTCATGAAAAGCAGCCTCAACATGCTAAGAGGCTTCTTTTGAAAATACATGCTAGGGACCAGCTTCTGTAGATCAGCTTTATCAAGTGATACTCTGGAAGGTATGCTCCAGTGCTCTTTTACAAAACCTTTGATTTGCTTCTGATATGTATTTTCACCCTTTCAAATGCAACCAGATTTCCGTGCATATCACATTTTTAATAAGAAAGGAAACAAGCAGGTGTTGATGTGTGGTATATAACTGCAACAATTCCGATCACATTTGTCTAATGGGTATGAATATCACTTTTCAACAAGGTATACCCTGAGGAATAATGAAAAATAGGACTGAAACCTATTCTTCAATTTGGATCCTAGAGAAGAGATATTTAAGTTTCACTTTCATTTGTTATAGGAGAGTGTTGAAAACTAACAGCTTGTAAGAGATTACTGAGCAGTACCACTAATGTGGTTCAAGCAGACAATGTTAATAATCTTGATATTACTTAATAACCCATGTTTTCCCTTTGAAGACATTTATTGCAGAGGAAAAAAGCACATTTGAAACACTGATGTGTATTTCAGTTCCTAAGCAGCAGGTGCACAAAAGTTTGGTGTATGTGTGTTGTCATAAATATAAAGGGAAGGGTAAACCCCTTTGAAATCCCTCCTGGCCAGGGGAAAGCTCCTCTCACCTGTAAAGGGTTAAGAAGCTAAAGGTAACCTCGCTGGCACCTGACCAAAATGACCAATGAGGAGACAAGATACTTTCAAAAGCTGGGAGGAGGGAGAGAAACAAAGGGTCTGTGTCTGTCTGTGTGCTGCTCTTGCCAGGGACAGAACAGGAATGGAGTCTTAGAACTTTTAGTAAGTAATCTAGCTAGAATCATAGAATCATAGAATCATAGAATATCAGGGTTGGAAGGGACCCCAGAAGGTCATCTAGTCCAACCCCCTGCTCAAAGCAGGACCAATTCCCAGTTAAATCATCCCAGCCAGGGCTTTGTCAAGCCTGACCTTAAAAACCTCTAAGGAAGGAGATTCTACCACCTCCCTAGGTAACGCATTCCAGTGTTTCACCACCCTCTTAGTGAAAAAGTTTTTCCTAATATCCAATCTAAACCTCCCCCACTGCAACTTGAGACCATTACTCCTCGTTCTGTCATCTGCTACAATTGAGAACAGTCTAGAGCCATCCTCTTTGGAACCCCCTTTCAGGTAGTTGAAAGCAGCTATCAAATCCCCCCTCATTCTTCTCTTCTGCAGGCTAAACAATCCCAGCTCCCTCAGCCTCTCCTCATAACTCATGTGTTCCAGTCCCCTAATCATTTTTGTTGCCCTTCGCTGGACTCTCTCCAATTTATCCACATCCTTCTTGAAGTGTGGGGCCCAAAACTGGACACAGTACTCCAGATGAGGCCTCACCAATGTCGAATAGAGGGGAATGATCACGTCCCTCGATCTGCTCGCTATGCCCCTACATATACATCACAAAATGCCATTGGCCTTCTTGGCAACAAGGGCACACTGCTGACTCATATCCAGCTTCTCGTCCACTCTCACCCCTAGGTCCTTTTCCGCAGAACTGCTGCCTAGCCATTCGGTCCCTAGTCTGTAGCTGTGCATTGGGTTCTTCCGTCCTAAGTGCAGGACCCTGCACTTATCCTTATTGAACCTCATCAGATTTCTTTTGGCCCAATCCTCCAATTTGTCTAGGTCCTTCTGTATCCTATCCCTCCCCTCCAGCGTATCTACCACTCCTCCCAGTTTAGTATCATCCGCAAATTTGCTGAGAGTGCAATCCACACCATCCTCCAGATCATTTATGAAGATATTGAACAAAACCGGCCCCAGGACCGACCCTTGGGGTACTCCACTTGATACCGGCTGCCAACTAGATATGGAGCCATTGATCACTACCCGTTGAGCCCGACAATCTAGCCAGCTTTCTACCCACCTTGTAGTGCATTCATCCAGCCCATACTTCCTTAACTTGCTGACAAGAATACTGTGGGAGACCGTGTCAAAAGCTTTGCTAAAGTCAAGAAACAATACATCCACTGCTTTCCCTTCATCCACAGAACCAGTAATCTCATCATAAAAGGCGATTAGATTAGTCAGGCATGACCTTCCCTTGGTGAATCCATGCTGGCTGTTCCTGATCACTTTCCTCTCATGCAAGTGCTTCAGGATTGATTCTTTGAGGACCTGCTCCATGATTTTTCCAGGGACTGAAGTGAGGCTGACTGGCCTGTAGTTCCCAGGATCCTCCTTCTTCCCTTTTTTAAAGATTGGCACTACATTAGCCTTTTTCCAGTCATCTGGGACTTCCCCGGTTCGCCACGAGTTTTCAAAGATAATGGCCAATGGCTCTGCAATCACAGCCGCCAGTTCCTTCAGCACTCTCGGATGCAACTCGTCCGGCCCCATGGACTTGTGCACGTCCAGCTTTTCTAAATAGTCCCTAACCACCTCTATCTCCACAGAGGGCTGGCCATCTCTTCCCCATTTTGTGATGCCCAGCGTAGCAGTCTGGGAGCTGACCTTGTTAGTGAAAACAGAGGCAAAAAAAGCATTGAGTACATTAGCTTTTTCCACATCCTCTGTCACTAGTTTGCCTCCCTCATTCAGTAAGGGGCCCACACATTCCTTGGCTTTCTTCTTGTTGCCAACATACCTGAAGAAACCCTTCTTGTTACTCTTGACATCTCTGGCTAGCTGCAGCTCCAGGTGCGATTTGGCCCTCCTGATAACATTCCTACATGCCCGAGCAATATTTTTATACTCTTCCCTGGTCATATGTCCAACCTTCCACTTCTTGTAAGCTTCTTTTTTATGTTTAAGATCCGCTAAGATTTCACCATTAAGCCAAGCTGGTCGCCTGCCATATTTACTATTCTTTCGACACATCGGGATGGTTTGTCCCTGTAACCTCAACAGGGATTCCTTGAAATACAGCCAGCTCTCCTGGACTCCTTTCCCCTTCAAGTTAGTCCCCCAGGGGATCCTGGCCATCCGTTCCCTGAGGGAGTCGAAGTCTGCTTTCCTGAAGTCCAGGGTCCGTATCGCTAGGTATGTGTTAGATTATGATTTCTTTAAATGGCTGAGAAAAGAATTGTGCTGAATAGAATAACTATTTCTGTCTGTGTATCTTTTTTGTAACTTAAGGTTTTGCCTAGAGGGGTTCTCTATGTTTTTGAATCTAATTACCCTGTAAGATATCTACCATCCTGATTTTACAGGGGGGATTTCTTTATTTCTATTTACTTCTATTTTTTATTAAAAGTCTTCTTGTAAAAAACTGAATGCTTTTTCATTGTTCTCAGATCCAAGGGTTTGGGTCTGTGGTCACCTATGCAAATTGGTGAGGCTTTTTATCCAACATTTCCCAGGAAAGGGGGGGTGCAAGTGTTGGGAGGATTGTTCATTGTTCTTAAGATCCAAGGGTCTGGGTCTGTAGTCACCTAGGCAAATTGGTGAGGCTTTTTACCAAACCTTGTCCAGGAAGTGGGGTGCAAGGTTTTGGGAAGTATTTTGGAAGTATTCTGGGGGGAAGGACGCGTCCAAACAGCTCTTCCCCAGTAACCAGTATTAGTTTGGTGGTGGTAGCGGCCAGTCCAAGGACAACGGGTGTAATATTTTGTACCTTGGGGAAGTTTTGACCTAAGCTGGTAAAGATAAGCTTAGGAGGTTTTTCATGCAGGTCCCCACATCTGTACCCTAGAGTTCAGAGTGGGGGAGGAACCTTGACATGTGTGTTTTCATTTTTGTCTTTGAGTTCTCATCCCTTTCTTTTTGGGGATCTTAAATACAGGTGCATTGGCCTCCTTTACTCCATTGGCAATCTTCTCCAAAAGGCAGACCTGGTTCAACTACAATCTTGTTCAGGAGAAGATCCTGTTGAGGCCCTGACTTCAATTTCCAACGATATCTGAAGGCAATCAGCACCTTTTACGATGGAACCCTTAACTGTACCAAAAATTAGGGTTAATTTCTGTGCTACTACACAAGAGCCTTATCGAATGCCTATTGAAGCTGGGGGCGGGGGGGTCTTTTCATTGACTTCAGTGGGATTCAGAGCGGGCCCCAAATACACACTGGTGCTGGGATTCTAGGACAGCTAACACAGATGTGCTCATGGGCACTGTAGTCAACTGCATGAGCTCCAAGGTGTTGTATCATTGTATATCTAAGAACATGATCGAACCCAAAGGATTCCAGGTAATACTAACAATGAAAGATTAAAAAGCAAAAACAAAAATCCCTGCTGTTTGACACAGAACATTTCAACTGCAACAGCAGTGAAATTTCTCCTGTGATAAATTTATGAAAAATTACAATTTGTGCCAGGGTAAAATATCACTATTTTCCAACACACACCCATCTTAGATGGGACCTGCACAAATCCAGAAAGCAAACAATAGCCAGTAGATCCACTAGCTCATATGCCATACTGTATGGTATGAGACCTTTTTCTGTAGTAAAAGCAGCAGCCAGAGTGAGAAACAGCAGCCATGAGCTAAGTTGCAGAGAGTCACATCCTCACGTTCCATCTAATTTGCACCAAAATAATGTAATATCAGGCTGTTAAGAAGGTGATTCTGTCCTAATAGTAACCGCAATCACCAGATTAAAAAAAAAAAAGATCTTAAGATGTTTAAAGAAAACTTTGTCTGATAGCATTCTGTCTGGCAAGAAACTACTTATCCACAGTTGCAATTCTGAAATCTATACTTCTATTACTTTGCCTTTATGGTCCCTACTTCTCTCTTGTTTATCTGTGTGGTTTCTGTCTTATTCTTTAATTGTCTCTGTCTGTTGCATAACTAATTTTGCCAGATTTAAATCAACTAAGGTGGTGGTGTCTGATTGGTTAAAGAATTGTTTCATAATGGGCTAGGATGGGTGAAAAATACTGTTTTGTAGGACTTTAGTTTAATAGAATCATAGAAGATTAGGGTTGGAAGAGACCTCAGGAGGTCATCTAGTCCAACACCCTGCTCAAAGAGGAACACCAATTAAATCATCCCAGCCAGGGCATTGTCAAGCCAGGCTTTAAAAACCTCTAAGGATGGAAATTCCACCACTTCCCTAGGTAACCCATTCCAGTGCTTCACCACCCTCCAAGTGAAATAGTGTTTCCTAATATCCAACCTAGACCTCCCGCACTGCAACTTGAGACCATTGCTCCTTGTTCTCTCATCTGCCACCACTGAGAACAGCCGAGCTCCATCCTCTTTGGAACCCCCCTTCAGGTAATTGAAGGCTGCTATCAAATCCCCCCTAACTCGTCTCTTCCGCAGATTAAATAAGCCCAGTTCCGTCAGCCTCTCCTCATAAGTCATGTGTCCCAGCCCTCTAGTCATTTTGGTTGCTCTCCGCTGAACTCTCTCCAATTAGCCCACATTCCTTCTGTAGTGGGGGGCCCAAAATTGGACTCAATACTCTAGATGTGGCCTCACCAGTGCCGAATAGAAGGGAATAATGACTTCCCTCAATCTGCTGGCAATGCTCCTACTAATGCAGCCCAATAGGCTGTTAGCCGTCTTGGCAACAAGGACACACTGCTGACTCATATCCAGCTTCTCATCCACTCTAATCCCCAGGTCCTTTTCTGCACAAATGCTGCTTAGACAGTCGGTCCACAGCCTGTTGTGGTGCATGAGATTCTTCCATCCTAAGTGCAGGACTCTGCACTTGTCCTTGCTGAACCTCATCAGATTTCTTTTGGTCCAATCCTCCGATTTGTTTAAGTCACTCTGGACCCTATCCCTACTTCTCCAGCGTATCTACCTCTCCCCCCAGCTTAGTGTCATCCGCGAACTTGCTGAGGGTGCAATCTATCCCATCGTCCAGATCATTAATAAACATATTGAACAAAACTGGCCCCAGGATCAACCCTTGGGGCACTCCGCTTGATACCGGCTGCCAACTAGAAATCAAGCCCACTACCCACTGAGCCCGACAATCTAGCCAGCTTTCTATCCACCTGGTAGTCCATTCATCCATTCCTTACTTTTTTAACTTGCTGTCAAGAATACTGTGGGACACCATATCAAAAGCCTTGCTAAAGTCAAGATATATCACGTCCACCACTTTTCCCATATCCACAGAGCCAGTTTTCTCATCATAGAAGGCAATCGGGTTGGTCAGGCATGACTTGCCCTTGGTGAATCCATGTTGACTGTTCCTGATCACCTTTCTCTCCCCCACGTGCTTCAAAATGGTTTCCTTGAGGTCCTGTACCATGATTTTTAAGCTATACCTTAACCAGTTTAAAATTACTGGTTAAGCTATAGCTAAGCAGGACACAAGTTTTAACTATATAACCTGGGGTCCAAAGGAAGTTCTTTGCAACCCAACTCCAGGATGCAGCCCAAGATCAGAGCTGTCAGACTTCTACACCTTGCTGACCACACCATGCAGAAGCTGGAGCCCCGGACAATCTAATCTTAACTGGCCATCAAGAAAGGTTTGTCAGCCTTATTGGAAGTGGGGAGCATTGAATGTTTTGCATGTGTATTCTGTTTTGGTAACTGTTAATAAATAGAGGGTAAGGATATTACTGTGTAAGGCCCTTTCACTGGTAAAAGGCCCAGCGGATCCTCAGAGCCCCGAGTCCACCAGGAATGAGTGTTAGCCTCGAGTCTACGGAGGGGTAGAGCCAGGAGCACCGGAGGGGTAAAGATGGGTTCCTTACTTTCTGAGTACCCAAAAGAGAGGGTAGGGGCCTGAGAGCCCTAAATTGTGTGGGTAACAGTACTGGACTAGGAAGTAATATAAAAATACTTTTCCTTCGGAGCAGAAACTTCAAGCTTCTTTGTATTTTCAAGTGAAATGTTACTAAATTATGAAGTGCATTATCATAGGACCAGGTATTGTCATTTTCACTCATGCTAAGCAGTATCTTACTGTGCCAGTATCTCATTTTTTTTCAGTGGGTCTTCTGAAGTATGGGTATCAAATTCTGGTTCATAACGAAAGGCATATTTACAATTTGTGACCTCTACCATACTTAGCTGAACAGTTCATAATTAAGTTACATGTTGGTGTTGTTCACATTGCGCTCTCATTATTGACCACAATTTCAAATGAGCTCAACAGCAGCTTTTCAGGAGCTCAGTACCCACACTTAGGCCTAAATTTTAAAAAGCGCTCAGTTCCCATCTAGACACCTAAGTAAGGGCCAGATTTTCAAAAGTGCTCAGCTACCAACCTACTGACTGGTTTAAATTTGTCCATCTATACTGGTGCTCAAAGCACAGCTAATCTCTCTTAAAAATCCTAACCTATAAGATTCTCTGAAACAAAGGCAAGCATATGTACCACAGAAGCATATTATAAATGCCTCATTTTTACACAGATTCCTGAAAAGTAGTATACACTGGGACCATTGTACCTTTCCATTTAAAAAGTATTTGAAAAGGCTCAGCTATTTCATTACAATTGTAAGGCTTGCTTGTAAAAAAAAAATCTTAAGCTTCAATTGGTGATTATTAAAACTTTAAAAGAAACATATCCCACAGAAAACAATTAACAACATCTGAGGATTCCACTGACTGTCCAGATGTCTTAATCCGGATAGTTAATTATAAATTATATTTATCACTCACACACACACACACACACATACACACACACAAATATAGTCGCCCAACAATATAAGATAATGCCGACATGAAGGAAAAGACTTCTGTAAAGAACACTGTCAAAAGTAAAAGGATTAGCTTCAAAAGATTATCCTTGTAATTTGACAAACAGTATACACACCTTATTTTAATTCAGTTTTGGTTTGTCAATCATGCAGTTAAATTGCATAACAATTTGATGCTTTTAAACAAATGACAGCATTCTGTATGTTGGCTTATATTGTGGCAGTCAGAGAAATGGATGTCTGTTTGCTGTCTAGAAATTTTTCTAATTTTACAGTTTTACTGGGTGCTATGTATAATGCATCTATTTTTGCATCACTCTCGTTTTCCCTAGGTGTTGCTAGTCATTTTGTAGTGACAAAAAATAGTTCTTTTGAATTTTTCCAGGGATACAGATGAATGTAATATGTGGTGTACTCACTTTATTACTATCTCATGTAAAATGAGACAAAATACTGCACTTCCAAAACAGAATAAAGATAAGATGCAGGATTCCATAAAGACGATATATATTACTAATTATTGAAATACTGGAGATCAAAGGTTTTTTGGGGGGTGAGGGGTGCACCGAGTTGTTTTGCATTTTGAAAACATGAATAAATCAGTGCTCTGTGAAGACAATGTTACCATAAGATAAACAAAGGGAACTGCCAAACTTGAAAGACGGACAGCAGTATGCTGTTCTCCTGTCTATCATGTTCCTTTGAAGACAGAGGCAGATTCCACCGTACAAGCCAGTCCATGTCAATGTTTGGCCTTCCTTCTCTGCAGCATGGAAACATTTCCTATCACTCTAAAGCACTACACTAGTGCTAGCTTTTGTGGCTAGCTGTTTATGCAGTAAAATAATTGGGGGGAGTGCCCCAGTTCCAGTTCTCAGTGATACACGCAAATCTTGCTTAGTAGCTCTTGACAAATGTGTATTTTTCCAGATATATCCAATATAACCTGCTGAATGACGTTATGGGCTCTAGTCTGACTTTTGTTCATTGGCTTTTTTCTTGTGGTCTTCCATGAGGCAAGGATGCACTTCATAGTGTACAGAGATAAAGAAATCTCAGTACAGGACACACCAATGTACCAGCAAATGAGCCGTTTTTTCTGACCAGATTGACCATAGAATAATGCATAAATTGCATTCTACATCTTCAATTACAGGTGCCATCACAACCTATTTGGGGGTGGGAAAAGGTATACTTTCTGTATTCCCGTATGTCAAGATAAAGAAAATCAGTTTTGATTCCCCAGACCCTGGCAACATGGTTCTCTGTAATCTACTCCGATCTGGCCCCCTGACTATGTCTCTTCCCCTCTTCATTTTAACCAATATTCAGCAGTTAAAATAATCTTCCACCTCTCTGATAATTGCCCTCCCTCAAATATTATCAAATCCCTTCACAATCTTGATACTCATCAAAGAACAGAACCCCAGAAACTACATGGAAAAGTCTCACTTTGCTGGAAATGGTGAATGACTGCCCCCTGGAGTACGTTCATTGGTACATACGGCACCCAAGCAGAGGGGACTGATTGGTGGTGAGGAAGATCTGCAAAGACTTGGATGTAATGTAATGTAACAAGTAATGGCAAGAGAGGTACCTCCTTCTGGTTAAAGCCACAAGCAGCAAAAGCAAGATTTAGGCACACAGCGTAGACCCTGGACACACTGGCAGCTGCGATATTATACCAGCAACTATACAGTCGTGGCCTGTTGTCATTAAAAATCAGCATTTGCCCACAGTTATCACACAGTGATATCTGAGATACTACCATTTTCGCCCTATGGTAAGAATAGGAAATAGCTGTAATATCTGACAGCAAATGTTGACTTTTTAAGAATACTAACTGTACCTTGAGCCTACCTTTCAAGCTAATTGAGATCAGTCTGAATACTTGAATGCAGGAAACGGTGAAGATGAGGCTGTTTATTACAGAGTGTGTGTGCAAATGTACATTAGGCACATACATAAAGCCAGAGCTAGAGCAACTACTCACTTCAAGGCTTCTTCAATACAGAGAAGCACCGGGATATCATACAGGAAGGTCTGGATGACCTTGTAAACTGGAGTAATAGTAATAGGATGAAATTTAATAGTGAAAAGTGCAAGGTCATGCGTTTAGGGATTAATAACAAGAATTTTTGTTTTAAACTGGGAACGCTTTACTTGGAAGTAACAGAGGAGGAGAAGGACCTCGGAGTATTGGTTGATCACAGGATGATTATGAGCTGCCAATGTGATATGGCCGTGAAAAAAGCTAATGCGGCCTTGGGATGCATCAGGCGAGGTATTTCCAGTAGAGATAAGGAGGTGTTAGTACCATTATACAAGGCACTGGTGAGACCTCACCTGGAATACTGTGTGCAGTTCTGGTCTCCCATGTTTAAGAAGGATGAAGTCAAACTGGAACAGGTACAGAGAAGGGCTACTAGGATGATCTGAGGAATGGAGAACCTGTCTTATGAAAGGAAACTCAAAGAGCCTGGCTTGTTAAGCCTAACCAAAAGAAGGCTGAGGGGGGATATGATTGCTCTTTATAAATATATCAGAGGGATAAATACCACAGAGGGAGAAGAATTATTTAAGCTCAGTACCAATGTGGACACAAGAACAAATGGATATAAACTGGCCATTAGGAAGTTTAGACTTGAAATTAGACAAAGTTTTCTAACCATCAGAGGAGCGAAGTTCTGGAACAGCCTTCCAAGGGAAGCAGTGGGGGCAAAAGACAAAAGACCTGGCTTCAAGACTAAGCTTCATAACTTTATGGAAGGGATGATATGATGGGATAGCCTAATTTTGGCAATGAATTGATCTTCAACTATTAGCAGTAGATATGCACAATGGCCTGTGATGGGATGATAGATGGGGTGGGATCTGAGTTACTACAGAGAATTCTTTCCTGGGTATCTGGCTGGTGAATCTTTCCCACATGCTCAGGGTTCAGCTGATCACTATATTTGGGGTCGGGAAGGAATTTTCCTCCAGGACAGATTGGAAGAGGCCCTAGGGGTTTTTCACCTTCCTCTGTAGCATGGGGCACAGGTCACTTGCTGGAGGATTCTCTGCACCTTGAAGTCTTTAAACCATGATTTGAGGACTTCAATAGCTCAGACATAGGTTAGAGGTTTGTTACAGGAGTGGGTGGGTGAGATTCTGTGGCCTGCATTGTGCAGGAGGTCAGACTAGACGATCATAATGGTCCCTTCTGACCTTAAAGTCTATGATTCTGTGATTCTATGAAGGCTTCTGAGTATAGTGTCTTTAAATAAAGTGAGGATGCATGGAGAAAAGTTCCTGCATAACATGATATGTTATATGAAGGAGAAAGCAAGATCCATGACAGAAAACATCCTAACGTTATTATATTTTGCAGTTGTGCTTAAAGCCATAGAGAAATCCTGCAGCATTATCCTTCAAGCTACAGAAAATCACACTTGCATCATGTAGTTCACAAATATACAAACTAAGCCCTGGACCCCTCTCTCCCTCCCTCCTTCATCAGATACAATTTGTTTTGGAGACCTCCTGATACTCATTCCATGTAGACATGAGAATGAATGAGCCTTGAAACAACTATGGTGTGAGATTGGGAAACCACCAGTGCAATACACATGGGAAGCCAATAACGTGACATTATTTTCCCACTACACATGATTAAAAATTGTGATGATTCCACTGTGACCAAAATAACATTTTATTACATTGAGGATAAAAAGAAGAGAAATCAACGCCTGTGACCAGCTGTTGGTATAGTCACCTCAAGGTCATTTCTATCATCTAGTCACAATACCTGATTGCTTAGGACAGAAAAATACCAGGGATGGTAAAATGTTCTATGTCAAGACAGCTAGGATGCAGGTCCGACAATTAAAAGGTCTCCCCCACCTCACATATGCAATTTCTACTGCCTCCTTCCCATGCTCTACAGAAAAAGTAAACACCCCAAACCTAAACTCTATCCAACATTCACATAAGAGTCTGGGTATAAAAGAATTGGTGACAATGTCAGAAATACCATCCCTTCTCTGTATGCAGTGCACACTCAAAGGCAAAGCTCTTTGTGTGGGTTGTTGTGGTGGATTTTAAAGGGGGTTAGATTTGTAGGAGAGGAGGTGACTTTTGTGTTCTGATGGTTGTTTCATTTTATTTGTTGGGGGGGGGGGTTGTGTAATTTATAGCAGGGGGTACCTAAGGCCTCAGATAGGCGCCCTCTTTTACTTTGGGAGAAATCTATCTGACCTTGTTGAACTGAGAAATCTCATTTTGAGATTATTTTCATTATTTCCAGACACCCAGCCCCCTACTGGTAGCTAATGGAACAATCCATCAAATACAAGAAAAGACTTAAAAAAACATATAATGCCAATCATTACAAACTAGCCACACTCACATTCCCTCAGCAACATCATTCTGCCATCCCCTTCCCGCTGTTTCCACACTTGCAGAAGCTCGATGGTGAAATACAATAAAAAGTTTGTCTTTTCTTGCTTATTTATCATACAATTTACATGTATTTACTCTTCTCTCTTCCTCTCTCATAGAACCCTTTAATTTCATTTGCTTTCTTTCCTCTCTATTTTTTATTTTCCCTTTCATTTGTATTCATATTTCTTCTTCCTCTCTCCATTTTTTTATTTGAAAAAATATAAACCTTCTCTGGTTTCCTTTTCCTTTTAGTATCACTACAACTATAATCTATATCTCTATAATTATTCCTTGTTCCTTCTATTTCCCTTTTCCCTCCATTGTCCCCATCCCTTGCTTTCCTTCATGATCTGTTGTCTTGCCCCCACATCCCAGTGTACTCACTTTGCTTCTCTTCCCCTTTACTCTATTTGTCTGTACATATCTGGTGCACCAATCACTGTGGCTTCTGTTTACTTTTTTATTTTTTATTTATAAATAATGCCTCTCCATAGCTATAGGTGTTTTCACAGTACTGAGAAACACCCACTAACAAACATATCCATCAAAATAGTGTCATCTAACATAATGGAGTAGACTGCCCAAACAAGTTCCATTACAAATCACCACCCATTAATAACAGGATCAAAAATCCAGGAGCAGAGAACAAGAATTAAGCCTCATTGTTATTCTGACTATCTTTCTCTTCACTTTCCTCTTTGTATTTTTTCATATCTCAGCCTTCTTCAAAGGCGAATAGTTACTGGAGAAAGAAAATTCCCCAGCCATCATGCCACTGCCTATAATGAGAAAAGGACTGAGCAAACTGGTGCACCTTGTCCTCCGCTCAAAAAGGGGAGACATGAGTATTTATTCTAATCCCCTGTGGAAGAGAGCTCCACGGCTCGCAGCTGTTCATCAAAAGTGCCTAGTTTCCAGCTCCTGCAAGTTTTGTCCTGGGCACTGTCAGCTGCACCATCTCTGTAGCTCACCACATTCTTGGGATGGTGGAGCAAAGGCATCAAAGGAATCTGACTGAAGCCTATGAAGGGCTTCATTGAATGAAGAGCCAGCACAATGTGTGGAACACAAGTGTCATATGCTTTGTGTACCTGCTCTGCTCAGGAGATTAGTCACTGCAACCTCTATGTGTCTTCCATAGTCAGCCTTAGGTACAAAGTACATTACTAGAATACAGCCTGGAAGTAAGAAAGAACCAGTCACAATGGTCAGATCTCTGTCCAAAAAGAGTGAGAACAATCTGTTTAGCCACAGATTTAAAAAAGAAAAAAAAGATTTTTTTTTTCTGGCCACTGTTGGAACAAGGCCATCCCGGCCCAGAACTGAGTCCAGCATGCGTGAACTTCTCCTGAGGATAAGGGAGTGGACACCCTCAGCAGAGGGAGCAGTAATATTTTCTGCTAGAGTCTCATAGTGCTCAGCCTCCACCCAAGCGCTCACTTCACATCTCTTTGCTGGATGGTAAGTGCCACCTTGCTGGTGATAGGTAACTCTGTTTGAGGGGGAAAGATGGGGTGCCTAAACTGAGAAGGTTTGCATTGGGACTCAACTTACATTTTGCCTGGTGTTTCATTGAACAAAAGCATCCAATGATTTTGAAGAAAAAAGCTTAATTTTGTGGGCTATCGCTCTGGCTTCACTTCCTAGTGGAGCAAGATGCTTTTACAGGAGGAGACCCTCCAAAGCCAAGCACAACTGACATATGGCACAGCTCGATACTTGTTCTCTGTATCCTGATGGCTCAGCCACTGAATTTGTCACATTCTTTCTGCTTCTTGCCGTTTTCCAGGAAATGCTGTGGTGCTCACTACTTTTAAGAGTTATTCACAGCAAACCTAAGAGTCTGCAGAAGATGCTGCCGATGACATCTATGAAAGTCACAGGACCTGATTCAATAAACTGCACAGTATATCCAGTCTGGAGCCTAAGGAAAAGCTGATTTCATAATGATTTTTTTTTTTTTTTGGTGACAACCTGTCATGCCATGGAAGGTCTTCTCAAACTGATTCGCTAAGACTGCCTCAAATGAGAGAACTGCAAAGCAAGTTACACAGGTGTCCCTCACAGGTGCAGGCGGTAACTCAGAAGCTAAATTTGCAAACAGAAAAAAATGGGAAAAAAGCCCCCAGAATAAATTATTCGTTGCAAATTCTTTGTTCAACCTAGTTGACAACCTTTACAGACCCTTAACCAATTTACAGGACTAAAACGTCCTATGTCTCCCTTTGAAAGGTCCAACATTTCCCTTTCAAATGTCCGTGCTCTAATGCATGGCAGAACCTGCAACATAGGGTACATCTCAGATTCCACATGGAGAAAGAGTACAGCACAGAATCATAGAATCATGGAATATCAGGGTTGGAAGGGACCTCAGGAGGTCATCCAGTCCAACCCCTGCTCATTGCAGGACCAATCCCCAACTAAATCATCCCAGCCAGGGCTTTGTCAAGCCTGACCTTAAAAACTTCTAAGGAAGGAGATTCCACCACCTCCCTAGGTAACGCATTCCAGTGTTTCACCACCCTCCTAGTGAAAAAGTTTTTCCTAATATCCAACCTAAACCTCCCCCACTGCAAGTTGAGTCCATTACTCCTTGTTCTGTCATCAGCTACCACTGAGAACAGTCTAGATCCATCCTCTTTGGAACCCCCTTTCAGGTAGTTGAAAGCAGCTATCAAATCCCCCCTCATTCTTCTCTTCCGCAGGCTAAACAATCCCAGTTCCCTCAGCCTCTCCTCATAAGTCATGTGTTCCAGTCCCCTAATCATTTTTGTTGCCCTCCACTGGACTCTTTCCAATTTTTCCACATCCTTCTTGTAGTGTGCGGCCCAAAACTGGACACAGTACTCCAGATGAGGCCTCACCAATGTCGAATAGAGGGAAATGATCACATCCCTCAATCTGCTGGCAATGTCCCTACATATACATCACAAAATGCCATTGGCCTTCTTGGCAACAAGGGCACACTGTTGACTCATATCCAGCTTCTCATTCACTGTAACCCCTAGGTCCTTTTCTGAAGAACTGCTGCCGAGCCATTCGGTCCCTAGTCTGTAGCGGTGTATGGGATTCTTCCATCCTAGTGCAGGACTCTGCACTTGTCCTTGTTCAACCTCATCAGATTTCTTTTGGCCCAATCCTCTAATTTGTCTAGAGCCCTCTGTATCCTATCCCTACCCTTCAGCATATCTACCTCTCCTCCCAGTTTAGTGTCATCTGCAAACTTGCTGAGGGTGCAATCCACACCATCCTCCAGATCATTTATGAAGATATTGAACAAAACCGGCCCGAGGACCAACCCTTGGGGCACTCCACTTGATACCGGCTGCCAGCTAGACATGGAGCCATTGATCACTACTTGTTGAGCCCGACAATCTAGCCAACTTTCTATCCACCTTATAGTCCATTCATCCAGCCCATACTTCTTTAACTTGCTGGCAAGAATACTGTGGGAGACCGTGTCAAAAGCTTTGCTAAAGTCAAGAAACAACACGTCCACTGCTTTCCCCTCATCCACAGAGCCAGTTATCTCGTCATAGAAGGCAATTAGATTAGTCAGGTGTGACTTGCCCTTGGTGAATCCATGCTGACTGTTCCTGATCACTTTCCTCTCCTCTAAGTGCTTCAGAATTGAATGCACAATAGAATGGAACATAGGCAGGGGAGTACCCAACACTAAGATTCATTATTACTGGCTCAACCCTGAAATTTGTTGAGATCCATCAAATCCCACTGAATTCAAAGTGACATCTATGCTTTAAAATGATTAGAAATGGGTATATTCAGTGGAATTTGAGGGGACCTCCCAAGATGTGCTCAGCAGCATTATGTATCTATTGTGTGCCTTTCCAAAGCACCCATCCCATTCCTTAGTATCTTATGCCCCACTGCAGGAAGGTACTTAAGCATACACTTAACTTTAATAGGGCTACTTATGTGATTAAAGTTACTTGCATATTTAAGTATCTTGCCTCAATGTTCTGATTTGCAGTACTGGGACTCAACAGTATATGAAATCAGAAATAGGCTATAACGGCAAAATTCTTAAGCTTCAAATTTGGTTTTGTCCACTACAGAAATGGGGCCAGGCACCCATTTGGATTCAGGCTTGGCTTCCTGTTCCCTTCCACTCTCCTCCAGTGTGGAAAGCTGATTGATTCTAGGGTACTGATTCAGGCCCATCTCTAATAGAAAGGTCCTAGTTGTAAACTTTTGAAATAGACCTGTGGGCCTGTGTTCCTGTCACTAGGAAGTCCTGCTTAATTCAGTGAACTGGCCTGAAAGTACTGTGCATATTGCATAGTTGTGTACTTATCATGTAAAAAAGAGTATCTATGGAGAGCATTTTTCCTTGGCTTTCTTTGTGACAAACAGCAAACCTGAAAAGTCTTTTGCAGGAACAAACCAATGAAATCCAACTTTTTATATATTTTATGTTTCCTGCATCCATGCGATTGGAATAAACTGTAAATTAAGTGTTATAGCACTGTAGTTTGGTTAGATGTGATGGTTTAGAAATGTGGCTTCAGTTTGTTATAACATAATAGCAGCTTTGCTTTGTTGTGACAGTAGCAATAAAATAAAGTTACTACAACGTATAATGCTGTAAACAACCACAACTAATGTAACAAAGCAACAAATTAAACAGAACTATACACACCCAGCAATTTGTGGGCAGATATAATTATGATCTATGCTTAATTTTTTTTAAATTTGCAGGTCTCCATTTTCAAACGAGCCAATCATCGTGGCCTGTCCTCTCCAAACAGCAAACAGCAGATTTGGGATATTGTCATTAGGAGGAGAAACATTTTCATGCATGGTTAATAATTGTAAAGCATAGGCTACTTTTTTAATAAGTAAAGATTTCTTGCAGCTCCAAAAGCCTTGTTACTATTATGTTAGTCACAGTTTATGCATAACAGAAGTCCAGTGGAAGGTTGAGATAGGCAGAGGGAGTAAAGATGGAACTCTTATTTAGGTATGAAGGGATTTCCATTTGTTAACAGCTCTGCCTATAAAGTATGCAATGACATTTTCCTAATGTGCTATTTTCATGCCTCCTGAGATGCCAGGTTATAATGCAAAACATCTGAATCATTAAATGTATACAGTTATTTAATAACACGTGTAAAATACATGGTAATGTTGATTTTTTAAAACATAAGAGCCACATAAGAAAACAATTTCCTGCACTATGTACACATTCAGGATTCAGTTGTTTAATTTGGGTGGAAAGGGTTCAAGTGTCTGTCTTCATTACATCTGGTGGCAAAGTCCTAGAGTCATAGATTCATAAATACTAAGGTCGGAAGGGACCATTATGATCATCTAGTCTGACCTCCTGCACAACGCAGGCCACAGAATCTCACCCACCCATTCCTGTGAAAAACCTTCTACCTATGTCTGAGCTATTGAAGTCCTCAAATCGTGGTTTAAAGACTTCAAGGAGCAGAGAATGCTCCAGCAAGTGGCCCTTGCCCCATGCTACAGAGGAAGGCGAAAAACCTCCAGGGCCTCTTCCAATCTGCCCTGGAGGAAAATTCCTTCCCGACCCCAAATATGGCAATCAGCTAAACCCTGAGCATGTGAGCAAGATTCACCAGCCAGATACCCAGGAAAGAATTTTCTGTAGTAACTCAGATCCTACCCCATCTAACATCCAATCACAGGCCATTAGGCCTATTTACCATGAATAGTTAAACATCACTTAATTACCAAAATCATGTTATCCCATTAAACCATCTCCTCCATAAACTTACCGAGTTTAATCTTAAAGCCAGATAGATCTTTTGCCCCCACTGCTTCCCTTGGAAGGCTATTTCAAAACTTCACTCCTCTGATGGTTAGAAACCTTCGTCTAATTTCAAGTCTAAACTTCCCAATGACCAGTTTATATCCATTTGTTCTTGTGTCCACATTGGTACTGAGCTTAAATAATTCCTCTCCCTCTCCGGTATTTATTCCTCTGATATATTTATAGAGAGCAATCATATCTCCCCTCAACCTTCTTTTAGTTAGGCTAAATAGATAGATTCTTTGGGACAAATTCAGCATCTAGTTACATCAGAAGTCAGTGAGGTTTCAGAGGTGTAACTGAAGCTACGATCCAGCAAAGCATGGAAGCACATGCTTACCTTTAAGTATGTTCTTCAGTTAAGTGCATGTTTAAGTGCTTTGGCTTGATCAAGGCCTGAGGCACAATTTGGTCCCTATAAACTAAATTCTCATGGTCCTCAATACAAATTCTCTTAGCCTCAATGCTTAGAGACAAACTCTCTCAGCCTCAGTGCAAATGCTTCTTGAAAAGATTACATGACAGACGACTGGTAATATGGATCATGAAATGAGAAAACATTGCAGCACAAGCAGAATCCAGCAAAGAGAGGGTTAATTCTGTTTATAGACTTGTTGAAGTTTTTTGGTTGGTTAAAAAGCTGACAGACTGCATTACAGCTAACATTCTCATATTGATTGTACCATTTCTAAGCCTGCCCTCACTGTGACAGGGGCGGCATAATTAGTTTTTTCCTTGTTAAATATTTGTAAATCATTCATACTTTTATGGGTTACATAACCTGGCTGTTACCCTTCAAATAATCTTCCTGTAACTTGTTTAAACATGAAATATCTCCTATAGCATGGTGTCATTTCTGTCCTTCTGAGCAAATACAGTGTCTGAAACAACTTATTTAACAAAAAGACAGAAAACAAAATACAAACAAACAATTAAAGGAAGCAGGAGTGCCAACAGGAGTGCTACAGTTCCATCACGTAAGTCTGTAATGGATTTTATCCAAAAGGGACAAGAAAACATCCACTGCTGCTTAATCGCTCTGAGTGCAGTTACAACTCTGTGCCAGCTGTAGAGGGTAACAAGAACAAAGTTTATAAAAGCTACTGTGGTAAAGTCTACCAGTGAGGAGTTCTGAAATAGGTAACAAGCAATGGTGATGAATTTAGTATGCACCAAGACTCTGATTCAGGGAAGCACTTAAGCACATGCCTACGTCCCACTGATTTCAATGGAATTAAGTGAATGCTAAAGTGCTTTCCTGAAGAGAGGCAGTTTCCACGGTATGCATCCGATGAAGTGAGCTGTAGCTCACGAAAACTCATGCTCAAATAAATTGGTCAGTCTCTACGGTGCCGCAAGTCCTCCTTTTCTTTTTTCCTGAAGAGAGGTGCATAGACTGTATATCTGCACGGTGTAAGGGAAAGACAAAATGCCAAAATGAAATGGTAGATTTTTTCACAGAACTGTGCAAGTGGTGCCACAGGTTTTCTAGTAAAGTACAGTTGTCCTAGCAATGATAAGGCAAATGTGCAGATGCTAACACACAACCTAGAATGTATGTCATAGCAAGACAATGGTAGTATTCTTGTGGGAAACTATGGAAAAATATAGTTTGCAATTAGTGTCCATTTAACAGCTTTATTACACAAGCAAGAGTACAATCATAATTTGTCAATCAAAAATATGTATTGTAGATATTTTCCTGGATTTTAAGAACCTGATCTCTTACAACATAGTCACATCTCTCATGAGTATTAATGGAAGTTGCACTCATGATTAGCAATGGGTGAAGCTCAGAAAGTTTGGAGGTTTTGTCTATTTCAGATAAACATTCACGAGTTGGATGTCTGGGACCTCCTAGTTTTGAGAGGATCAGATACCCGAAGAAGAGCATTTTTCATTGTATTTCAACATTCCCATCCCTTTTCTGAATCAAGATAGGCTAAGGCAAGTGAAAATGTGGCGCTGAGGTTGGGGGAGGAGGGAGAGGAAGGATTATATACTCAAACCATTGGGGTTGCTCTATATCCTTTTTGTCTTCACATCATTTTTCCTTCTAAACTTTTTAAGTTCTCTCCCTCAGATCAATGCCTTACAAATTTATCACGTTTGCTCAATCTCATATAGGTCAGACCTGCAATTTTGCTAGGAACAACTGTTCACACTAATGAATCCCTTAGTATCAGTTTATTCATAGTTTCACTGTATCAGTTAGAGATGGTCCTGGACTAAAACTCCAGATGGTAACCCCACTAATCATTGACAGCATTCCGAATCCAAAGCTAGGGCTGGATCTGAGTTTTGCAACTGGCACCTATTTTTATGACTGGCAATATCAAAATTTTGACTCTAACCTGAAATTTTAGGTTCAAAATCCACATCTAGATCTGTAACATGCAATAGCTCTTGTCTCTAAAAAGGGCAGAACCAAAAGCCCAGATCTGAATACTCCCCAAAGTCTATGAATCTAAATTTAAACCGAATATATGCTGAATCACAAAAAAAGGGTTTGAATACTGTTCAACTTTAGGATGTTAGAAACCTGGACATTGATCTTCTTCCAAGGGATCAGGAGGAGGGAAATGTAATATTTATTGTATTTTTGAGTGCAAGTAGTTTAATTACATTTAAGGCATTTATTTGTATACTGCACATAGTAACTTGAAAATAATTGTATTTCTTTAACATGAATAACATTCACAATTCCAGAGTTATCACCAACGATCATTTGCATCATAGTCAATGGTGATCCTGCTGGACACTCTTCTAATTTCTTTGACAAGCCGTTAATGGGTCTATCAGTTTCCAGTATACAGAATGTGTAAAAACCCCAGATTCAGTACTGGCAGGTCTGAGAGGGTAGTTATCCTTGCACAGTTCCATCAAGCTGTAGGATCTAGGAAGGATGCTTCACTCAGTGTCGCATGGATCACCCTTTTTTCACCCATCATCCTATTTTGTTTTGATCAGAAAACAAAGAATCTATACATAATTAAAGAGATAATCACATTGCCAACACTATAGATCTGTGTGTATTTTTGCTCAGATATAGTAGAAGTATTCATATGATGTATAGCAGATAAAGTGACTGACATGAATTTGAAGAATTAAAGTATTAATGTTCTAACTCTGCCATTTATTTTATATGAGATATCAGAATCCATTTAATAAGTGTAATAAACATTAACTCTGGCACTTATAACACTATTCACTAGATTAATACAGGGTAATATTTTTAAAAATGCCAGTTAGATAGATATAAACAGTTGAACAGATATTTTTCAGACTCACTGTATCTAGACAGTCAGCCTAAGCCTTGAAAGCAAATTCATAGCCAGAAATCAATAGTTCCCCATTGATTTCATATGCATGGAAAGCATTTTGCTAGTACAATAAGAAAGTGAAGATGTGTCAGCAATGGAATTTTCATTCTTTAAAGCATGTGTTTTTCTTTTTTTTTTAAAGGTATTTCTTCAGATTTCTGCAACACATACAGCCTTGGAGGCCAGTGCCTATCAGGTTATCTTCCATGGGTGATTTGACAACTTTACCATTTGGTACTGAGGAAATTCCAGTATGCTGGGACTTATTTTTTTTTTTAAGACTTACAATTCATTAGCACCCTAATTCTTGGGGATCAGTTTACTGTGCTGCAGTTTTTGTCCTCTCTGTTTTGAGACTGCGAACCACAGACTACATATGTAAGTCGCATTCAGGCACTAAATGCATTTTATCAATGCTGCCTATTTATCACTCCCAAGATAAATTGGCAATGCCATACAATGGACATTAAATTCATTGGCATCAGCTCTAGCATCAAAGCAATGATATTAAAGTTACAGTTGAGAGGCACTGGCCATTTGTGATGAGAAACTACCAAAAAGGATACTTCGTAGCCACCTGAGACAAGGAAAATGCAGCCAGGTGGCCAGAAATCTTTCAAAGACATGCTGAATGACAGTCTAAAAGCATTGGGTAGCTCGAATTATTCTAGGAACAAGCTGTAAGCAACACAGCTAAAGAGTAGGGCTTAGTTCACGATGATGCCAAGATAAAAATGCCGAGCAGAGACGGTAAAGACGGATGTGTATATTGTCACATTCAAACTAACTTTTATATATTTTGTATCCAAACAGGAGAAACCAGGCACAATGCCAATTTACTCTTCGTTCAAAAACGGAGATCAGTTTTTCTCAAAGATCTCAATTCTGTTCACTCGTGGGACACTGGCTAGTTTCCAGGGGCATTTGCTCTGGGAGCTTGTTTGCTTCCAGGGTTTTGGAAAACCCACTAGGGACCACTGTGCCAAGAAAGAAGGAGGCGAAAGTAGCCAGATATGGAAGCTGAGAATATGGCAAATATCCCTCCCCCCACCACACCACCACACACACAGGCACTTCTTCTAAAACTCAAAAATCTGAACTTTTCTGATGTTTGAAAAGAAATCTGATCATTTCTTTCCACATTATTTTTCATTTTTGCTCACCTCTGGACAGGTTCTGCCCGGAACCACAAACTAGTGCCAAAATAACTCACAACAGCAAGCAGTGCCAAAAATCTCAGAAGGATCCCTTTTCTCATGATATTTCCAGCCAAATTTTGAGAACCCAAGTAATTCAGAAGGCAAGATTCACCGGTACGCTCTGGCCACTCTGGCAGTGCAAAACAGCCATAAATTCAGATTAGCTGGCCAGCACAGCCGGGTTTACAGCTGCTCTATATCACTAGAATGACGCAAAGCTGCCAGAGTAGTGATGAATCTGGTTCACATAGTTCAGAGGAACTCTGGATCAGCTTGTGAACTTGTGTGTGTCTTTTTGAATACCAATTATTTGTTCAAGTTTCAGTCTCATGCAAATTTAAATATTCAATATGATAAATCCTTAGTAGGGTTAATATTGAAAATGCCAACATACTGCTAACTATGTAAATATGACCAAAATAAGCATAAAGTAGTAACTTTCAGAGTTAAGTCAGGTTTTTCTCATCTCTGAGAACAGTGCAGAATTCATGGCATTACACTACCAGTGACTCGTTAATGAGTGGGTAGTAAAAATACCCGCCTTTCTGAATGCCAGGGGATATCAAAAAGTTACTCACTTCTGACTCAGTAATTACCCACCAAAAATGTAGATCAAGTGGTCGTCACCCAAATTAGTACCTGCCAAAGAATGCTTTTGGCAAGGTTGTCGTCTGAGAAACAGGAAACGAGTTGCAAAATATTATTAAAACTTGAAAATAACAGCTTTAAGTGTGAGCTACCATTTAAATAGACATAAAGGAGCAGAGACAGGAAATGGAGAAGCACAGGAACCGTGTAGAGAAGAGGGTTTAGGGTTGGGAATTGCCTTAAAAACAACCTCCCCCATTTTCATCCCATTCTCCCACCTCCCAATGGACTGTGCAGTCTAAGTTATTGTGTCTGGAAGACACATCATAGCTACTATATGAATGAACTAAAATGGCTTTAAAAAGTTCAGGGTCATGCATAAATGAGGAAGAGAGTAATGATGTCCCACTGATTTGGGCACTAGCCTAGGACTCAGTAGACCTGTATTCAAGTCCCTGCTTCTCTCTAGGCTTTCTATGCAAGCCACTTAGTCACTTTGTGCCTGAGTTCCCTGTCTGTAAAATGGGGATAACTGCACTTTCCTACCTCATAGGGTGTTGTGAGGATAAATACAATGAAGATTGTAAGGCACACAGACACTACAGTATTGGGGACCATAAAAGAACCATAGGTAGATATTAATAATATATTATTATCTATTATTTCATAGATGATAATAATAAAAATAATAATAATATAATAATAATAATTGATATTGGAAAATTGCAACTGTTGAGAAGAACAAAAGTAGGCAGGCTACTGCTTCTGGTGTTCCTGCTGCCATTTAACAATAAATACAATCAATAATGATCACTGTATACAGAACATTTTACCTCCAGGTACTTTACAATTATCTGCATGTAACACCTTTAGTATGCAACCATCCGATGTGGAAGGTGGCAACCAAATGTCTCACAGCAAACTGAACAACAGAGTAAGGTGCAGACTTTTTTTCCTGGACATCATGGTAGACCCTCACAAAAAGGACCCAGGGATATATTTCTGTCTACTCTGGCTGGACAGCACCTCAGTCTTAAACCCATATCTAAGAGACTTGCACACAGTAAATTGCACAGAACTCAATTTTTCTGCTATAGAAGGATGAAGGCTGAGTCAGTCCTGCCAAGATCTGAACCTCTACTTTGAGGGACTACTAGTGTTTCAAACCCAAGAGCTCCTTTGTACACACACATAGCACTAGTTTAATGAAATATTTTAAAATTGATTTAGCTAACTGTGACAGAGTTGGGCCGGATGGCAACAGGAGAGTAATCGAAGGCAGATATATTAGCCCCAGGTTAACTAGGTCCCTTTTCCCTGGGTAAGGTAACAAGGAAGGTTCCAGAATAATCAGGAATCTTCTGAAGACAATTAAGACAGACAGGCTGATTAGAACACCTGCAGCCAATTAAGAAGCTGCTAGAATCAATTAAGACAGGCTAATCAGGGCAGCTGGGTTTAAAAAGGAGCTCACTTCAGTTTGTGGTGCACGTGTAAGGAGCTGAGAGTGAGAACGCATACTGTTGGAGGACTGAAGAGTACAAGCATTATGAGATACCAGGAGGAAGGTCCTATGGTGAGGATAAAGAAGGTGTTGGGAGGAGGCCATGGGGAAGTAGCCCAGGGAGTTGTAGCTGTTGCACAGCTGTTCCAGGAGGCACTCTAGACAGCTGCATTCCACAGGGCCCTGGGCTGGAACCCAGAGTAGAGGGTGGGCCCTGGTTCCCCCCAAATCTCCCAACTCCTGGTCAGACACAGAAGGAGTTGATCTGGACTGTGGGTTTACGAAAATGGCCAAACTGAGGGCTGCTGTGAAGCTCCAAGGCAAGCAAATCCACCAAGAAGCGCAAGACCCACCAAGGTAGAGGAGGAACTTTGTCACATAACCCATTTCAAATGTTTCACATGGTCACTCAATATTAGTTTACAACTGGCACTGATGTAGCACAAATGCGCTAAAGCAAAAATGATACTTGATAACTGAATATTCCAGGTGTCTACGCTAGCTTCTTTGACAGATACTCAACTTGTGGGCATCATCATTTATGGGTATGCAGGAATCATCGGATCATTGTAAATATAAACTGTTTTCCTTTCAGTCTATCCATCCTCAAGGGCTTCTTTTCCATGGGTCCAGATGATGAAGATGTCATCAATGTAGTGCAAGTAGAGTAGGGGCATTAGGGGATGAGAGCTAAGGAAGCGTTGTTCTAAGTCAGCCATAAAAATGTTGGCATACTGTGGGGCCATGCGGGTACCCATAGCAGTGCTGCTGACTTGAAGGTATATATTGTCCCCAAATGTGAAATAGTTGTGGTTGAGGACAAAGTCACAAAGGTCAGCCACTAGGTTTGCCGTGACATTATCCGGGATACTGTTCCTGACAGCTTGTAGTCCATCTTTGTGTGGAATGTTAGTGTAGAGGGCTTCGACAGCCATAGTGGCCAGGATGGTGTTTTCTTGAAGATCATGGATGGATTGTAGTTTCCTCAGGAAGTCAGTGGTGTCTCAAAGATAGCTGGGAGTGCTGATAGCGTAGGGCCTTAGGAGAGAGTCCACATAGCCAGACAATCCTGATGTTAGGATGCCAATGCCTGAGATGATGGGGCATCCAGGCTTTCCAGGTTTATGGATCTTGGGTAGCAAATAGAATACCCCTGGTCGGGGTTCTAGGCATGTGTCTGCACATATCTGTTCCGGTGCTTTTTCAGGGAGTTTCTTGAGCAGATGGTGTAGTTTCTTTTAGTAATCCTCAGTAGGATCAGAGGATAATGGCCTGTAGAATGTGGAGTTAGAGAGCTGCCTAGCAGCCTCTTGTTCATATTCCAAGTTATTCATGATGACGACAGCACCTCCTTTGTCAGCCTTTTTTATTATGATGTCAGAGTTATTCCTGAGGCTGTTGATGGCGTTGTGTTCAGCACGGCTGAGGTTATGGGGAAAGTGATGCTGCTTTTCCACTATTTCAACCCGTGCATGTCGACGGAAGCAATCTATGTAGAAGTCCAGTCTGTTGTTTCGACCTTCAGGAGGAGTCCACGCAGAAGCTTTCTTTTTGTAGTGTTGGTAGGAAGGATTCTGTGGGTTAGTATGTTGTTCAGAGGTGTGTTGGAAATATTCTTTGAGTCGGAGACTTTGAAAGTAGGATTCTAAGTCACCACAGAACTGTATCATGTTCATTGGTCAGGAGTGACTCATAGAGTCATAGATATTAAGGTCAGAAGAGACCGTTATGATCATCTAGTCTGACCTCCTGCACAATGCAGGCTACAGAATCTCACCCACCCACTCCTGCAATAAACCTCTCACCTATGTCTGAGCTATTGAAATCCTCAAATCATGGTTTAAAGACTTCAAGGTGCAGAGAATCCTTCAGCAAGTGACCCGTGCCCCATGCTACAGAGGAAGGCGAAAAACCCCCAGGGTCTCTGCCAATCTGCCCTGGAGGAAAATTCCTTCCCGACCCCAAATATGGCGATCAGCTGAACCCTGAGCATGTGGGCAAGATTCACCAGCCAGATACCCAGGAAAGAATTCTCTGTAGTAAGTCAGATCCCACCCCATCTATCATCCCATCACAGGCCCTTTGGCCTATTTACCATGAATAGTTAAAGATCAATTAATTGCTATCAAGTGCAATTGAGTGCTTCAAGGATCTTTGTTAGGACTAGTGTTATTTAATATACTCATTAGTGATCTGCAAAAAATGGGGAGCTGGCAAAATTTACAGATGACATAAAATATAGAGGGTCATCAAGACAAAAGAAGATTAAGAAAATTAGGCAGATGTCATCATGATGGGAGATGAAATCCACTGTTGACAAATGCAAGGTAATGCATATTTGGAGGAATTATTTGAACTACTGGGTTGCTATTTGAATTGCTGGGTTGTAAATTAACTAACCACTCAAGAAAAAGAAATAGGTGACGTAGTGGGAAGCTCAGTGATAAAGCTGTTCAGTGGGCAGCAGTGGTCAAAGAAGAAAATAAAATGTGAAAATGTAGAAAGAGCGGGATAGAAATGAATACTAAAAATATTATGTCATTAAATAACTTGACAGTGCATTTGTATTGAAATGCAGCAACCAATCTATGTTCAACTCATCTAAAAAACCAAAACCAACATAGAAGAGCATAACAAAAATGATTAGTGGAAGGAGGACAGACTGTTTAGTTTGGAGAACACACATAAGAGGGGACATGAGAGAGTTAATGACAGGAATACACCAGGTCAGTTGCATGCTCCAAGTTACCTTGTCTCATAATACAATGACACTGAAATGCAACATTTTTAAAACTGATAGAAGAAAATGCATTTTACAATGATGTATTTTACACGATACATAATTAACCTGTGGAACAGATTGCCACAATATATCATTCAGGCTAAGGGCTTAATATGGTTCAGAAAAAAATAATTAGACATTTTTAATGATAATGAGAACATCAACAGTTAATTTGGACAAGATAAGATATTTATAAGGGATGTAAACCCTCATGCTTCAGGGCATAATCAAAGTACTAACTGATGGAAGTTGGGAAGAAACTTCTCCTTGTGCGTTAAGGGGTTTCTTATACTGTCCCTATATCCATCTGGTACTGGCTGCTATCAGAGACAGGATATTGAAGTGGATGGACTAGTCTTATCTGGTGTTGCACTTCCCAAGTGAAATCCTGACCCACTGAGTTCAATGGCAAAACTTCCATTCACTTCAATGGGGCCAGAATTTTACCCTTTCTGTTCCCTAACAGTAATTCTGGTGGGGGCGGGGAGGGGGGGGAAGGGGAGGCAGAGGGGGACCACACAAGTTGCAATAAATTAAAGCTACTATTGGATGCATGTCTTAAAAGAAGAAAGCATCATCTTGTTCCCTGCATGGTGCCAGAAACACCCAACTTTTCTTTGCTCCATGGTTCTTATACCTATGCTGCTCACAAGCTGACCACATTGTTATAACATAGATGTACCCAAAATGGTTTTAAATTTTGCAAGAAACAGGATGGTAGAATCCTGTCATTCTTCAAAACTACATTCTCCTTTTGTTGTCTTCTGTGTTAAATAATGAAGAAAGAGAAAAGTTATCATTGCTTAAATCCTCCTTCAGAATGAGAACCTGATCTCTTGGGTGCACTTGAGAAACCTGATCTGCAGCTTCATAGAAGCAGAAGTTCTCTGTAAAAATCACTTAGTTTAAATTATGGCCCACCCAAGCACAAGCATCTTTCCCCTCCCCCTCTCTTTATAGCCGTCCAGTTAATGTAATGTCTGTAGTACAGAACTACATCTGATTTGACTATTAATATGTAAACAGAATTTGACTGGCTCTTCTTTTGTGCTTATTGCCAAGATACAATCTGGCACAACAGTTTTGTCTGATAGACAGCCCTGGCCTATGCTTGTCAACTAGCCAATGCAAAATAACATTATTACTGTATGATCTTGAATTAGACTGTAAAATATTTCAGTTTTGTGACACACATGATGAAAAGATTTTTGAGTTCTCACATGTTTACATAATTAGCACAGCATATTTGTTAAATTAAGGTATCACTATCACCTTTATTACAATACCCCTCCACCTCCTCCACTGTGATGTCTGTTTCTTATGCAGTCTCAGATGCGTTAACTTTTTCAAAGACATCAGAAAAAGGAGTCTGTTCTCTGTGAGACTTCTTTTACTTCTGTGCAAGTCTAATAAAAGGTATCAGAATATCAACCCTGGTCATAGCCTTTCAAAAAGAATCTGGTGAGGTCCAACTCAAGTAAGGAAAAGAAAGCACTAGAGGGAAATGGCCTCAAAGACCCGACTTCAGGTGTATTTAATCCTTCTACTACGGGTTTTAAAGTATTAAGTAGCCATAGGCTATCCCTGGGTAGAAAGATGGCTCAGTGACATCCCTTTTGTAAATATGTAGCTCTTCAGCTTCCCCTAAACTTCACATTGAAGTCTGCTGCTTTTTCAGATTAATTCAGTTTGAATACTGCTGACTGTCTGTCACTACAGTCATATGTCACTGGTGGCAGCTCAGAAAGCCTAACCCCTTCTCTAATGTCATTGCACACAATTCATTTTTAAATGCAGTGTAATAGTTTAGGAATACCAGTAAAACAGTGTGGGAGAAAGCATTTTCAGTTCGAAGGGTATGCAGTGCAGTTTATAAAACTAAATTTAGATGTGCCACACATGTTTCCCTGGGATGAACATATACAATGTAGGTAAGGTTTGCAGAGCTTATAATAAATTAATAATAAAGGGCTAGTTTCACACTAAATAGTACTTCATTCCTCAGGCTGTTCCATAGGTTTCAGTGAATTCCCTCAAGGAATAAGGTAGTACTTAGCATGACTATCAGAAGCAAGTCCAGAATAACCACCAGAACAGAGATACGCTCCATTGGTCCAATTAGGAATCAGAGTGGGATTTTGAACACCCTGCAAGTTTAGAGTTAGGGGTCTGGTTCAGCCCATTATAAAAAGAGGTCAGCTGCAAGCTGTGAATACCCACAAAAGGTGCTTTGGCTCTAGGGATTTGATTCCAGCCCATCTCTGCAAAGGAGTACTTAAGTTAAAATATACATTTACAAATTTTTGACATCTGCATGTAAGCTCCCCCTCCCCCCAAAAATCACACATTTTATGGTCCAAATTATGCTCTCAGTTTATCTTCTGCAACTTCACTGATTCAGTGAGGTGGCATAGTGAAACAAATAGTAGAATTTGGCTTTTTAAACTTTAAGGTTTATGTGTAATTTAATGCAAAATATATTTAATTACAAAACATACAGTATATGCTGTTACCTGCCTAAAAAGCATCTGAAATTAGGACTAATGCTGCTCCAAATTTCAGTTTTCTGGCTTTCTGATTTAATTCTAGCTGCAATAATAAACACAGTCCGCTGTTTACAGCTCCATCAATAGTGCCTTGTGTTTTCTGTGACAATGCAGCTCTGGGCTGCCTCTGTGATTGTTTATTTTGTATCATCCTGAAGTTGCCATTTATTTACATTTCTCAAAACAGCTACCCCATTAAACAAATGGCCTGTTTTGTTAAGTCATGGTCAAGGATGTTTCCTTCAACTTATCACATCTAGAAATGCCATAGTCAGAAATGCTTTCAGGCTATTTGCTAAGAAAACTAACATAAGCTTCTTATCAGAAAACATTACATTTCCCTGAAAGGTGAACTGTTCTGTCAGTTATTCAGGCCATGTGAAATTCTATGACAGGTCACTGCACAGAAGTTGATGGCACACTGTGGTTGCCTCGAATGTAAGCCAGAGCCTTCAGCTACATATGACTGCAGGTAGTGACACAGAAGCAGCAAGCCTTTTCCCTCTGTCACATCTAACTGTGGGTTGTATTCAGGGCATAGGTTGGAGGAGGATATGCAGGGGGCTTAAGGATTCATCAAGAAGCATTGCAGATTTAGTGATGAGCCCTGTGTGTCAGCATCCAAGGTTCAAGTCCCAGCAGAGTCAGGCAGGAGAACAGGCTATTTTAGACTCAATGCACCATTGTGCTTTCAAACCTACTGCAAGAAATAAAGCCAGAAGAGAAGCTATGGATATTTCCAGTACTCACAACACAGGCTTCATTCTGCTAAAAACAAAATCAATATTAGCAACTGCATACTAACTACTAAAAGTTTAATGGAACACACTGGAGTTCAGATATTTTAGTTATTTTCCTTAATGCAAGCAGCTAATTTCCAGTTAGAATTCCACTAGTTAAAAATGTTGGTCATGTCAGTAAGAGGTGAGGAATAGCCCTCCTGGGATCAACACTGTATACGCTTTGTATTATACACATTTGCATGAAGCTTATGAACCTTCAGGAAAAGCTCTCCACAATGAAGCTAAAAGCTCTGGTTGGCACAATTCTCTGATTTTTGTTGGGTTTCAGTCATTATGGCACTGGAATCTGCACTACTAAATCCCGATGCATTGACATACATTGTGGTGTAATAACACAGAACACACAGAAACAATTGATTTAAGCAGGCTTCCCTTGTGCGTTTGCTGAGTCCCACTAGTTACAAGGTTTAAGACTACAGAGAGAGCATAAACATTAACAGACAAAGGGAAATCTGAAAAATACAAAACAAACCCCAACCCCCCTACTATATATTTTTCAGATAAATAATTATTTTTAACCTTTTCAGTTGAAGTCATTTCTGTTCTTTACACTTTATTCTAGCTTTGCTTTCTCATCTGGTTCTCAATTCTCATCTAGATGTGCTCTCTCATATTTCCAGGACAGTGTTTTCATTGCGTTTTTGATCAGTCACCCTGAGAGCGTAGAGTGTAAAGTTTTGAAGCAAAGCTTTGCTCTCTGATGTTTGGTTCCTGCCCTCAGCAATTTCAGTCATGTGTCTTGCTACAATGTTCTGTTTTGCTAATGGGTGTGTATACATCATTTGTGCTTTACTCCTGTGAGGAAGTGGCCAGTCTGTAGTCAGAAATAAATATTTTATGGGTTTTTTTTTTCCAAAAATGCCAGCCGCTTTTATTTTATTTATTCAAATTTATATTAACCATAGCTGGAGGTGCTCATCCTATGCTCTGGGTTCCTATCCCCAGAAGGGCTGCCCATGGATACAACCACCTCCACCGTGCTCCCTCTTCAACAGCCTGAGAAAACAGAAAGAAAAGATGGACTTTGCATTGTGACTGGAAGATTAACCAATCTGGGCTCCGATGGACCAACGCAGGGAAGTGCATTCCAGAAGTATGAACTTCTCACAGAGAATGCCTTGCCCCAGCCGATCCTCCTCATTTATAGGGCAGTGGGCTGAGGCTTGAGTCCCTCTTCTGATCTCAACTGTAGCAGTATCTCTCTTAGCTTCCCCATCTTATAACTCTTTCCTTTTTCAGGACAGTTATGAACACCCCGTGTTACCAATAGAAATGTCTCATGCAAGCCAGAAATTAAAGTTACTTGCTTTTATAGCAGCACTGCTATCTGATTGCAAAAATAAGTCTGTTGTTTCTCTTCAGGAATAGAAAATAACACTATGAGCAGGAAAGTCCCTCCCCAGTGGACATTCTTTAAAAGTTCCTTTGTAAACGTGGTAATACTTCCTGTCTATGCATGATCACAGTCCAAATGCAAAAAAACCCACCTCTGTTCTAAAAAGAAATGACACCAGACATGATCAGGAAACAAAGAAACCAAACTGATGCAATAATAGACAAATCTTCAGCAGATTTTACATAAGATTATTAAAAGTCCTTCCCCTTTGCTATATATTTGACAATGCATATGAAACCTGAAGTCTGAGATGTATCTCTTTTGCTCTCAGTATTGCTGCCTGTAGCCCGTGAATAAGTAAATGATTAAGAACATTTTAGATTTGGCATTGTCAGATATACTACCTGTCTCTTTTTGTTTCAGTCATGCTTGCTATTCTTACCAGTTTAGACATTTTCTATGTCTTCAGCCTTTTCTCATCTCCACTGACGTAACACAACACATTTCAGAATCCCCCCAAAAGTCAATTCAAGTCTGCTGTATCTGATCTATATGGGTTTATAGAACATTTTACCTTGAATCGAGACATTCCTCTCATCTCCATGCTGGTTACAGCTATATTGTTACTCACCACACTAAGGCTTGGTTAAGCTTGTTGTTTGCATTTACAGGACAGCACCAATGCATGGGATTTCAAAGTGAAATCTGTTAAAAGTGGAAATCTCCAAATCAGCTCATGAACGTTACCATATGCAGAACTCAGTAAATATATCACTGATAAATCACACATTTTTACTACATGTCTATAAAACCATGATTATAATAAATGTCTGCTTAATTAATACATTAGGACCTAAAGCCATTTATTCTCCTCTTATTTGCTATCATTCTCCCTGTCCTGATTTAATAATGCAAAAAGGTTTTTCAGATGCCAAATGATGGAAATAATAAAAATACATTCATCACTGACATTGAAGGCAGACATGCCTGGCAGTGCTTCTGGCATAGCAAATGCAGCCAAATTTCTTAATTGAAAGGCGAGTGATGTTTTACCTAAACATGTTAAAAATCAGGTCTGCAACAATACAAAAAAAAACCCCAAAACCCAATCCTGTAAGATGTATTGGGAACACAGCAATAGAGGCATCCACAGTAACCACTATTACAATAAGGAAAAAAAAAAAGGAAAGGGTGGGGGGAAGCTTTCAAGACAGTTAAATTCATGAGGGCTACAGAGCCTCAAATTGAAATTATCTCACTCTGTGCTGATAAATAAAGTAGCTCTGGTACCTAAATCATGACACTAACTATACGTTTCGATTTTTTTAAGTAGTGATTAGGTGGATACTCAGGGGAACCCACTAGCCTTCACAGAGATAACAGACTCAACTTAATATCAACTTAAAAAGAGACTTGAATTCTAACCAATCTCATGTAATGAATTGCAATTCTATAGCTTTCAGAGGGGAAAAAAAAGATAAAAAAGCGATGTGGCTCCATTCTCTAACTTGCTGTCAGGAAATATAATTTGTGCTCTCGGTGATTCACCTAGCTCATATGCAGCATGCAAATTTATTTCCCTAATAATCAGACCTGGAGATTGCCCAAGAGGATTAATAGCATCATTCCTTATGACCGCCAGGATATTATGCACCTCTGACATGGAAAAATTGTGTTAGTTCTACAGAGAAAACGCAAGGATATTTGTCCTGCTAGACAATATAATAGGCTGGTGCATCATCAGATTACAATGTCATTTCAAAAACCTTGAATACAAATAATGTACAGTGGGGGAAATGTTGGTACAACCTCCCTTAATTCAGTAGCCTTGGATTCACATGTATTTTTTTGCTTGCAGTTTTTTTTCTGTTCTTCCCCTATTACAGTTTGTAGAATATTGCATGCAAAAAACAAAGATATTTTATATTAAAATTATGTCTTTTTGTCGTTCTTAGGTTATTCCTTTGAGAACACCCTATACCGACACTCTGAAAAACAAAGCCCACTGCTCTCAGTTTTACAGAAAGCTAAACACACCAACATCTACATTATACTGAATATCTCTAGGAGAATATGGAGCACGTTTATTGGCACGGTTTCTCAATGTTTCATTCACAAGTCAAAGCAATGTATTTTGCAATCACTGGTATTCTTATAGGGAGAACGTTCATTTTTAAAATCTTTTTAAATGAGTTGGTCAGGAATTTTCTAAAAAAAGAAATGTTTCCTGCTGTACTTTAGACCAAAGAACACTGCCTTCGAGACAAGACAAAATTTCATTATTATGCGCATGGGAGCTATAAGATTAGCTCCTATTGCTGCCCCTAAGGTGGAGCAGCAGGAGGAACCAATGAGATGATGCTAATGTGCATGTTAATAGTATTCTCCTAGAAGAAGTTAGGATAATTAAACATGTACCGTCTCTTTAAGACAGAACTGCACACATTTTCTTCGGATGGGTGTTTACAAGATTTCCAATTTCAGGTCACAGCCATTTCTGAGATTACTTAAGAAAGGGATGGGAATAACTTATCTTATTCATGTATTCAAAGAACCTTATAAATGTGCAAAACATAACAGTTTTAAGGGGCAAAACATGCATCTTATCTTGACAGACCTGCTTTATTACGGGTAGTGTTGTATACTGACCTAATATATTGAATATTTTTAAGCTAATATACCTTGTAGGAAACCAGCCTTTAATGTGATGGATTTTATAGTATCTCATTAGGGTGTGTTTATATAACCTGATACTAAATACATTTCCAGATTCATGTTCCTTATTAAAATCGCAAGCTGTATTGATTTTTAGTTGGAACAGCAACAGAGTCATTTTTACTATTAAAAAAGGCTGTTCAGAAGTTATTTTCACAGATCACAACTGCTGTGACACAAACAGTGCACACATCTCTCCTCTTTCGTTACAGCCTCAATTATATGAATTGTGATGCATTACCCCACCTGCTTCTCCATTGGTGGAACAGTTCTGTTAGATTGTTAAGAATTCCAGGGGCATTTTTTATTCATGGTTTTGTTATTTTGCTTTTAAATATAAATTCAAGACACTCCTCAAAATAGTATTTATATTTTATCTGGTAAAGAAACATGTGTTTTTAAAACCAAAATACCTTAATGCCTCTGCTTTTCAAGTTTCCATTACAAACATGGCAATGTTTACACTAATATACAAAACACAAAAACTTAGCATTCCAAGTGGTATAAAAAATAATGACTTTCACATGCTAATGTCTCCATTTTGTAAACCCATCTTCAAAGGTAAATCTAATGTTAGCAGTAAATAGAAATGCTCCTATATTTCTCTGAGGGATCGGGGGAAATAATGATCTTTGAGGTACAATAAATAGTTTAAACTATTGGAAGGTCCTTGTCAGAAATGAAATGTGAGAATAAAAAGAATAACGAAACTGTTCCCTTTATTGCAAAGTTAGGGCTTTTGGAGGCAACCCAAATTTTAAATGCAAATATTTAGAGAGAAAGAATTACTTCTGAGACAAGCAAATCATAAACTTATTCTTCTTGATTTAATTAACAGTTAGATAGTACAATCTAGTGTTGTTGTTTTTTTATAAAAAAAGACACAGAAGAGTGTGTGTTCATTACATTTCTACATTTTTAAAATCAACCCTTAAGTCTTCAGCAGAGACAAGGGTTGAAATTAAATTGCAACATATAGAAACCAATAGATTTAATATAGCCACTTGTGTGCTTTCCTTTTAACTGCACATGTGAGTTTTGCTATACTAGAGAAGCAGTTTAGGAATCTCAAGTAATTGCTATATTTGGCCTAAGAAATTTTAGGTCTGAATTGGTTCTCAGAAAGGAGAAAATTTTTCCTTTATTTTGCCCGTGGCATGCTATTCATTATTAAACATTAAAGTTGTGTCAATTACTTACTTCCATAGTTGATTATTATCCTGGTTATTCTACCAGCTAATCAACCTTTCTCTAAAACATGTCGAGCAGTGAGTCTTAATAGATGTACAGAATATAATTATTTGTGCAAATTTCTTTTGTTTTCTTTTAACCACAGAAATTGGTTAATTATTTTAATCCACACAACCCCCAAATAAGAGCCTATCTTGATTTACCAATTTATTTTTAATCAATGTTAGCCTGGGTTTTTAAAGTTTACGCTTCAGCCAGTATAAGAGATTACACTGGGAGAAAGAAAAAAAAAGATGCAAGTGTTTCATATACGTGCTTTAAAAAGAGATGAAACTAACCTCCTGGAGAAAGACTTTGTTAGTATTAACAGATTCACAGCTATTCTGTTTGAGGTGCAATTATTTTACCATTATTACACACAAGGCTTTTAACAGAACAGTCATTCCCTCCATTTAAGCAGTGAGTTCTATAATTTATTACATCTCTTTGGTCATCAACTCACTATACAAACAGTTGGTCACCAGTGACCAATTACATTAAGGTTAAGCAACATAACTTTAAATTAGAAATAAGCTAATGTATCTTCATCAAGGGCCTGCTGTGTTTTCACTGCTGTTTATGAGATGATACTAAATGCGGATATGGAGCACGCTCACTGGGACCAATTCCTATCGGCCTGAAAATGGGAAAGTCTTGAGCCTACTCAGGTCCAGAGCTAATTAATGGGATAACATCTGCTTTAAGCATTCTGCTGTAGTAATTTCTATCAACTTCATTGTGAAGGTGCATGGGAAACTAACAGAGAACTAAGTATCTATCCTGAACCACATTAATCTGTAATGGATCTGAAAATGTGAATTTTAATATTGCTGTCATCTTTAGGGGGTTATGAATGGGGGGGGGGATTTTTCTTGTAGATTATATGGATTTTTTCTCCCCCATGGAGAATATCCTAAATTCAATCTGCACATATGGCGTGTGGTTTTGTTCATTTTTTGTTTTGTTTTGTTTTAAAGAAAGGGACACAGCAGTAGATGAAGATGACCATGTGTCTTATCAACAATCAATTTTATACAGGAGGATGTTGAAGTGGTTTTATCGCATTACTTAAAAAAACCCAGCATGAATTGCCAAAGAAAAAAACACGGTACTGTAAAACTGGCTTTGAAAGTGATAAACCCAATTACTTCATTTTATCAGCTTGTGTATAACAAGCACTTGTCTGAAGGACCAGGCACAAATTTATTTAAATTTTTAATTTAAATAAATATAAATTGAATGGAGTAAATAAAATACTACTACTACTACTAAAAATAATCCATGATTACTTAAAAACAAACACACATATCCGAATCCAGAAGTCCCTTCCGCTGAATTTTCTCACTTATTCTGCAATTTGTTAAAAGATTTTAATTACAGTCAACTGTTCAGAGCTATATTTTGCTCCTATGCTTTTCCAGAAAGTCAAAAAATGAGAATGCTCAGGATAAACTGGTTTATTTTTTATGTTACATAGTCAAGCAAACAGGTATGTGCCACCAATGCGTGCGCTTGGAGGGGTCAATAAACAAAAGAAAACGTATTGCTTTCTCTTTATATTAATATTATTGCTTAAGCTACATTTTACTGATTTAATTCTTTCAAGAGACTACATTGGGGAATGAATTGCATGCAAACAAAAAAATGGTCCTCAGAATAATGAAATTACATTAATAGTCGTTCACCTTTACCTAGGAGGTGATGAGTTCAAATGTCAACTCTATGGAATATTTTCTATAATTTGTTTGCCATTGTGCATATTCTATTTATTTGTTTGCTGCTAGGTATTGAAATATTCAGGCTATTGGGAATTAAATGCTTATTTGACTAACAATGCTTATCTGTGAATTAATGGTATAAAACATGGTGTTTTCTAAAAGATTGTCACTCAGTTTTATTTATGGAGATGCTACTCAGACAAGATTCAAGGTCTTTCAAAGAACATTGTTACGTCTCATGCATAGGGGAGAAAAACATTATTTGCATTTTTAACAATCCTATATAATTGTATAAATTATTGAAATGAAATAGTGTCTGCTGTTGTTACACACATACATTATAATTGCACAGTGAAGCAGCATGGTGTATCGCACATGCCGTATACACAGTGGGTTGTTCTGGGGCAGAATTTTGGTTTTGTCTTGCTTTGAATCAATATATGTTACAAAATGCTCATTAGAGCCATTAGGATTTGGGACCAGAAAATAAATTTGGTGTCTACTGTGCATGAGCACATAAATATGGTCAGCTTCATTACTGCAGTAATATTCTGATTTGCTAGTAGGACTGATAGAAGCACCACACTGATAGTACTCCATGCCTCCCTTCTGCTAGCATGCCATAAGGCAATAAGGTTGCAACAAGGGTGAACCCTCAGTTCTGTTGGTCTACCTATCCTGCTGGTGTTATTTGAACCCTTATTTTCCTTAAGGGGACCATCTGATTGTCTTAATGTGTACACAGGGATAATATAATCACATTCGTAGTAAAAAAAGAGCTGCAAAATTAGAGGCTGCTTAATAATAATGTAATGTTATGCTGGAGTGATTGGCAACTGTTGGTCCAATTATACAACTAGTTGTTTCTTAAAATTCAGGGAGAGGAGATGGATATCCAATATGCTGTAAAGTATAAAAGAGCTGGACAGGAAATAAGGTGGGTTGAATTTTTTTTTTAGTGCTTTGATCAAATTAGAACCAGGTTGATGAAAGGAAATGCCTTGGGTTCTCTGCTTGAAGTTTTGTGTGCTACTAAAGGCTCTTGAAATGATCAATTTTGCAGGTCAGTAAGTTTAGACTAGCCTAGTCTTCTATCTATGAAAGAGAGACAGTTTCTGTACTTGATCACTCAGACTTCTGGCCCCTGTGGGACATTAAATTTAGCAGAAATTAAAGGGATGAGGGAGAGGAGACCATCATAGAAACCAGTGGAAGAGCTCTGTGTTGGGGTTCTGTGTTTCAGCTTTCTGCACTGCCTTTGCATTCCGGTACCTTGACTCAGAGATGATAGGGTTGGATAGGAACATGGTGATTGCTTGATGAATCCCCCTACACTAAATGCAGGATTATCATCTACACTGGTCTCTTCAGAGTTTTATCTAATCAACCACTGAATATTTCAGCACCAGCTTTCACTCCCTTGTCTCATTCTGCCCCACCTGCCAAAGCAGTTATTATATAATGGCAGCTGGCTGTTATTATTTACATAGTGTCATAGTTGTGCAACCTGAACAGTACTAGGACTGCTCACTTCCGCTCCACCTTAAGGGGCACCACTCTAAAAAAGGGCTGTAGAGGGTGCAAAGAGGATGTGCGACCATGGTCCTATCCTTGCTTTGCCCCATGCACAAAAAGTGGTCCCAGAGCGATTGTGTCAGCCTGAAACACAGTCCCTCCAGTGCTCCTCATGGGGCAGGGTGACTTTGTGGACTTTAAATCATTGCCATGAGTTGAGGGCAGTACAATCTAGCTCTTAATTTTTCAGGGCTGTGCAAAACCATGCTGAAAGTCTACCGCACTCTAGCAAGCCTTATTTCAAAAGACAAGAACCATGGAAGGTTTGTTGTGAAGTCCTCAATTCAGTCCAGTGCACATCAGCATTTCTGCTACTGGGATGTAGGGTCGAGATAAAAGAGCTCTGAGCACATTCATCTTATTTTTATATAGCATCATTTAGATGCCAAATTGTGAGTGTAACAAGGTTCCTGTGCCTGATTGTATCAGAGACTAGGTAGACAGCTGAAGGAGGCCCAGGTGTTAAAATAACTCTTTCCTTTGCCTGCAGTACAGTACCTGCATGGGAACACTTTTGCTTTGGCATGATTTTCTTCCACAAGGAACACCTCCAGAAAGTACTGGTTCCAGAAATGATATTCCAGGATTGGGAATACTGACAGATTGGTGCAGCAACCTTCACCCAGGTCTCCTGATTCAGTATTGTGTGAAATTACATCAAAATGCAGTGGTGGTTTTTTGTCTTTGGTTTTGGTTCTGTTGCTGTTTTTCTTAGATGCGGAGTATTTGAATAGCTGTCCATTTCTATACCAAAGCAACTTCTTTTGAAGTTGATTGGTGTTCCCCGGTAACAGAAACAGTGCACAGCATCGAAAATGACAAGACATCAGAGTATAATTTCACAAAAAAAGAGGCACGAGACATTATGTGAATAACATTTTTTGAGTTCCAAGATTGGAGTTACAGAAATATTTGCATGATTCATTTGTACGGTAAGATAGTCATATACATTCCAGTGTTAAGCATTCACTAGTGCACATGCTAATAAGGTATAATTTGGCAATATGATAGAGGTCCTTCCTTCCAGTTCTATTATCTGTGAAAGATACAGTCTCTTGCGCCAACTTGGTTGCATATCAGGAGCACTTTGCTCTGCAGCCAAGAAAACAAAGAATGCTCAAGTGCTGGGCCAGCAGAGCTCAAAGTATGGGAAGGAGATGGTGCCGCTTAGGGAAGAATGCACCCTGCTGTCTGACTGAAGATACATTTATATTAGCTGCTAAAATAGCCATCAGCTTGGAGGGCGTAAAAGATCCAAATAGCTTTGGCCTACAGAATGAAAAGGGGAAAAAACTGTCCGCCGAGGTACATGTTGGAGACAGTGCTTTGAGTTACACAAAATATAGCTTTCAGAGGAACAGCCGTGTTAGTCTGTATTCGCAAAAAGAAAAGGAGTACTTGTGGCACCTTAGAGACTAACCAATATAGCTGTGGCATTCATTCCGTGGTGCTCAGGCTGAACACTGTTCTGTTAACTCTACATCTCTGCGAAGGTGCTGTACACTGCACTGGTGAGTTAGCCCCAAAAGTTTATGTTCTTCAGCAGAGATTTCTTTCTCCCATCCAAACAAAGGTGCAGTAGCACTTTCCAGTGGGGTACCCTTTATTTATGCCATATAACAGAAACAAGTTTTCCAGGATTAACTCTCAGCTGCGGCACTTTAAACATGGGCTTTTAACAGCTCTGACCTGGGTTCTGGCTCTAACTGCAGTCCCTCAGGGGATGTTTCGGGGGGGGGGGGGGTCTCATCAAAAATATGAGAAAGGGAATAAAATGAGGATGGAACATTTATTTAAAGTATTTTCCTTAACATTTGATCTTTCTTTCTTTCTTTCTTTCTTTCTTTCTTTCTTTCTTTTTCAGTTAGATCACACGTAATGTGATTCCATGACACCAGTGCTGTGGATGAAATTGAAAACTGTATTCTTCTAAATGTGTTCCTAACATTCCATTTTTTACAAAACTGCCAGGGGCTATTCTGCATTCCCACAACTGCTACAAATGTAACATATTGTTTTGCAATAAAAATTAGCTATAAAAGTGTGAAAAATACCAGAGAGCCAAATGTGAGAAACAAGAGATGGGGGTACGGCTTTAGCACCCTTTTAGTGGACATTTTATTTATTTTTCAAATGGTGCAGACACATTTATAGCTACTGTATTTCAATTATCTCTGATTTCACACATTTTATGCAAATTCCAAACATTTTAATTGCAAATGAGAAGGGAACTTATTTTTAAAAGTGGAGCAACCCAACATTTCAGATTGTTCTTGATTTTAATTCCAAGTTTGTCTACAGCACTAATACAAACTTTTCAGACTGCATTTCTACACTGTGCCTTAAAATTCAGCGCAATTAAAAAAACAAAACAAAAACAAACCAACTACATGGCAATTAGTTTCAATTCCAAAACCTTTTCTTCACCTTTTACAAGCAGTTCAGACTTCCTAAGTAGGAAAGGTTATGAAGTTGCAGTGGTTATTAATGGAACACACATTGTTTCAATAAGAGTTAGTGATTTAATAGTATCCTCCATGACTGATGAAAATGAATCCATTATCCTGTACTACTCTCTCTCTCTCCCTCTCTGACTTCAATATCTTAGGACATGGTGTATTAGCTCAATCCTGGCTTAGCTGTCATTCAATAGAAAATTCTCTAAACAGAATAAACCACAACTCAGCCTTGGCTGGAGGAAACTATCTGCAACACACTGGAGACCCGGCACAAGAGTTGTCCTTTTCCAAGTGATATTTCACAATAGCTCACTCTACAGAATATTGTATAAGGTCGATGGCCTTCAGAGCTGTGCAAAATGTTGCTGACAAAGTCAAAACCAGCAAACCTGTTTGGAGTTTCAGACAAGGCTGGGCCAGTTTTTGAGCAAACGAGGGCCAAGTTGAGGCTTTAGTGGTGGCTTTGAGTGGAAGGATAGACTTATGGCCATGGACTGGATTCAAGAGATCCAACGGTTCAATTAACAGCTCTGTCACACACATCTTCCGTGACCTTGATCAAGTCATCTAAGGTTAGATTCTAATGCCCTTTCTCATACCGTGTAGTAGGTTTTACTCCAAGAGTCATCACGTTGAAGTCAACAGGAATACTCATGGAGTAAGGCGTTACCAAGCAGGGGCGGCTCTACCAATTTTGCCACCCCAAGCAGTTGCTGCCAAATTGCCACAGCTGCAACAGCTGCCACCAAACTGCCGCCGCCCCCGGAAGAGCGGTGGAGCTGCTGCCCAAAAGCCACTGTGATGGGCAGAGCGGTGGAGCTGACGCTGAATCGCCGCCACGGGACACGGACTGCCGCCCCATTCTGAATGCCACCCCAAGCACCTGTTTGGAAGGCTGGGGCCTGGAGCCAGCCCTGTTACCAAGCCAGGCCCAGGGTATCAGAATCAGACCCTTAATCCATCTGTGCTTTCCCCTCCCCCGCAATAAGATGGGGATATTAGTACTTCCCTACCCCACAGGAACATTGCAAAGATAATGTCATTACTGTTGGTGAGGCAGTTGGACTCTGGCGATGAAGGCCACATAAGCAGAAATTATCCACACTTTAATGGGTTTGATCCCCAACCAGGCAAAACAATCTGATTTCAGGTGCTTTTTGCTTTGAGTTTTTGGCTTCTTTTCAAACACATTTTCTGGAGCTGTGACCTTCTAAAAACAGGGGGAAAAAAAGATTTAAAACAAGCCCCTGCAAATGAAAATGTTGGGTTTTGTGCCACCCTGGAGTCCAAATCAGCAAAGTACTTAAATACACATGTAACTTTATGCACATGAGTAGTCCCATTGACTTGCATGGGATTACTCACATGTTCAATGTTTGCAAAAAGAAAAGGAGGACTTGTGGCACCTTAGAGACTAACCAATTTATCTGAGCATAAGCTTTCGTGAGCTACAGCTCACTTCATCGGATGCATCACTTATGCATGCATCAATGTTATGCATGCACTTATGTCCATTGTTGAATCGGGGCCCTAATGGCTGACTACTGCGCATACTATATAAAGATTATGAAAAGTTCTAACTGTTTACCATACTGTACCATGCACATTTTTCTACAAATGGAAACTTCCTAAATTCATTCCCTAAAATGTATTTTAGGTTCTGATAGTTTTTCTCTTTCTCTCCTGTAATTTAAATGTCTAGCGGAAATATTCAAAATGAATGAAACACAACTTTAGTCAAGGTCTCTGAATTTCAAACCAAACATTATCAGAACAGTGACTAGCCCTGTTAATATTCTTTTCATTTGATTAGAGTAATCTGCTGAGATGCTGCCTTATTCTTTATCAGCTACCTTTTAACCAATCAATACTTTAGGGTTATAGTTTTTTTGAAGACAAGATCAATTCTCTAGGCACTGCTGACATTGTATAGTTGCATATTTAATAACTTTTCAGATGATTCAGAACTCTGGCAATGTAAGAATCTGTCCAGAAAAAACACTAAACCTTAAATTTTCAAAGCTGTGTGCAGGGATTTGGCCACCTGACTCCTATTAATGTCAATGAAAATTTAGCTGTAGAAAAGGCAATGTCTTTTCCCTCAGATCATTCCCTCTCTGAAGGGAGCCAGAGAACAGAAGAAAGAAAGAAAAAGAACTTTTCACCATGGATCGAGACCAGTAGGGCCTGCTAAACAATCAGGTTTCAGAGTAGCAGCCGTGTTAATCTGTATTCGCAAAAAGAAAAGGAGTACTTGTGGCCCTTAGAGACTAACCAATTTATTTGAGCATGAGCTTTCGTGAGCTACAGCTCCAAAAGCTTATGCTCAAATAAATTGGTTAGTCTCTAAGGGGCCACAAGTATTCCTTTTCTTTTTGCTGAACAATCAGGGAACATTTGTTTACTAAAATTAGCAAATGTTTCTATGCATCCTGAAGTAGAAAAGTCTATAGAGTTATAGTGGGGAGGGGAGAAATGAGATTTGGTATGTTTGAAATATCATTAAAATATATATTTTTAAATTTTGCTCCACTAAAATTATCTGATTTCTTATGTATTAATTTTGCTGCAAATAAAATTAGTTGTCAGACCTCTGTTTATGGCCTAATTACCTTTTGTGAGGGGGAAAAAAGAGGGGGGATAAAAGAAATAACAACAAAGAATGGATATTTACCTACAGTAATTGTAGTTCTCAGAGCTGTGATGTCCACATGGATTCCCCTCCTGATTCTCAAACACCCAATGTATGCAAGATCAGATTATCAAATTATTTTGGCCAGTATTATTTTGATCTTGTATGGATACCAGATATCTTCACTCCCTGTCCCCACCGGAAGACATAAAGAGTGGAGCAGCCTCAACTGTCCCTCAGTTTCTTCACCAATACAGAATCCCAGAGGAGTAAGACACCACAGTAGTGTGGAAGAAAGGCAGCTCATGGGCACATGGGTGAACACTTTTCAGAAATGATAATTCCATAGCTGACCTATCAGTCCTCATCCTCAGAGGAAACCTGTATACCACCTCCAAAAGTTGAGCTTGGAAACTTAAATTCAGAACCAGGCTACACACTAAAAATCATGGTCTCAACAAAAACAATGAGTCCTTGTGGAACCTTAGAGACTAACACATTTATTAGGGCATAAGCTTTCATGGGCTATAACCCTACAAAAGCTTATGCCCAAATAAATGTGTTAGTCTCTAAAATGCCACAAGCACTCCTCATTGTTGTATAGCTCATTACAACAATTTGTCTTTTGTCCTTAGACTGCAGAGGTGTTAATTGCCCTCTTCATTTTAAGTGGTTTCTTGCATCATGTGTTACTCCCTTATGTTTAACAATCTGTCCCACCTTGTATTTAGCTGTGACACTCTGGTTACCTTTTCTGGACCTGAAGAAGAGCTCTGTGAAACTTGAAACCTTGTCTCTTCCACCAGCAGAAGTTGTTCCAGTAACAGATATTACCTCACCCACCTTGTCTCTCGCATATCATGGGACCAAAAGGGCTAGAACAACAATGCAAACAAAAATGTTTTCTGTTTGCTTGGAGCTGAATACTTAGTCCTAATTAAACAATGACTGCAGGACAGCCCTACCAAAATGGACATCCAGCGTGGAATCCTCTACTAAGGAAAAGTGTCTTGTAAATGTCTGGACTGAGCTCCACATCACTGCCTTCCACATTTCAGAAATGGGGACATTCTCCAAACAAGCAGCAAAGGTTGTCTGGGCTCTCGTGCAATGTGCTCTAAAGTGGTCAGCCTGGTTAGCTCGTAACATATTATTGTATTGCTGGAGATCACATTTGATAATCTCTGTGAGGATATTGCCTGACCCTTGACCTGATCAGCACAGACCACAAACAGTCTAGGTGTGTACCAGAATGATTGTATTCTGTTCAGGTAATATGGCAATGCCCTTACTACAGCAAGTGTATGAAGTTTATTTTCCCCTTGGATTGAGCAAACTTTGAGGAGTAAAACTGGAAGATGAATAAATGGATTCATTTGGAACTTTGAAACAACACTGGGCAGGAATTTGGGATGTGGCCCTGATAGTAACCCAGTCCTCATGAAACACTTAATAAGGGAGACCACCATGAGGCCCTGAATCTACCGTAGCCATCAAGATACCATAACGGCTACTAAAAATACTTTATTGACATGTGGTATAAGGAACAGGTTACTAAGGGCTCAAAGCAGAGACCTATGACCCTGTGAATACTATATTGGGGTACCAAGCAGCAAGGGGCTCCCAAACTGGAGAAAAAAACATGAATAAGGCCCTTAAACAATCCAGAGTGAGAAAATACAGTGTGGCCCTGGACAGGAGGGTGATGTGCAAATATCACTGTTAGATGTACCATTACAGAACCAATAAAAACTCTAGGTTGTTTCAAAGTTAGTAGAAGGACATTGCTTCCCAAAAGAACCTGATCATCTCACACACATGGGGCTCATTTATCATTTGATTCTACTCTACTCATTTGATTCTACTCATTTATCAAGAGTAGAATCAAAATGACAATCACACAAAGAAGAATGAACAAAAACTAACATATATAACATTAGCACAGATGGTGGGGGGCACTATAAGAAGATGTGGGGGAATTTCAGAAGGAGTGTCATTTCCCAATGCAATCAGGCATGTTTGAGGTTTGAGTTTCTATGTTATATGTTGTAAATGTAAGGCTGGTGAGGGACAAAGTGGACGGCCTCTGACAGCCATTTCAATCTCTACCCTCCTTTCCTCTGCTGGGCAGTCAATTTAGAGCTAAAGAATAGCAAGATGAAGAGTTAGTAATGGTCAATGCTGACATTAACATTGGAGAATTTGTCAGTGGCTCATTCTAGGGGCAACTGTTTTGGAAGGTTCTTTCAGTGGGAGATGACGAGATCTGAAGAAGTCCGAGTGAGGGCCAAGAGGAGATAAGCAAAACGTGGAGTGACCATTTCATAGATTGTAAAGCCAGAAGAGACCATTAGATCATTTAGTCAGACATCTTGCATATCACAAGCCATAGAATTTCATCATGAAAGCATGTCGGTATAACTAGGCTCTTATACCATGCCCATTACTATTGTGTCTGAGCAATTCTCGTCTAGCAGGACAGGAGCGAAGCCAATGAGCTTTATCTTGCAGGAGCAGCGAGGAGACCCTGGAGCCAAGGGCATAAGACTGCAGCTGATAGATTCCAATCACACCTCCATGTAGATACATATGCAATGGCCAAAAAACCACCATGTTAGGTTCCCCCATTGTGGATTTTCTTATGCATTCATTAGTCATAAGAGTGGGAAAGAAACCTTGTCTCTGGACCCAAAACCCTGAAGATTCTCTGGAGATTCTGAGGCTCGGCCCCGGCAGATAGCCATTGATGAAGAAAAGTTGTCCCTTTGCATGGGTTCTGCAGCTCTGTCCATATACCCTGGCTAATCCTGCTGACTGGGTCTGAACCTGGGGTTCTTCCTTAAGAGAGATCACCACCGTGAATGTGGAGACAAGGAGAGGGCATTTTCCTAGCTCAGTCAAGCAGTGGCAGCAAGTGGCTCAGCAGTACAAGGGGGGAGGGAGAGGCTGCTGATATCCCTTGCATGTGAAGGTAAGAGAGAGGCAGAAATCTGGACACCATCTGTCTCTGCATGGGCACCATCCATGTTAATACAGCTGAGACTAAGCCATGTCTAAACTGCAGCTCTACCTGACAAATCAAAAGGAACTGAGGCATTAGGAGATGAGTTAAGCTGATCTTAGCTGGAAGTTGCTTTTTGCAGCTCTCCTTGTCTGTAGCACTGCCTGCAAAGAGAGCTGTCTACTTGTAAAATAGAGTCCCCTCCCTACTCCTGCAGGATAAAACCCATTGGCTTCACCCTATCCTGCTAGAGGAGAATTGCTCAGATACTACAGTAATGGGCATGGTATAAGAACCTAGTTATACAGACATGCTTTCATGATGAAATTCTATGGTCTGTGATATACAAGAGTTCTGACTACATATGTATTCATTTCACAAGACGTAAACTAATCTTTCTAGATAGAAAACAAAACAAAACATGTCCCCCAGAAGTGATTCTTATGTAGTTTGAAATCCAGTATTTGTAAACTTACTTTAGTGACCTATGTACAGAGTTTACATAAAACTGAGATCTTTGCAGCCCATTAAAAGTTAATATAATACAAATACTGACAGGCTCTGAGGACAATATTTCTCTAAGGAAAATAATAGTTCCTGAGATTGTGCTTTATTGCCCTAAGCTGAAGGAACTTATTTTCCCAACTACTGTCCTCAGAGACAATCTCATTTTCATCTCATGTGCACCACACTCCCTGAACTCACCAGTATCGGGCTGACTCTGTGGCTCTATCTCCTGACTTCTTGTTGAGAGAGGACCATAGATGTTAGCTCCTCATACAGGAGCCACAGAGGAGGAAGCCAGCAGGTTCCCTCACCCACCCAGGGCATGGACTGCTACCAGAGCAGTCCTTTAATCCTCCAGCATTTGTTTTCCCCTTACTCTCAAAACCAACTTTGCTGATATCAGTTCTCTCTCCAGCTATATGTTTGATGTAAAGAAATGCCCTTCTACTACTGCCTGTTTAGAGTGGAAATAGTACAAGTCAAGTTTTGGTTGTATGATCAGGTATTAACCAAGAAAAAGATCCCAAAGATAAACACACACACACACACACACACACACACAATTTCATCTCTGTTATATTCTGATGAGCAATATCACTTAAAAAAAAAAAACGTTTTTGACAATATTTGTGGGGCAGGGCTCTCTCTAAAAAGCAGCAAAATGATCAATGAAAAATGGCAAGTTTTACCACAAGCCTGTTGATGTTCATGGAGTTAGCAACATATTCTGCCAAACTTCTCAATTTGCCCAAGTTTTCCCATTTTTTGTAATTCAGAAACTGAAAACTTGGGTGCAGTTGGCTGTTGCTAAACTGTAAAAACAAAATTCACTGCAAAAGTTTATCAAAATGCATGCAAACTAAAGCCAGGCATGTTTCTTTCAGATCTAGAAAGGACAGAAAGAAGAAAAAAACATGTGGAAGAAAGGGAAAAAGTCTTGAATGGACATGGTAATTCATAGTGGAACTGCTGCAACAGGATTTCAAAAGTACACTATTTGTCAAGTCCATTTGTTTTAAAAAAGACTTTCAGTGAAATAAAAGAGGTTTAATACTTGACTAAAAGTGACATAGGCAACTTGCAGAGGAATGTAGAATAGTGGAACATTTACTCTCTGCTAAAGCACTGAACTTTTCTCTCGGTGCGGTTTCTTCTTAATTCCTTGCACAACATTTTAAAGCCAATGTTTGCTGCAGAGACAAGATGGTGCCACCGTATGTTCCTACTTCCATCTTTAATGTTGACCTAATAAAAGAAATAATTCTACTTTTGGAGCACAGAAAACAATCATATTAAAGTAACTTAAGCATCTATTAAACAAATTATGAAAACACGTTTCAGGTTCTGGCTTTTACACACAAAAGTGGCTAAATCTGGAGGAATATTGCATATGTTGTCCGTTTTGCATATGTGATGTACAATATTATTTCAGTGGGTCAGCAAAGACTGGATGTCAGTTTATAAAGGAACTTTAGATCTTTCATCTTCAAGGCAATAAAAGTCATGCAGAGCTTATAACAAGCTGCATACTACGGTTTGGTCAAATTAAAGCATAGTAGTATGCCTTTCCAGTTACAGTGAGGTAAATATAAAGGCACTTTCACTGATACTCATGAACCAACACAACTTTTGGTCTAATTACTACATTTTCATTTAATATACTTACTTTATTACTTTTTATCTCAAGTTCAGGTGATGAGACAACCTAATTTTTAATGGAATGTACTCAGATTACATTTAGAAGAATTGAGCAAAGACATGCTGGTTTTGCTGTCCAGATTGCAAACTGCATAGCAAGTATTTTTGTTCGATATGAGAGAGAGCATGAGGGGGGCGGGGGAGGTTTTGTTTTGTTTTTACAATCCACCTTTCCTACCAGAACTCTTTCTTTTTATTGAAAGGCTGTCCCTACATATTCATGATCAAATACAAGAATTCACACATAATACTAGCTCCCCCAAAGTTATCTCTGCCTTGCATTGACATTCCTTTACTAATTGGAATCCAGTTTAATTTTGCTGTTTTCATGAGCTCACTTGCTACTTGAAATTTTGTTGTTTTTTTGGTGGGGGATGGTGGGGGGAGGCGAGAAGGTGGTTTTGTGGTAAAACTGACTTTTTTTTACAACTGCATTTTACGATCCACCAAATGCTGTTTAGTCATGCGATTCCCAAACAGTACTGAACCCGTACTTTAACTAGTGCTCTCCACTTACGCTTAATAGTAGAACCACCAGATGTCCCAGTTTTAAGACACTGTCTCGCCTGCTCTCCCATGAGCAGATCTAATGCTGCATGCCGCGGTCCCTGTTGATTGTCAGAACAGTAATAGCACTGATGAGGGCAGAGTCAAATGACAAGGGAATGAGAGAAAGTAGTAGATCTTCCCAAACAAACCTCTTTAAAGGAGACCCACAGATCCAATACTGACTATGTTTTAAAGGCCATCACTAGGAGTTACAGTTATCCCACAGAACATTTGGATATTTAGCACAGGATGGGTAGATCAATTTTAAAAAGTGCCTTTTTCCTTCCACAATTTTTGCCACATAAACTGAAATCCTCCATTTCCCTTGCAGGTCACATATTCAGTGCTTATTTCACTCTCACTCTATAAGTGTGCTATTGCATGAAAAAGGATTGTACATCTATAGTTCAAAAATCTTATATACACAGAATACAGCATTCTAGATTCAAATATGCAGACTTGGTGCCCAGAATACAGGGCAGCAGTTGTAGAGGATACACAATTCCCTTCTTTCCCATCCTATTCCATTCACTCTGACTCACTCTGATCTGTACTTCTGATGGAAATATGTTCTTATTTTGTCTGCTTCCTTGGACACATCACTTCTGATATGCAAAATCACACAGAAGACAAAAATGCCATGAAAAAGTTGCTTATATTTTGTAGCTGGCATTAAAAACTGTTTTTGGATTGGCTAGTTTATGACAGGCTGTCGGACCTGACATTTCAGGTTGGGATCTCACTGTGGCAGCTTCTTCCAGTTCTCCCTCCTCCTTCAAAAACAGCAGACTAGGAACATGAGAGAAGCACCCCTCTCTGCCTTGCAGTCAGGCCTCCACCACTACCTGCCAGGAGGAAACAGTCTTTATCTGGATGCATTGCTGAATAGCCTGAATTCCCCACTCTGTCTTCTCCCTCTCCAGCATGTCTTCTCCTTCTCCAGCATGTCACCAGCTGGCAGGGAGGCGCTTACCCTGGGCCCCCAAAGAGAAAGGAGAAAAACACATCTGGGGCCTGCACTAAATGCTGGCTCCCTGGCAGCTGGCTGAACTCCCAGCTTGCCTCACTCCCTGGGACAGGTACAGGAAAGAAGAGCACTTTCCTTGCATATGACCAAGAGGAAGACAAGAAACCCTGGGATACAAGGAGGAGATCTGGAAAGAGATCTCCGAGGGCTGCTCCTGCTCGTCTTCCAAACCTAGTCCTGTGGGAAGAGGGTGAAAGGGTCTGGTTCCTGAAGAGACAGTAATCTGTACATTGAGTGCACTGAGAGTGATGGAGATTGGGTGCTGTGTGTGGGGAGGGCAGCGAAGGAGACTGGGCTTGTGTGGCAGGCAGACTCGGTAAGGGTGAAGTTGTGTGTGTGTGTGTGTGTGTGTGTGTGTGTGTGTGTGCGCAAAATACTAAAAGCCTAGGTGAGCTGCAGCATTTTTACATAGATCTGAGTTTTAATTTCACACTAATCCTTTATGTCTGGTTATACAGGGGAAGGGAAAAATAAATGATGACAGAAGTGGAAGGCCCCTGATGTGCTGGGCTGCAGGGGACCCCAGATGTGCTTGAACCAGCCCTGAGAACATAAAATGCAGAATTAGATAAAACTGGATGACATTAAAAAATGTAGCTTGTGCTGCAGCCCCTGTATACATTTGCAGACGATAGATCAAACAGTAAGCGATATCTTTAAAAGAAAAAAGAAGACAGATTTAAGAAACTAAAGCCTTGTAATAAATAATACATTATTAGTTAAAGAGATGAACTGACAAAGAAGCACTGCTCTAATCTCTTCCCTGCAACAACCAGAACAGCTGATCACGAGCACACCAGTTTTCCTTTGGCATGGGCAAGGCTTGGTGCTACCCTACAGTTTCACTTAGAATACTACATGCAACTAATCTACCAACGTGATTAAGTAACATGTCAGTGACACTGTCATTTATCTGCTGTAATTTTATCTTGCAAAAATATAATTTCCCAGTGTCTTTTAAAGAATACTGTTGAATGTTTTGGGCCAGGTTCAAATTAGGGAGGAGGGAACGGACCATTTAATTGAAATGAACCAAAATCTTGTTTTGGGTTTGGGAATAAGGCCCCCGCCACAGAAACCTACAATGTATGGCATTAAGCACCTAAGCCCAGCAGTGTGACAGTCTCTTTGATAGGCTCTGACACCAATCTGAATGTAAATTTTGCATGTGGCCTGCACTCTGGGGCTTGCTGAAGCAGTAGAGTACCTCATGGGCTAGTTCACTCCAGATTTCCATTTATTCATTTAGAAACTGAAATGACATCTATCCATCCAAACAAAGATTTTAAACACCATCCGCTACAAGGAAGAACCACCCATTAACATGGCAGAGGCTCCATTCACTTCGCTTAACTAACAACTGTCTCAAAACAGCAAAACATGCACCCCTACACTCATACCCTCAGCCCTCCCCAAAAGCACTACAAAATAGATTATATTTAAAGCACTCTGCTAAGCCCAAGAAATCCAGGCTCTTTCAGAGCCAGAGTGGAGCAAGTTCCCTAATCAAGGAGTCCTAACCTTTCTGCCAGATCTCTATTTTCTACAGCAAGGGAGCTCCAGCTCAAACACCTCCACTGAGGTCAATAGCAATCTTCCATTGACTTCAGTGTGGCCAGGATTTCACCTGGGGAGAGGCAGGTCCAAGCCACTTAGGGTGTTATAGACCAAAACACAGCATCTTAAACTGCACACAGAATCCATCAGGCAGGCAGTGCATGCTGTGGAACACTGGTGTTATGATGAGATATACCACTTCAGAGGAATAACTGCTTGAGAAGGTAATACTTCTGGCATAACAGCCATTCGGGCCACGCACTGATTTTGCAATGTAGATCCAGGCAGCAACAGAGAACAAAGGAATGCACAGGTTTCACAAAACTGTTATTTTTAATGTGAACAACAGGTTGGTGTTCTGCTATCATAGACCCAGGCTGAATTAAAAAAAAATTATCCTGCTTTAATAGCATAGAGACTAGACAGATTTTATTTTTTACCCCCAGTAATTATTTTTAGCATGGCTTTGTGTAAGTCCACACTTCCCTGAAATCTATTTGATCACACTAAAACATCTCTGTATCTTGACAAGACTAGAGGTAAACGTTGACAATTTAACTCATCTACATTACAATTTAGGTTAGAAGCAGTTTCAGAGCTGACATCACATCTAACAGGCTTTCTAATTTATTTTCTAAGTTATTCTGCATGTTACCTAGCTGAGATACCAAAAAAAGCATTTTTAACTCATAAAACAATGACAGATGCAAATTTATAATAGGAAAACAATAGATTGTTTCATTGGCAGTGAAACAACAACAGATTCAAAATTGACCTTTTTTTAATCTATTAAACTTTTTATTTTGACACTAGTTATTTTAGTTTTGGAAAATGTATGATGTAATGATGATCAGAAACAACTATGCCCTCTGGTTTTTTTTCCTATATTGAGTTGGTTTGGGTCATCAGCTCAGGAGACCAGAATGATATGGCAAAGAATCATAATCCAAGCCAAACACACACAGGTATGAGAACTTCTACCAAACTTTGGGAATAGTATTAAGAGATCACGGCCTTGTCTAGACTACCGGGGTAAAGTTGAGCTATGTTACACTACTCCAGCTACATGAATTACCCTAGTATCCTCACTGTGCTGCGTCAACGGGACACGCTTTCTGCTCGACTTACCTTACTGTTCCCGAGGAGCTGGAGTACCAGAGTCAACCAGAGAGTGCTCTGCCATCGATTTAGTGGGTTTTCATTAGACCCGCGAAATCGTCACCCGCTGCATCGATTGTAGAAGTGTCGATCTCCCGGTAGTAAAGACAAGCCCTAAGAAAATGTTCTGCTAGGAGAAAAAATAGGGTCAGTGAAGAATTGAGGAAATTGCCTTTGAAACTATTTCATCTTGAAAATATGACTTTCCTTCTTGCCTTCAGTGGGGCTCCGCATGGGCACAGGGGTCCACTCATATAGAGCAATTTACAAGATTGGGAGGTTGGTGATGTACTTTGTCCTTTGCATCTGGCTCTTTCTTCCTCCATGCCATCCCTCATTTGCTGCTGCCAGGCCCTCTCTCAACTTCTAAATAATCTCAGTCTCAACTGCAGTGTCACCATCTTTTCAGAAGTGGTGTATAGGGGCTCTACATAGCCTATAAATTCCCCACAAATACCCACCACAGCAAATGTGTTTAATGTTGGGCGCTCTTCTCTGGTACCTCTGATGGATGTATCTCCCTTCTTTCTTTCTTGCTACCCATCTCAAGCTTCCCCCTTCCACTCTCTCACTGTAGGCTCATCCCTTTTCATCCATCCCCTTTAAGGCTCCCCTTTCCCTCCTTCCTCTGCTTCACCCTCTTTATAGTTACCACTTCCTTTCCAACCCAGCTGGCTCCTCTTCTCTCCATCATCCTGGGGGGGCAGCAAAAGAGAGAAGCACCAACTGTGAGAGAGTTGACTGGACTACAGCTGGCTACCTCCCTATCTCTGGAAAGTTGGGAAGTGAAGGAGTGAAGAACAGCCGGAGAAGCACAGAGGCAAATGCTGGAAACTACAGAAGGAATAACTGCTGCTACTGGCCAAAGGCAAGAACTGCAGTAAAAAAGACCCACTTTCCCCCAGCCCAGCTATTTGAGACATAATTACTATAATTTTGTCCCTCCTGAACCCTTTCACTAGGCAGACTCATTCACAAAGGCAGCTGCCTAATACCCAGAAGTCTGATAATTTTGCACTTTTTCTAGCTTGGGTTTTATTAGTTTAAAATTTGGAAATTCTAGAACAGATGTAATGAGTAAAAAAACTCAGATTTCTATTTATCTTAAAAAAAATAAAAGGCAGAGAAAAACTAAAAAAAACAAAATGCCCACAGCCATAAAATGAAGACAAAGGTTTTCCCTGTACCTCCCTCTTAGGATTTTCATGTTTTCTAAATTGTTCTGTATTTCTGCAGCTTCTTCTGATATATCTGAATTTTCTAAATGGGAAGTACTGCCAAGGTTCTTAGTCCCAGGCAGATGAAATGCCATTTTTACTGTGTTGTAATATGGCTTCCTTAAAAAGAAGTTAAAAGGATTAATAATAAAAAAAAAACAACAACAACAAATATTCACCAACCCATATGGTCAATAATTGCTGTTTAATAGTCCTCCTATTACAAACCTAAAAAGCAGCAGCCAGAATTACCAGTAGAGTATTAATAAACAGGAATGAGTTAATAGTGCATAAAGACCTTCTCATGGAACAGTGGGGGAGTTGAATATTCTTTTCTTAAGTCAGCTGTAAGTAATTACTACATGGTGTGCTTCTGACTATTACCATAACAGAGCAATTGGACGTGAAGAATGGATAATAGTATGGACATGGAGGTATTTTTAGAACATCAGCAGTGAGGCAGGTAAATGCCCTGCTTGAGCACAAACCTTTAAATAAGTTTAGAAGACATTTTTTTTTTCCCTAGCCTTGGTAGAATTTTGAAGAGATCAATCTAATAAATTATTTAAAATAACTTCGTAAAGAAACGCCTGTGATATGTAAATAAGAAAAATGACAAAAAAAAAAAAACATCTAGCCCACGCTACTGTATCTACATAATCACAGGTTCCTTCCTGTTTCTTTCAGAGTAGTGTCTTCATCTGTATGAAGCAGAGTATGGCTTCACTAGCTTCTATTGGCTGCCCAGGTAAAAGCTAAAATATTCAAATAAGAACTGCAACTGTGATTGCAGGAGTTGTGGTTTTTCTAAAATTGAGTTAGTCATCCTCAGTGATTTAATGATGCATATCATTTATTTTAAAATATTATTATAGGAGCATTCACTGAGATGCAGCTTCTTGTTCGCAGGACTGTCCATTATGCTATGCAGCAGGGCTTTTCATGTACGACTACAGGCTGAGATATTGTCTATCGACACAACATATGCTCTCAGATAAAAACAGCTTGAGACTTTTGATTCAGAGAGTAGTAATTTTGTAAATGCACAAAAATATAATTTAAGGAATATTTTGAATTTTTCAGGCTATAGGTCCTTCTACTATTGTTGCTACACAGGGCAGATGTTGATTTTTCAATTTGCAGGTTTGTTAAGCATCATGGAATGTTTTGGTTCTCAATCAAGAATATTCTTCCCAAGTGGTTCCAAAATCCTATGCTTGAAAATAAATGCATGTCCTTTTTGTTTCGTAGCAGCATGTGTTCTGCGTTCAATAGAAGGATAAGACAGATAATTTGATGCCATTTATTGGACCAACATATAAGTTTTAAGCCACAGAATCTAGGGATGTAATGTAATGGCGGGTTCTCTTTGTCTTACAAAAGCAGTTTATATAAGATGAGCTGTGATGACCTGCTTACTGTGCTCCACATAGAAACAATACATTTTCTGAATATTATTAAATACCAGAGACTATGATGTCATCTGTGCTGTGTCTGTCTATTCTGAGGCTTTTAGCTACTAGTGACATTATAAAAGTGCTACCCTTGTATTTATGGGATAATATTCAAGTGGAGGAATATACCATATACCAGGTTAGAAAGACACACACATACATACACACACACGGTGAAATTCTAGCCCTACTGAAATCAGAGAGTTTTGCCATTGACTTCAATGGATGCAGAATTTCTCCCAAAGCAAAAGGTGTTTGTTACACATATATTTTAAAGCCACTGGTATTAGCCCTGTATTTTCACATGACAAACAAATACTCTACATACCACAGTAACAAGGTAGGGCCAAGTTCATCCCTAGTATAAATTCACAGACTTTCAGGGCATTTGTATCAAGGATCATAATGGCACATAATGTTTTCTTGGACCATATGATTTGAAAAGTGTTGTCTTCTTAGACTAACCACTGATGTCATGATATGGAGCTGATGAAAATAGCTATGAAGGGTGGGTTGAACAAGTAACTGTCCTTGGGCGAGGCAGGTGGAAAGGGAATGAAGTGACTGAGAACAATAATAGTACTTGACACTTCTATAACAAAGGATCTCAAAGCACTTTACAAACTTTATTGAGTTCAGCCTTACAACAGCCACCCACCAGGATACTAGGTATTATCTCCAGTTTAAAAACTGACCTATTACCACGCAGAAAGGCTGAGTAGAGCTGAGTAGATCTTCTGAGTGCTAGGTCTGTGCCTTAAACCAAGGACATCCTGTACTTTTAAGATTATCCTTTCCTCCATATAAATTGTGTAATATTAAAGACTCAAAAAGCAAGAAATGAGAAAAGCTATAGGGTTTATAGAGTGGTGTTAACTGAGGGCATGATTTAATCCCTTCTCCCCCCCCCAACCCCCAAATAAAACCTAAATAATAAAAGGTGCCAAACAACCTTAACAAATATTAACAAGAGTTAAGAACCTTAACAAGAGTTAAGGAACAAACACTGCACATCAACAAAGTCTTTGGTATAAAGAACCCCACATCAATCATTTGGTTTTTAGCCTTTTTCTCCACTTGTCCCCATCCCTTCTTCTGTATGTTGTCTGGTTAGTCTCTGATCCTCCTGTAAGATGTATGTAGACAACCCCCTGTGCCTTCATAGAGACCCGCTGAAGCCAGTGCAACTCAGCACAGGTGCAGGGGTCTGCTCATGTGCATCAAATGGCAGGACCAGGGGCTTTGAATTTAAATGTCTTGGAGCAAAAAACTGTCTTCTTGTATGTCCTGAAAGGGTCTAAAATACTATGTATGAAATTATTACATAAAAATAATAATACTCTAGACTATGCCCTTGGATAGGAAAAGCTCATGGGAGGGGCTGAGGACACTTCCAAAATAAATAGACAGGACAGACAAAGGGAAACAAGCATAGAGATGTGAAGTGACTTGTCCAAAGTCACCCAGCAGTGGTAGAGTCAGAAAGAGAACCCAGGTCTTCTGGCTCTCCATCCAGTGTTCTATCTATTAGTCCAGGATGCTTCCCTAAGCTATGGTGGAAACGTATGCCAAAGTGACAAAGAAATTGGTTATGAGCAGAATAAAGCCTATTCTCCAGTACAGAAAGACGTCCTACCATCAGTGGTACCATTAGCCCGCCCACCACCACCAAAAAAAAAAAAAGGTTTTGCACTTGCTCAAAGTTTTAAGCAGTGGTCTCATACTAAATCAATACTCTGTCAGAGTCTGGAGCATTACTCCAGCTGTGTGTTTTCAATACTACTGAAATTGGACCTGGCCACACATCTATCCATATAGAATGGTGGCTTGGCCAAATTTCATGGAGCAGTGTTGTGACCTGGAGCATGGGGTTGCAACACCACTCAAATCTGGCCCAGCTACCCCTCTGTCCAGACAATATATTACAGAGCACAGGAGAGTCCATTGTGAACTTGACTCCAGGCAGCACCAGCTCACGCACTGTGTGGTAAGCAAGAGGGGAGACTCCTCAGCCGAGGGAGACCCGTGGTCCCTATGGGAGTGGGAGGAGGCTGAGTGGAGACTGGAACGGGGTTGCTGCTGGGGGGCTGGGCAGTCAGAATTTGCCTCCTTGCCCCAAGAAATATCTGAATTGGTGCCGCTGCTTACCATTGCTGTGCTAGGAAAGTCTCTACCAGAAAGCAGAAGAATACAGGTGAAAAGCTGATGTAAGGAACTGCCAGTCAAAGAGGAGAGAAAGAAAAGGCCAAGACAGCAGGCACTAAAGTTGCAGAATGTCTGTTTTGAGGGAGCTGTTGCAGTCAAACTTTAAAATAACATTATTGTCTAAGCTTCATCACACCTTCCCTTTCCTTAGTTCTGTTCTTTATAGGACCCTCTGGAAAGGGAGAAAAGGGGTGAAGTCAGCCAAAAAGAAAGAAAGAAAGAAAGAAAGAAAGAAAGAAAGAAAGAAAGAAAAAGTTGTTTTCACTTAATTATGAAATGGAAAGTGTTTAAAAGTAGAGTAAATTGAAAGAGCCTAAATTAGCACTGTGGAAAAGCTTTTGTAGTCCTGATAGTGAGTTATTCAGACTGTCTCTCTGTCTTCCAGTTATCCCTGTTCTTCACTAAAAGGGGTACCAAAATAAATACAAATGTATCAAGCATTTGTTTTAATGATTTTAACAAGATAAATGAATATTTTAATATAATACTACAGGACATCTTGATTTATTTTATCGGAGTTGTTGTAACATGTTGTACTAGTTTTGTATTAGTCAGCCTAAGAGAAAAATGGAGCCATTAAAGCAATGGATTGATCTGGAAGCAGTGGGTTAATGAGGCAATCCTGATATAATAACATCATACATTTATATAGCACTATACATCGAAAAGGATCCCAAAGCACTTTATAGATTTAACCTACATACAAACCCTACATGGGAATCATACCATTCCATCACTGCAATGGAGCCACTGCTAAGATAAATTGCAACCACTGTTAGCCAACACAGAGCACCACTACACAACAATTTAGGACAGGAAGTGCTGCATATTGCATCCACTTGAAACTGCAAAGCGAGTTTGGGTGGGCAGGATTCAGATAGTCTCGCCATGATATAAAAACCTAGATTGACTAGATACAACTGATTTGGACCAGAGCTATGCAAATAAATGATTTTTCAGTTTGCTGGTCAAACTGAAAAAATAGGGAAAAATTGCTTGAAACATTTGGAAAAAATGACATCTTTTTTGTTAATTTTTCAGCGAACCAAAAAGTAAAAAAAAAAATGTTTGGGGTTGAACTAAAAGTTTCATTTGACCCGAAACAAAATATTTTGTTTTGTTTATGAGTTTAACATTTTAATAAAAATAAAATTGAGGTAGAATTCAAAATGAAATTCATTGTGAATCATAAAATCAAAATATTTTGTTTAAAAAGGTAGAAGTGAAATAGTTTGATTTAGTTGCATTTTGCTTTGTTTTATGACCAAAAAAAATGTGGTCAAATATAACAAGAATTTGTGAAATATTTCAATTAATCTAAATCTGCATTTCTGGATGAAAAAAATTGCACCATTCGGGGCCCCTATGAAGTATTGACTCAAAGAGAAGGGTGTCATATATTGAATTACCATTAACACTTTTTAGGTTATTCAGGTGTCCCTTGGATATTTCCTGAGAAAGTCCAGAGAATGTCCAAAGTAGGAGACCCTATTTGAGTCTCAGTTCTGAGTTTCCCCATCTTAACTGGTTTAACTAAGGACTTTTGTATTTTTAGAGAATATTGGATTTTTTTTCAAAAAGAAAAGGAGTACTTGTGGCACCTTAGAGACTAACCAATTTATTTGAGCATGAGCTTTCGTGAGCTACAGCTCACTTCATCAGATGTTTACCGTGGAAACTGCAGCAGACTTTATATACACACAGAGAATATGAAACAATACCTCCTCCCACCCCATTGTCCTGCTGGTAATAGCTTATCTAAAGTGATCAACAGGTGGGCCATTTCCAGCACAAATCCAGGTTTTCTCACCCTCCACCCCCCACACAAATTCACTCTCCTGCTGGTGCTAGCCCATCCAAAGTGACAACTCTTTACATAATCAAGTAGGGCTATTTCCTGCATAGATCAAGGTTTTCTCAATAAATTGGTTAGTCTCTAAGGTGCCACAAGTACTCCTTTTCTTTTTGCGAATACAGACTAACACGGCTGTTCCTCTGAAACCTGGATTTTTTTTGTGATTTTTTTGTTTTCCTACATTAGCCTGTTACAGTAGATGCTTGTTTGCAACAACACCTTGTAAGAGCAGCCACCATTATGAGCAACATTTCCCCTGGGAACACTTTCTGTACTGTGAATTGTCGACACTCCCCATAACAGCAACAACTACTTAGGAGCAACATAGCAATAGGGCACTGATATGTTCCTACTAATGAGTGTCTATTGTAGTAGCATACCCTGTAAAGGCCGTAGCTTTTGGGTGTCCTTCATGGGCTGCTCCAGATGTATAGCTCTAGAGTAGTCTAGCCTGGAGGAGAGAAAGGCAAAGTAAGGCATTCATTTTACAGAAAGGGCATCATCATCTTACTAGACATAGCTTGCAGTCACCTTTATATGATGCTGTCTACTCCAGGTTCTACAGACATACTAGTAGAACCTCAGGGTCCATGTGGTGTCAAAGGACATTAGTTGCTCTAACATTATTAGCAGATATTAAATGAAATAAATAAGATTTCTGACATTTGACAATTGTGGATCATCCGCCAGGTGAGAAGCCTGACTAGAAGGGAACTAAAATACTGAAAAAAATCGGGAACTGCTGGAGTTAGCATGACACATGTTTCTGAACACCCTCTCCAAAGTAAAGGAGATTTGAGATGAGGTATTAATTGCTTAGATTATTGTCATCCAATGATACCTTATTGAGCAAGGGCTGGAACACCACAGAAGAAACGTGTTAAAAGGTTACCTATAGCCTACACTCTTCAGAGAGACATTAACCATTTCTGTTAGCAGTTAAACAAGGTGCTCCCCACTATCGTTCATCAGCCATGAGAGGCAGGGCTACACTGACTCATCATAGAAATAGAGGTTTGGGGGAAAGTCTGTTCTGAGACTGGTCCAAGCTTGGCCAAGGGATGGTACTCTATTATCTGACTCATATTTAACAGAACAGGCAATGTTCTCCTCTTTGTGAAGTAGGACATAAGTGCCTCACAGCAGATCTTAGGCAAAGACAACCTGTGTTGGTTAAAAACGCTTCACTATCGGGAACAGTTCTGTTGGCCACAACTTTATAAAGGTTATGGGAAAGGAGAAGAAACATTTCTTAGCCTCCATCACCACCTTGGCATAGTTGTATGAGCTTCTTGTGACACAGTTCCAGCAACACTCCATGAGCCTATCCTCCTACTTTAGATGGTGTTTTTTTCTCATACATTGATAGCCATAGAGGAAATAACTTCTTTCAGTTACAGCATCACATAATTGAATAATAATCACTACGTTTAAAATTATTTCTATGGCTAAGTGCAGTGGAGGCCTGCAGCCAAAAATCTGTAGCCAATGTAAGTCCAACTACTTCCCCCTTGGATTCTGGTCAGTTTTCTAGGTTCATTGTTCTGCAATGGGTTTGTTCTATAACTTATCATGCTCCACTATTGCCATCCATCCTATACATTGGACCTTTACTCAATCAACCCTGTCACACTTAAACTGCTTTATGGCAAAATGTCTGGCTCAGAGCCCAAGCTTCTGATCCCATCTGATCCCACTCATTGCCCTCGACTGAGCTGGAGAGATTCTGTATTAATTTATGAGAATACAGAAGCTAGACCTCTGTTTTACTTGCTGCACAGACTTGACCTGCTGGATATACTCCTAATTCTGCCCATTATTTTTCTTTTCTTGGCGTTTCTTCAACAGTCTGAGCCACTCCCTAGCTTTTCCCTCCTGTTCTGCTATTGATCTCACACTCTCAATACATATCCAAGCTCCCCTAACTTACACTCTTCTCACATTGAATTCATCTTTCACAATTAGTTATTCCCTTAAGATCACTTAACGTTAGCCAGCATTTTTCTGCATTCCCTCAACTCGGCCATTCACTTATATGTATTACCCTTTGCCAAGTTGATCACGTTTCCATGTGCTGCAGTGTGCCATGTAGCTTTCATCTTCTGTTAACTCTTCACAAGGCCGCATTTCTTATGATGTCCATGAACAATGAATACCCTAAGCAATATCTTATCTTTAAGTTCCTTTACTATAGCCCAAGGACCCCATAGAATATAGCTTTACAATGTTACTGCACACGTGTTAGCAATGTGGCAAGGTGACCAGAGATAGCACAACAGTGAGCCAAACAGCAGGAGAGAAAAGCTGACATCACGATTGAAGAGGAGATGACTGGGAGAACAGACATGATCTCTAGAAAAGGAGATGAGGTGCTGAAGAATGGTCTACTGGTTAGGGGGCTAGCCTTCAACTCAGAAGACCACTGTCCAAGCCCCAGTGTTCCCAGAGGCCCCTTATCTGACCTAAGGCAAATCACTTAACCTTTCTGTGCCTTGTTCCCTAGTTGTAAAATGGATGTAATAGCTCACTATCTTACGGGGATGTTGTGGGGCTAAATACATTAAAGATTTTTGAGACACTTAGATATTACAGTAATGGGGAATGTCTAAGAACCTATTACAGATGGGCAAAAAACTATAAGTATCTATTGGGAGATGACAGCTAGCAAATGCTGAGAATAGCTTGAAGCACTAGTACAGAAGACATATCTAATTCCCATGCCGAAAGTTAGGCTCTAAGTAAGGGATTCTCTGTTGACTTTTTTCTCCTTGTTTTGTTATGCTTGATTTTGTCACTCTTGGAGAATTGTTAGTGTGGGACAGTTAAAGGTTGCAAGCCAAAAAAACAGGACATTTCCACCCATGGAGATTTGGGTGTTTCATTGTGGTAGTTTTCAGAGGAACAGCCGTGTTAGTCTGTATTTGCAAAAAGAAAAGGAGTACTTGTGGCACCTTAGAGACTAACCAATTTATTTGAGCATGAGCTTTCGTGAGCTACAGCTCACTTCATCAGATGTATACCGTGGAAACTGCAGCAGACTTTATATACACACAGAGAATATGAAACAATACCTCCTCCCACCCCACTGTCCTGCTGGTAATAGCTTATCTAAAGTGATCAACAGGTGGGCCATTTCCAGCACAAATCCAGGTTTTCTCACCCTCCACCCCCCCACACAAATTCACTCTCCTGCTGGTGCTAGCCCATCCAAAGTGACAACTCTTTACATAATCAAGTCGGGCTATTTCCTGCATAGATCCAGGTTTTCTCACATCCCCCCCACCCCCATACACACACAAACTCACTCTCCTGCTGGTAATAGCTCATCTAAACTGACCACTCTCCAAGTTTAAATCCAAGTTAAACCAGAACATCTGGGGGGGCGGTAGGAAAAAACAAGAGGAAACAGGCTACCTTGTGGTAGTTGTTGCCTGAAAGGACTGAGTAGTGAGTAGTATTATTACATATATTTTGTTTTATCACACAGCAAGCCTGAGATAATAAAGAAGTTTTTGATCCTGAAAGTTAGTAGGATTTGTTGGTGTTCAGCACTTCAAAGCAATCCTTAAAAGAAAAACTGGATACGAGAAACATCCATTTGGTCTGTCCAGCAGCCTCTTCTCAGGTCTTGTCGGCCCCAGAGAGGTGTACATTTTAGTCCATGCTAGCATGTATTGTTTGAAATGGGACTACATTCAACATGCACTAGGAAACTTGTTACGAGAAACGGGCAAGTTACATGACATGCTGGTGCGCACTAAAATTTACACTTCCTTGATGCAGACTAAAGCACTGTGTAGGCAAGCCACGAATGGACACATTGTGACTATCTCCAGCACTTTAAAAAATGTAATCAGAAAAGAAGTTGGACATTTTAATAAAATAAACCCAAAAAGGGCAATGCCTATTTTCATTTATTGCAACCAGCAAAAAAATGGAATCTTGAGCTATAGAAATAAACATACCTAATAATGACAGACAGAGCTACATGGAAATTGGAATTTTCGTTTCTTAGGAAATTCTCCAATTTCAAAATTTGTCTTCCTTTGAAATTTCCCACAAAGTGAAATTAAAAAAAATCATTGTTGTGAATTAAAATATTTTGTTTAGATAAAATTAAAATATTTCATTTAAATTTTGACTTTTTAATATTTTTAGTAATATACAATAAATTTTGAAATGAAAAGTAATTAAAAAAAACAGAAAAGTTCCAGTCCAGTAATGTTGAAATCAAACATCTTGACATAATTAAAATGCCTTGTGTCATAAGCAAAATTTCATCAAATTCATCACATTCCCGTGAAAAGTTTTGGTTTTGACAAAAGCCATTTTCTTAATGAAAAACATTCAGTCCGCAAATATTCTCTCAGCTCTACTGATAAATGCTTATTCTTCTTTCAAAGAAGGCCAGGAACACGTGTGTAAACATTTTTGAGTGTTCCAGTTCTGACCTGGAAAAACTATAGAATGTATTGTTCCCTTGAAGTATGAATATAACATTGCTACTAATAGTGAGAGCTATGTGAATGCATCAAGAGGAATGTATACTAAATTTTTAAGGCAGAATTTATTTGTATAAGTAAATTTGTATTTGTATAAATGCCTTAAAATGGCAGATTATGCTGGAAATGTTGACAGACTCTTGACTATTGTGACATGAGTAAACACACATATTAAAGTGGGAGGAGAGAAACAGAGTGGCAAAAATCATTAAATAATTTGCTTTATCTGAATGAATCTTATTGCTACACCACTAGAATCTATATAATTTCACCCTTTATTTTTCAGAGTAACAGATTCTATGACGCAGAACCTCTGCTGGCATAAATTAGCATAGGTCCATTGACTATTTGATATACTTTCATCACTCAAACACGCACAAGCTAGTAGAGTGTACCTCACAGAAATGTTCTGAGGAATTTTTAGTGGGAAGCACATTAAGATCATTGAATGAAAAGTGCTACACAAGCGCAGAGTATTATTAATGAGAGTTAACAATCAAAGAAACAATGAGGAGTCCGGTGGCACCTTAAAGACTAACAAATTTATCTGGGCATAAGCTTTCGGGGGTAAAAAATCCACTTCTTCAGATGCATGGAGTGAAAATTACAGATACAGGCATTATTATACTGACACATGAAGAGAAGAAAGTTACCTTACAAGTGGAGAACCAGTGTTGACAGGGCCAATTCAATCAGGGTGGATGTGGTCCACTCCCAATCATTGATGAGGCGGTGGCTATACCAAAAGAGGGAAAGTTGCCTTTGTAGTGAGCCAGCCACTCCCTGTCCCTATTCAAGCCCAAATTAATGGTGTTAAATTTACAAATGAATTTTAGTTATATGAATTTTGTGGATACAGACTAACACAGCTACACCCTGACACAATCAAATAAAGGTATTGTCTAATATATTATTTACTCAGAATGGGCTAAATTCAGGGCTCAAGCTTCCTACAAGGTGTTGAGTGCCCTCAGCCTCCATGGGAGTTGAAGATACTTGTTAATTTACAGAATCAATCCCTCAAACCTTAAACAATAAAAAGTTCCTGTGACCTGAATGGGGAGTTTTCCTGGGGAATAAGTGAAGAATCTGACCCACTGAGCATACTATGTATTGAGTAGAATAGTTGGTTTTATATCCTGTCTATTGTTGAGGATGATTATTCAACAACTAAAATCACACAACAATGACACTTCTGAATTAAAAAGATCTGAAAGACTTGGTGAAGTTCTACAAATTAAAGAGTCTTTTCTTCAAAACCCATATGTATACAACAAAAAAGAGAGAGATGAAGAAAACACAGCATTGACATGCACAATATAGTCCATATTTATAGGATTTCATTATAAGTGAATACACTTTGACCTACTCCACATATCAAAATTTCAGTATTTCAATATCAGTGCATGTTTGTAGTGAAATGAAGAAGTTTCAAAATTAACTGCTAATACTCTTACTTCCTAAAAATGTGAAAACAAACAAGAGATGGTCACTCTTTTTAAAAAGATAAGTCTTTCTGTAATGACTAGTAAAAATGATGCATAAAGCCATTATTATTTTGCTGGGCTTTGTTGTGACTGTTACCATGGTTAAACCATTAACATATTTTCTGTACAAGTATGGTCATTTGATGGCCTTAATTAACTTTCAAGTGGAGAGTGCTATGGCTTACCACTTATTAAATATCCACTACAATAAGTTACAGTTTTACCCTTCCAACCTCACTTACCCAAGACAGCTAGAAGAAACAGCTTTGTATCTGACTATAATTTTGTAATTGCTATTTACTGAATTTATGTTGAAACTGGACCCCTCTATGTAAATGCATTTTGGCTAGTTCATATAAAATTGGCCAAGCCTAATCAAATCTTGCTGATATTCGATTGAATAAGTGGAAAATTAAGTTCTGTATGATACAGTTTTTCTCTCTTTTTAAAAAAAATCCTTATTTACTATTGTCATAGCTAAGGGTAGCCTAGAATTCCTCCTTACCTGTAAGGGGTTAAGAAGCTCAAATAACCTGGTTGGCACCTGACCAAAAGGACCAATGGGGAAAGAAGATACTTTCAAATTGGGGAGGTGGTGGGGAGGCTGTGTTTGTGATCTTTGTTTGTGTGTTCTCTGGGGAAGCAGAGAAGCATCAGGTCAGAAAACTCCTTCTCCTAAAATCATCCTAAAATGAGTCTCAATATTGCAAAAAGAGTAAGTAAATAAGGCAAGGCACGTTAGATTAACTTTTGTTTTTAGCTTGTGAATTTTCCCTGTGCTAAGAGGGAGGTTTATCCCTGTTTTTTTGTAACTTTAAAGTTTTGCCTAGAGGGGAATCCTCTGTGTTTTGAATCTGATTACCCTGTAAAGTTACCTTCCATCCTGATTTTACAAATGTGTTTCTTTTACTTTTTTTCCTTTATAATAAAGTTTTGTTTAAGAATCTGGTTTACCTAGTTGGTTGGTAGATTATTCTCAAACCTCCCCAGGAAAGGGGGTAAAGGGGCTTGGGGGGCTATTTTAGGGAAACAGGAACTCCAAGCGGTCCTTTTCCTGAATCTTTGTCTAACTCGGTGGTGGCAGCAGTACCCATCCAAGGACAAGGAAGGATTTGTGCCTTGGGGAAGTTTTTAACCTAAACTAGTAGAAATAAGCTTAAGGGGACTTTCATGCAGGTCCCCACATCTGTACCCTAGAGTTCAGAGTCTGGAGGGAACCCTGACAAATATACTGGCATGTTTTGCTGATATCTGAAAGTATGCCCCCTACAGAAGAGCAGAAGCCAGAAGCATCAGAAAGGTTGCTTCTTTAGCTAATCTATTCTTAATACAACACATAAACTGTGTAGTTAGACTAACCAAAACTAATTTCAGAGAGCTTTTTATTCCTGAAGGAGGCAATGCAGTTTGAGATTTAATGGAGGCAGAATTAGTTTTTGTGATTAGCTGGGTTGAGTTGTTAAGGTATGGTAATAATGATATCATTATTTCCTCACTCGCACAAGTCCTAGCTTTTGTTTTGGTTTGGCCTCTGCATCATCAAGTAATACTCCTTGGGTTTAAACTTGTGTATTGCCAGCTACAAAAACAACTGACTCCACCTCTATCAGGAATTCTGCAAGTGTAAAATAGGACTGGAGTTGCGAGGGGGGGAGGGAGCGGGGGAAACACTCCTACAAAGGAAACACATGAAAAGGCTACAGGAGTGAACAACTGAAAAATATATAAAAATGCAAATTTCCCTAAACTTCATTTTTGGATGGACTGAAGCATAAGTGAGAACTTCAACAAATCTATAGAAAAAGATGACAGGTCTGAGTTTCAGAAATTTAAGACAGCAGCAGGATTAGACACTTTGGGTTGTCTTCGCATACATTTCTTATGGGAGTTAATTCCATTTGACATGCAAGACCAAAGCAAGATTACAGAGGCACAGCCCCATGGCGAGGTGTATGCTGTAGCTAAAAGCTGGGATTTGAATAATTGTGCAGGCTTACTCCAAGAATCAGGCGAGAACAGAATGAATGGATTATTATGAGGAACTTTGTACATTTTTAACTGCTGGACTTAATAAAATACCCTGTGTGTAAGACTGGTGTTATGGTCCTCTGCACTCACTCTAGTTGAAGTTTGTGGTAGGATCTATCAAATATGAGAAAAAACAGAAGCTGTTAAAAAAAAAAGAAGAATGTGTAATGAAGGATTGGGCAGGGCCATTCCCCGTGCAATTTACTGAGGGAAGCAAATTTGGAGAGCTTTAGTTCAACATTTTCAGGCCCTAAAAAGTTAAAGGGAATTCATTTCCTGTGTAAAAGAAGCTTGAGGGAACACAAGAGAGTGGACTGGAAAAATGAGGGGACAAAAAAAGGTGAAATTTTATTTCACTGTTTCAGCTTGTTAGCCAGGTCATTTATTAAAGAGAAAAATTACTAATCTACACATCATTTTTTTTAAAAAAATGACCTCTTCCCTTTGTGTCTGTGGATGCACTTGCCTGTAAAAGGAGGGAATAGCTGACTGCTCCTTAGACTCAGTGCTGCTTAATTAACTGTCCAGTGAGAATTATTGAAATACTTATATAATTCTTATTTAGCGCTCATTAAAGTGAGGGATACAAATGCTGGACAATGAGAGGTTCAGAAAGGCTTTGAAAAGAAGAAGTTAGTACTGTGATAGCAAGAAATTATGAAAGCCTGCCCATTAACGGCAACAGAGTAGATCTTTCATTTTAAAAGTCACTGACTCAGATCTGAAATTATTTGATATTTTTTAAAAAGCTCCTTCATCTAACCCCCTAGCAATAGAACATCTCCGATTCCTCCTACCATTGCTAATCAGACTGTACAGTAGATGAGGAAAGTTAGACTGTTAGAGGAGGTAATGAAATTTCTACACTGCCACGTGACAGCGTGTTGGTCGCAAACTCTGGAGCACCCTCTGCTGGGTTCAATAACAGCTTTCCTGACTGCCAACCTTCAAACAGCTCCAGCACAGAAAGACATCTCTTAAATAGCTAAGAATGTACAGACATTGATATTCTGTGATCACCATTTGCAATTAGTTCATAGCCAAACAACATCTATTTTTCTGCTTTGAGAATTATTATTATTATCATCAGTATTATTGAGACTATATAGGATGAGGTACAAGTGCTTCATTAACATAGAAGAGACCTTTCACAAAATATGTCTGACAACATGTAAAGCATCTTTCAGATTTCAGCTTCACCTTGATCGATCAGTCCTTCAGCCCTCGCATAGATTGTGCCGATCACAACGCATCTTCCATTCTTCTCGTGTCCTGGCCTTCCTTCTCCATGTGCAGCCATGTCTTTTCACAATAAAATCTTCCCATCTCTTTGGAGGTCGTCCGAGTGGTTGTTTCAGCTCCCGTGGGTACCACTCAGCGACAGCTGCAGTCCATTGATTGTCATTGAGCCTCGCTATATGCCCGGCCCATCGCATTTTACTATGCCAGTTCTCAACAACGATGTCCTGCACTCCACTCTGCTGTCTGATCACTTCACTGGGGACTCAAATTTCCAGAATTCTTCTTTCCATCGCCCTCTCCGTGACAGACAGTTGCTGCTCCTCTGTCTTTGTCAGTGCCCATGTTTCACTGCTGTACAATGTTGCTGGCAGTACTTTTGAGTTGAAGAGGCTGGCGCATGTTGCCTTGTTGATTTTTCCTTGGAGGACATGCGAGATAGAATTGAATGCGCACCAACCTGCTTTCTTTCTTCATGAGAATTCACCTTCCTGATCATGGCGCATGTTAATTTCTTGGCCCAAATAGACATATTGCTCAACTTCTTCTAGCTGTTCTCCCTTGACTGTTCTTTGGGCTTTTGGCATGGTATCAGATGGCATACATTTCGTTTTGGAGCGGTTAATTTTCAGTCCGACTTGGCTGCTTTTTGTATTGAGTTCTCGCAGCATTTTCTGTAGTTTGATAGTAATTTCAGCCATCAACACAATATCATCCGCAAATATGAGATGGTTTAACTGCTTTCCGTTGATGTTGATTCCACCCTTCCAATTCATTTTCCGGCAGGCTGTGTTGAGTTTTGGTGAAACTGTGTCTCCTTGTTTCACACCTTTCTTAACTGGGATATGAAGGGGAGTATCAAATAAAGTTTTAAAGGGTGCTTTCAGTGGGTGCTTTGGAGGCCTCATATAAAAGGTGATGAATATCATGATGCGCGTGGTGACTTCCCAATGGAGATAAAGAAATTGCAGGATTTGACACCACCTATGTTTCACACTGTGATATGGATTATGGCAGTAACAGAGCATCATATAGAAAACAGGCCAAAATCAACAGTCAAAAAATTTTTGCAAGAGAAAAAGCACACACAAAACAATTCATCTTCCATGTACAATAAAAGCCTTTTTCAGAAAGAGTGAAGGAAAAACAGTAAGTCGGCCTGATTTCTACCTGTTAGACACAGCAGAACTTGGTTTACAAAGGCTGTGCAGCTCAACAGTTTGTATTCAGCAAATTTACTGGCTGAGCAACAACAGAAGACAATGCTATCATCAGCGGTGAGGCTTAGGAGACAGGTGTCTTCATAGAAGGTGTGCTCTTTTTCTCCCAATAATCTGTATATACAGTAGTTGAAAATTCTTGAATCTACAGAAATTCACATAGAAATGAGGCTCAGACATCTTTTCTATTCATATAATGATTGATGAAACACAAGGGAAAAATAAATTGAATTATGTTAAGTCTCCTAGGGAAACATAATTAAGTTGTAAAGCATTGCCTTGAAATCTTCAAATCCTTATATCACTCAGACTGGATCTTCTATTATGTGATCAATAATAATATTAATTAAAGACAATTATTTGGAAGGGATAGCATGACGTTTTGGGCTCCACTATATTTTATATTTTAAATTATTATCAGCTAAGCATTTTTGGGTACAATGTCAGTGAAGAAGACCATTTCTGACAAAGCATAAAGTTTTCTAAAATGTTGTGCTTTTTTTTTTTTTTATTCTGGAAACTTCACTCCCTTGGCTGCTTTTTTTAATTTTAAACTAACTGCATTAAATCCTGGACAATGCTTGTTTTAATCTCTATTTAACTGGAGTCCTAGATTTTAAAATATGTATAAATGATAGTTTTAATATATGAGACCTCCTCTGCATACTTGGCATATGGAATCTTTTCAGGTTCTTAAAGAGAGGATCCGTTAAAACTGGTTCACTTTCTAGATACAATATTGAAAGGCGGTGACCAGTACCCAAAAATTCTGGGTCATCAGAGGAGGAAGAAAAGTAAGGTTACATCAATGTTAAAAACAGAATTCTGTCTCAGTCCTCAAAAGGAAATTTTGTCTTCAATGGGATTTGTGCTTAACTAGGTTAAGGTGATATTTGACCATAGGGAAAAATCAATCAAGGCTTATCAATGTTGCAAGAAAAGATGCAGCAAGTTACTAAGATGCAGCAAGTTACTAACACATGTTGTATGTTTCTCTTTCATAGAAAGAAAACTATTTTATGATCTGCTGATACATAGTAAATGTTAGAAAAATTAAGTAGGCTGCAAGACTTCTTGCTATATGTCATAATGAGGTTACTTGCCCTTGTTTACTAAGGACTGTGCAGGAAAAGAGAGAAAGAGGGAACCATCAAAACTTGGATAGAGAAATTAATTAAGAGAAACCAACAATGCTAAACTATTCTAGAACTGAATATCAAGTACCATCCCTGAGGACTGACAGTGAATTTCTTTAGGTGGCACTCATGCTGACACTGGAGATTTTCAGAGGGAATCTTTTACTGGGCTAATATCTTCTATTTTCAAAGAGTGCTTATCCCAGTTTCATATGTATGGGAGGGATATGGTCTTCTCAAATATGACAGTATACACTAGAATGAATACAAAAACCTTCTAAAGAAAGTAAGCTCTGAATTTGGACCACTAAATGCTATTATGGAAGCCATAAAATAGTGCCACAATGATTCGAGAGAGAAAATGACTTGGTATTCTTAAAACTGCAACAATTATGCAATTTAGCTAACTAATAGGATCCAAGAAGATGTAAATAAGTTTTCTTTTTAAACAAAGGCATTGAGAAGGCAAATTTCAGACCAAATGAAAGAAGGCAAATAATTTCTCTGCAAAGGCAGAGGAAAGATTTCTCAAATGAGCTTTATCCTAAAAAAGATTGGAGTGAAATATATGAAGCAAGATGACATAATGTGCTGTTGCTTAAATGCAGCTGCCAATAGTATCCTATTCTGCAAACTAGGCTGTGGGTAATTGAATGTAAGACGAAGCAAAAATATAGAAAAGGCCAAGCTGAAGCTGAAGAATAAAAATGAAGTGTGTGTAACAGTATTGAGAAGAGTACAGCTCTGTAGAACTGATTTAATAAGAAGAGCAGTGAACGGTACAGAGTGGATTTGCAGAGATTAGAACCTTGCAAGCTTTGTCCAAAAGATTGTATAAAGTTCTTATTGGGCTTGAATTTAAATAGGGCAAAATTTATCTACCACTATTAAAGGTTCCTATGACCTTTAAATATATTCTAGTGAAACTCCTTCTCTTTACCACAAAAGGTCATTTTAAAATAAAAAAAATATTTATGTTCCATTGTGCTAATTTCCTGTGTGTGTATGTGTGCATGTGTGTTCTAATACATTTGTTCATATTACAGCATGAAATTGACAGAACCATAAAAAACATCAGCAGTTTCATCCATGACAACCAAACTCAAGGAAAACATATATCTTGATAAAGCCTTCAGGTCAGGTTCCTAGGTGAACAGGACCAAAAGTTAAAAATATGAGACTGCAATGTGTGTGTTAAGAATTTGACTATTTGTGTTTCAAAGCTCTAATAAACTCTACACTGGAGCATATTCTGCTGCATATAGCAATGTCACCTCAGTGAATTTTAAGACAGCAGCAATGATTTTTTATGAAGAGATTAAACGTAAAAATGCTCTGGGAAGTACAACTGAAGATAACAATTACTATACAAAGAACTGCAGGCAGCCATTGGGAAACAGAGTGAAGGTGGTTGCGTTCCCAAGAACACCCGCTAACACTCAGTAAGAATGGTACTAGCTTCACAAGGTAATGATGGAGACCCCATTATAGAGAGAATTAAATGCATAATGGTTAGAAGCCAGGGGGAAAAAGAACTCGAGAATGCAGTCTTAATTTACTAGTTATGGTGCTGCATTCAGTGTGTCTTTGAGCCAGGAACCCTATTGCCACAAAAGTTTGCCAGCCTTGGGATTTAAACTGCAGAAAGTTTGTAAAACTTGATCATGCCAGGCAGGGAGTTTCTCTTACTAGTGGCAAGCCACATAGTAGCCTCAGGTGGGGAAAACAGATTTCTGACCTTCACCAAGTTAGGAATATCGCCACTGACTCAAAACCAGAAACTAGAGTAGTAGAAAAAAAGCTACAAGGACATCTGCTGCTGTTCCAATGCATTACACCCACTGGGTGTTCCTAAAGGGCAGAATAAATGATGGTCAGTAGTTAAGAAAAATGAAAATATTAAAAATTGTAAATACATCACAATCAAAGAACCCCTTTTTGCAAACAACACTAAAAGTAGTTTTCAATCCTTAATATATTACAGTTTTTGGGGGTGGGAAGGATTTCCTAGGTTTAGTCATTACATGACCAGCCAGAAAGTTAATGGAGCTGATATAGTTTGTTGTGGCTATATGGTAAATCAAGTACGTACCTTTAGGGAACCTTGTCTGGTGCTCCTTTATGTGCTTTTGAATTCCGTTTTGAATTTCCCTCTAGAGTTAGAGGGAATTTCAGGATTCAGAAAAAAAAATCTCTTTTTAACAAGTAAAAATAAGACAAAAGAAGAGAAGACTAATTTCAAGTCTAGCTTTTCCATCTTCAGCATGCCTTCACCAGTGGCTCGTCTTATATACAAAGTTGACTGAAGGGAGGGGTGGGATTGTATAACAAATTGATGTGATACAATCACATCATTTACAATCACATAATGGACTATATCCCAATTTTCAAAAGGCATAAAGTATCCTCATTAATACGATAAGTGCAGCAGTCAAATCAGGACTGTGATTTTATCAGGGTTTTTGACTGTACATGAATTAGAATATAAAATGCATACAGAATTTTTAATAAGAAGGCTTTAACATTCTGTGAATGTATTTCTTACTGTCATTTGCATCACATTAAAGTGAAATTCCACATAAAAGGATAAAGAGAATACTGTGTGTCCTAAATTATAGTTTTTTTCATAGTTGTCATGTCCACATATGGGAAATCTGATTCATAAGCTTTAACAGTATCTTAAATCTGAAAAGGCTAAGATACTTCCCTGTTTGTGGGGTTAGTATGGCTGTCAAGTGGTAGTAAAGTAAGGTGAGATGGTCAGGACTAAGCCAATAGAGATCTTTTGTGGATGTGTCTGCATTCATTGTCCTTTCTACAACACACTATTAAACACTGAGCCTGAATTCCTCATTCTATAGTAGAGTATTAAAAATTGTTACCACATTCAGAAGGATTATATTATTTGGTTTTAGCTATCATGTTTTCTTCTTGCTTTTAGAACATTACAATACACTTTGCCAATATGTATTTCTCTTAAAAAGAGAAAGAACATATATTTTGTAGCTGCCCAAACACACTGTGTATATAAGTGAATTTTTATTTTTTGAAGAATAAATGTATACTGTTTATATATGTCTATAGTATACATTAAAAGCTAACCCACAAACATTAGTGAGACCAGCTCTAATCTAATTTCAGTGGCATGTGTAATCCAGGAAGGTTAAGGTTTGATTATAAAATCAGAAGAGAAAGAGAGAAACTTGGCATATTCTCATCAATCCGCTTGGTATAATCTAAGTGAGGTTTCAAACCAGCATTCAACTGTTGGATTGAATTCCTGTGAACCTTGCATACTTTTAGTTAAGGCAATGTTTTTCTCCAAGAAGATAAAACACTGCCTTAACAAAGAAGAGGGAAAGGATATAATAGACCAACATATTACCAGTACTAGTACTGCCTTGGGTTTGGTGGAATATTTGAAGCATATGTAGACTGGTTCCTTAAAGAGGTGAAGAAATGAAACTGCTTTGGAAACTCATTAATTATAATTATTTATTTGTACTGCAGTAGCATTCAAAGGCCTCAAATAGAGTATGAGCCCCATTTTGTGAGGTGCTGAAAAAACACATAGGAAGCCACAGTCCTATGTCCCTGAAGATCTTCGCTAGAAGCCTCCATTTACGTCATGAGTTCTATCCCTGATGCTGCATGAATACAGCTGGCTGACAATTATGGCATCAAGATGCTTTTATTATAATCTATTATTTATATCACACAAAAGGTGGCCATGTCACCTTGCAGACTCAGTAAAATGACAAGGTACCTGCCCCGAGGAGCTTGCAATCTAAACTGAAGAGAGAACACAATTAGTAATAACATCAAATCACAGTGATGTTTTTCTCAAACCACAGTGAGAAGGATGCCCAGGAAAGGGATGACAAAGCAACAGGAGAAGGGAAAATGATCTTTAGAGAAAATTTTATTTACAAAAAATACTCTGGCAGTGACAAAGTTTTCAGACTTCCTCCTAGAAACCAGACATGAAAGCAGAGGAAGAATTTCTCTGTGAAAAAGGCAGCAAAAGTGATTATTTGGGCTCATAAAATGGCACCATCACCTGTTCATAGTCCAGTTAAACTCTGATATCCCTTGGCTTCTCACCAAGGAACAGAGGTGTGGTTAGGGCATATGGAGCAACTCACTGCCCAGGAAAGTCTCCCTGTTGACCAAAATATAGGAAAAATAATTAAGTCCTTTGGGATGGTCAGTTAGATATTTTTGTATCTCACACTTCTCTGATCTTCAGACATGATGAGGCCAATAATCTATTTCTGGATTTGGTCAAATCCCCACTACTACCTTTCTGCTATTTGGAGGGAAGATTTTCCTTGACTTTCTCCAGAACATTCTAGTTTTTTAAAGAAATTCCAAACAACCATTGGATTCTTAAGCACCTCATTCTTCAACCTGCTTATGGTTTTTCCACTGCTGGCTGCTGACATTTCTACTTCAGCTCTTTCCCAGGTCATTCACAAGTGCAATATTCTTACAGAGCTTCGCAAAACATTCACCATGATCTTTTCTCCTTATTTATCTCTTCCAGCTGTGCCAGCAGGAATTACCCCTATTTTCTCAGAAACTGGGCCCAACACTGTCTGAGGACAAAGAATATAAAAATGGCTGTGCTTGGTCAGAACAACAGTCCATCTAGCCCAGTATCCTGTCTTCTCAAAGTGGCTGGTGCCAGATGCTTCAAATGGAATGAACAGAGTAGGGCAAATATCGAGTGATAGATCCCTTGTCATCCAGTCCCAGATTCTGGCAAAATCTCCCCAACAAGCATAAGGAGCATGGTACTTTGTGATTCAGCAAGGCTCTCACTAGTGGAATGGCTCCTAGGGTGACTTTACTGTCAGTGTAAGTTAGAGCAGTCTTGAGGTTGCTCTGGTTTATGCAGAAGTTCAAGTATGAGTGCTATTAAATCATGGAGCAGGTCCTCAAAGAATCAATCCTGAAGCACTTGCATGAGAGGAAAGTGATCAGGAACAGCCAGCATGGATTCACCAAGGGAAGGTCATGCCTGACTAATCTAATCGCCTTTTATGATGAGATTACTGGTTCTGTGGATGAAGGGAAAGCAGTGGATGTATTGTTTCTTGACTTTAGCAAAGCTTTTGACACGGTCTCCCACAGTATTCTTGTCAGCAAGTTAAGGAAGTATGGGCTGGATGAATGCACTACAAGGTGGGTAGAAAGCTGGCTAGATTGTCGGGCTCAACGGGTAGTGATCAATGGCTCCATATCTAGTTGGCAGCCGGTATCAAGTGGAGTGCCCCAAGGGTCGGTCCTGGGGCCGGTTTTGTTCAATATCTTCATAAATGATCTGGAGGATGGTGTGGATTGCACTCTCAGCAAATTTGCGGATGATACTAAACTGGGAGGAGTGGTAGATACGCTGGAGGGGAGGGATAGGATACAGAAAGACCTAGACAAATTGGAGGATTGGGCCAAAAGAAATCTGATGAGGTTCAATAAGGATAAGTGCAGGGTCCTGCACTTAGGACGGAAGAACCCAATGCACAGCTACAGACTAGGGACCGAATGGCTAGGCAGCAGTTCTGCGGAAAAGGACCTAGGGGTGACAGTGGACGAGAAGCTGGATATGAGTCAGCAGTGTGCCCTTGTTGCCAAGAAGGCCAATGGCATTTTGGGATGTATAAGTAGGGGCATAGCGAGCAGATCGAGGGACGTGATCGTTCCCCTCTATTCGACATTGGTGAGGCCTCATCTGGAGTACTGTGTCCAGTTTTGGGCCCCACACTTCAAGAAGGATGTGGATAAATTGGAGAGAGTCCAGCGAAGGGCAACAAAAATGATTAGGGGACTGGAACACATGAGTTATGAGGAGAGGCTGAGGGAGCTGGGATTGTTTAGCCTGCAGAAGAGAAGAATGAGGGGGGATCTGATAGCTGCTTTCAACTACCTGAAAGGGGGTTCCAAAGAGGATGGCTCTAGACTGTTCTCAATTGTAGCAGATGACAGAACGAGGAGTAATGGTCTCAAGTTGCAGTGGGGGAGGTTTAGATTGGATATTAGGAAAAACTTTTTCACTAAGAGGGTGGTGAAACACTGGAATGCGTTACCTAGGGAGGTGGTAGAATCTCCTTCCTTAGAGGTTTTTAAGGTCAGGCTTGACAAAGCCCTGGCTGGGATGATTTAACTGGGAATTGGTCCTGCTTCGAGCAGGGGGTTGGACTAGATGACCTTCTGGGGTCCCTTCCAACCCTGATATTCTATGATTCTATGATTCTATGATTAGGATTGGGGAAGTGTAAAGGTGACTTTAATCCATTAGTGTCCCCTCTCCCCTAAGGTTGTGCACAGAGCATCAGTTGGCCAGACCAGAAACGTTGCTCTCCTTTTCTCCTTTTCTGTCCATCCTAGCTGTGCTTTGATTTTTTTTAAAATTTAATTTAAATTCCTTCAGATTTTTTTCTTTCTTAAAAAAATGTTGTAAATGGTTTCTTGTGTTCTAGGTACATCATCTCTCTGGGAACCATCAGAAAAGATCTATGATCCCAGGGTTTATCCAGTGGGGATGGATCATCATCTCTGTAAGATAACTTGAAGAGGCTCTTCCATGCCTCAGATTCACTCTCCTCTTCGATTCCTTTCATAACTTTGGACCTGAATATTTTTAGCTATTTTGGCAACATTCATCACCAGACTGTTAGGTCTGGGGCAGTGGTAGGGGAGGACAGGGGCGATCTGTGGTACTTTTTCCAGCACAGATGAGATTGAAAACAACCCAAGTATTTTTTTTAAATGGTTAAATCACACAAGTTTCATTGGCTTCATGGCAGTGGCAGCTCTGGCTTTTACTGCATCCCTTATCTGTAAATTTACAGAATCAGAAAAGAGAATGTAACAAATACTGGCATTGCTATATTCAAACTAAAGAAACAATCTCTCCACCCTAATGCAGGAATTTTACTCACTGAGAAAACTGTTGATCAGTTACTCCTATAGTGTTGCACATATGGTTAAAAGACCAAGAACTTTTATATAGTTAATAAGAAATAAAGAACTTGTAGAAAGTGATACCACCTGAGGCTGTCTTTTTGCAGAGCAGACAATCTGCTGCTCACTTGCAGAAAAGTGTACACAATTTGAAGGCAATAAAGAGTTAGAATAGAGAGAATTGTAGTTCTGGCTCAATCATTCAGCAATATGTTAAGAAGCAAGATTATTTTTTACTAATGCTGGTGGATAATTTTCTCCTTCAGTGAAAAAAAATATATTTGTGTGCGGGCTATATGTATCTAGCTATATGTATCCAGGCCACTGCAAATCCAAATATAAAGCACTCATTTCAATTTCCTTACTTATTATGGCTTAGGAATGGTTTCCATTAAAGCCAGCCCAAAGCATAATTAGAAAATATTGCCCTAGACAACAGGGAATCAGAAAATATACTCTAAGGAATGATACCATGCCAATACGCAGGAAGCAAATCCTGCTTTCTGTTAGTTTTCTTCCCCCACACAAACAGCCAGGCAGAATACCTATACAGAAGCATGTCAGGTGAGAACACCTCCTCAGAGCGCACTGGGAGGTATGTTTGCCAGATGGATACCTTCACAGAAACAGCAATGCAGGATGCCTCCATAGAATGAGCTGGGTGATACACCTGGCTAGCAGCAAGGGCATATCCAGCATCCCAACTGGTTAGCACTTATGCTACCACCAGCAACAAGCGCTAGCCAGCAATGGTTAAGAAATGTACACTGTTCCTGCTGAGAGGAGCAGTAACATGCTGCCTGACACACATTATGCCTGCTCACAGTGAGGCTTCCTGTCCTGTGCCAGCTGTATGTGTCAAGTTCAGATCATGCAACTGCCTACTCATTGCTGCTCCCAGTGAGGGGAGGATTTTACCACATTATATAATACACATGCCTAAATTTACTCTTAACTGACTCAATATGTGATAACCAGAATTCTTATCCCCTGGACAGACTCAGTGCTAGAATGTTCTCATAAACAAAGACCCATAGGATATACAACCCCCTTCCCTCCTCTGCCTCTTTATCTACCTTTTCTGTAACTATGTTCAAAACACAAACTTATTTTCCCTGGTCTCTTTTCAAACATCTCCCTCCTTGGGTGCAGTATTGAATAATAATAAATTAAATAAATTAAAAAACCCCAAACAATAAAGGCTTGATGCAATGTAACTCAGGGAGGTTAATTCCCTAGGGTACCAAGTAGGTGGGTTATCTGGCTATTCAAAACTACGAGTGCAACTTTTTAAAGGTGGGTGAATGGGATATTTTTGTGCTGGATTTTTTATTAATTATTATTATTATTTCCTATCAAACAATCTAGGGGGAGATTTTCTATCTAATTTCCATTGAAAGTCAATGAGATCTGGGTGCCCAATCACCATTTGTGCCTTTGAAAACTCATCCCTAATTATGGCATGTTGTACTAGATTATAGCTATGCCATCTCTAGCTTTAATCTTGTCAGATTTAATAAATTAAGTAGGGTCAGTTCTGGTCAAATCATTGATTGAGAGTTCTCCAAGAAAAAAAACCCAGAGTACTGCAGGATGTGACATTAATTGAAGATTCTTTAGGTGGCACTTCCCTCCAAATCGGAAATGGTTCTGTGCTCTAATACAGAGTTAAATGGCATGATTCAGTTAGAACTACCATCTTTCTGGTGAGATGTGAAACAGAGGTCCTGTCAAAGATCCCACAGCATGTTTTTAGAGGGTTGGTGTGCTGTACTGGTTCTAACAATGGGTAAGTAAATTTGGTCTACCTAAATTTCTTTTGCAGTGTCATTTGGATATGGAGTTCATTCACATTTCCTGCTCTAAACTATTCTTTAATGTTGCTGTGCTCTGATAAAGAGCATCTGTATTCCCTACAGAAGCTGCTGCATTTCAGCTGTGAGTATATTGATTCCTCTATATGAAATGTAGGGGGGAGAGAGACAATTTTCAAACTTGAGCTCCTGAGTTAGATGTCTAAATAGGCATTGAGGCAATTCCATTCTAATGTGCCTGGCCAATTGCGGAATTTGGGCATCTCAATTAGGAACCCGAGTTTGAAAATGGGGCTTATACATCTGAAAAGTACCTTACAATTTTTGGGGGGTGAAAGATGTTACATAAATGTGAACTATTTTCTCAGGCAATACTATAGGACAGAAATTAAACTTTTTTTGTAATTATAATTTAACTTTGCAATGTGCCTTCTTATTCTACTATAGAAGTGTTTGGCTCTAACGGGGTGTTAAAAATCAACTAAATATGAGAAAAAAATGAAGGAATTGCATATGAATACATAACAACAATTTATAAAGCCTAAGAATGTACAGTATGTTGATTAGTTTGTCCACTTACATCAGAAATTCAGTGTGCATATACAACAAATCCAATCAGTTGTTTGTATGTTAAAGATATGTAAGTCTTTTCTTTACTTGAAGTTTCTGATTAGGACTTTAAGTATTATTTCTGATGTTTTTCTAGATTGACATCTGTGAGTATCCTTTGATAATGAATACCCCAAGAGAGCACAGAGACAAGACTAGGGCTCAGAAGCTAGGAACATTTCAATCAAAGATGGTTTGTTAATATTAAAGTAAGAAAAAAAAGCCATTTGCTTCTTTTGCAGTGACTGCGGTGCTGACCCTCTCTTGGTCCTGCTAGGCCTGTCTGAGCAACAGCAGAGTTCAGTGGTAATTAAAGCAACAGTGTTGTGAAAAGAGTGTGAATTACTTTTACAAGAAGACTTGGATGTTGCTACCGACTGACAAAGCACAGCAGGAGAACTCTGCTGGATATTAAAGAGCTATGGTAGTCACTGTATTGTAAGGTGGCTTTTCAGCACAATGCAAAATTGTGACTTTTCACAAGTTTATATCTCAGGAACCATTTGAGTTATCGGCTTAAAATTTGGTATGTCTTATAAGGCACAGGCCAGATAACCTAATTGGTCATATTCGGTAAAATTGGGTCCTGTTTAAATTATGAAGGCCCCAAATTCTTTTTTCTTTTTCTTTTCAATTATGACTTCATCATGTAATTATTGCAATATCACAACCCACACAGTTGCTCAAAACAATTATAGAAAAAGCTACACATTCACCCTCTCTCAGCAAGTTACTGCAGTGTCAAATAGCAGGAATCTCCATTTCTGACATTTTTAAAGGAGGAAAGAGTGTACGCTATCACAGTATGGGTATTGCACAAAGAATGTATATTGCATATGCAACAACACTAGATGACCCTCTACTGAACGGTTTAAATATCTCTAGAGATAGTAGGGTACCAGTCAGTTACAACAAAGGGCCAATTCTGATCATAGATATGCAGTATTTAGCATCATAAATTTTGCAATATAAACTATATCAAATATATGCTATCATGATTTATCTGTTTTGGGTATGGTAAAAACTGAGACCATGGGTCAGATCCTGAGATCAGTTACACACAAATGTAAATCCAGGAATGACTCATCCATGGATTTAACTACAGTTTCCTAAATTTACTTTGGGATAACTGAGGTTAGAATTTGGCCCTATATCCTTATCCAGTACATTACAGTGAGTTCTTGATAGTATGATATTACTATACTGTTAGTTCTTGGTACAGTATGATTCAATAGTCAGTGTAGTAGTTTCGGAGTTACTTTGCAGTACAGTATAATGCAGTAATACACCTAACACAAGTATAAGTAATGCTGTGCAAAATGGTCACAAAATGAAACCCAAACTCTAATGCAATGACTCTGGTTTTGGGTTTTGTTAAAAACTTGAAACACAGATCAGGTCCCTCAAAAAAAGGTTCACTAAGGGCTTTTTTTGGCAAAATCTGGGGCCACTTTTGAGCAAATCCGCCTGAGTGATGGACAGAAATTACATAAACCTTTTTATTTCCACAGGGTTTCAAGGTGAAGCCAGAGGAAACTCAGCCTTTTTGATCCACACAGATGAAAATCAAAGAAAATATTTTCAAACTGTTAAGAATTATACAGAGTGAGAAAAGTTCATAAGCTTCAGAAAAGGTTCAAAAAAGCTTCCAGAAAGGTTCATCCAGCTCTCCCTTTCTTCCAAAAGGAACCCCCCCATATGAAGTGACATCCTCTGAGTTGGGGACCTACTTGCCTGCAATACCCTTCTCCTCCCAGTAACTTTGGATGATGGCTTGTTTGTACTTCCTGAGGGGGAAACTGTCTGGCCCACTCCTTCATTGGGGCCTTTAGGGAAAGAGAAGTAGGGTAATTCTTTTCAACACCTTTTCAAGAGTGAATGGGTAAATCAACGCTCTTACACTCTATTTGATAATAACAGGTTAGTACATAATATTGCTGGTTCCTTTGTTACCCACAGTGGGACCAGGAGCTGTGTTTATGGGTTTTAGAATGAAATTTAAGTCATTTTATATATATATGTACATGATAGAATGATATATCTCGTAATGTATGCCGTGTAGTTGTAGCAGTGTAGGTCCCAGGATATTAGAGAGACAAAGTGGGTAAGATCATAACTTTTATTGGACGAACTTATGTTGGTGAGAGAGAGTATCTTTCCCAGACCTGAAGAAGAGCTGTGTGTGACTTGAAAGCTTGTCTCTCTCACCAAGAGAAGTTGCTCCAATAAAAGATATTACCTCACCCACCTTGTCTCTCTAATATCTACTAGTGTTTTGTGCAACATGCACCCAAACCACAAATTTTAATACCCACATAGTTGGATATGCCCATTATTAGAGAGACAGTGTAGTGGGGCAGTTACCCCGCTCCTGTGAAAGGCTAGGCTGATTGGAGAAGCAGCCACAGCTGGGGCCATGCCCCAATCAGGCCACAGCTGGCCCTATAAAAGGGCTGTGAGCCAGGAGCTGATGGTCTCCCTCTAGCTCTGGAAAGAGAAGGATCTGGCTGCCGGGGAAGAGAAGAGTACCGGAGTACAGTAATGCTGGGGAAAGGCAAGAGGAGCTGGGGAGCTCCAGTCTGGTAACTGGCAAGAGGAGCTGGGGATCTCCAACCTGGTAACTCCCCAGGCTTCAGGCCTTGTGCAAGGCCTAAAGAAGGTACTGGGGCTACAGAGGTGCAGCCTGGGAATAGGCAGAGGCAGCTTGTTCTACCCCCTTGCCAGTGGTGAGTGGCCATTACAGACTGAAGTCTGCCCCAGTGAACAGGGGCTAGATGATGACTGGCAGAAGTCACAGAGGCAAGATGGGTGAGAGGGTTTGGGGTTCCCCTGGGAGGGGAGACCCAAAGTGTAGTGGGGTACTGCTGGGGCAGCACCCCAAGGTAACGGGCACTGGGGTCTGGGAGGGACATGAGGGCCAGTGGCAGGTGAGACACTGGCTAGTAGGAGGCACTCTATATGCTGGAGAGCTAATTCCTGAGACAACCAGCAGGAGGTGCCATGCTGGTGAGTCTCGCATCGCTACAGACAGAAGCAGGTATAGTTAGTCAAGAAATATATAGATGTTTGTGAGTGCTATATAGAAGGAATAAACATAAATTAATAAGAACAATTTGTAGGGTTTCCTCAAAAGACCAGGTGCAATTTATTGCATTTTAAAATGTTTTAAAGATATTTGAAAACAAACTTTCTTTTTTGGAATATAAATCTACCTGAAGCTTTTCTGGAATTCTATATAGGTGAAATGTACACTCAGGCAGAGGGTGTCCACAGGACCCTAGGAGCTGCTTAAATCTTCAACATGGGGTTTAAGTAGTGCCTACGACATTGTGGGGCACACTTAATTTTATGAGAATAAATTGCTAGAATTTCAAAAATTCAACTTGGCGCAAAACCAATAGATTGGCACTCTAGGATCCAAATGCCCCAGATACCTAGACACATAAATAAAAAAATATTCAAAACTCAAGCATGAGCACTGTAATCATCAGATAAGAGAAAGCTATCCTCCCCTCTAACAGGCACAGGAATATGCAGCGTCTTCACAACGAGGTCTATCCATCCTAAACAATAACATTATACTGTATGTATTTCCTATAACATGACACAAAATGAAATATTTAAAAAAAAACACAACTTATTCCAGTATGTTTTGTTTTGCTCCTTCTTTGCTCAATGAGGGCTTGACCCTGCAAGTTGCTGAACACTGGCAATGATCCAGAAAACACTTAAGCACAGGATTAACTTTGGGCTTGTCTACACACAATTTTCACTGAATTGATAGAAAAACTGATGTAGTTAAATCAGTGCAACCCCTTTCTGTGCATAAGAATCGCCAGTTTCAAACACCAAGCATATCTCAGGCATAAGAACCTGAGCAAACCAAACCTGCCACTTTACTGCAGATTCACAAGATCTATGCAGAGTAAATCTGGTGTTTACACAAAGATACATTGTTTTACTACTTTCTCCTATGATGAGATGTTCTGATTTCAAGGTTATGGGCCTGATTCATTATTCCTTACTGATGCTTGTAATAAAGATGTGACATACAGGAGGGATACTAAGAGACTGATCTTTATTTCTTAGCCCCGTCACATGACAGGGGTCAGGGTTACAATAGGTTAATATCCTTGTCATGTGGAAGGAATCACTATCTACTTACTCTAGCAGCTAACTATAACCATAAGGGAAGTTGCAGGTTTGGCCTATATAGCCGAGTTCTATTAACTTGAATGGGACTGCTCCTCTGAGTAAGCACTACATACCATTGGTAGCGGTTACAGAAATAGCCATTAAATATTAAAACCCAAGATCCTCTACAGAACAGACAGTAGTGAGAAATGTACCATCCACATATCAAATTAATCATAAAGCTAAAATGCTTCTTGGCCACATTTTGTATCCCTTTATCTACATGCAAATGCAAGAGATACAGATTCATGTGACACATCAGCCTGAAACTTCAACTATTGTCAAATGGCATCAATTACAGTACAATTAAATCACAGTTCCATCCTAGACACACTGAAATGAAATCAGTAATTTACAGCATCATTCCAGTCACATTCCTCAGCAACTAGTGATCACTTAGCAGTACTGCTGGTCTGGACCATTATTGTTTGCTTGCTTTTTAATCACTTTGGGTATGTCTACAGTATGAAATTATTTCAAAATTATTCTATTCGAATTTTCAGAAGCGATTTTATACATTCGATCTTGTGTGTCCTCACTAAGTGCGTGAATTCGGCAGAGTGCATCCACAGTACCAAGGCTAGCATTGAATGTCGGAACGGTGCACTGTGAGTAGCTATCCCACAGTTCCCGCCGCCCATTGGAATTCTGGGATAAGCTCCCAGTGCATCATGGGGCAAAAACATTCTCGCGGATGTTTCTGGGTGTGTGTTGTTAGTTGCTCCTCCCTCCGTAAAAGCTACGGCAGACAATAGTTTCACGCCTTTTTGGCATGCAGATGCCATACTGCTTTCAGAAAACGATGCAGTATGGTGCACTGCTGCTCCCCTGCTACTATGAATCCACCTCGCATTTCCTCTCGTCTTCCTATGTAATCTCTATAATATCTACTCTCTCTTCTCCGTCAACCACTTCCGCTGCCAACTCTGCTCAGTCATCGTGAACTGAGCAGCACAGCTTCTGCCACCAACTCTGCTCTCCCGCTCTTGCCGCGCTACCGCGCCTCTCCATGTTGTCTGCCCTGGGCTCCTGCCTCCTTGAAAGCTACAGAAGATAACCATTTCCCGCCTTTTTTCAGCTATTGTGAACCGAACAGAACCTCTTCCGCTGCCACTCTGCTCTCCTACATTTCACGCCCTTTTCCCAGGATTAGCCATGCAGGCGCCCTAGCGCGGCAAGCATGGAGCCCACTCAGATGTCTGCTGCAGTTTTCACCATTGTAAATACCTCGCACATTATCCAGCAGTTCGTGCAGTACCTGCAAAACCGGGTGAGGAAGCGACAACAGCACGATTACGATACTGATGAGGACATGGACACAGGCATTCCTAGAAGCACAGCATGTGGCGATTGGGAGATCATGGTGGCGCTGGGCCAGGTTCATGCCATGGAACACTAATTCCGGGCCTGGGAAACAAGCACAGACTGGTGGGACCACATTGTGCTTCAGGGCAGGGAACAGCAAGTCACAAAGTTCCATGAAAGTGGCCCTACGCATACAAAAGTTTCTCAGACACTGGGAATCATCCCATACCTGCAACACTAAGACACCAAAATGAGAGCAGCCCTCACAGTTGAGAAGCGAGTGGCCATAGCCCTGTGGAAGTTTGCAATGCCCGACAGCTACCGGACAGTTGGGAATCAGTTTGGAGTGGGCAAATCTACTGTGGGGCCCGCTGTGCTGCAAATAGCCAACGCAATCATTGACCAGCTGCTATCAAGGGTAGTGACTGTGGGAAATGTGCAGACCACTGTGGATGGCTTTAATGTGCTGGGGTTCCCTAACTGCAGCAGGGTGATAGACGGAATGCATATCCCTATCTTGGTCCCGGCACACCGGAGCGGCCGGTACATAAACTGCAAGGGGTACTTTTCCATGGTGCTGCAAGCACTGGTTGATCACAAGGGATGTTTCACCAACATCAACGTGGGATGGCCGGGAAAGGTGCATGACGCTCGCATCTTCAGGAACTCTGGTCTGTTTGAACAGCTGCAGGAAGGGACTTACTTCTCAGACCAGAAAATTACTGTTGGGGGTGTTGAAATGCCTATAGTTATCCTCGGGGACCCAGCCTAGCCCTTAATGCCATGGCTCATGAAGCCGTACACAGGCACCCTGGACAGTAGTAAGGAGCAGTTCAACTAAAGGCTGAGCAAGTGCCGAATGGTCGTAGAATGTGCTTTGGACATTTGAAAGTGTGCTGGCGCAGTTTACTGACTCTGTTAGATCTCAGCACAACCAATATTCCAATTGTAATTGCTGCTTGTTGTGTGCTCCACAATATCTGTAAGAGTAAGGGGGAGACGTTTATGGTGGGGTGGGAGGTTGAGGCAACTCACCTGGCAGCCAATTTCGCACAGCCAGACAACAGGGTGATTAGAAGAGCGCAGCAGGGTGCGCTGCACATCAGAGAAGCTTTGAAAGCCAGTTTCATGACTGGCCAGAGTACGGTGTGACAGTTGTGTTTGTTTCTCTTGAAGTTAGCCACCCCCTATATATATGAAAGGAAATAAAGTCTCAATTGTTTAAAAAACATTCTTTATTATTTGTTGCACAACACATTGAGAGAAATGAGAAGGTAGACTGGTGGTGGGAGGGGGGGAGATTCGGTTAGGGGGGTGGAGGAGGAGGGAAGGACAAGTCCAGAAACCAAATCAAAATGTCGGACATGCCAGCCTTCTGGTGCTTGTGAAATCCTCTGTGGTTCAGTGTGTGGGTCCCCATAGCCTCCCCGCCCATGTTCTTGGGCATCTGGGTGAGGAGGCTATGGAACCTGGGGAGGAGGGAGGGTAGTTATACAGGGGTTGCAGTGGCAGTCTGTGGTCTTGCTACCTATCCCGCATTAGATCCACCATACAGCGAAGCATGTGAGTTTGCTCCCCCATGAGCTTGACCATAGCATCCTGCCTGCTCTCATCATGCGCATCCCTGGTCTCTTTGTGTTCATTGAATGCTTTACACGACTCCGCAATTGTTGCCTCCACGCATTCAGCTGGGCCCTAACAGTGCGGGAGGACTGCATGAGCTCAGCAAACATGTCGTCCCGAGTTTGTTTTTTCTGCCTTCTAATGTGGACCAGCCTCTGGGATGCAGTAGATAAGGGCCGCGTTGAAACATTTCCACCTGCAGGAGGAGGAAAAGGAAGGGTAGTATTTTAAAAAGATACATTTTAGAGAACAAAGGGGACACTCTTTCTCAGTGAAACAGGCAATTCATAGTACACAGCACATGTTCTTTCTGTACAAGGTCGCATTTTGCCTCTTATACTGAAGTGCCTGCCACTTTGGTGTGAGTAAGCCATCACACGCGGCTGGGAAACAGAATTCAGCTTGCAGGCAGCCATGGTAAGCCCTAGGGGCACGTGGGGTTCAGCTTCTTCCGCATTCATTTCAATGCTTTCAAACTGCCGGGGCCCCTTTCCCATAGCAAGCAATGCCTGGTGGGTTTGCCATATAAAAGGAGGGCCTGTGGGCTCCCTGGGATGATCGCTTCACACAACCCCCACACCCACTGCATGGCTCTGATGAGGCTCTGAGCAGGGATGAGCTGTTTAAACTAAATGCGAACAGCCCAGCGCAACTGGGTTTCCCCCCACCCCCACTGCATGGCTCCGATCAGGCTCTCACTCACCAGAAGTTCCTTCTCCAGGGTCATGGTCCGGGAGCCCGCCTTGGGAGTGGGGGGAGGCTATTGGCTCCAGCATTAAGAATAGTTCCTGGCTAGGAGGGAAAACGGATTCCCCACTTGCCACCTGTGCACTGTCCTCCTCCTCCTCCTCTTCATCCTCCAATAACTCATCCTCCTCGCGCTGTGCAACTCCCCCCTTGCAGGTGTCCACGGACAGTGGTGGGGTAGTGGTGACATCACCCCATATAACTGCATGCAGCTCACGGCAGAAGCGATATGTATGGGGCTGTGACCCAGAGCGCCCGTTCACCTCCCTGGCTTTTTGGTACTCTTGCCTGGACTCCTTGATTTTTGTACGACATTGCTCTGTGCCCCTGGAGTAGCCTCTTTCCATCATGGCCCTGGAGACTTGGGCGTACGTATGTGTGTTTCTTTTTTTGGAATGTAGTTCTGCCATAATAGATTCGTCTCCCCAACATGCGATGAAATCCAGTACCTCCCATTTGGACCATGCTGGAGCTTGTCTGTGAATCTGGTGTTGGATACCCCAGGGCATGGCCACTAGTTAAGTCGAGGGGATGGAAGGCCATAAGGGTCGAGGAAGTCTCCCTGCTGTAGGCCTAAGGACTTCTTTTCAACCACCCTTAACAGAACTCAGGCCTGGCTGGTTTGAGTAAGCTCTTTTGTTCTTAAAACAATGTTGCAGCCGCAGATAATGCCTCATAGTGTAAGGTTTGCTGACGCCAAGTTAAAGGTAACAGGAAAGACAGCTACGAGGCCAGACAGGATGTGCTGGTTGTTTAAGTTGCTAGGAATGCTTGTTAGAGGTTGCAGGAAATAAATATTGTTGTAATCATATAAGGAAGGCAGAGTATTTGTGCAAAGTTTTGATTGGCTGATGTGTAGTGCAGTAGCATTAAGGAATATAAATGTGTGTGCAATGATCTGCTCTGTTGTGCAGGATTTGAGATTCTATTCTCCCTGTATCTTGTTTGCAGCTGCAAATAAATTTTTCTGCTTCTCCACCCCGTTGTGTTTATTGGGTGACGCACACCGGGCAATGAACCCCTGCTGTTGTTTGCCTCTGGCACTGGGTACCGGCAACACTGGGACTGCGTGGTCTCGAGATGGCGGACTGTGCTGATGGTCACCTGTGCTGATGAGCTCGCCACAGTGACCAAACAGGAAATGAAACTCAAAAGTTCCCAGGGCTTTTACTGCCTACCTGGCTAGTACATCGGAGTTGAGAGTGTTGTCCAGAGCAGTCACAAGGGAACATTCTGGGCCAATAACGTCGAATTGCATCCACAGAACCTGTAACCTGGAACTGCTATCTCGACTTTAGCGCTACTCCACTTGCCAAGGTGGAGTACAGAAACCAGATTAAAGAGCTCTTTAAATAAAAAAAAAACGGTTTGGTCGTGTGGACAGAATCAGTTTTATTTTGAATTAACTCAGCTAATTCCGAAATAACCGCGTACTGTAGACCAGACCTTTTACTGTTAATCTGAACTTCTCTAATCAATTGGCTTAGAATCATAGAATACAAGGGTTGGAAGGGACCCCAGAAGGTCATCTAGTCCAACCCCCTGCTCGAAGCAGGACCAATTCCCAGTTAAATCATCCCAGCCAGGGCTTTGTCAAGCCTGACCTTAAAAACCTCTAAGGAAGGAGATTCTACCACCTCCCTAGGTAACGCATTCCAGTGTTTCACCACCCTCTTAGTGAAAAAGTTTTTCCTAATATCCAACCTAAACCTCCCCCACTGCAACTTGAGACCATTACTCCTCGTTCTGTCATCTGCTACCATTGAGAACAGTCTAGAGCCATCCTCTTTGGAACCCCCTTTCAGGTAGCTGAAAGCAGCTATCAAATCCCCCCTCATTCTTCTCTTCTGCAGGCTAAACAATCCCAGCTCCCTCAGCCTCTCCTCATAAGTCATGTGTTCCAGACCCCTAATCATTTTTGTTGCCCTTCACTGGACTCTCTCCAATTTATCCACATCCTTCTTGAAGTGTGGGGCCCAAAACTGGACACAGTACTCCAGATGAGGCCTCACCAATGTTGAATAGAGGGGAACGATCACTTCCCTCGATCTGCTCGCTATGCCCCTACTTATACATCCCAAAATGCCATTGGCCTTCTTGGCAACAAGGGCACACTCATATCCAGCTTCTCGTCCACTGTCACCCCTAGGTCCTTTTCCGCAGAACTGCTGCCTAGCCATTCGGTCCCTAGTCTGTAGCTGTGCATTGGGTTCTTCCGTCCTAAGTGCAGGACCCTGCACTTATCCTTATTGAACCTCATCAGATTTCTTTTGGCCCAATCCTCCAATTTGTCTAGGTCCTTCTGTATCCTATCCCTCCCCTCCAGCGTATCTACCACTCCTCCCAGTTTAGTATCATCCGCAAATTTGCTGAGAGTGCAATCCACACCATCCTCCAGATCATTTATGAAGATATTGAACAAAACCGGCCCCAGGACCGACCCTTGGGGCACTCCACTTGATACCGGCTGCCAACTAGACATGGAGCCATTGATCACTACCCATTGAGCCGACAATCTAGCCAGCTTTCTACCCACCTTATAGTGCATTCTTCCAGCCCATACTTCCTTAACTTGCTGACAAGAATACTGTGGGAGACCGTGTCAAAAGCTTTGCTAAAGTCAAGAAACAATACATCCACTGCTTTCCCTTCATCCACAGAACCAGTAATCTCATCATAAAAGGCGATTAGATTAGTCAGGCATGACCTTCCCTTGGTGAATCCATGCTGGCTGTTCCTGATCACTTTCCTCTCATGCAAGTGCTTCAGGATTGATTCTTTGAGGACCTGCTCCATGATTTTTCCAGGGACTGAGGTGAGGCTGACTGGCCTGTAGTTCCCAGGATCCTCCTTCTTCCCTTTTTTAAAGATTGGCACTACATTAGCCTTTTTCCAGTCGTCCGGGACTTCCCCCGTTCGCCACGAGTTTTCAAAGATAATGGCCAATGGCTCTGCAATCACAGCCGCCAATTCCTTCAGCACTCTCAGCTTCTTGGGTATTCACAAAGTTCAACCTTATGACAAACCAGAGGCCAGGTCACTAATTTAATTACTATCCACATGGCTCATACCCTTTATGTAACAGCTAATGTTCTCATAGTCCCTGATTGTTTCCTTCAGTGGTAAGAACAGTAGGTATACAGTATGACCTCTTACAAAAAAGCAGCAGTACACCTTTGACTGCTATATATGGCAGACATATGGATTTAGAGTATGTTACTAGGCAGTACATATGTCAGCTTATTTTTCCCCTTGGGGGAAGCAGATTTATTATTATTTTATTTTACTTTATTTTATTTTTTAAAGATTTCTTATGGAGCTTCCTCTTTGCATTTGAGTAAGGTAATTTTCTGATGCTAAATGGAAATGCCCCCTCTCTCAAAGTGCTAGAGTGAGAGGTCAATAGTGAACTCAAACAATGCCACACTAGGATTCAAACACTCTTTATTACATACTATTGAAATTTTTTTCTGAGCAAGCAGAAGACGACCCAGGCTTTAGCAAAATGCAAAGTTTGCTTTCTGATAAGTAGCTGGAAATTGACACTTCTAACATTGAAATGAACTGGAAAAGTCAGCCAGGAAAAGATTTCTGAGACACATTAAACCATCCTATAATTCTTTTGAAGGGCAGAGCTATTCTACAGGACAGGAGTGTCTTCTAGATAAAAAAAACATTTTGACCGTCTTTATGGTTTACACAGATTTGTAATCCTAATATACAGTTTAAAAATAGATCTGGACAGAATTTAGGGATTGTGTATGACATTCTATCACTTGCTAGTACAAACGTTAATTAGTATGTAAATAACACACTCATTTACTGCTGACACTGTTCAACCTCTTCTCATGCAAAGTTGTCAAAGCCTGCGATACTGCAAAAACCCACCACTAAACATTTGTAGTAAACTGAGCCTTCAACAAACTAACTTAACTAAAGTGAAAAGGTGGAAAAGGTGATAATTGCTTTTTTAGCCACTTCATCTAGTGTCTTCCCTGATAGTGCAAATGCTGAGGACCACATGCTTGTGAAATAAAATTTGTATTATGTCAGTCTGACTGAAAACACTGTTCAGCAAAAAAAGAAAAGAAAAGAAAAGAAATCAGCTGCAAAAGTGAAAACAGTTAAGTGGAGGTCCTAAGTCCAACACCGGCTAATTAACTGTCTCCATATGCTTTTCTCTCTCAATATTAGTGTATTTCATGCTCTGATAACATCAAGTGCATGTCCTTGTTCCTATTGGAATTAATGGCAAACTTCTCATTGACTTCAGTGGGAGCAGGATCGGGCCGTAACAACACATTTGGTACAAATAAAGTAGCTCCTTCTCACCAGACTGTTCACAAGCTATTACGTTACACAAAGTACAATTGCTGTAAATGTTCCTGTAGGGTTTGATAAAACACAGGCCCAGGCACTAAAGTAAATCAATCCCATTATAATTTTCTCGTACCATAGTTGCAGGACAGATGAGTTACAGCAAGTTGTAGCTAGTTTAGAGAGTAGTAAAATGTCTTTCCTCTGACGGTTATAAATTCAGCTTTTCGATTCTGACATATATTTAACTTAGCATTTTTGAACTTATCACACCAAGGTATTATTTAACAAATTAGACATATGTTAACATTGTGACAAGATGGCCAATGTTAGTCTGGTGGGTCCTGTGCTTTTCTTGGCAGGGAGCTAAGATGCCACCCCTTGCCCCTGTTCTTGGGGTGTCAGGGCACAGCTAGTGGCCCAGGAGGGTGGTAAAGGAAGGAAGTGGGGCAGGGGTCTGGGTTTGCTACTCACTCTGAGCCCTAGCCCCTCTCAACCCCTGCAGGTTCTTACCCTCTTCCCCCTTGGGTGGTGTACCTGCAGCCCTTAGATGCTGGGGAAGGGAGTCTCCCTCCCCTACTGGGGCAGGGTCCCCCTTACTTTGGTTCTCTGATTTTCCAAGTCTCACAGCACACCTCCAAGCTCTAGTCCTCTCTCCTTCCTCCTCCTCCTCTGTCTACCTGAAGCAGGGGGGTTTATTAGGTTCCTAACAGGGCCTTAATTGACTGCAGGTGCTCCAATTAACCTTCCGCCACTTTCCCTAGTCTACAGGGAACCACACCTTAATTAGCCTTGAGCTTATAGATTTCCCCTCTAGGACTCTCCCATTGCTTCCTGCCCTTCTGTATCACAACAACTATAATAAGGATCTGACCCATTGTTGCCAACCTGGGTTTAGTAGGGCTAAGGGGGAGTGGAGCTTTTAAATCTTGCTAATGGGTTTCTTTGAACCTCAATTTGTCTATTGCTCCCTGCAAGCCACAAAGATGATCTAGTACTATTCATTCACAGGTTAGCCAACAGGAGGCAGACTGCAGTTTGGAAACACTGCAAGACAGCCTAATGTCCTGGCAAATCAAAGCAGGATTGTGAATGCAACGGGAGGTGAGATGCAAGTGATGAGAAAGTGGAATAATTTTCTTTAGCGCCATTGCTGCTGGCCTCATCACCTGACTTTTTCAGTTAAATATATGAAAAAAAAATAAAATATAAAAATTCTTATGTCTGTCCAGCATGAGAAAACCTGAGCCTGGCTGGTAAAAGTAGAGTTTACTCATAGTCCCACTACTCTCAAATGTTTAATGTCTCCACATTTGCATCCTTTCTCTCCAAGGCAGGAGTTTAACCCGGAGGAAGAAAAAGGATCAAAGGATCCTGATCGTGGATCTCATTCATTCTCCTAGCAGGTTAGAATGGTTGATTGAGATTCCTAACAGATTTGAAGGAAATAAGGATATTATATAGCATGTTGATTATTTAAGATCTTTTCAACAGGAAGACTAATAGCTGAGGCCAGACCCAGCAGGAAGGGTCTGAGCTCAGACAGCTTCTGGTAACTCTTTTAGCAAAATATTTCCCAATATTGGTATTTTGGTTTGCATAATTCTTCTATTCCTTCCCCTTATCTTATATCCCATCTCATTTACCTCTGATTTTATTTTACCTTGATTTTTTGCTCAGTCAGAATCAACATCTAAACCCTGACCCTTCAAAGACTTACACATGAAATGTGAGTAGTGCACAGGGTGAAATTATAAGCATGAGTGTAAAGTTTTGCAAGATTGGGGTTTAAGTCCTCAGTTGCTACCTTTGAATGGGACAATTTCTCCTACATGGTCATCATTCTTGCTCCTACCTGCTCTCTTTTTTTTTTTAAATCAACAAAATATTTTCATTTGGAGAATCTGGACATTTATATATTCATTTCCCTGAGCAATCACTTCAGAGAGAGGTTGAAGTTACTATCTCGTCAAGGAAATGTCAAAGTTTCTTAGGAAGATGGAAACATCAAATCTAGCGGGCCTTAAAAGGCAAATATCAGTTGATTCCATACATTGTCTTGCCTTCAGCATTCTTAAAATATGGACTGCTCTCTTTGAAATAGAAAGTGTCTCCTGCCTGCTTTCAAATGTCACCTGGAGCTGCAGCAGCATGCCGTTTAGCTGCTCAGTTTTTGACACAATGGGAGCTGTGACTGCTTAGTTCCTGTGAATACCAGGTGCCTAAATATGGATTTAGGTACCTAATGATAGAAACCCAGGTTTGAAAATATGGGTCTTTGATACATAATCAACTGCATACATAATGTACACAAAACTAGCTTAAAATAATTTGTTTTTATCACAGATCAGTCAGGAGGAATATAAAGTAAGATTTAAAAAGTTAAATGGAAGGTTTATATAATCACCTATCAAAATGTTTTATATACACACACAAAATATGTGACTGTAAAGGCTGATAGAAGTAAAAAAAAAAAAAGAAGTACTAAATAGAACCTAATAGGATTCTAAAATGGAGATAGTGCATCTCTCTTGTTTGCTACTTATAAGGGAGAGCTTTATACTAAGACTTAAAGAATAGCAACTGCCATTCTCAAAACTTCTCATCTTCTCTCTATGGGTCAAGCAAGCATTGCCATACTACAGGCTGGGGACTTTCCTTTCCTCCTAAGAACCATGGAAACTGCCTATGCACAGCCTGGCTGTTCAAGATCTGTGTTTGGGGAGGCTCTGGGACCAAGCCCATTAAAAGACAATCCTTTCAGAGGTGATTTTGGAACTCACTAGCTTTTGGGCTCCAGAGGTTTTTTTTTTTTTTTTTTAGGGACATGATTAAGCAATAAATCCATTAAGTACCATACCTTACAATGCCTTTCAGAACCATCCCCACCAATATCGACTTGTATATGCTAGCACACAATGGAAACCGGATGTATTTATTGTTGAATTGCACCTTTAGAGTGGTTCTTTTGTCCTGTCTGAAAGATTAATATAGTTTGCTCAAACTGAAAGTTTTGTTAGCCTTCTTCGTGCAGACAGGGGTGGCTGCCAATATCTGGAACGAGATTTTGCAAGGTGCAGTTCTTGAAGGTACCTCCTATACTAGTGTAAGTGGTAAGTAAAATAAGGAGAAAATGATGACATTCTTCAAGAAACAGCTTTAGGTCCTTGAAAATGATTATTTCAGTTTGCCTGTAACTGTAAAAATGAGTTTCAGGTAATAGCTTTTCTTTTATACAGTAAATGATGAATGAGCATTTAAACATCAACTCATCCACCAACGAAGATATGAAGAACATAAAAACTCATTGTGCTAACAGGGAGTTTGTGGACTAAAGTTACCTGATTTTTCAACTTGGTGATTATACCATAAAGATGTTCATTTGTCTTTACTTCTACTCTAGTGTTGCAAAAAATATATACATTTCCAACAGAGATAATCAAGCCTTTAGCTCCTACCATTTATATTTCCCCTTTAAATCTTAATGGTCTTTTTAGACTGTGAAGACCGTAAGTGTGGAAAATGTTCTGATGTTCTACCAAACCCCATTAAGCTATTGGAAAAGAGCAAATATATGGAATATATTTAAATATAAAGGAAAAGAAGCATTCCCCTCTCTAATGTTCCCCTTCCTCAAAACAGCATAAATAATCTGCAACCAAATCTTATGGCAACTCAATGTCCTCCATTCCCACTGGCTACATATAGGAGCTCATAGAGTCAGATCCTACTTAGACCATGGTCTTGTCTGAAACAATCTGAAGACTAAAGTGCTTATGTTAAGTCCATGATTTTCAAATGAAAGAAAATTCCTAGCCCAAAATTAATGTTTTGCTTGTGTGCTTCTTGACATGAAGTTTTTCCATCTTCCTATAAAATACTTTTTTCTAAACTTTCTGTTGGATGCATGAGAAAACTCTGACAGTGCTAAATATAAATCCACCTCACAATAATAATTATTTCATAGACCATCTGAATTATAACTGTTCTAAGAGACAATCTACATTCATGGTGAGCAAGGTCTATTATTCCCTGTCATAGGTTTATTTGAATTGTCTCCTGCATTATGAAGTTAAACTATAACTACCAAGCCACTAGGCATCTCAAATGTTTTTTTGTGAGGAATATTACATCAATTATTTGAAATCAAGATGAAAAATTCTTCAGTGCCATAGCATCAGCCTCCCTTTTTGCTTGCTTGCTGGAAATCTAATTTAACACTTGCTTCTAAGGAGCTTTCTTTCTATGTCACTTAAGTACTACAGATGTGTTTATCCAATAATGCCCAGTTCTGTGAAACAGAGTAAAAATCTCAGTCAATGTTTGGAACACGTATCTACAAGCAAAAGCATTTCTTCTTTGTTCTGTCCATTATGCTCTTTATTTAATTCTCTGCATGGGGAATATTTTCCTCCTTCGGAAATCTTTGGGAGAGAGACAGTATCTTAATATAAGTTTTGGAAGTGTTCTGCATTTCATGGATACTGTTGTAGTATGAATAATAAAAGTCATTAAATTATTTCAATTGTTTTGCCTGTGTAGGTTAACAAAAATGCTTATGGACAAGTTCACTTTGGTAAAGTTCAGTGGAGGAAGTCAATGGAGAAGTTAGCCACAAAGATATTTGATCCAGTGATTTGCTTTTTCCCCTCTTTATTGACTAAGAGGTAAAGAATATTAAGCTCATGAATTTGGAAAGATTTGCTTTCCAGCATTTAAGCCCTTGGAAAACAGTTTGCTACAACTCTGTAGGAAAGCCATAAATGGTGTCCTATGATCTGAATGCTGAAAGAAAAAGAGACCAAGACTGCTGGAGAGCACTTATGTTAACTAGAATCTTCAGCCACTGAGATAACAGCAGTCAGAGAATAATTCCTTAATCAGGGTAAAAATCTATAAGTAGGATATAGTTAGCATAGAAGGAGACAAAAACAGGATTCAACATGTCTTGTAACCTTAAGTATAAAGTCTTCTCTGTGTCTACAGTGGAATACACTATACATGAAAATGTATATACATTACAGACGGTGTTGGAAGTGATGCCTGTAGTGAAAGTTGCTGAACACTTTTCATTATGACATTGTTTTCATTTCTTTAAAATCACTTTGGCTAAAATTTCTCATTCTGGGTGATTTTCTTAGTGTGAATAGTTTTGCAAACTTAAAGCAAAAATGGTTCAGCTGTTTCTGAGAATGAGGTTAGGGGAAAAATAGCTTTCACAATGAAAAAACCTCCTACAACTGTTTCATGGAGAAGGCCTTGTGCCTCCATGCTTAAAATTTGGCAGGGAGGTCAACATGAAATCAGATCAGTACATTTTGCTGTCCCTGTGAAAATCCATCCAAATCTGTCTGAATTACAAGTCTATGAAAACTGCCATTTGCATGAACTCGGTAGAAGTTTATTAGAGTTTGACAGCCAAATTCTCTGAAGACTGTCTGCAATGAAGAAGTTACAGCCCAGGTGCAGAGCAAGACTTTCCCTGCAATTCCTTATTGCCAGGGCTCACTGTGATCCCAGTCACCAGAACTGAGAGCAGGGAGCCTTTCCCTCCCATAATCTCCATGCTCTCCCTGCTGGTGGCCAAGCAGTGCAGAGAAGGAGGAACCAGTCTGAAACACATGCAAAGGTGAGAAACACAGTGAAAGGACAATGGGCATCTAGAAAGGGAATGGGGCAGGGGAGACAGGGACAGAAAAGAACAAACTGTCAGGGTGCACATGGTAACGAATAGAGGCAGAGAGGTTTGTAACCTCTAAAGTACCTTCTTCTCCAGAACCTGAAATAGAATGTGGGATTCCAGAGTCCAAACATTACTGTCTGGGAAATATCTTTGAAATTCCCCTCTAGTAGTTAGTTCACATGACAGCTGCCTACTATGGCTGCCAGTTACTCTGTTATTAGCTCAAATTGTAGAGGGCTATGCTATTTCTTCCATAGGACCCCAGTCTCACATGATGCACAGTGCACACGATGGAATGTGCTCTCAGAATGAATTGGTACTGAGTAGTGAATTAAGCTGCTGGCTGTAGGACCCAACCTCTTTTGTTGCAGAAGCTGGCAGGTGTGTAGTGAATGAAGTAGGGGATTGCATGATATTCATTAAATAAGGCATGTGTTGTCACTGAATGACAATAAAAAGTAGCATTGAATAGCTACCTATTCAGTGAGCACCCATCATCCTGTGCATTGAATGAGACAGGGGTCATATAGAAAAAAATAGTATGTGATCATGTAATTAAAGACTGCAATATATATGCATAAGGGGGCCAAATTAAGACTGCAATTTTAATTCTGGCATTTCTTAATGTTTGAGTTCTTGATTTGATAACCTTAACATTATTTTAACTTTTAAAAAATGCAATGTTACTTGCATTAGGAAAAGAAAAACTACCAACACTCCAGTTTTCTAGCACTCCAGTTACTATCACTGTAAAGGATAAACTCCAAGGACTGATATGCATAATTCAGTGTATGGATCACAGTAATCCCTCCTCCTAAACTCTCTGACTTGGTTGTCAAAAAACTTCTGTTTTTTCTTGGTTTGCATGCACTTTCTCATAGGCATCTTCTCAAAACTTGAAGGTTTTCAACATCCACCCAAGAAGAACAAAATTTAAGGGTATGCCTACATTATAGCAACTGGTGTGGATGGCAGCTAGTGTAGACGTACCCTGGCTAGCTGCATTCTCACTAGTTCACTAAAAATAGAAGTGAGGATGCAGGCTTCAGCACAGGATGGACAAGCTCACCCGACCCCGCTGCGTACATACTCGCTTGTGCAGCCTGCACCATGACATCCTACCTTCTGTTTTTAGCAAGCTAGAATACAGCTAGCATGGGTACCTCTTCACACTCTCAGTTGCAGTGTAGGTACACCCTAATAGTCCTTAGGACTCTCTTTGGTCTTTGGCTGTGGAGTGTATCTTCTAGTTGTAATGTTGGTGTTGTCTAAGCTCCTTGGTTGCTTTCCCAAATTCAGATCACAAGAAATATACAGGAGTTTTTAAAATAAACATAATCCAGTAAACTATATAAACGTATATATTCCTCACAATGCTTATATATATTAATTAATTATTGGAACAAAATCCATATATTTTAAGCTCTTTGTCAGAAATAGCTTACTACACACACCTTCTATCTGGCCAGAGGCTATCAGAAAGAGACTGACTTCATCAGACAATTTAACTCGTGAAGAATGCTGTATACAATGTCTATGCTATGACCCGATTTCAAAGGTGCTGAGCATTTGCAGCTCCCAATTACTTCTGAAAATCAGACCTATGTTAAATAGCATATACCAAGAACACAAGTGCATCTAAGCCACTTGTTGCTACATTCCTTCCACAGGTCAATGGTGACATTCAGCGTTACATTATTGTTGTGCCTTTCTTTTTGTCTATCCTTGTGTCTGTCTTTGTAATTTCTATGGCGTCTAAACAAGACTGTTAGTGAAACTCCCTAAGGGATTTTCTGAACTGATGATGGATGTGTGTTCCAAGAAAGCTTCAGGTGAAAGAAAATCCCCTTCATACAAAAAGGGCCACATCACAATCCTCTGTCAAAAATAAACACTCCTCTTGTGAGTTTAAGGTACTTGGAAGACTGAATTCCTACTTGCTGACATGAGGGCATGGTTTGTGTCTCTGCTGAGCAGGAGGCATGAGTGGCCATACAAGCCTGTAGATATTCTGAAATCCAAGGGGAAATACTTCAGATGCTGGGGAGCCTGTGGAGGGTATTCCCTACAGTACTACTGCTCAAGGTCCCCAAATTCTCCTGTGAACTGACCATGCTTCCTAACCCACACCAGATCTACCATCTGCTTTCTCCAAAGGAGTTTTGCAACATGATGATGAAATAACATGAAGGTTAATGCTGAAAGGAGCAGCATTAATTCTCATGTATATTCCCCCATGGATACTTCGCAGACAAGACTGTGTAGAGTAACCATCCTTTGAGTTTTAACAGTTGAAGAGACAAAGTATGCTCATTTAGTGATGCTGACAGTCTCCCCTCTAATCAACAATGCTCCACCAAATCTGCAGAAGCCCAGCCACATGATGACAACGACATGGAAAGGCTCCCACTTAGTGAAAGAAGGGCAAATGATCATGCATTTCGTTAAACGTTTCTACCTCTGAAAGGTAATTAAACTGTTTTACTGGAGTTTTCCATACTTTCCTCCACCCATGCTGCCTAAAAATGGATGGCATTATATGATCTATAATCTCATAAAAAGGCACCTCAAAAATCACAGTAAAATGAAATACATTATTCAGTGTTTGATGTGCATTTGTCCTAATCTATCAAAATCAAGTAGTTACGAAGGAGCACTTTCTAAATAAAGAAATTTGAAAATGTCACAGGAAATGCAAATAAAACTACTCCTATTACCATTTGGAAAATGGGGATTAAAATAGTGTGTCCTACATACTTTTTTGGGGGGGGGGGAATTTTGTAGACACAATTACTAATTTGATGTGCTTACATGACTTCATTCTTTTCTTTGTAAATACATTGTATCATCATGAAATCAAATCCAATTTTTAACAATAAAAGAAGATCAAAAGTTTTATCTTTACTTTAATAAGCGTCTTGCCATACAAATTTGCAATCTACAAGTGATCTGGCCAAATCTTTTAACTGATTTTGATTTGTGTAGTTCATTTTAATGCTACATAAACATTAAATAATTCAATGACTAAATGAAACCTTATAATGCAAAGTTGTTTAGGCATGTTTTCCTGTCCACCCGCAAATAATCAGATAATTATATGTAACAGTCATAATTTCTTCAAACAAATTATGTTCTGATGAAGCATGAAAGAGGTTTCCTGGCACGGTTTTGAGTTCAACTAATCTTATCTTTATTTTACAATAGGTGACTGTATGTGTAACCTGTTTAATGGCATTGTGGTTTGACTGTACCCTGTTGTGAAGGTACTTTTCAGTAAGTCCCTTTTGATCATGTCATTTTTCCAAATAAATATGGGTATCTTTTATCATGAAAAATCTCAAGTTCACTAAACTTGGCAAATATGTGAATATATTTTTCAATACTGACTGCATTGTGCTTTATTCATCATAGATCATCTTCTCAATGTGTTGTTTAAGAAGAAAGCAGAGTGTTTACAGAAAGAATGGAGACAGTTTGCAATGTACTTGAACATGGGACTTTTTAAAAATTCTTCTGCGTGGATCAATTGATGTAATCAAGCCATTTAAATGGTTGTGTCATATCCGTTATTAATATGAGCATGTTTCTATAAAAAGAAAGTAAAAGTTTCATCACAGAATATCATGCTACAATCACTGGGTGGAAACCTGCGATGAAATCCTGGATCTATTAAAGCCAATGGCAAAATTCCTTTTGAATTCAATGGGGCCAGGTTTTCATCCCTGGCATTCAGTGATGTTGAACTATGATTGCTTTGATCACCTTAAAAGTATATTGAAAAAAGAAAAATACTTCAGTTTCTTCTTGCTTCTATGTGTCTCAATGGCACAGCACAAACAGTCATGCTTATACAAGCCTGGCTAATAGTTAATACATACCAAAAAAAGAAATGTTTCTGATACAAAACTAAGTCAGTGTTTCGCTCTTAATGACACATAATTCCACATGCCAAGCTACAGTAGGTTTGGACATGCAACAGGAATTAGTCATATTTATATCTGTCATTTAAAAAAAATAAGTACATACCCATTTTCATCAATCATTGGAGATGAGTCAGGTCTGCAAAATTTGGCTCTAAACATATGTGTTCGGATCTAGACTTTTGCCTGGCATATTACAGACATAAAAGCCAGCCATGACCTTTGGATTCAAATTTCCTAAGAATTCAGGAGAGGAAGCAAGTGTTTGGATTTGGGGACCCAATACAGCCCAGAAACTTTACAGGTTGAATGCTTGTTGATAGGCCACAAATGATCAAATTACACAGAACTGTCATAATCATCAAACACACAATGTGTACATTCTAAACGGAGAATGGTGAAAAACAGAACTCAGATACAGAGTATCTGTGTATAGTTGTCTTGTGTGGAATTAACTTCTCTTACACTAAAGCAGCAGTTCTCCAACTGTGACCTTCAGGAGTCCACAGAGCACCCCCGATGGTACGCAGAGTTAAATTATTTGAGAGACATGTGGTGGTCCATAGCCTGTGCTAGAACAAATCTCTCTCTTCCTAAGTGTCCTGCAAAATAAAAGAGCTAGAGACCGACTGCAGCTGGAGAACACCTACAAGAATGGTAGACTGAAAGCAAATAGTCCGATAAAGGCATTAATGCCATTCTATTGGTACTGTATACATCTCCCTTACGTGAAGAAGAAAATAGGGAGTATATTTATATACAGCACCACTTTGATCTCTCTCTCTCTCTGATAAACTGACAATATTTTGGTTCTAAACTTTAAACATCAAAATCAAATCCACATTCAATTTCCTGTGGTGATATAATAACGTTGGACAATATGTATGTAGCAGGACTGCCCAAAAAGTCTGACAGACATGCACTGAAGGGCCATATCTCAATTCACCAACAATGAAAGAGGGAGAAGAAAGAGAGAAGAGGAGAGAAAGAGAGAAAAAAGAGAAGCAGTAGCAGCTACAGACTGAAGACGAGAGATATAAGATATGCCAAGAAAGGTCTGGAAATCAGCATGCTCTGCTTTTGTGTTACAAAAATATCCACCTCTAATAAAAACACATCTGCCATGTTTCAGTCTGTTTTCTCAGACTGTTAAATGTTATTTTTCCCATCGTTCTCTTCTATCCCAGGCCATCTTTTTCACTACTGTATTTATTTTTTCCTTTCTTTAGTTCCTTCTCTCTCATTTCTCCTTTTTTCTCTTGCTGTCCCCTATCTCTGATGTTCTTTTGCCACATGCTACCAGCAATATCAGCAAAATAGAAGGAGGGTAAACATCAAATAGCCATTCACACTCCTCGTAATGCACAGACGCCATTGAACAGGGCCTGAATTTTGGTTTGGCCAACACTAAATGACAATTTAAGTAAATGCTTCAAGTTGTCATTTTTCACAAAGAAAATACCAGCTTCTAGGTACTAGAGGTGATAGAGATAATTTTGGCCCATGGACTGAAAAATTACATGCCACGCTGTGATTGCTGGGAAAGATGTGTATCACCATTGTGTACATATGTATACCACTTGGTCAAATTCAACCCACATGCGTGGGTCTCATTAACTTCTATTTAACTGTATGCCACTGAAGATAATGAAAGCCACATGTGTGAATCCCCTCGTAGATGATCACTAAGGATGCATAGTGCACTGGAAGGGCATGTATTTACTACAGTCAGGTCAGAAGGCACATACATGCCCAACAGTGCACCATGATCCCCTAAGCCTGTGCTAGAACAAATACTAAATGTTCCTGTTGCTGGGGGTGGAGAGAAGGGCTGCAGAGTGGCTTCTCTGTGGGTTTTTTGGAGAGCGAGGGTATTAGAAGCAGAAAACTTTTATCCCACATTCCCTTGGCCAAACTGGGAATAGGCCCCTTGATATTTTAAATCCCACTAGACCAATTTTTCCCTCACTTTGGGATGATTTCATCATTTGTATGTTCTGCATCAGAAAAGCTATACATGTGTTCAAGCAAGAGCCTCTGCACATGAGGAAGCCAGAATTTGGCCATTTGCACAGTATTTTTCAAAGGAAATGAGCACATATTTTAATAGTTCATTCTTTTAAGTGGCTGTTGCCTATTCCTTAAGTTAATTCTATTCACATCTATAAACTCTCCCTCATTAGTTGTTTAACTTCGGTGCTAATTTTTAAAATTTATTTAAAAAATAAAAAAAATAAAATCACATAACAAAAGCAACTCAGATATAATACAAATTTTTAATAGATAAAATCTTCATATTATTCCTAAATAAAATAGCAATCTTTGCCTGATTGAGTCTAGAAGTTTTGGTGCTATATCTAGATACAATGGCATGCATTACACATTAATTGCTTATTTAGGGAAATACTTTTTACTCTTTCAAGATATTTGTAGATCAGCCAAATTTCTATAGCAGATGGGTAAAAATCTATTGTTTCCAGAACTGAAGGAAAATTAGTGAAGCCTAATAAAATTCATGCTATTGCAGCTCTATACCTAAAGAACAACTATTTTAGCTCATTCACCTTACAACAGCATACATACTATGTTACTCTTTGAAATACGCCCGTTGTTAGAAAGAATACATTGACTTTACAACTGTGACTTTTTTACAAGTGTGACTTTTACAATTAAAAGCAAAATATGGTTTCTGTAAATTCTATCTCTTGCCTCTATTGAAACTTTATTTCTCTATGAGGTCCAAAAAGTAATTGCTGCTTGTGTATAAATTTGTCCCTGTGAGATATTCCCTTCTGTTCCTGAGAGTCCTTATTCAAATACAAGCTCATTAACGCATTTGAGCAGTTAACACATTTACTGTTTCCTGCTGCTATTTATATACATAATAGGCCAAAATCTGCTCTTAGTTATGCTGTATCAACCTGGGAAACTCCACTGACACCTGGGTAAATAAGACCAGAATTTGGTCCTTGTGTGTAGTATTTATTTAGCTGCTCCATTAATTTGTCCATATTCATTTGTATATAAGGATTTTCCTTCCTCTAGATTATCATTACTAAATCCCTGGTCCATGCTCTGGTCATCTATTGCTTTCTTTCCTGAAACTTCCAGCCGTCTGGTCTCCCTGATTCCCATATCACTTCCCGCAAGCCCATGGTACATGCTGCAGCCAAAATCATCTTCCCTTCCAGCTACTTCAACTGTGTTGCATACCTCCTAGAATCCCTGCATTAAACCATTCTTAAACCATTTCATACTCCTGTCCTCACCTTTAAGGTCTTGTCCAGTTCTGCTCTGTCTACAGTTTGCCACTCATACCCTATTACTCCCCCGTGACATATGCTACACTCTGCCATTTCTGCATGCTTTGAAGGATTCCAGCTTCCATGTATCATAAGCAGTTCTGTGCCTTTTCCTCTGCTACTCTTTATGCCTAGAACATTGTCCCTGATCCAGTGTGCCATTCATTCTTATTCCCTTTTCCGTCAAATCCTTTCCCAAGACTCCTTTGTGTTAGTCTTTCACAACTGATCTCCACACCATTTTTTTTTTTTTTTTAACTGGACATCGTGCCTTCTAACTAACACTGTAGCTTATAAAGATGAGGAAACAAATCTAAAAAAATCTATATATATATAAATAAAATAAATTAATGAGATTGGTTTGCAACGAAGGTTTAACTCATATTTTTAATAACTTTTACTGTGAAATATTTTAGTTGGGAACACATAGATGGCTACTCATTTTTGCACAGCTTAGAGACAATTGTACAAATGTATGTGTCATGTGGGTGAATTTCTTACTCTTCTAATGGAACTCTATGCATTGTACTTTTACCCTTCTCCATCCTATAGCACTTTCCCTTTGTCAGTTAGCCATTCCTCTGTTATACCTAGATCTTGTCAGGAATTCTCCATTGGTATGAATTTCCAATGGAAAGGGCAGCTTCTGCAAACTTTTGCTAACATTTTTATTTTCCTTTAGAAATACTCAAACAAAAGATTTCATTTTGGGTCGGCTATCCCTAAATCAAAATATTTCAGATTGTCAAACTCACCTGTAATGTTTTCAGGCCAGACAACGTCTTCCACTATGCAGCACAGAGCAGCACGGTGAACCCTGGGAGTCACATGACTGCCAGTTCATCCGGGGAGATACAGTCCAGTCAGGGAGCCTGGCCCAAAAGGAGACAACGAGAGAATCAGGCACTACAACCACCACAATTCCGATAAGGCCGTACACCACAACAGGAAAGTGCAGTTTAACATTGAACTGTCTTGAAACAAAGAATCCGGGGTTAGTTCAACAAACTGAACTGAAATGTCTGATCACTTCCAAACAGACATTTTTCTGGACGTTAATTCTGAAAAGAAAGAAAAAAAAGGATATTTCTACTTTTTGTCCCAAAGTGAGATAAAAAATGTTGCAATATTGGAATTTCCCATGAGATATTAAATTCTAATTTCCACTCAGTTCTAGTTAGTTATACTTAACTCATCCTTCAAATACTGACATATTCGTAAATATACTTGTGTGACTGAATATACATATTTTCTACAGCTCAATAGGAAAAACTCATGCCCATGAAAACACTCCTGTGTTTGCAGGACTCAGTCCTTAGTCTCTGGGCTCTGCAGTCCACTCCACTTGTACTATGTGTCCTGGTAGAGCATTATGCACACCCGTGGAACTGTAAAAATAAGTGACAACCAACAGTAATAATGGAAGCTGCCACACATTTTTCCACTGGAAATTGACAACTAAAGAAACTCAGACAATTGCACAAAAAATGCAGGTACATCAATTTTTGCCACAAAAAAGTGTCGCACAATCCTAAAAATTGCTGGGTTCTTCCCAATCCTCCTGTTACTAAATATTTTAGTAAGCCAGTTTTCAACTATCAACTATCATTTCTATCTGCCTCAGAGCCTCGTGGCCTGATTGTCTCCTTGCTTACACCAGAGTAAATCAGGACTAACCCCAATGAAGTCAATGGCCAACACAAAACAGTTAAAATAGTTTAGCACAACCTTGATGTGAGTCCTTGTGCCCTATTGGTGTGTGTCTGGTACTGCAGCCTGGTATGCATTTATGTCCAAAAACGTTGTAAAAACAATAGCTTAGTTATACAGGTTGGTATTTATCCTAGTTCATTTTGGGATTCTTGTCAAAATTCTCAAATGGGTCAATTACTAGCACATTATACTGTCACCTAAAAACTTCTGATGAAAAATGTGTGTGTGTGTACACAAATTTGTACGTTGCCCCCGGTGAATATAAAAATGTACAGGTACAGTAAACTATGTTTCTTTCCTGTGCCGTGGCCACAACAGAACCTTTGTTATGTTATCCCATGACTTATATAAGGGCTTTTTCCTGTTTGGTGCCAGCTTTTCCACCCACTGTAAAGAGTTCTTCTTAAATACCAAAAGAAAATTAACAGTGATTTCTGGCATTGGTCAGGACCTTGCATGTAAGAAACAATATTTGTATAATTCAGGCATCCACTACTGTTATTACACTATGATGATATATGTTAAATTAAATTTTCATGAACGTGCTAGTGTGTATGTGTAGAACTAGCCTCTTCTGGATGGAAACAGAACTGTTGAACTATGTGGCATACACCACACAAGGGTAACAATTAACTATTAAGTAGTAAGGGTCTGTGCTGACTCACAACAGACCAACACTTTGTAACCCTGCAGATTCCCCCACCTGCCAGCAGTCTAGCACATATTTTCTGGTATGCCCTATTGGCTGGCAATATCCATCATATTGAGATCCATATATGGGCCAATTGACCCTGTCCCCTTTTCACTCTTCCTAGAGTCCCTCAAGAGCACTAGATGCTGCTCTCTCCATCTTGATACTTCTACAGGGCCCACCAGTGGAGCTATTACTTTTGTTATTTTGGAAAATACCTTTGAGGAAAGAGAGTACTGCCCATTCCCCCAAAGAAAAGCAGTGGGAGCAGGAAACACTCCTGTCCAGTTACTGCCAGTGTCTATCTAAATAGCTCCCTGCAGCCTGAGACCCACCCTACTCCACAGAAATCCATGTTAGAAAATTAGGGAGACTGGAGTTTCCTTAGCTATAGCACTTGGCTCCAAACCCTGTGGTTTCCATAGCTATGCCACAAGGGATTCTGGAACAACTGAGGCACAGTTCAATAGGATTGGTTCAAAAAAAGCTATTTTTTTGGAATGAGATCAGTGGGACTGACAGATGCCTCATCTCAAAGATTAAAGATGGGACATGGCCACCTACCTCTCTCTCAAGATCCAGGTAGGAAGGGAAGGAACTCTCTGGTCAAAGACTTGGAGTTAAGTGGGAGGAGGTTTGCAGGTCAGTGGACAGCCCCACAGTAACACGTTAAGTTAAAAGGGAATCCCATGAACTGCTGGGAGTGCTTGGTCCAGAGAAACAGGGTCCTGTAAGCATCTGGCAAGATGCTGAGTATTAGATATTTCAGGTACGGGGAATGCCAAAATCAAATAGCAGAGCATTCATTCATCATTACTATGTATCACTTTAAAAATGTAAGTGAGCATGTATCATTTGATCCACAGAGAAGCATCTGAATGTTGTGCTTCATTCTCCGTTCTGAACCGCAGAGTTACGCATGCAGAGTTAGAGGTACTCAGAACAAAGCACTGATTCCATAGATGTGGCAGAATAGCTCTTTGGAGCAAGAACCACATTTTTATGTATGTTTTTAGAATGCCTAGCACAATGCCAATCTAGATTGGTACCCTGGGGAACAACAATGATAATAATAAAACTGAACAGTAACTTCACCACTAACACAATGGAAACGATATGTTATAACAATATTTACACAGCACTCTCAGTTGTCAACTAATTGCATATATGAAGCAGAAGGAAAAGAATACATAATAATTCAGGGTTCTGGCATCTGAACTATTGTAGAAATTCCATTTCTTTCCCTAAAGAGCTTATATTTTCTACGCAGGTTAGTCACCAGAAAGTGACACTTATAGAACATACTGCATATCTAATTCCCACCAGTAGAGGGAGGTAGCACACATACCCACCAGCATACTCTAAATAGGATAATTAAATGCTAACTTGCATTATGATGTTGTCTTCAAGTAAGTAAATACTGAGTTTGTGTCCCTACTTTATTTCTGGCCATCTCTAATTGCTGTGCCGTTCAGAAGTTCACTGGAATAATCTTTGATAGAGGTTCAGGAAGTAAGGTGTGGGGGGGAGTAAACAGCACACTGGCTTAGTGCACCAGCCTTTTACTTCTGGGGACCTAGTTTCAAATATGACATGTAGCTTCATGATTAAGGAAAATGATCGTAGGAGATGCTGAACCCTTTCAGGAGGCACCCAGTACATCATAGCATCTGGCCGTAATTTGGGAGGTCTTAATCTGTTTTCTAGTGGATTTTTGTCCAATCTGAAAACAAGACACAATACAGCATGCTTGGCAGTCTCTGCTATGGAGAATAGCAGGATATCACAAGTCAGGATTGAGAAGTATTGGTAAAAGTGAGCGGGAAAGTTTACACAGTACAGTCCAATGTTATTCTGAGTTCTAGCTAGTGCTACTGTAGATAAATCTCACTAACATTAAAAAAACAAAAACAGATATTTTACATTTTTAAAATTAAGTAAAAAAAAAAAACCACACCACAAAGTGAATCATTAAGCAGGGAATCATTTACTTTACACCTAGAGTATCTGTTATTCTTCTTAGCTACATACAAGGTTGAAAAAAAGCCACCAAAATACAACACCCTTTTCTAATTTGATAAAGATAATTTCAGCCAATAAATCTGTGCAAAAGCAGTAAATCCCACCTTGAAAGCTGCCAGTGCTATTATGGATGAGTTTCTCTCTCGCTTTCTGATACACACATACGCGTGCACACACACACGTTGCCAGTTATATTTATTAGAATCCTCATACCCAGTGAGCAGATAGCTCATCTGAATTTTATCAGGTGTCTCTATAATTAAAGTTTATTGTAAAGAGAGATATTATTGGTATATTTTATTACTTGTCTATGAGAAACTGAGCCAAGTAAGAGGCATAAATGAATTCAGTTTTACAGTACTTTGTTTTAAACAAATGTCACTACCTGCACACACATACCTAATTATCAGTTCTTACATATTCTGCCAAATATCAAGCTCATAGTTCATAAGCCAGCCTCATGACAGGCAGTAAATATATTCTCCCTAATTTAAATTTTATTGCCAAATACCCTCTGTACCACATTAACCAACACTAAATCACACCATTCAATGCCAGCATTACCAGTGTTTACTTACTGATTCAAAAAAGAAAAACAGTACAAATTCATATTTCCACAGATCTGTATCTAAAGGGACATACTATACATATAAGTAAGCAATTCAAAACAACAGTGCAGGAAGGTTAACTAAAGAGGTAACAAATGGGAACAGGTTA